>NC_057390.1:13366887-14002575 GCF_019320065.1 Cervus canadensis | reverse complement strand
GGACACCTTATCTTTTGACAAAGGAGGCAAGGATATACAATGGAAAAAAGACAACCTCTTTAACAAGTGGTGCTGGGAAAACTGGTCAACCACTTGTAAAAGAACGAAACTAGAACACTTTGTAACACCATACACAAAAATAAACTCAAAATGGATTAAAGGGCTAAATGTAAGACAAGAAACTATAAAACTCCTAGAGGAGAACATAGGCAAAACACTCTCTGAAATAAATCACAGCAGGATCCTCTATGACCCGCCTCCCAAAATATTGGAAATAAAAGGAAAAATAAACAAATGGGACCTAATTAAACTTAAAAGCGTTTGCACAATGAAGGAAACTATAAGCAAGGTGAAAAGACAGCCTTCAGAATAGGAGAAAATAATAGCAAAGGAAGAAACAGACACAGGATTAATCTCAAAAATATACAAGCAACTCCTGCAGCTCAATTCCAGAAAAATACATGACCCAATCAAAAAATGGGCCAAAGAACTAAACAGACATTTCTCCAAAGAAGACATACAGATGGCTAACAAACACATGAAAAGATGCTCAACATCACTTATTATCAGAGAAATGCAAACCAAAACCACAATGAGGTACCATTACACGCCAGTCAGGATGGCTGCTATCCAAAAGTCTACAAGCAATAAATGCTGGAGAGGGCTTGAGCATGAAAAGGAACCCCTCTTACACTGGTTGTGGGATGCACAAACTAAGTACAGCCACTATGGAGAACAGTTTGGAGATTCCTTAAGAAACTTGGCAAAGGAAACTGCCATATGACCCAGCAATCCCACTTTCTGGGCATACACAGCGAGGAAACCAGATTGAAAAGACGACACGTGTACACCAATGTTCATCCCCACAGCACTGTTTATAATACCAGACATGGAAACAACCTAGTACTGCCCCATCAGCAGGATTGAATGGATAAGGAAGCTGCTGGAACATATACACACTGGAATATTACTCAGCCATTAAAAAGAATTCATTTGAATCAGTTCTAATGAGATGGATGAAACTGGAGCCCATTATACAGAGTGAAGTAAGCCAGAAAAATAAAGACCAATACAGTATACTAACGCATATATATGGAATTTAAAAAGATGGTAACGATAACACTATATGCAAAACAGAAAAGGAGACACAGATGTACAGAACAGACTTTTGGACTCTGTGGGAGAAGGCGAGGGTGAGATGTTCTGAGAGAATAGCATTGAAATGTTTGCCTTTATATTTTCCACCTGACTAGGCTTATCAAATCATCTAGATTTTAAAGTCATCTTTTATTGACATAATTTTATTCCAAATGATATGATTTCTCCTTGGCAACTCTCTTCTTGACATATTCATGGGTTTCTCATAGAAATATCAAAGTCAGAATATAAGAAATGTCAACAGAAGTTTGTTTCCCACCCACCTGCCCTTCCTCACACCCATGCTCAAGTTTTCTGTGTCTTTGTTACCACATCTACTCAGTTGTGCAAACTAGAACCTGAGAAGTCACCTTCTTTTTTTTGGCTGCTAGGTGTATTTTTATTATTAAATTTATTTTTTATTGAGGTAACATTGATTTATATGTTTCATATGTTTCATAACATGTTTCACATGTGCAAAATTATATTTTTTACCTCTGTAGATGTTAATACTACAGTGTGCTCAATACCACAAATTTAATTTCCACCCATCCCATCACCACACATTTGATTCCCTTTACCCAGTTCACTCTCCCCCTCCCCCTTATCCTCTGTTAACCATTATTCTATTCTCTGTATTGGTGTGTTTGTTTTTGTTTGGTTTATTCATTTTTTTTGTTTTTTTATTACACATGTGAGTGAAATAATGCAGTGTCTGTTTCCCCATCTGACTTATTTCACTTAGCGTGATACCCTTGAGTTTATCTATGCTGTTGCAAATGGCATGGTTTCATCTTTTTTAATGCCTGAGTAGTATTCCATTTTAATATATATAATATCATTCCATATATATAAAAATCATTTATTTATAATGAAATTTATTTGTTGAGGAAACCAAGCTGTTTTTCAGGAGTGTCTCACAGTCTGGATTTTGCTTACTGCATCTTTATGGTGCATTTTGACATACCACTTTATCCTTAGTATTTCTTGTAGGTAGATTGGTAGATGGATCAGAGGCTTGATTGAATTCAGGTCTGATTTTTTTCCCAAGATGACTACTTCATAGTGGCATTGTGTTTTTCTATTAGAAGGCTTGCAATATCTGGTTGTCCATCAGCAGCTATTAATTCAATACTTAGATTCATTACTTCACTAGGTTTGTAAAATAATGATATTCAAAATTTGTTATTCTTTCTTCATTAATTATATGGGTCTCATCTATAAAGAGAAATATCCTCTTATCCACTATTTGGAGAGCAATGTTATGAAGACAAAAGGAAATTCTCTGGATTTGGTAGTAACATTCCCTCTGAAGACAACTGAAAGAAACTGAACCAAAAAAACACTTTAAAAGTAAATAGTGAGGAAAAGTGATGGTGAATAGTTATGGGGTTTTGATCAGCAGAAGTTCAGAGAGATAGGCTTCAGCTGCTGCTTCCCTGGAGGTGTTCATTTTTGGGAACACAGCTACATTTTTGGCAGGTCAGTGTAGGAAGTATTTGGCATGAGGAGGTGGAGACTCCTGTGCCATTCAAAAATGTTTTTATTCTGGGTGCATATGCTCCTTTCAGGGAAAAGAATGAAAGGTAGAACTATACCTTATCTTGACAGAGACAAGAATTAGAGTCCAGCACAATCCAAGTTAGGGAAAAGAATTGAAATGCTCCCTGCTCATGACTGAGATCTCAACGGGCTGTGTCTTGGGAATAGGGAATAGGGGTACAACTATGCTTTGGTAATTCATCTTGGCAACTCAGAAAAACCTTGGCTTCCAACAGTGAGGGCCCTCAGCTACCTGATAGAAGGGGGAAGAAAATCTCTGAAGGAAGTTAAGACTGTTTCAGACTTCAAATTACTTCTAAAGTGATTACAAGTGAAAATGGCCTCAAAACGATGAGATACACCAAGAGGTAAAACAATACAAGCCAGAACTAGCAGAGAAAGTAGATCCACAGAGACATCAGATACTGGAATTATCAGATAAGAATTGTAGAACTACTATGCTTACTAAATTCATAGAGATAAATTTGGGGCTTAAAAATATCAGCAGGGAGCTAGACATATAAAGAGTGATACGATGTTTTTCCCTTAATGTCAGGAACAAGAAAAGGATATTTGCTCTTGTCACTTCTATTGATCATTGTACTGAAGCTTCTAGCAAGGACAACTGGGAAAAATAAATAAAAGACATACAGATTGGAAAGGAAGAAATAAAACCTCTCTATTCACAGATGACATGATCTTGTATCTAGAGAACATCCTAAAGAATCCACATCCACTAAAAAACTATTAGGATTAATTAACTCAGGAAGTTTCAGGATATAAGATCAAAACACAAAGAGACATTGCATTTTCCTACACTAGCAATGAAACTTTTGAAAATGAAATTAAGAAAACAATTCAATTTACAATGGCATAAAAAAGAAAAAATACTTGGATAGAAATTTAACAGACGAAATACAAGACTTATACACTGAAAACTACAAAATGCTGGTGGAAGAAATGAAAGAAAATCTAAATAAATGGAAAAATATACACGTTCATGGACTGGAATACTTAGGCAATATTTGATCTTCCCGACCCAGGGATCGAACTCAGGTCCCATGCATTGCAGGCAGACGCTTTACCGTCTGAGCCACCAGGGAAGTCATAGGTGACAATATTCTCTCAATTTATCCACAAATTCAACATAATTTATATCAAAAGCCTAGCTGATATTTTTCCAGAAAGGGACAAGTTAATATTAAAATTAATATGAGAATGCAAGGAAATCAGAATAGCCAGAAAAATCTTAAAAACCAAAAAAGTTGTAGGACTCACTTTTTTTATTTCAAAATTTACTGCAAGACATAGTAACCAACCAAGACAGTGTGGTACTGGGAAAAGGATATGTATATAGTTAAATAAAATGGAGTTGAAAAGTACAGAAATAATACCTTATATTGTGGTAAACTGACTTTTGATAAAAGTGTCAAGACAACTTCAACAGTAAAAGAATAGTCTTTTCAAAAAGTATTGCTGGGACAATTGGATAGCCACATGCAAAAGAATAAATTTGAACCCTCATCTCACAGTATACACAAAAATTAACTCAATATTGATCATAAGCCTCACTGTAAGAGCTAAAACTATAAAACTGTTAGAAATAATATGAGTAAATCTTAATTGCCCTGGATTAAGCAATGTTTTCTTAGCGGTGACACCAAAAGCACAAGCAACAAAAGAGAAAAAAACAGATAAATTTGACCTCATCAAAAAACTTTTTATGCTAAAAACAACCCCAGCACAAAAGTGAAAAGGTAATCCACAGAATGGGAGAAAACATATGCAATTTGATATCTGATAAGGGATTGGTATCCAGAATATATAAAGAACTCGTTCAACTCAATAATAAAAATGTAAATAATCCAATTTGAAAATGGGCCAAGATTTTGAGTAGACATTTCTCTGAAGAAGATGTATAGATGACCAATAAACACATGAAAAGATGCCTACCATGATTAGTCATTCAGTTCAGTTCAGTTCAGTTCAGTCGCTCAGTCATGTCCGACTCTTTGTGACCCCATGAATTGCAGCACGCCAGGCCTCCCTGTCCATCACCAACTCCCGGAGTTTACTCAAACTCATATGCATCTAGTCGGTGATGCCATCCAGCCATCTCATCCTCTGTCGTCCCCTTCTCCTCCTGCCCACAATCCCTCCCAGCATCGGGGTCTTTTCCAATGAGTCAACTCTTCGCATCAGGTGGCCAAAGTATTGGAGTTTCAGCTTCAACATCAGTCCTTCCAATGATCACCCAGGACTGATCTCCTTAGAATGGACTGGTTGGATCTCCTTGCAGTCCAAGGGACTCACAAGAGTCTTCTCCAACACCACAGTTCAAAAGCATCAATTCTCCGGCGCTCAGCTTTCTTCACAGTCCAACTCACATCCATACATGATCACTGGAAAAACCATAGCCTTGACTGGACAGACCTTTGTTGGCAAAGTAATGTCTCTGCTTTTTAATATGTTATCTAGGTTGGTCTTTACTTTCCTTCCAAGGAGTAAGCATCTTTTAATTTCATGGCTGCAATCACCATCTGCAGTGATTTTGGAGCCCCCCAAAAATAAAGTCTGACACTGTTTCCACTGTTTCCCCATCTATTTCCCATGAAGTGATGGGACCAGATGGCTTGATCTTAGTTTACTGAATGTTGAGCTTTAAGCCAACTTTTTCACTCTCCTCTTGCACTTTCATCAAGAGGTTTTTCAGTTTCTCTTCACTTTCTGTAATAAGGGTGGTGTCATCTGCATATCTGAGGTTATTGATATTTCTCCCAGCAACCTTAATTCCAACTTGTGCTTCTTCCAGCCCAGCGTTTCTCATGATGTATTCTGCATGTGAGTTAAATAAGCAGGGTGACAATATACAGCCTTGACGTACTCCCTTTCCTATTTGGAACCAGTCTGTTGTTCCATGTCCAGTTCTAACTGTTGCTTCCTGACCTGCATGTAGGTTTCTCAAGAGGCAGGTCAGGTGGTCTGGTATTCCCATCTCTTTCAGAATTTTCCACAGTTTATTGTGATCCACACAGTCAAAAGCTTTGGCGTAGTCAGTAAAGCAGAAATAGATGTTTTCCTGAACTCTCTTGCTTTTTTTATGATCCAATGGATGTTGGCAATTTGATCTTAGGGAAATGCAAATCACAAATACAATGCGATTTCATTTCACACCTGCTAGGGTGGTTATAATTAAAAAGATGGGTGATAAGTCTTGGAGACGATGTGGAGAAATTGGACCCCTTATACACTGCTGATGGAAATACAAGATTCCTTCCGACAGACACACACTAGAGAAAAATTTAAAGACTATTATTCAAGGAGACAAGAATATTCAATGGAGAAAAAACAATCTCTTTAACAAGTGGTGCTGGGAAAACTGGTCAACCACTTGTAAAAGAATGAAACTAGAACACTTTCTAACACCATACACAAAAATAAACTCAAAATGGATTAAAGGTCTAAATGTAAGACCAGAAACTATAAAACTCCTAGAGGAGAACATAGGCAAAACACTCTCCGACATAAATCACAGCAGGATCCTCTATGACCCACCTCCCAGAGTAATGGAAATAAAAGGAAAAATAAACAAATGGGACCTAATTAAACTTAAAAGCTTTTGCACAATGAAGGAAACTATAAACAAGATGAAAAGACAGCCTTCAGAATAGGAGAAAATAATAGCAAATGAAGCAACTGACAAAGAATTAATCTCAAAAATATATAAGCAACTCCTGCAGCTCAGTTCTAGAAAAATAAATGGCCCAATCAAAAAATGGGCCAAAGAACTAAACAGACATTTCTCCAAAGAAGAAATACAGATGACTAACAAACACATGAAAAGATGCTCAACATCATTCATTATCAGAAAATACAAATCAAAATCACAATGAGGTACCATTTCACACCAGTCAGAATGGCTGCTATCCAAGAGTCTACAAACAATAAATGCTGGAGAGGGTGTGGAGAAAAGGGAACCCTCTTACACTGTTGGTGGGAATGCAAACTAGTACCACCACTATGGAGAACAGTGTGGGGATTCCTTAAAAAACTGGAAATAGAACTGCCATATGACCCAGCAATCCCACTGCTGGGCATACACACTGAGGAAACCAGAGTTGATAGAGACATGTGTACCCCAATGTTCATCGCAGCACTGTTTACAATAGCCAGGACAGGGACGCAACCTAGATGTCCATCAGCAGACGAATGGATAAGAAAGCTGTGGTACATATACATACTGTAATATTACTCAGCCATTAAAAAGAAATACATTTGGATCAGTTCTAATGAGGTGGATGAAACTGGAGCCTATTATACAGAGTGAAGTATGCCAGAAAGAAAAACATCAATAGAGTATACTAATGCATATATATGGAATTTAGAAAGATGGTAATGATAACCCTATACGTGAGACAGCAAGAGAGACACAGATGTATAGAACAGTCTTTTGGACTCTGTGGGAGAGGGCGAGGGTAGGATGATTTGGGAGAATGGCATTGAAACATGTATATTATCATATGTGAAGTGGATCACCAGTCCAGGTTCAATGCATGGGACAGGGAGCTTGGGGCTGGTGCACTGGGATGACCCAGAGGGATGGGATGGGGAGGGAGAGGGAGGAGGAGGGGGGTTCAGGATGGGGAACACATGTACACCTGTGGCTAATTCATAGCTATGTATGGCAAAACCACTACAGCATTGTGAAGTAATTAGCCTCCAATTAAAATGAATAAATTTATTTTAAAAAATGTAAAAAAAAAAAAAGACTATTGTTCATTAAAGGGGAAAATGATGCCAGATGACATCATCTGTGATGTAGCAAGGAAAGGAGAGCAAAGAAAGTGGTAAATATGTGGGTGAATCTAAATGACCATTAACTATATAAAGCAGCTGCACTCAATATGACAGCAAATTTGGAAAACTCAGCAGTGGCCACAGGATTGGAAAACATCAGTTTTCATTCCAATCCCAAAGAAAGGAAATCCCAAAGAGTGCTCAAAGTACCACACAATTGTACTCATCTAACACGCTAGTAAAGTAATGCTCAAAATTCTCCAAGCCAGGCTTCAGCAATACATGAACCATGAACTTCCAGATGTTCAAGATGGTTTTAGAAAAGGCAAAGGAACCAGAGATCAAATTGCCAACATCCACTGGATCATTGAAAAAGCAAGAGAATTCCAGAAAAACATCTACTTCTGCTTTATGGACTATGCCAAAACCTTTGACTGTGTGGATCATGATAAACTGTGAAAAACTCTGAAAGAGATGGGAATACCAGACCACCTGACCTGCCTCTTGAGAAATCTATATGCAGGTCAGGAAGCAACAGTTAGAACTGGACATGGAACAACAGACCAGTTCCAAACTGGGAAAGGGGTATGGCAAGGCTGTATATTGTCACCCTGCTTTTTAACATATATACAGAGTACATCATGAGAAACACTGGGCTGCAGGAAGCACAAGTTGGAATCAAGGTTCCTGGGAGAAATATCAATAACCTCAGATATGCAGAGGACACCACCCTTATGGCAGAAAGTGAAGAAGAACTAAAGAGCCTCTTGATGAAAGTGAAAGAGGAGAATGAAAAATTTGGATTAAAGCTCAACATTCAGAAAACTAAGATCATGGCATCTGGTCCCATCACTTCATGGCAAATAGATGGGGAAACAGTGAAAATAGTGGCTGACTTTATTTTTTGGGGCTCCAAAATCACTGCAGGTGGTGATTTCAGCCATGAAATTAAAAGACACTTACTCCTTGGAAGGAAAGTTATGACCAACCTAGACAGCATATTACAAAGCAGAGACATTACTTTGCCAACAAAGGTCTGTCTAGTCAAGGCTATGGTTTTTCCAGTAGTCATGTATGGATGTAAGAGTTGGACTATAAAGGAAGCTGAGCGCTGAAAAATTGATGCTTTTGAACTGTGGTGTTGGAGAAGACTCTTGAGAGTCCCTTGGACTGCAAGGAGATCCAACCAGTCCATTCTAAAGGAGATCAGTCCTGGGTGATCATTGGAAGGACTGATGTTGAAGCTGAAACTCCAATACTTTGGCCACCTGATGCGAAGAGCTGACTCATTTGAAAAGACCCTGATGCTGGGAAAGATTGAGGGCAGGAGGAGAAAGGGACAACAGAGGATGAGTTGTTTGGATGGCATCACCAACTCAATGGACATGAGTTTGGGTAAGCTCTGGGAGTTGGTGATGGATAGGGAGGTCTGGTGTGCTGCAGTTCATGGGGTTGCAAAGAGTTGGACATGACTGAGTGACTGAACTGAACTGAACTGAATATAAAGCAGCAATAATAATAATATCTTGTGGGGTTTTGAAACTATATGCCATCAAAATACATAACAATACTACATACAATTTTTTTGAGGGGGAAAGAGCTAGTTAAGGTGTTCCAAGTTTCTTGCACTTTTTCAATGGGAGGATTAAAAGTAAAGATTAACATTAGACTTTGGTATTTCAAAAATCTATGGGGTAATCATGAAAAAAGTGGAGAAAGTATGTGCTTTCCCCACCATTCTGTCTTTTCCAATTATATGAAAAACACAGAATGATAAAAAACAGTCCATTTAAAGGAAGTATGAAAGGAGAAGAAAAGGAAAGCAAAACAGTGACTCAAATATAAGAAAATAATAAGATGATAAATTTAAATTTGCCTGTAGTTTTATTAAATGTAAATGAACAAAATACTTTAGTTAAAAGATAAGATTTTTAAGGTGGAATTTAATAAATACTCATTATAGGCTGTTTACTAGAGAAAGATAAAAAATAATAAGGCTTCAAAAAGGTTGAAAGTAAAAGAATGAAAAAAGGTATCATGGAAAAAACTAAGTAAAAGAAAGCTGGTATGATTATTGTCAGACATAATAATGCTTTCTTACTTAAAGTCTACTTAAGTAATACTTTAGAGTGGGTCAGTTCATGATAAAAGGTTCTAGCAAGTAGAAAGATTTAATAATTCTAAACTTTTAGTTCCAATAAGCTTTACAAATTTGAAATTTATGTGGTATCTTTTCATATTCTAAGTAAGCTTAGTTTAGTACCTAATATTGTATTCAAAATTCTGTGTTATTTTTCTTAAAGAATTCTCCTCACTGCCTAGTTCCCTGGTTGTATGTATGCCCCTTAGTAACTGTGCTTCAGTCTCTCTGGACTCCTTTCAATTGCTTGAATGCGCCAAGTTTAGGGCCTTTGGGTATAACTGGTATTCTGACTTTTCCACATCCCTTGGATCTCTACTCAAGTGACATTTCCCAAGAGCACCTTCTCTGACTACTCTGATTCCCCACATAGATTGTACACCCCCATTATTGTACACCTCAACCCTGGTTTTCTTGCTGGTACTTATTGTGATTTTAAATTACTTTGTTTTAATTATTTGTTTACTTGATTTGAATGGCTGGGGCAAGAGCCTGCCTTCCATTCTAAAAAGTAAGCCCTGTGAGGGCACTAACTATGTCTTGCTCACCATTGTATTTCCAGGACTTACAAAATGTGGAATGAATAAATGTGAAGAAGGGATTGAAGGAGAATAGAGAAAGGGAGGTTGTGGAGCTAGCATGCATCTGCTCAGAGTAGGTTGAAGCAGAGGGGGTGAGACTGGGGCCAGAATAAAAGGCCTGGATTTAGGTAAGAGGTTACTCCCAGCAGGGGAACCAGGAAACTGAAGAAGATGACTCATCATGCCCAGAGCAGATCCTGGGCTGCACAGCCAGAAGAGAAAGAGACACAGGATGAGCCCCACCCAGAGGCCTGATGTGACTGCCTAAGGCTGTCGCTGTTTTCCATCATGGGTGTTCCCATTACTGGCCTTTAAAGTGAGGAGAGCCCCGTCCTAAGAACTCAGACTAAAAACAGTCTTCCATTTTCTCCAGCACCAGTGTTCACCTGGTCATCATCTGTAAAACACACTACTTGGATGAGATAGTCTGGAGGAATTTTGCAGGTCTAAGAGTTTATATTCTCTGCCTTCCTTTCCCCATCCTTTTAGATCCTCACCCTCCCAGTCACGTAAGCTGGAAACCTTTAACTCACTCTTGACGTTTACCTCTCTCCCATCATCTTTCTCAGGAGTTAGTGACGAATCAGTCTGCTTCCTCTTTTTTATTTCCTTTGTAGTCTCCTAGCCCAGGCATTATCACTCCCTACTTTCTATCTACTCTATCTGGTTCCATTGTAGTCCCCTGACCTTACTTGGTGTCTGGTTTATCTTTCAAAATCACCATCTTTTTCAAATCATCCCAATATTAAAACAGTTTTAAGAGCATCCTGATGTTACTGGATAGAGTCTGAACTCTGATCTTTAAGGGTTTCTGAGCCCAACCTACTATTGGAGCCTTGTCTCCCTCTACTTCCCTGAAAGAAACTTTTGCTCCCTCCAAACTGGTTTGGTTACTATTTTCTGCAACATATCATGCTCCTTTTGATTGCCATACATTTGCTGATTCCCTCTTTACTCTGTAAGGCTCTATTCATACTCTTCCCTTGGTTCAGTTCAGTTCAGACGCTCAGTTGTGTCCGACTCTTTGCGACCCCATGAACCACAGCATGCCAGGCCTCCCTGTCCATCACCAACTCCCGGAGTCCACACTGACCCATGTCCATCGAGTTGATGATGCCATCCAACCATCTCATCCTCTGTCGTCCCTTTCTCCTCCTTCCCTCAATCTTTCCCAGCATCAGGGTCTTTTCCAATGAGTCAGCTCTTGGCATGAGGTGGCCAAAGTGTTGGAGTTTCAGCTTCAACATCAGTCCTTGCAATGAACACCCAGCACTGATCTCCTTTAGAATGAACTGGTTGGATCTCCTTGCAGTCCAAGGGACTCTCAAGAGTCTTCTCCAACACCACAGTTCAAAAGCATCAATTCTTCGGTGCTCAGCTTCCTTTATAGTCCAACTCTTACATCCATACATGACTATTGGAAAAACCATAGCCTTGACTGGACGGACCTTTGTTGGCAAAGTAGTCTCTGCTTTTTATTTATTTTATTTATTATTTTTTAAATTAAAAAAAATTTTTGTCTCTGCTTTTTAATATGCTGTCTAGGTTGGTCATAACTTTCCTTCCAAGGAGTAAGCACCTTTAAATTTCATGGCTGAAATCACCATCTGCAGTGATTTTGGAGCCCCAGAAATAAAGTCAGCCACTGTTTCCACTGTTTCCCCATCTATTTGCCATGAAGTGATGGGACCAGATGCCATGATCTTAGTTTTCTGAATGTTGAGCTTTAATCCAACTTTTTCACTCTCCTCTTTCACTTTCATCAAGAGGCTTTTTAGTTCCTCTTCACTTTCTGCCATAAGGGTGGTGTCCTCTGCATATCTGAGGTTATTGATATTTCTCCTGGCAATCTTGATTCCAACTTGTGCTTCCTCCAGCCCAGCGTTTCTCATGATGTACTCTGTATATAAGTTAAATAAGTAGGGTGACAATATACAGCCTTGACGTAGTCCTTTTCCTATTTGGAACTGGTCTGTTGTTCCATGTCCAGTTCTAATTGTTGCTTCCTGATCTGTATATAAGTTTCTCAAGAGGCAGGTCAGGTGTTCTGGTATGCCCATCTCTTTCAGAATTTTCCACAGTTTATTGTGATCCACACAGTTGAAGGCTTTGGCATAGTCAATAAAGCAGAAGTAGATGTGTTTCTGGAACTCTCTTGCTTTTTCAATGATCCAGTGGATGTTGGCAATTTGATCTCTGGTTCCTCTGCCTTTTCTAAAACCATCTTGAACATCTGGAAGTTCATGGTTCATGTATTGCTGAAGCCTGGCTTGGAGAATTTTAAGCATTACATTATTAGCATGTGAGATGAGTGCAATTGTGCAGTAGTTTGAGCATTCTTAGGGATTGGAATGAAAACTGACGTTTTCCAGTCCTGTGGCCACTGCTGAGTTTTCCATATTTGCTGGCATATTGAGTGCAGCACTTTCAGAGCATCATATGATTAAATCCTATTTTCTTCAATAATACTTATTTTACTCCATACTTATAGAACACTGATTATTTATATGGTCCTTGATAAAGGCTGCTGTGTGTGCCTAGTCGCTCAGTCATGTCTGACTCTTTGCGACCCCATGAACTGTAGCCCGCCAGGGTCTTCTCTCCATAGGGATTCTCCAGGCAAGAATACTGGAGTGGGTTGCCATGCCCTCCTCCAAGGGATCTTCCCAACCCAGGGGTCCAACCCAGGTCTCCCACATTGCAGGCAGATTCTTTACTGTCTGAGCCACCGGGGAAGCCCTTCCTGCATTTTCACATCTCTAACTGTGTTCCTCTTCTGTAAAATAAAACAATTAAAGGAGATGATCTTTAAGTATCCTCCAAACAGTAATAGTTCATAGCTTGCTAATTTCTTTGTGTATATGCCTTTTTCTTCATATTGAATGCAGCACCTTTCGACTTACCAAATATTCTTGAGACTCTGACATGGTCCAAATCTGTGTTAGGCCCTGTTAGAAGTGCAAAGATGAATAACAGACAGTCCCAGGAACTCATAATTATGTGTGAGTGTGTATGTGTGATTGATGGGGGAGGAAGCAAATGGGGAACAAAGACAGATCTACTCACAAGAAATGATATAAGGCAAATTAAGAGAGGTGCTATTGAAGAATCATAAAATGGGTTGGGAGAAGGGATAAGGAGAAATTAATTTTGACTGGGAGCATCTGGAGAAACCCCATCAAGAAAGGTGATGAAGCTGGACTTTGGCTGATGAATCAAGCTTTAAGCTTACATGGAATTTTGAGGAGGGAGGGTAAAGAAGAGGCTTGAGGGCATGAAAATCTATGGACTTCAGTGTGGCCAAACCATAGGTCACAGGGAGCATTCTTCCTCAAGACAAGGCTGTGGAAAGCCCTACACCACAGGCTAAGACATTTGGATTTTATTCTTTGTGATATTATTGAAGATGTATCAAGCAGGGCCATGATGTGATTATTAACATCTGTTGGTAAAGTGAAGCAAAAAAAGATTAAACAGAATTTGGGAAAGAAGACAGAGCCAAGACAGAAATTTTCTTTTAGCCTAGAGGAGTCTCGCCACCAAAAATCAGTAAATAACTATCGATGACAGTACATAAGAAGACAGAGCAGCATGTTTGAGAGACAAGAGAACTGCTCATAATAAATTGTTTAGGCCTACTGTGTGCCCAGAGCCCAACGAATCTCTCTTTAGGGAGAATCTAGGCTACGGCAAACTTTCACTTTAACATCTTATTCATTGTTCCTGGGGGGTTGTCTTCCTGGTACTGTGAGTAAGAGTGGGACAGGCTGGGTGGAAGAACATCCTGGTAGAGAACCGTGTGGAGTACCACCCTCTATGTGCTGGAACAATGTATCGAGGTGTTCAGCTCATCCCTTCTTCTGCCAGGATGCTCTGGTGCAGAAGTGTTTGTGGATTGTCTGCCTTTGTTAACTTCTCCAGTAATTCAGGACTCTCAGGAACCCAACAATTTCAGAACAAATAAAAAGGAGCTGAGATTTAAAGCAATCCTTAGATTGGTATGTGTGTGTATGTGTGTGTGTGTCTGTATTATATAGAGAAACTCAGTTACAAGACTGCCAAGAGCTGAAAAGGGCTCATCTTTTGTCTTCTGTGTGTTCCTACTAGGTGCCTTTCTCTTGGATCATTTGTCTCAATTCTCTGTTTCTTGTCTTTTCTGTCTACATTCTAAGTGTCCTACCATCAACATCTTCTCTTCCTCCTTCAGACTTTTTTTGGTGGCCCCCATGGCTCCAAATTCGATCTACAGACTAAGGAATCTTGGATATTTATCTTCAGGTAAGAACCAGAGCTAGAGGCTTTCAGACATAAAGGATTTCTTCTGAGATTTCAATGAATCAATTAAGAATAGTAAAAAATTTCCTCCAGCCATGGGGGTTGATAGGGTTAAGTGGGAATGAAGTGTTGGGAGACTCTTCCAGCCAAGACAAAAAATCTAGATATGCTGCAACAACTTAACTTTAGAAAACGAAGTCAACTTCTTAGTCAGGTAAAGAAACATATAGCTCCAATTGCTAGCTACTAATAATATGAAATGCCCCAGAGAAATAAACAGGTTAGCAAGGTTGTTTTATGCTTGTTTTTCATATGAAAAATTGGTAATATGATTAATACAATCAGCCTCTTAAAGAAGGGCATGCTGTGCTGTGGAATGTCTGTTGGGTGGGCTTGTTGGTTACCCAGGCTGTGTTAAAACATCATTTCAACCCTCACACTTCTTGAAACTGACCCCTTTCCATCTTGACTTCCGAGGCTCTGTTTGGAGTTCCCTATGTTTCTCACCTGGACTAATGCAACAGTTCTCTGTTTTCTGTCTCCATACTTCTGCAGATTGATGTGCCTATGCTATAAACTGGCTTGTCATACTCCTGCCTAAAGTCCTCTAGTGACTCTACCATCATCCTTGGAATGAAGCTTGATCTCCTTCACAAGGCCCTAGAGTCCTTCAGGGTCTGGCTCTGCCCTGTCTTCGACCTCATCTCATACTCTCCTCCTTTGCTTCACCATATTTCTTGCAGCTCTCCATGCTCTCTGACTGTGTTCCTGCTGCCCTGTGCTCTGCTCTTGTTGACTGCTTTGTCTCAGGGCCCTCCCAGGCCCCTTGCCAGCTCTTTATTCCCACCCCGGCTAACTCATTTTTCATCCCTGACTGCTCAGGCTTCGTCTCCTCCAGGAGTTCAAGATGGGCTTTGCAGCTTACCTCCAGGGCCCTCCTAGCATCCTCTCATAGCATTCACCACTTTAAAGTGATCTCCTTGCATGTATTTTCCCTGCTAATCTGTGAGGGTTTCTCTCTCTCTCTCTCTCTTTTTTTTTTTTTAATACCCACATGTGTTAATACATGGAAAGGTAGTGTGTTGTAGTGGAGAGAACACCAATCCAGGAGTTAAGAGACTTTGAGTCTTAATCTCGAGTACCAGCTGTGTGTCAACATTCTGGATGACTTCGTGGTTTTGATAACCATGAGAGATAATACGTGAGAAATCTTTTGAAAAGCCAAGTACTAAACAGGTAGACAAACACTAGCTACTTCCTAGGTCTTACATTTAATAGCCTTTCTTGACGTCCCAGCATATAAGCATTTGGCAGACATATAATCACAATCTCTTCTTTTGTCTTTTACATGTTCCTATTGATTGGATGGACTGGAAAAGGTCAGTTTTCATTCCAATCCCTAAGAAAGGCAATCCCAAAGAATGCTCAAACTATTGCACAATTTCACTCATCTCACACGCTAGTAAAGTAATGCTCAAAATTCTCCAAGCCAGGCTTCAGTAATACATGACTGAGAACTTCCAGATGTTCAAGCTGGTTTTAGAAAAGGCAGAGGAACCAGAGATCAAATTGCCAACATCTGCTGGATCATCAAAAAAGCAAGAGAGTTCAGAAAAACATCTATTTCTGTTTTATTGACTACGCCAAAGCTTCGGCTGTGTGGATCACAATAAACTGTGGAAAATTCTGAAAGAGATGGGCATAACAGACCATCTGACCTGCCTCTTGAGAAACCTGTATGCAGGTCAGGAAGCAACAGTTAGAACTGGACATGGAACAACAGACTGGTTCCAAATATGGAAAGGCGTATGTCAAGGCTGTATATTGTCACCCTGCTTATTTAACTCATATGCAGAGTACATCATGAGAAACGCTGGGTTGGAAGAAGCACAAGCTGGAATCAAGACTGCTGGGAGAAATATCAATAACCTCAGATATGCAGATGACACCACCCTTATTACAGAAAGTGAAGAGGAACTAAAAAGCCTCTTGATGAAAGTGAAAGAGGAGAGTGAAAAAGTTGGCTTAAAGCTTAACATTCAGAAAACTAAGATCATGGCATCTGGTCCCATCACCTCATGAGAAATAGATGGGGAGACAGCGGAAACAGTGTCAGACTTTATTTGTTTGGGCTCCAAAATCACTGCAGATGGTGATTGCAGCCATGAAATTAAAAGACGCTTACTCCTTGGAAGGAAAGTAAAGACCAACCTAGATAACATATTAAAAAGCAGAGACATTATTTTGCCAACAAAAGTCTGTCTAGTCAAGGCTATGGTTTTTCCAGTGGCCATGTATAGATGTGAGAGTTGGACTGTGAAGAAAGCTGAGCGCTGAAAAGTTGATGCTTTTGAACTATGGTGTTGGAGAAGACTCTTGAGAGTCCCTTGGACTGCAAGGAGATCCAACCAGTCCATTCTAAAGGAGATCAGTGCTGGGTGTTCATTGGAAGGACTGATGTTGAAGCTGAAACTCCAATACTTTGGCCACCTCATGCGAAGAGCTGACTCATTGGAAAAGACCCTGATGCTGGGAGGGATTGGGGGTAGGAGGAGAAGGGGACAACAGAAGATGAGATGGCTGGATGGCATCACTGACTCAATGGGCATGAGTTTGAGTAAACTCCGGGAGTTTGTGATGGACAGTGAGGCCTGGCGTGCTGCGATTCACGGGGTCACACAGAGTTGGATACGACTGAGCGACTGAACTGAACTGATTGATTGGATGATTTTTCTCAGTTCTCTGGTTCTTGTTTTTCTGCCCACATCCCAAGTTTTCTGCCATTAGCATAATCTCTTCCTGCTTCCAACTTTTCCTGGTGGCCTCCTTGGCTTCAATTTTCATATCTTTTATCTTCAGCCCTGACCTCTCTTCCTCAACTTCACACTTTCCTTTCTAACCCTATGCTTAGCATCTCCACCTATGATTTATGCCTTAGGCACATTGAAGCAAAGATGTCTCAAAACCACATGCCCTCCTTCTGCATCTTCTCCTGTTTCCATGAATAGCACCATCCACTCTGTGAGTCAAGCTAGAAACCTTGAACACAGCCTTCCCTGTGTCTTCCTCAACATCGTAGCAATGTGAGGAAAAGAAGTGGGAAGAAATAGAGATGAAGAGTTTTGGAGGCAAATCCTTCAGTGACACAAAGAGTACAAACAGAAGCAGGGAGGTGCTGAGCAGTGAAAGAAGGTAGGCAGAGACCAAACCTCGAGGAGCCACATAAGTCTTCCTAAGGAATTTGGACTAATGCTGGAGAAAACTAAGATTCATCCATCGCAGAGCTTTGAGAAGGGGGCATTCATAATGAGCTCAATCTGACTGCACTATGAAGAATGGATTATAGTGACTTGGATTTGAGTCAGGAAGACTGTCAGGACCTGGATGCAGAAGGGGAGATGATGAGATAATAAAGAGGAGAAGATGAGGTCTTGAACAAAACCAAAGTATGAAGGTGGCAAGATAAAGCTGAATTCTCAGTAGAAGTCAAAACACTGGGGGACCAGTCCTACTTCAGCTGGGGAGACTGAAAGGGATGAGGAGGAGAAGGCTGTGTGAGTGAGGGCAGGTCTGGGTTCTGACCCACCTTTCCCCCTTACTAGGGTTGGAGTTTATTTTGTCTGGTGAGAATACAAGAGAACTAATCAGGAGATGATGAATAGAAGTAATATTGGAGTAAATCACAAAGAACACAACTCAAGAACAAGAATTGGTGCATAACCATTGAGATAGGAACTGAAAGGAAAGGCTTACTTTCTCACAGATTATAGTTGTTGATGGTTTACAAGTCCTTAATGTCTTCTTTGAGAAAGTGGATGAGTTTTGACTTCCAGCTGGCCGCAATTACACTGGCAATTACACTGGTTCCAGGGGAAAGTAAAGAAAGTAGCAGGTTGCTTTGCGTTGCCCAAATGCCTATCTGCATCATTCCCCAAAGATCAAGGATTCTTCCAAAGAGGTAATATTTATACATGAACATTGCTTCTCTCCTTGTAAAAAAAAAAAAAAAAAGTGAGAGGAGAAACCGAGAAGTCAGGAAAGAGGAGTTACTTGGATATAGTGCCTCTGCTCACAGAGACTTAAAATTGTAACAGTCAGGTAGTGTTTGTCATTTTGTTGGGATTCATTACAATAAGGGATGATAGAAAAGCTGACTTCTTTTTCATATGACCTTGGGACTGATAAAGGGAGGTGTGATGTGGCTCATGTATTAAGGGTAAGTTAAATTTCCTTTAGGCTTTTTCATGTTCAGAAAATGTTACCATAGGTGGGACTCAGGTGACTGGGGAAGGCTGGAGACACCACCCTCACACCTGTGGAGTAAAGTGAAGGCTTTCCCATTACCTTGGTTAAGTAACTTAATAAGTCTTTCCTTAAAAAGTCAGTGTTGTTGTTGTTGAGTCACTCAGTCATGTTCGACTCTTTGCAACCCCATGGACTGCAGCATGCCAGGTTTCCCTGTCCTTCACCATCTCCCGAAGTTTGCTCAAATTCATGTCCGTTGAGACAGTGATGCCATCCAACCATTTCGTCCTCTGTCGCCCCCTTTTCCTGCCCTCAATCTTTCCCAGTATCACGGTCTTTTCCAATAAGCCAGCTCTTTGCATCAGGTGGCTGAAGTATTGGAGCTTCAGCTTCAGCATTAGTCCTTCCAATGGATATTCAGGATCGTTTTCCTTTAGGATTGACTGGTTTGATTTCCTTGAAGTCCAAGGGACTCTCAACAGTCTCTAACACCACAGTTTGAAAGCATCAAGTCTTCAACAGTTTTTTTCCCCCTCATAAAACAGAGTTCAGTGAGGATTAAACTTCATTTGAAAACTTTCAAGTTCACATATGATCCTTGTTAGTGCACATCCAGACACACTTGTATTGTTGCATAGTTTCATGCCCTGGGCTTTAAGGATCATTCAGACACTGAGCTCTTTATGGCTGCATCTGCCTTGCAGGTGCACCATAAGAAGTAGATCCTAAGTCTTAGGTGGTCACGTCATTTCAGCAGCTGGGATTTTACTGCTTAAATCACCCATAGATAGAAGCATTTAAAGACAGCATTTTCATGCTTGTATATTTGATACAATAGTTCAGAACTAATCTTATTAAGCAACTAAACTTTCTGTTTATTGACATGCCCTCCACAAATGCTTCTAAGCAAACAGAGAAATAAATCTCAGGGTAAGAAAAGAACACAAAGATTTCCTAAGAGGCAGAGGACCTAGGCCATAACTAAGTTTTAAAATAGGATGTAATGACATTTAAAATGAGATCTTGATGGCATTGTTGAAGTACAAAATGCTCACTTTTAACAGAAGATTCATTTTACAGTATTAATGTTACAGATGTAGACAAAATGTTCTAAAGATCTAACCATCAAGAATGGCGAGGTTCTAAATCCTAATGAATTGACCCTAAATTTCAGTTTAAAAAATCAATGGTTGTCATTAACATTGGGAGAACGGGTCCTCAAATGTTTCTCTTCTAGCTCCTGAAATTCTATTGATGTCTCATCCTGACATCAGAATCACCCTTCATACATTTTGTTCCTGTCTTTCCTAGTATACTAAAATTAATTAAAAAAAAGGAAAACTGAAGAAATGACATTGAGTCAATAGGTCTGCTACATCTCATCACTTTGTTAATTGAGAAACCAGCAGCTGGTACCTCTGCCTTCCATGAGACGATTAGGAGGCTCAGGTCCAGATTTAGATTCAAATATAATCTTCTGAAATAAAAGTATGATCATTTTTAACTTAATAAAATGTATATTATCTGAATAAAAGGAATATTGATAGCTAGTGAATACTTCAAATCATGCCAGTACTATGAAAAAGTTGAAGAAAGAATGTGAATTTAAGAAAAGCAAATTTTAACTTATGGTTTATTCCTGGAAGGATGGCAATTGCTGCTGTGTTTCTGAAATAAAGGAAAGAGGAATTCTCTCCCTATTTTTGAAAGATGTGGTGGCTCCATTTTGCAAGTAGTTGCAAGTAGTGTAGACTGTCTGGTGGGTGTCAAGTGTGGTACTGCTTTGTTCCAGATGCTCATAGTGTTGTTCAGACTGTGTCAGAAAGTCAGACCCACGAAATCCTTTTGATCATTGTATTATTTTTGCATGGTCACTGTAAAAATACCACCAACTTGCTTAAAACAATATACATTTATTCTCCTACTTTTCTGGATGCCAGAAGTCTGAAATCATCTTCACTAGCCCCAAACTGAGGTATTGGCAGGGCTGCCAACTCCAGAGGCTGATGGAATCAGTTTCCTTGACTTTTCCAGCTTCAATAGTGGCACAGCTTGTGTTCTTTGGCTCATGGTCCTTTCTTCTATCTTCAAAGCCCACAGAGTACTGTCTTTTTTTTTTTTTTTTTCATTTTTTTTATTAGTTGGAGGCTAATTACTTTACAATATTGAAGTGGGACAGAGTATTGTCTTTAAATCATCTCTTTGTTAAAGTTGTCACATTGCTTCCTCTCACAGTAGAATTTCCTTCTGCCTGTCTCTTGCAAGGATGCACATGATTACATTTAATGCCCACCTGGATAACAAGACAATCTCCCCATCTCAAGGTTCTTAATTATATCTGCAAACTTCTTGTTACCATATAAGGTAACATTCATAGGTTCAAGGGATTAGGACATGGATGTCTTTGGGTGCCTATATTCAGCCGATTATAGTCACAACTCAACATTCAAAAAACTAAGATCATGGCATCAGTCCCATCACTTCATGGCAAATAGATGTGGAAACAATGAAAACAGTGACAGACTTTATTTCCTTGGGCTCCAAAATCACTGCAGATGGTGACTGCAGCCATGAAATTAAAAGACATTGGCTCCTTGGAAGAAAAGCTATGAACAACCTAGACAGCATGTTAAAAAGCAGAGACATTACTTTGTTGACAAAGGTCTGTCTAGTCAAAGCTATGGTTTTTCCAATTCAGTTCAGTTCAGTCACTCAGTCATGTCCAATTCTTTGCCACTTCATGAACCACAGCATGCCAGGCCTCCCTGTCCATCACCAAATCCCGGAGTCCACCCAGACCCATGTCCATCGAGTCGATGATGCCATCCAACTGTCTCATCCTCTGTCGTCCCTTTCTTCTTCTGTCCTCAATCTTTCCCAGCATCTCGGTCTTTTCAAATGAGTCAGCTCTTTGCATCAGGTGGCCAAAGTATTGGAGTTTCAGCTTCAACATCAGTCCTTCCAATGAACACCCAGCACTGATCTCCTTTAGGATGGACTGGTTGGATCTCCTTGCAGTCCAAGGGACTCTCAAGAGTCTTCTCCAACACCACAGTTCAAAAGCATTAATTCTTTGGTGCTCAGCCTTCTTTATAGTCCAACTCTCACATCCATACATGACTACTGGAAAAACCATAGCCTTGACTAGAGGGACCTTTGTTGACAAAGTAATGTCTCTGCTTTTTAATATGCTGCCTAGGTTGGTCATAACTTTTCTTCTAAGGAGTAAGTGTCTTTTAATTTCATGGCTGCAGTCACCATCTGCAGTGATTTTGGAGCCCCCCAAAATAAAGTCAGCCACTGTTTCCCCATCTATTTGCCAGGAAGTGGTGGGACCGGATGCCATGATCTTAGCTTTCTGAATGTTGAGCTTTAATCCAAATTTTTCACTCTCCTCTTTCACTTTCATCAAGAGGCTCTTTGGTTCTTCACTTTCTGTCAAAAGGGTGGTGTCATCTGCATATCTGAGGTTATTGATATTTCTCCTGGCAATCTTGAGTCCAGCTTGTGCTTCCTCCAGCCCAGTGTTTCTCATGATGTACTCTGTATATAAGTTAAATAAGCAGGGTGACAATATACAGCCTTGACGTACTCCTTTTCCTATTTGGAACCAGTCTGTTGTTCCATGTCCAGTTCTAACTGTTGCTTTCTGACCTGCATATAGGTTTCTCAGGAGGCAGGTGAGGTGGTCTGGTATTCCTATCTCTTGAAGAATTTTCCACCGTTTGTTGTGGTCCACACAGTCGAAGGTTTTGGCATAGTCAATAAAGCAGAAATAGATGTTTTTTTTTGGAACTCTCTTGCTTTTTTGATGATCCAGTGGATATTGGCAATTTGATCTCTGGTTCCTCTGCCTTTTCTAAAACCAGCTTGAACATGTGGAAGTTCACGGTTCGCATATTGCTGAAGCCTGGCTTGAAGAATTTTGAGCATTACTTTACTAGCATGTGAGATGAGTGCAATTGTGTGGTAGTTTGAATATTCTTTGGGATTGCCTTTCTTAGGGATTGGAATGAAAACTGGCCTTTTCCAGTCCTGTGGCCACTGCTGAGTTTTCCAAATTTGCTGTTATATTGAGTGCAACACTTTCACAGCATCATCTTTTAGGATTTGAAATAGCTCAACTGGAATTCCATCACCTCCACTAACTTTGTTCATAGTAATGCTTTCTAAGGCCCACTTGACTTAACATTCCAGGATGTCTGGCTCTAGGTAAGTGATCACACCATCGTGATTATCTGGGTCATGAAGATCTTTTTTTGCACAGTTCTTCTGTGTATTCTTGCCACCTCTTCTTAATATCTTCTTCTGTTAGATCCATACCATTTATGTCCTTTACTGAGCCCATCTTTGCATGAAATGTTCCCTTGGTTTCTCTAATTTTCTCGAAGGGATCTCTAGTCTTTCACATTCTATTGTTTTCCTCTATTTCTTTGCATGATCGCTGAGGAAGGCTTTCTATCTCTCCTTGCTATTCTCTGGAACTCCGCGTGCAAATGAGCATATCTTTCCTATTCTCCGTTGTTTTTCGCTTCTCTTCTTTTCACAGCTATTTGTAAAGCCTCCTCAGACAGTCATTTTGCTTTTTTCCATTTCTTTTTCATGGGAATGGTCTTGATCCCTGCTTCTTGTATAGTGTCACAAACCTCTGTCCATAGTTCATCAGGCACTCTATCAGATCTAGTCCCTTAAATCTACTTGTCACTTCCACTGTATAATCATAAGGGATTTGATTTAGGTCATACCAGAATGGTCTAGTGGTTTCCCCCACTTTCTTCTATTTCAGTCTGAATTTGGCAATAAGGAGTTCATGATCTGAGCCACAGTCAGCTCCTGGCCTTACTTTTGCTGACTGTATAGAGCTTCTCCATCTTTGGCTGCAAAGAATATAATCAATATGATTTCTGTGTTGGCCAGCTGGTGATGTCCACGTGTAGAGTCTTCTCTTGTGTTCCTGGAAGAGGGTATTTTCTATGACCAGTATGTTCTATTGGCAAAACTCTATTAGCCTTTGCCCTGCTTCACTGTGTACTCCGAGGCCAAATTTGCTTGTTACTCCAGGTATTTCTTGACTTCCTACTTTTGCATTCCAGTACCCTATAATGAAAAGGACATCTTTTTTGGGTGTTAGTTCTAGAAGGTCTTGTACGTCTTCATAGAACCGTTCAACTTCAGCTTCTTCAGTGTTACTGGTTGGGGCATAGACTTGGATTACCATGATATTGAATGGTTTGCCTTGGAAACAAACAGAGATCATTCTGTTGTTTCAGTGACTGCCTCTAAGTACTGCATTTTGGATTCTTTTGTTGACTATGATGCCTACTCCATTTCTTCTAAGGGATTCCTGCCCACAGTAGTAGATATAATGGTCATCTGAGTTAAGCTCATCCATTCCAGTCCATTTTAGTTTGCTGATTCCTAGAATGTTGACATCCACTCTTTCCATCTCCTGTCTGACCACTTCCAATTTGCCTCGATTCATGGACCTAACATTCCAGGTTCCTATGCAATATTGCTCTTTACAGCATCAGACCTTGCTTCTGTCACCAGTCCCATCCACAACTGGGTGTTGTTTTGCTTTGGCTCCATCCCTTCATTCTTTCTGGAGTTATTTCTCCACTGATCTTGAATAGCATATTGGGCACCTCCCGACCTGGGGAGTTCATCTTTCAGTGTCCTATCTTTTTGCCTTTTCATACTGTTTGTGGGTTTCTCAAGCCAAGAATACTGAAGTGGTTTGCCATTCCCTTCTCCAGTGGACCACATTCTGTCAGACCTCTCCACCATGACCCTGCCATCTTGGGTGGCCCCACATGGCATGGCTTAGTTTCATTGAGTTAGACAAGGCGGTGGTCCTTTTGATCAGACTGGCTAGTTTTCTGTGATTGTGCTTTCAGTCTATCTGCCCTGTGATGCTCTCTCTTAGTGCCTACCATCTTACTTGGGTTTCTCTTACCTTGGACGTGGGGTACCTCCTCTCAGTTGCTGCTCCTGACCTTGGGTGTTGGGTACCTCTTCTTGGCTGCTCCGCTGCACAGCCGCTGCTATGTATAGATGTTAGAGTTGGACTATAAAGAAAGCTGAGCGCTGAAGAATTGATGCTTTTGAGCTGTGATGTTGCAGAAGACTCTTGAGAGTCCTTGTACTGCAAGGAGATCCAACCAGTCCATCCTAGAGGAAATCCGTCCTGAATATTCATTGGAAGGACTGATGCTGAGGCTGAAACTCTAATACTTTGGCCACGTAATATAAAGAACTGACTCCTTGGAAAAAACCCTGCTGCTGGGAAATATTGAAGGCAGGAGGAGAAGGGGATGACAGAGGATGAGATGGTTGGATGGCTTAACTGACTTGATGGACGTGAGTTTGAGCAAGCTCCAAGAGTTGGTGATGGACAGGGAGGCCTTGGTGTGCTGCAGTCCATGAGGTCGCAAAGAGTCAGACATGACTGAGCAACTAAACTGAACGGATAGTCACAAATCCCACTTTGTTCTTCCTTTCTTTGAGTGCTTTTCACATGTCTAATGTTGTGATGGTCCCTAAAGATATGTAGATCAATGAGAGCTTACCTCTCCCCTCAAGAAACTCAGTTTAGGCAGGGAGATGTATATGCATATAATAATGACTGTAATGTATAAACACCCTGAGGGAGGTTGACAAATAGGATTTTCACATTATTCAGGAGAGGTGGTTAATTCTTACTGAGAAACTGAGAAAGCTTAGAGATTTGTCTTATGATAATATTTTAAGTGGAACTTTAGCACTGCTATCAAGAGAAGGGTGATGAAGATGGTAAGGAATCTAGAAACTGCCATATAAGGAACCATTAAATAGCCCAGAGAGAAGAAAACTTCCTAGAGGGTATTTATGGTAAAAGAATGGTTCTTAGTTGCATAGGTGAGAAGAACTAAGATTACGAGGTAGAGATAAGGAAGCAGATTTGCCTCACAACATTTCTTCACAAGATAGTGCATGCCCACCACTGAGTGTGGATAGGCAGGACAGGATGGTTGTCTGCTGGGGCTGGGGCAGAGAGCATTTCTGTGTTTTAAGGGAGTCTGGGATGCATATTTTCCAAAGAGGGACTCCCCTGGTGGCTCAGATGGTAAAGAGTCTGCCTGCAAGGTAGGAGACATGGGTTCGACCCTTGACTTACACAAATCAGGAAGATTTCAAAATAACTTGAAGAAGTGATAGGAACGCTAAATCAGTCATCATATACTGTGCAATGCTTTGATAACAAAATTACCACTAAATAGGTTTATTTCTTGCCTACTTTCCAGACACTAAATATTTGGTTCATTCTTCTTCCCTCCACATAGGATGCCTCCATCCCCTCCATAAGGGAGATGACTCCCAAACCAAGGATCTCTAGGTAAAGACTAGAGTCTTTACATGTAGTCCATATGTGGCTCTTGATTGTGAGATTTATGAGCTCAAAAGACAAACTGTCTCCCACCACTCTTTGGAACTCAGCCTGTGTCAGTGGTGGCACAGGAATAAAATAACCATAACAAACATTTCCATGCTGACAGGGTAAAAATGCAACAGTAGATACTGATCTGTAGCAATTCTGAAATCCACATAAGTAGATATTTTTGAAAGCCCTTTACCCAATGGTGGTCCCTAAAGACATGTAAATGAATGAGTTTCCATCTACCCTCAAGAAGCTCAGTTTAGATGAGGACATCCATGCATATAGATGAGTATAATGCAGGAGAGGTTAAAAAATCGTGTTTTCGCAGCATCCCAGGAGGATGGTTAATTCTTAATGAGAAACTTGGGAAAGCCTTAGAGACCAGTTGTAAGTGGAATATTTTTAGATTAGGCCCCCACTGAACTCTCTGTGATGTGTAATCCAGTCACTGTAGTTCTTTGCCTCACCTTCAGGAAAGGTTCTTCCCTTGACATCAGTCTCATTGGCCACAAATGAAATGACCATGGGAAAAATGTATGAACAGTCTTCTTGGAGTATTTTGAAGGTAAGGCTTTGTGGAATCAAGTGCTGCTTCAATTAAATATTTTAACAGATAAGAGGAGTGTAAGGACTATGGGGTGGGGTAACTTTACAACTGACTTCATTGGAGAAGATTCACAAAGAAAAAAAAAAGACAAATTTTTTGGATCAGGGTATAGTCAGAAAACTAGAGAGCTTTTATGACTGCCTTAAAGAGGACCCTTTTATGCTGTGTGGCCATAGTTGATGCATCAAAAAAATTCAGACCCAAAATTTAATGCTGTGGGTTGCAGAATTTGAGCAAATTTGGATTCACGGCTCACCAGGTCTTTTTGTGAAAGTTGAGACATTAACTGGAAAGAATGGGATGCTAATAACTGGCATGGAGACATCTAGGTTCAGTGTCTGGATTTTTGTAATGACTTGCCTTGCTTGAAGTCTCTGTAATGACCTCAACTAAGGTAATTTCAAAGGGATTACTAAGGGATGCAACTGAACAGCAACAACACGTTATACTACATTGTAATATATACATTATGATATAACATATAATAGAATTATAATTATATTTATAAATAGAATTATACATATATAATTAGGTTTGAGCAAGCACTAAAAGTACAAGTAAATTGTGCAAATAAGTAGCTCAGACTCTTGGGGAGTTCCCTCTGACGAATTAATGATGGAGACAAAAATGGTTTAAAATCCACATGATATGCTGGCACCAGCTACAGCATTATAGACTGACTCACTGGTGGTTCTGAAAGCAGCATGGAAAGAATGGTCTATTGATTACTTACTTAGGTACCCACTGGAAGAAAACCCCTGGTAGGTTGAGATGCAGTCCTATGAGGTGTGGTACATGCTTTGAGCCAGTAGGCTATGTAAGGTGCTCCCTTCCATTTTCTCCCATCATCCTATTCTCCACCAGGGGGAAAAGTGGCCTGGCTTCTCTTTCTGTTGTACCTAGTAACCCACTCATATATGTTTTGTTTCTCATTTCTACAACTTTGAGCTTTGTTGATTTAGAGTTATTAGTTTCCTATGAAGGCTTACTTTCACAGGTGGTCACAAAATGGTTCAACTAACCTGAAAGTTGAAAATGCCACTTGAACCCTTCGGATATCTCATGTAACTGGAAAAACAGCCAAAGAAGAGGCTTACTGTATTGTATGGAGTTACCAATCCTGGTTTTTAGGGGTGTCTCCTCATGTCTCAATGTTGTTGTTGTTGTTCAGTTGCTCAGTTGTGTCTGACTCTTTGCAACCCCATGACCAGTTTTACCACTGGTCATCATGACCCAATGTCTTGATGACCAGTGATAAAACTTACTAGCATACTATAGCAATCCAATACAGGCTATTGATTCAGACTCTTTGGGAATGAAATCTTGAATTACCTGTTAGATCAAGAAATATTTCTGGATGAGGATTGACTGAAGGCAATGGAACACGGAAAGGGTAGCTAAAGAAGGAAGTTATACACACCTATGGTGGACTGGTATTAGAAGCAAGGCTCTAGAAGCTGTGGATATTTTTCTGAAGAACCTTCAAAGTAGTTTCTGTATTAGTTTCATTTTACAGATAAAGAAACTAATGTAAATAGAAGTTAAAGTAACAGTAACTTGCTTAAATCCACACAGCTGTCAAGTGGCAGGGCCAAGTTCCAACTAGTACTGTCAGACTCCAAAGTCCATGTTTCTTTAATTATACTCCAAAGAAGACAAAGCAGGAATGTAATTTAAAATAAGATAGATAAATGATTGGTATGAGGAAATGATGATATAAGAAATTTGTTCAGGTACTTTCAGTTACCTAAAAAAATAAAAAAGAAAACTCGATAGGATAATTTCACCATTATTTAAAACCTGTGGTGGGGACCATGGAAAGGAGACTTTTAGCCAAACAGCCTTCTAGTGTAAAGGCCAAATGTACCCACCCCTACCCCCAGCAAAACATTTCTGTGCTTGTGGATATTAAGGAGATAATGCCAGCATTGAGTCCAGAACTAAATGCACAGAACAATAAAGTCATGTATCTTTCATGCACTTTGCAATTCTCAAGTGCCACGCCATTGCTAAGTGAGCAGGAGGCTAAGTGCTTACTTAGGACATTGTGGGGCAGGACTTCAAGAGAATCTGTTAGGCATAATTCTGAATTCTCTTCAATCTGGGATGGTGCTTGAAAGCATCCAAGACTACAAAGAGCATTTTTGGGTCTCAGCCTGCTATTGTTTGGAATCTGGGGCTGTTCCTGGCATCTTGAAAGAGCTGGAGGGCATATCTGAAGGGTTGCCTAGACTGTTCAAAGAGCCCAAGAAAGCTCTTCCGTTTCATCTCATTGTGGTGCAGAAGAATTTCCCAAGATTGTGTGTGTGTGAATGGAGTGTTAATTCCAACCTTTATCCCTTTAGGACAGCCCTTTAGGACAGCATTTTGAAGCCCTCTTTAAAAGTACAACATTCAGAGTGGAGGAAAAGAAAAGTTTAGAAAAGGGGTGAGGGAAGTCCTCATTCTTTCAGAATGGGAGATGCTGCATATTAATAGTAATGAGAAAGTGAAAGAAAGTGAAAGTTAAGTCGCTCAGTCCTGTCCAACTCTTTGTGACCCCATGGACTGTAGCCCACCAGGCTCCTCCATCCATGGGATTCTCCAGGCAAGAGTACTGGAGTGGGATGACATTTCCTTTTCCAGGGGATCTTCCGGACCCAGGGATCAAACCCAGGTCTCCAGCATTGTAGGCAGACGCTTTACTGTCTGAGCCACCAGGGAAATCCAATAGTAGTGAGATGACCTCATCAAACTCCTGTTGCTCTGTGTCTTAGTAGGTGCTCAGAGAACTGGACAGATGTAAGACAAAGCGTGAAAGGGAAAGCTCTGAGTTGGAAGGGAGCTGTCTCCAGCTCTTCTGGGGGTGTGCCTTATAAATTGCTCCTGGGTTTTCAACTGGGCAAGGGAAATGCCACCTCTACCTATAGCCATCATCAGGGCAGAGTTTCTTCAGGATTTTCTTGGACCAACTGCATCAATGTCACTTGGAGTGCCACTACAAATGATGATTCCTCATTTCTTATGCAGACTTCTCTGACATCTATATCTAGAGACGCTTCCCTTGGTGATTCTTAGAGACTGAAGTTGAGACCCTCTTCAGCAGCAGCTTCCTCTTCTTACCCAGTGGAAACATCTCCTGAATGTTAGCTGTGTACCAGGCATTATTCTAAGAACTTCATCTCTACTGTTTCATTTAATCTTGACACTATTCCCAGAAGTAAGAGCTATTATTATCTCCAGCATTTTTACAGGGTCACAGAGTCGCAGAGTAGAGGTAAGTAGAGTTAAGATTTGAACTCAGCTAGTTGAACTACAGAAAGCATGTTCTTAGTCACTATGTTTTACCCTATGAATTTGTCTTTCTTTTTCTTACTTCAGCCAAGACAAAAGAGTTTTTCCTAAGAGATGAAGGGAAATTGCGTTTTCAGAGAAGAATTTATTTATCCCTACATCACAAGATGTCTGGGCATGGTTGGCATAGCTTACCCTGCACAAAGTCCTTATCCTCGTCCTGTCTCTAACTCGTGAGGAGTCACATTGCCCCAACTCTGCTCCAGTCTGCATTCCAACGCTACCTTCTGTTCCCTGGCAGGAACCCAGCTCCTGGTTGGCAGGTCTCTGTACTTCCCCATACCTCCATTTTGGCCCAGTGTGGATGTTCTGGTTCCCCGCCTGGGGAAGGACAGTTGTATTCTCATACAACCTTAAAGACCGGCCAGCTCAAATCCTCCTGTCTCAGAAGCTACCAGGAACCCACCAAGAAGCTTCTCCTGCAGGGTCTCAGGCTTACTGTTCAGCCCTGGGTCAGCTTTCTTGACTTTTTTCTTCCTGTGCTGTGCAGTGCTAAGCGGCTTCAGTTGTGTCCGACTCTTTGACCCCAGGGTCTGTAGCCCATCAGTCTCCTCTGTCCATGGGATTCTCCAGGCAAGAATACTGGAGTGGGTTCCCATGCCCTCCTGCCGGGGATCTTCCCAATCCCAGGGTTTGAATTTACATCTCTTATGTCTCCTGCATCACCAGGCAAATTCTTTACCCCTAGCACCACTTTGGAAGCCCTTTCTTTCCTATAGCAGGCGGCAGTCCTGAGCTACTTTTCTTACAGCTTCTCTAACTGTTTATGACAGATGGAACCCGAGGCCAGTTTTCTCATTGTTCTGAAGGGAGACACGCAACCCTTTTCTTCTGAAGGGCTTTGATGCCGTTCATTATACAAACATGGCAAATCATGCAATTTAAGGAACTTTACTTCTGTTGTTATCCCTGGTGCGCAGCTTTGAATTCTCTTTCTGAGGTGGCAAGTGGAAGGGACTTTCTGCTCCTGTGTTTCCCTGGAGGAAGATGTTTCATCAGCCCCTCTCCTCCTTTGATCAACACCAGCAAGTAAATCCGCCAGTGTGGTGCTCCATGTCCTGAAAGGGGCTCTTGTGTTTCAACTGCTTAAATCCGGATTTCTGAGCCTGTGTCCTGCTCAGGAAGGATTGTTTGTGATGTTTCCTCTCAAAAGTCTTTCCTGCCTGTTTCTTCCTGGGATGAACTCCTCAACTTTTAGGTCAAAGACCAAACCTACACTTACTTTATAACCACTGTTACTCTAAGGTTAAGTGCTTCACTTTAAAATTATGACACTATAACAAATTAAAATTGTGTAACAGTAAATAAGTAAAAGGGAAATTTAAACAAATTAATTGAAAAGAAATAAAATTAAATTCTGTAAAATTAAAATCCTGACTATTTCCCTGAACAGAAGAGAAGTAGAGGAAAGGTTTAATGAAGCCACATCAGGGCTCATGGTCAAGCCATTGTGTCCTCTTTCTCCACAAGAGATGGACAATAGATATCTCTCAAGGCAGGAAAAGGAGGAAACCTACTACTGTTCTGCTGTGGAGGTTAGTCAGTGATGTGAGGCAGGGAAATCCTGGGGAAGATGGAGAGGGCTGTGGTAGGCACTATGGTATTTGGAATCAAAATGGGCCTGGTTTGAGTCCAGCTGTCCCACTTACCAGCTGTGGAAACTAAGTGTGAGCAAGTTAATGAGCTGCTGTGTGTCAGGGCTCTTTTCTGTCAAAGGATAATAATACCTTCTTTGTAGGGTTGTTGTGAAGACAAAGACAGTGCCTGGAATATAGGAAGTGCAATATATGTTTTAGCTATCTAAAGGCCACATGACCACACACGCATATGTGTGTGCGCACGTGTACAAACACACACACACACACACATACACACACACAGAGTGTGCATTTGACGTTTACCAAAAAGTTTGGGAAACAGCTCTCTCTTAGTGCTTCACTAGTCAGGGGACAGATAAATTATCCATGGATCTTGTTAAAGTGAAGATTCTGAAGGACTGAGGTGGGCCTGAGATTCTGCTTTTCTAATAAGCTTCCAGGTGAAGCTGCTGCACCTCACCAGGGTCTGAGGACCACATTTTGAATAGCAAGATTGAGACAAGACACCAAAGTCCAGGGAAAATGCAGGGAAGTTCTGGAACAGTTGCAAGAGGAGATGAGGAGTGGGAGAGTTTTAAAGCGCTGTATCTGCTGCTTTGCTCTGTCTTACCTGCAGGCAACTTAACTTAATGCAGAATCACCAGAGACACACAGACAGTTATGAAGTTTTGGGTTCCACCCTAGAGTTACTGAATCAGAATCTCCAATGGAGGGTTTTGGGTGTCTGCATTTTTTCAACAAGCACCCTAAGTGCTTGTCTGTTGTCATAAGGCAAGCTTAGGAAACACTGACAAGAGTGTCAAGAACAAAGTCAGTTTAAAACTAAAATCTAAAAGCCAGATGAAGACTTTGATGTGCAATGGAAAACTGAAAGTTACATGTGATATCAGTGAGGTTTTCCCAGTCATCTGTTACTGTTTCATTGATTGCTTGGAGAAATTTTCCATTTTACTGAGTATTTAGTTAAGGGCTTACAAGCTAATTTTACAATATTATGTTTTATGGCTTCAAGTTCAGAAGACAATAGGAAAACTTTGGAGATGAGAGATAGTGGCAACAAAAAACTGGAACCAGATACCTAGAAAAATGTGAGTTCCTGAAAAGTGAGAGTTCCAGAAAGAAGAGTGCCATTAGCAAAGGAAACATTAAATGCCCGCTGCATATATTGTGAAATTACTGAAACCTGGGCAAGCTCTGGGTCTTTGTTGTGGTCTTTGAAAGTCAACGTTAAACTTTCAACACCAAAAATGTCTCCAGACATGCTTTGCAAAGTTAAAAATTGTGATTAATAGGGTAACCAGTTTTATTGGGCCCATTTAGGGCCCACAGAAATGTTTTTCAGTGTGATCCTGAGAACAACAGTAAGGTGAAAAGCGTTTTCTACTTCAGAGCTTGGAGAAGGGAGCTTGGAGCTCTTCTCCAAGCTCAGAATGGAGAGTTGGTCTCATAAGGAAACTCGTCTTTGGATCTTCTGAGGATATTTGGTTTAAGCTCATTAAAGCTCAGCAGGTGGTGTAGATTCAACCTTAAGGTTTCCAAACATAGTTGTCATCTTCTGCTTTTCCCTAATTTTTTTTACTGGGTAAAATACATAGCAAAATTTACAGTCTTAACCATTTTAAAACATGCAGTTTATCAGTATTAAATACATACATATTGTTGTGCAACCATTACCACCATCTGTTACCAGACCTCTTTTCATATTGCAAAACTGAAACTTTGACCCAGTAAACAATATCTTCCCCTTCCCTCCTCCTCCCAGCCCCTGGCAGCCATCTCTGATCTTCTGTCTCTGTGATTTTGACTACTCTTAAGTAACTCATATAAGTGGAATCATACAGTATTTGTCTTTGTGTGCCATCTTCTGCTTTTAAAGCAGGGAAAATTAATCTTGTACTTTGTCTCTATCGAGCTTTGCCCTTTTCTTCTCCCTCTCTTATCTATATCTATATCAATATATAATATATCATGCCCTCCAGAACCCTTTCCCTTGTCACTCTTTTCTCTTTCCCCATATGTAAAACCTTTCAGACTGTTGATGCAAAAGACAGATTAATCATATATTTGCTTTCACAAAACTGTCAGGGACTGCAAACCTTAGTGTATATTTTCTTAGTGGGGTGTTAATATTTTAAGAGAAGCATATTCTTAGCAAAGAGGTAAATCTCAGACATCAGTGAATAAATGAAAGATACTTATGTTGAGTGGATAGGGAGGGGTAGAGGTGAAAATTCCAATGCCCATGTCACAGCCTAGACAAACTAAGTTAGAAATTTAGGGGGTAGGCTTTAGGCATCAGTGTTTTTTATAACTGAATCCAAAGTGTGTCTAGGGTTGAGAGTCACTGTCTGAATTAGGCAATAAGACAGTAACTCTAAGTTATGCCTGCCCATTAGAATCAACTGGGGGAGCTTTAAAAAATGCCAGCGCTGTTTGCAGAAGATATGATCCTCTACATAGAAAACCCTAAAGACTCCACCAGAAAATTACTAGAGCTAATCAATGAATATAGTAAAGTTGCAGGATATAAAATTAACACACAGAAATCCCTTGCATTCCTATGCATTAACAATGAGAAAACAGAAAGAGAAATTAAGGAAACAATACCATTCACCATTGCAATGAAAAGAATAAAATACTTTGGAATAAATCTACCCAAGGAAACAAAAAACCTATATATAGAAAACTATGAAAAACTGATGAAAGAAATCAAAGATGACACAAAGAGATGGAGAAATATACCATGTTCATGGATCAGAAGAATCAATAGAGTGAATGAGTATACTACCCAAAGCAATCTATAGATTCAATGCAATCCCTATCAAGCTACCAATGGTATTTTTCAAGAACTAGAACAAATAATTTCACAATGTGTATGGAAATACAAAAAACCTCGAATAGCCAAAGCAATCTTGAGAAAGAAGAATGGAACTGGAGGAATCAACCTGCCTGACTTCAGACTATACTACAAAGCCACAGTCATGAAGACAGTATGGTACTGGCACAAAGACAGAAATATAGATCAATGGAACAAAATAGAAAGCCCAGAGATAAATCCACGAACCTATGGACACCTTATCTTCGACAAAGGAGGCAAGAATATACAATGGAAAAAAGACAACCCCTTTGACAAGTGGTGCTGGGAAAACTGGCCAACCACTTGTAAAAGAATGAAACTAGAACACTTTCTAACACCATACACAAAAATAAACTCAAAATGGATTAAAGATCTAAATGTAAGACCAGACATAAATCACAGCAGGATCCCCTATGACCCACCTCCCAGAATATTGGAAACAAAAGCAAAAATAAACAAATGGGACCTAATGAAACTTAAAATCTTTTGCACAACAAAGGAAACTAAAAGCAAGGTGAAAAGACAGCCCTCAGATTGGGAGAAAATAATAGCAAATGAAGCAACAGACAAAGGACTAATCTCAAAAATATACAAGCAACTCCTGCAGCTCAATTCCAGAAAAATAAATGACCCAATCAAAAAATGGGCCAAAGAACTAAACAGACATTTCTCCAAAGAAGACATACAGATGGCTAACAAACACATGAAAAGATGCTCAACATCACTCATTATCAGAGAAATGCAAATCAAAACCACAATGAGGTACCATTACACGCCAGTCAGGATGGCTGCTATCCAAAAGTCTACAAGCAATAAATGTTGGAGAGGGTGTGGAGAAAAGGGAACCCTCTTACACTGTTGGTGGGAATGCAAACTAGTACAGCCACTATGGAGAACAGTGTGGAGATTTCTTAAAAAACTGGAATTAGAACTGCCATATGACCCAGCAATCCCACTTCTGGGCATACACACTGAGGAAACCAGATCTGAAAGAGACACATGCACCCCAATGTTCATCATAGCACTATTTATAATAGCTAGGACGTGGAAGCGACATAGATGCCCATCAGCAGACGAATGGATAAGGAAGCTGTGGTACATATACACCATGGAATATTACTCAGCCATTAAAAAGAATTCATTTGAATCAGTTCTAATGAGATGGATGAAACTGGAGCCCATTATACAGAGTGAAGTAAGCCAGAAAGATAAAGATCATTACAGCATACTAACACATATATATGGAATTTAGAAAGATGGTAACGATAACCCTATATGCAAAACAGAAAAAGAGACACAGATGTACAGGACAGACTTTTGGACTCTGTGGGAGAAGGTGAGGGTGGGATGTTTCGAGAGAACAGCATCAAAACATCTATATTATCTAGGGTGAAACAGTTCACCAGCCCAGGCTGGATGCATGAGACAAGTGCTCGGGCCTGGTGCACTGGGAAGACCCAGAAGAATCGGGTGGAGAGGGAGGTGGGAGGGGGGATCGGGATGGGGAATACATGTAAATCCATGGCTCATTCATGTCAATGTATGGCAAAAACCACTACAATATTGTAAAATAATTAGCTTCCAACTAATAAAAATAAATGAAAAAAAAAACTTGTTATAAAATAAATGTCCATGTGATCATCACATGTATCAAGAAACAGAATATTGGAAGAACCTCAGAAGGCTTTCTGGGGCCCTCATTTTTGGTCTCATGTTTGGATATTACATAAAATGTGCTAAGAAGCACATGGGAGACATGGGTAGAAATTTCTTTAGCATATGTGTGAAGCTTGACTAGCTTCATGAACATAGTAAACATAGTCATTTTACAGTCTATGGTGATATTTATTTGGAATTTCTGTTGTCTCTATATTTGGTCCATTATTTCTTATTTCAAAACCAAGTTGGATTTATTCCAGGAAGCAAGTATGGTTTAACATTAGAAAAATCACTTAATCTACTGCATCATCTCAATAGCTGTAGCATAAGCATTTGCTTAAGTTTGACATGCATTCATGATAAAAAAAAAAAAACTTTCATCAAATTAAGAAAAAAAAAGGAACTTTAAAAATCTGATAAATGTTATCTACATAAAACCTTCCTCTAAACTTAAGAAGATGGCATCGATGTTCATGACTTTCCAGCATAGGTGTGGCCTATTATTTCTACTGGTTCCATCTCATAACATCTTTTGACTATCTGATTATCTTTTATTCTGTGACTTATCCTACAATTAAAAAATACTTGTAGAAATAATTTGGGACCCAGGAAGATGCTGTCTTACCCTAAAGAGGATTTTGAAAGACTGATTTAGTTAGATTGTGTTGGTATGGAGGAGAAGTAGCAATTTGGACACACCTTAAACCTATAGGATTCAGAGTTTGAGACTGTATTACCCAGGACATTTAAAGTTGGTTTGCAGTCCATGTAAGGACTTATCTATTTCTAGTTTATTCTTTCTCCTGAGATGAGGACTTCCAAGATTCCATTCCAAGATAGGGGGTTGTTTCCTAAAGTTCCCACTCTTTGCATTCTTGGATTCTGACATCTGTACTTGATTCTTTCTTTTTTTTTTTGGCTGCACCGTGTGGCACGCAGGATCTTAGTTCCCCACCAGGGATGGAAGCCATGCTTCCTACAGTGAAAGTGCAGAATCTAAACCTTTGGACTGTCAGGAAAGTCCCTGTAGTCTGCTCTTTAAAGGCTTCTCCAAACATGACCAGGTCTTTCACTTATCACTTCCAGACTGATAAATGTTCCCAGGACAAAAGCAGCCCCAACTGGAGGCCTCAATTTTCTGGGTTTCTATTTTCTTCCTAGATCTTGGTCCAGTAATTTTTTTGCTATCTTGTTAGCTCTCTAAATGGAGAAAGAAATGGCAGCCCACTCCAGTATTCTTGCCTGGAGAATCCTGTGGATGGAGGAGCCTGGAGGGCTACTGTCCATAGGGTTGCACAGAGTCGGACATGACTGAGGCGACTTAGCATGCACACATGCATTGGAGAAGGAAATGGCAACCCACTCCAGTGTTCTTGCCTGGTGAATCCCAGGGACGGAGGAGCCTGGTGGGCTGCCGTCTATGGGGTCGCACGGAGTCGGACACAACTGAAGCGACTTAGTGGCAGCAGCAGTAGCTCTCTAAAAAAGTTTTAAAAATACTTCACCACTTCTTTTTATCTGTCTTCAGTAGGAGGGATGGTCTGAATAACCCAGTCCATAATTCAAAAGCTGAAGTCCTAGTTTGCCTTTCTTTTTATTGTACCAGACAGGTTTGTATTTCTAAACAATGTAAGTTTCTTTTAAAGTTCCATATAAAAACTTTTCTTGTGGTATATATTATTCTAAAATGTAATTTTACACTCAATGTTTCTTCTTGGTGTCATCCATGTTGATGTGCATAGTTCTAGTTTATTCGTTTCCACCCTGACATAGAATTTTATTGTGTAATATATCATTCTTTATTGGTTCTCCTATCAATGAATACTTGAGGCTTTTACAACTTTTGCTATTATGAACAATGTTGTTATTAAATTTATATTTAATGAAACTATTTAAAAGAATATGTAAGTAAGTTGAGAGATATGGCATGTTCTCCTATGGATAAGGAGACTCTATATTGCAAATGTATCAGTTTTCCCCAAAATGATTTATAGAATCAATTTATTTCTTAAAAAAAACCTCTCTAATGAAGTTATTTTTGCATTAGGTCAAAGATTATTGGGGGATATAAAACCACTAGGTGAAAGTTTGTTGTTTAGTCACTAAGTTGTGTCTGACTCTTTGCAACCCCAGGAATGGCAGCCCTCCATGCTCCTCTGTCCATGGGATTTCCCAGGCAAGAATACTGGAGTGGGTTGCCATTTCTTTCTTCAGAGTATCTTCCTGGCCCAAAGATTGAATTCAAGTCTCCTGCAGTGGCAGGTGAATTCTTTACCACTGAGCCACTAGTGATGCCCAGAAAGTTGTTCAGTAATGGGATATTTACACAGTGTCAAGGTATCATGCCACAGCTTACTTGCTAATTGCAAACAATGGAGAGAACTGGCAGTCACTCTCTTAACCAGGAGAAAACTCATATTCATAACGATGGGATGATTTGTCATGATGTGACTTGTGATGGGATGTAGTGTAAAGTACCCACCATTAACTGCAAAGTGTTTGTGCCAAAATTTTTAACCTAAATTTTAGCCAAATTTTAAACCAAACCAAGTTTTTAACCAAATTTTTGAGCCAAATTTCCTATTTGTAGGAAATACAGGAGACTGAGGAAAATGTGAAGTAACATTCTCCAGAAGTAATCAGATAAATCCCGAATTTGTGGGACAGTCTATTGGACAGCTAACCTGATAGCTATAAGAAGTCAGTGTCATGGAAAAAAAAATTGGTGAGGAATTTGGTGCTCTTCTGGAATATAAAAGACTTAAGAGATCTAACAGTCAAATAGGATGTGTATAGCTTAACTGGACCCTGGTCCAAAAAAATAATAAAGTATAAACACATTTTTGGATAATGGTGGAAATTTAAATGTGGACCAAATATGAGATGACTGCAGGGAATTGTTAATTTTTCTAAATATTTATGGAGGAGGAGGCTCTTGTTTCTAGAAAATTAACACAAATATTTAAAACACATAATGCCTGTTATTTTCAAATGTTTTGAAATGCAAATAATCTCTAAGAATATATCCACGTATATAAGGAAGCAAATATGGCCTATGTTAAAAGTCATTGAAATGAAATTGAATCCCTACATCCTATTACTCGTACAAATCAGTTCCAAATAGATTGAAAGTTTAAATGTGAAGGGCAAACTTATAGCAGGGTACGGGAGGATATATGACTTCAGGATAGGAAAGGTTTTCTTTGAAAAGATACAAAATCATTAACAAACAAAAGACTGAAATAGTATATGTGCTGCCGAAGCAAGTGCCAAAAGACTGAAATAAAACGATGCTATTTAGGAATCCTCGTACATAAAAAATCATTTAAAAATGAAGAGACAAAACATTAACTGGGTAAACTTATTTCCATATATATACCAAAATTAAAGGATAACAAAAACAAAATTTAAAAAATTCTAAAAATCGGTTCAACAATCAACCAAAAAAAGCAGCTGAAAGATGTGACTATTTGATAGATAGAGAGATGGAAAGAAGTTGAATGAACACGTACTTATTCCACAAATTTTTATTGACTGTCTCTGCTCTGAGCCAAGTATGAGGTTATAGTAGTAAATAAAACAGATGAATAGCCTTGCCCTTGAGTGACTAATGTTTTAGTGGGTAGTTCTGTAAAGAGAAATAAGAATTCAAAACTGAAAAAGAAACTATGAGTCAATACAGTTTGGTAGAATGAGTGTGGGCTCTGTAGTCAACCCCCTGAATAGGATACCAGATTTTCCTCCAACCAGCTTTTCCTCTGGCACCTTGGACACGTTCCTTTGATTCTCTAACTTCTGTTACCTCTTCTGGAAAATGGGATAACAATAGTACCCACCCTATCTATTTGGTTGTTGAGAAAACTTAAGGAGATGATGATACACGTAAAGCACTTAGCATGAAGCCTGGTTGTAAAACAACGAGCAACTCAGTTTTTTTCTTTCTAGGACAGGACAAACCCAGCTCTTCCCAACTGTGATTCTCTCCTGTGTGTCTCCTTTATTTTTACATGGAACACTTTATTTCTGGTCACCGAGTGTGTGGAAGTTTGTGGGAGATATGGAAGTTTGTCTCCACATCAAGTAAATCTCTGTGACACCAGCTGGGAGTCCTTCTGCTGCTGCTGCTAAGTCGCTTTGGTCGTGTCCGACTGTGTGCGACCCATAGACAGCAGCCCACCAGGCTCCCCAGTCCCGGGGATTTTCCAGGCAAGAACACTGAAGTGGGTTGCCATTTCCTTCTCCAATGCATGAAAGTGAAAGTGAAAGTGAAGTCGCTCAGTCGTGTCCAACTCTTAGCGACTCCATGGACCGCAGCCTACCAGGCTCCTCCGTCCATGGGATTTTCCAGGCAAGAGTACTGGAGTGGCGTGCCATTGCCTTCTCTGGGAAGTCCTGCAATTTAGCTCAATTCTGACACTATCTACCTGGAGGCAGCCTCAGATCCCACAGGTTAAGGGCTCATTCAAGACTACCCCTCACTGTCCACCACCATTCACCCGGAACCCTTCTTCAGACATCAGTTATCACCTGAGCTGATTTATTACCTATAGAACTTTGCTTGGCTTTGATTAATTTGCTAGAGTGGCTCACAGAACTCAGGGATATGCTTACATTTACCAGTTTATAAAGAATATGATAATCCAGATAAAGAGATACTTAGGGTGAGGTCTGGGAGGGTCCTGAGTGCCGAGTTTCTGTCCTCGAGGAGTTCAGGAGCATCTCCCTCCTGGTGTGGCTGTGTGCCCAGCATGGAAGGTCTCTGATACCCCTACTATTGGGATTTTATAGAGGCTTCCTCAAGTGGACATGATCAATCATTAACTCCCATTTCCAGTCCCTTTGCCATTCTCTGGAGGAGGCAGTGTGGAGTTCAAAATTCCAAGCTTCTAATTGTGGCTTGGTCTCTCTGGTGACCAGCCCACATCCAGGAGCATCCAAGAGCCCACCCAGGTCACTTCATAAGCACCAAAGATGCTCCTACTGCTCTTAACATTTTGGAATTTACAAGGGTTTTGGGAGCCCTGTGTCAGGGATGGGATGAAAGATGGGTATTAGAACTATAGATGTTCCTAGTGTTTTTATCATTTAGGAAATTTCAAAGATTTTTAGGAGCTCTGTGCAGCAATGGGGCTTAAGACCAAGATATATATATATATATATTCGTTGTTGTTGTTGTTTTTCTATTATTTCACACCTGGTATATAATAATCACTCAATACATATTAGATCTTCTCTTAATCTTCTGATATTATTAATAATCCACCTAGAGATTATAACTCAGTGAAGTTCTGAAACCACCCCTTCAGAACACTGGATCACACTTTGTACCACCAATGCTGGCTACTCTGAACCCTGGATCCCACAGTTGCTCTGACTGTCCCTGGAAACTCAACTGGTGCAATGCCAACTTCAGCTACTTGGGAAAAAAACCAAACCTCCACTGATAGGGAAGGACATTGATGAGCTCACTAAGGAGGATATATAGAGTGAGAAGAAAATGTAGAGGAAAAAATATCTCCAAGAATGTCAACCTTTAAAGTGTGAGCATAGGCAGTGAACCTCACAAAAGACAAGAAAAGCAGCAGCAAAGAGCTGGAGAGACGACTCACAGTATACTGATCGGGAACGTGAGAGACGAAAGAGCTTCAAGGAGGGGGCGGGTAACAGTATCTGAGGACACACACATCTTCTGGTGGTTTAGCAAGAAGGAGGTTGTTGGCAATCCTGCTGAAAATAGTTTGCAAGGTCGAGATGTGGAGAAGAAGGGGAAGAAAAGCCAGATGACCATGGGCTGTGGAATCAGTGGGAGGCAGGATGGAGGCAGTGAGTGTAGACAACTCTCTCTACAGTGTTGGCAGGGAGGGGAAGGTGAGAACCAGAAGGACACAAACTCAACATGCCCAGGAAGTTTGTTCTGTTTTGCTTGAAGATGGGAGACACTGGATGATATTTAAATGCAGATGAGAAAGAACCTGAAGTAATGGAAAATACGAGAAATGGGAACAAGAGAGAACTTACTGAGAAAGAGGATGGAATGTTTATGGAGAGTCTTCTGTGCTTTAGACACCTAGCTGCTACTGCTAAGTCACTTCAGTCGTGTCCAACTCTGTGCGACCCCATCCCTGGGATTCTCCACCTAGAGACATGCCTAAAAAGGAAAGATAGTCCCCGATGTCCACAAAACATCGAGTCAAAGCAAGTTATTTTCTCTCTCTCTCCTTTATCATCCACTCTCTCCTCTTTGCCCAAAGTAATAAATTTTTGTAATTGGGAAAAATAGGAACAAATTTAATATTTTCAACTTGAAGCAAGTGTTACATATGAAGTATAATGTATTAAGAATGTTCTTTTGAAAATATTTATTTTAATTAATCTATTTGGTTGCGCTGAGTCTCAGCTGTAGCACTTGGGATCCTTTATCCTCACTGTGGTGTATGCAATCATTTTTTCAGTTTCGGCATGTGAGATCTAGTTCCCTGACCAACGATCGAACCCAGGCTCAGAGCACCAGAAGAGTGATGTCCTAGCCACTGGACCACCTTGTAAGTCCCTAAAGTATTAAGAATGCTTTACATGTTCTAAATCCTGAATACTTTTACTGGGGACAAATTCTGAAAATTACACCCCCAGTGGTAGCAAATAGTTGTGAACAGAATTAGGGAGGGGCATACAGGACTACGTGGTGCAATGGTAAAGAATCAGTCTGCCAATGTAGGAGATACACGAGGCTAGGGTTCAATCCCTGGGTGGGAAAGTTCCTTGAAGGCAGAAATGGTAACCCGCTCCAGTATTCTGGCCTGGAGAATTCCATGGACAGAGGAGCCTGGTGGGTTATATCCAGAGAGTCACAAAGAGTCATGACTGAGCACACAGTCACTCACACAGGCGACTGCCAACGTAGTAAGAATGCTCTTTTTCTGAGTGGGTGGTAGGCACAGAGAAGCTAATTGTATTGTTTTTCATCCTAGTTATTCTACTGTATGTGCTAGTTATTTAAGGAAAGTGGTTTCAAAAACTACTTTACAATAGAGCAGAAGATACATCTAGCAGATTATGCTGCAGTTCTTAGGTTGAATGGCGGGCTCATGACTGTTTGTTTCATATGCATACACATTCTACACATTTTACGTGTATCAAGTCTTACAAAATGCATCATTTAAAAGGTCAAGAACAGAGAGGAGCATGTCTTCTGTAAACCTGGTGAAGATTTTCAATCTGGAAATCCTAATTAGGAAATTCCTGGTCCTGTGTGGGGGTGGGTTTAAAGAGATCAAGAGGAATGAGTGGGAGGTTTTTGCTTGTGAGTCAGAGTTAAGCAGCCTTTGCATTGGCCTTTGTGCTTCACCTTTGGTTGCAGTGTCAGTCCCCAAATATACAGAACTGGCTGAGAAGCAGAAGAATTGATGGAAGAACCGAGCAAATTTCAGGCAGCACACAGGTGCCAGAGGCAGGCAGCACAGCCAGCAGTCACATCAGGGCCAGAATGAAGTAGGTGGTTGGGAATTCAAGAGGAACCGTACCAAGTGCTGTTTCTCACTCTTGCCTGTTTGGGATAACTACTTGCCCAGGGCGTGGGGATGTAGGTGCTAGTTAAATATTCAGATTCCCAGGTCTCCAGACTTTCCACTTCATAATCACCTGATGACTTGGGTGTTTGAATAAGCACGTTTAGGAAACATTGGCAAAGAAGAAAGTACATCCTAAATCAGGGGATTTGGCCTGTTCACCTAATCCTTTACTGACCCTCTGCTGAAATTGTTCAGTTTGATTTGTGTCTGGTGATTTCCATCCATGCTATGATTGCAGACTCTTTGGTAACATGTGGAGACCTTACTTTGGGTGGAAACATAGACTGTTATAACACAAAAGAACCCTTTCAAGAGTCAGGGAACAGGACATCAAGTACCAACTATTTTCTAGATAGTGTGCTGGGCATTTTTACATGTATTATCTGACTGATTTTCTCACAGCAACCTTAGGTAGATACTTTTTATTCCTTTGCTACAGGAGAAAACTAAGCTCACACAGGTTAAGTAATTTATCCCAAATTATGCATTAAAAAGGGACAAAGCTAAGATTAACTTGAACACTCTTGTTGACCTAATCTTTCCTTGGGAAAAGGAAGGTCACATTGCCTTTGAGATCAGCAAAACACTTCATTTTGGGGAGGAGGACAGTGAAACACAGAAGCATGAGATAACTTGCTCAAAGTCACAAGGAGAGTTACGGTAGATCCAGGATGGTATTCCATGACCCCTTGGTCCTGGTCTGGGACCCTTTCTCTGAAGCCAGGCACGTGCCTGACTGTGGTCAGAGACCTGAATCAGGTGAGACCCACTAATGTCTCCAGCACACAGTTCAAACCAGTGGAAGTGGTCCCCACGCCACCCCGTCTCCCCCACCCACAAGGAGGCTTGCACTTTGGACTGTATTATGCACTTCTGGGTCTGGTTCACTGGCCAAACTCAAGCCTGTGTCTCTCTCTGCCAAGATCTCAGACCTTTGTATTATCTCTCTCTCATTTGCTATTTCCCTTTTATGAGAATAACTAAGAAAATGACATCAAAGCACATGTTTGTAAGAGTCAGATCTTTCAGATGAGTTTTTTTAAAAAAGTTTCCCTTGAAATAGAAGGCAGACTTTTTGTTTTAATGGTTGCCTGTGAAAACTTACCTTGTACTCATTACTAAAGCAGAAGAGGGAAGTTGCCAGGTGGGGACAGAGAATGTGGAGCGGTGACCACAGGTGACAAAGGACTCAGTGGGCAGCAGGCTGTGTTCTTTGACCTGCTGAACAAAGGCCACTCCCTCCGGGCCACAGTTGGTGCCCAGCAGCCTCAGGACATGGGCTTGGGGGCTGGGTAGCACGGACCTGTATAATCCCTGCCCCCCTCCTCCTCGCTTCCGTTTCACAACCTCTCAGTGTTCTGGGAATAATGTGCTCTGAGCTTTCTTCTTTCCCCATCTTCTGTCATGAAGTCCCCTCTACCCAGGATGCTCTTGATTTTCTCTCTGATCAATTTCTATCCCTTCTTTAGAGCCAAATTAAAATTCTGTCTCCTTCATGAATAGTTTTGCATTCCTCACATGAAGATAACTGCTCTGCCACTTCAGACCTTCAGTTCTTGCTGTCTCATACTGTTCTCTAAATGTTGCCTGTTTTGCACGACTTCCATTTCTGTCTTAGCTGCAGGATCTGTAAGGACAGGGAATCCTGTCTTTCTCATCTTGTCCTCCTTCAGTGCCTTGCACAGTGCCTTTCTTGGCAACATCAATGATTAAAGAACACTGTACAGAACGTCAAACATGGGGCCAGCATTATAAACACCTGGATGGGCTTCCACTACCTAATTTCTGAGTGCCTTCTATCAGAAGAATCCCACTGTTAATTTTCTCACAGCCCTCAACTTCTTCCCTTCTTTCTGTGCCTCTGCTTGGTGGGGGGTGGGGGGAACCCTTTCAGCTAGTGGTCATTTTAGAGCACATGCTGGGTGTTGGGGCATAGTGAACTTATATTTCTTTCTTGGTAAAGATCCATCTGGAACCCTGGAAGTGTATTTTCTGTCCTCTGCTGATGTCAGGGTTCTTGGACTTGGATTTCAATGGGGTTGAAAGATATCAGAGCAGTTATCTTCATGTGAGGAATGCAAAACTATTTATGTGTATTTCTGTGCCTGAAGTTGGGGAACTGGTGAGTTTGAAGGGGAAGCAAAGGTAGTACAAGGGAGCCCCAGGGAGATGGGGAGGGAGGGACCCTGGGAAGAGGGCTAGGGGCTTCCCCAGCTTTCCTCCCCTGAGAGCATCAGAGCTCTCATGGGGTCTTTGGAGAGATGGTGGCAATGGGCTGTGAAGAATCTGGAAGGACTTTAAGAGACATCTCAGGGCAAGCTAGGATAAAGGGACTGATACTGTAGTGGTTTTCAGAGAAGGGATAGTTCAGAGCAACTGAAACTAGAGGCTTGAAATCAGAGATTTGCTAATTTTTAGAGTGGAAAATGGCTCAACCCCTGAGTTTATCTTCCAAGAGAGTCTCTAGGCCCCAGGCAGAAAAGGCTTGACTTTCCAAGAGACTGAGAGGACTAGTGAGAACATAATGGCTGTAGACGGGAGGCTGACCTGGAAAAGAGAAATGCCATATAATGGTTATAACCCTGAACTCTCAATTTGCCTAATTTAAAGTAGTTTTTGCACCTGATAATCTCTTAACAAAGCCATCAAGTAGCTTGCAGACTGCACAGTTGATTGCTGGAAAGAGCATGGTGAAGGGAGAACTGAGAGAGACAAACTCACTGATGCAGGCAGAATATCACCCACACGGGAAGTGGAGTGACTTCACGATTGTCGGCATCTTGTCTCGGGATAGGCAGCCGTGCTGGAATGAGATGGGCCTTCGAGGACTTGAATGGGAACTGCCACTGACCTTCCCCAACAAGGGTCCTTCTACCCAGTGTCATCAGAGCCAACAGAAGGAGACACATTTGATTTGGAAGCAAAGGAGTTTTATTCTTTGATCAAAGAATTGAGAGGTGCAAGCACATGCTCTAGAGAGGCATGTCTCTAACCTTTCTGTCACTAGGAACTGGCTTTGTGGAAGACAATTTTTCCACGGACCAGGAGTGGGGGTAGAGAGAGTGGTTTTGGGTTGATTCAAGTGCATCACATTTATTGCACACTTTATTTCTAATATTACTACATCAGCTCCGCCTCAGATCATCAGGCATTAGATCCTGGAGTTTGAGCACCCCTGCTCTTTGTGTGGGGAGGGGGCAGAGCTCTCCTGGGGTGGGCGCAGCTGCAGTGCTCAAGGTTCCAAATCCCAGAGCTGATGCAGCATCTCGGCACCTGCCCCCCGCCCCCAACCATCTTGCAGGGAGGTGTAGTTCACGGTGCTTCTGCCCCTTGGAGCTGAGGTTTCAGCACAGCCATTTAGTACTAGCAGTGTTGGTCTGAAGTGTCAGTGCCAGGCCTTTGCACACAGTTCCCTGTAAGCAAATGATGCCAGACTAAGCATGAAGGAAAAAAAAAATAGGTTAGACTTTATTATCCAGATTCTATTTTTACTTCCCATTAGCCATTGAGGTGCTTTGCTGGTGACAGGACTGTTTGTGTTGTGGCCGCCCCATATTCTTTCCCACCTCTGTACCTGCAAATCACCTGAAATTGTCAGTGGAGTGTGCAGATCAGGATTAAGGTCTCTGTTAGAGCTTTTCCCGTGGTTTTCAGTGGTTGGACCTGGCCTATGCTTTCTTTCCCAGCAGTGCCTGACAGAGCTCTGCACTTGTCTTGGACCCCATGGTGCTCGGTGACAGTCCCCTCAGCTCAGATTAATGTCAGATTAGATCGTGGCCTTCCACAGGCTTCTGGAAGGAGGAAAGTGGGAAGCCCAGCTATCCCTGTGAGTGGGGAGTGAAACCTAGAGGTAATGGTGGAGGTGGGGCATCGATGAGATTGTCTTATTAATTTTCTAGATCTGAGACAGGTGTGCTGATGAAAAGTGAGCCCTAAAGCAAACTTTTGGATTTAGAAATATTTTCCTGTTAATTTGAACAATTAAAAGGAAAATGCTTTTTTTTTCCCCAACAGGGAATTCTAATCCTAAAATGGTACAAGTTGCATTTTCTAAAGTGTTAGTCAGGCTTCCCAGGTGGCATTAGTGGTAAAGAACCTGCCTGCCAACGCAGGAGATAGAAGAGTTATGGGTTCAATCCCTGGGTTGGAATATCCCTTGGAGGAGGGAATGGCAAAAATCAGACATAAGGAGGGAAAATATGTCTTGATAAGCTAGCAATGATAACTGGAAGTCACAGCCTGTGCATTTGATGATGAATGGAACAAACGCATAGTGTTAGAAACTGGTGGCCCGACACTGCAGTGCTCCCATGGTGCCTTTCTTGGCCTCCTGGAGAATGCAGTGAAAAGAAGGAATAATTGGACCTGCATACCTAAGGAAAGGCTTCCTTAGTGGCTCAGCAGTAAAGAATCAGCCTGCCAGTGCAGGAGACACGGGTTTGATCCCTGGGTGGGGAAGATCCCTGGAGAAGGAAATGGCAACCCACTCCAGTGTTCTTGTCTGGAAAATTCCACGGGCAGAGGAGCCTTGCAGGCTACAGTCCCTAGCGTAGCAAAAAAGTAGGATATCACTTAGCGACTAAACAACAACCACAAATGTAAGGAAACTAACTGATGCGGTGTGCCAGTATAGCATGGACCCTCCTTGGAGTTTTCTTTCTCCATTTCTATCAGATGTGCAGAATCAGTACAATATTATACAGGCACTCCTCACCGTGCATGGCTCTGGGAGGCACAAATTTCCATGAACGTGATTTAGTTAAAAAACAGCAACTTCCAAACAAGAGTTCCAATTTTAGTACAGTATAGTAACTGAGAGTAATTACATAAAATACAAACTTCTGGGCTAAGTCGACAATCCTGAAATCATTACATAAATAACAAATGCCTGTCAGGAGCATGGACCAGTCACATCACTTTTTAAAAGTCTGTCAATGATTGATCACTGGGCACCTGTCACTCAGGTTGTGCAAAGACAGGGGAGCCTTCTGTAGTTGTTCTCAGTAACAAAGCCCTGCGACATTAAATTTTTTTTTAAATTGAAAAATATTAACAATTGAAATGGACTTGAATGAAAATTGAAAGACACAATTGTCCAACAAAGAGGAATATGCCAAAAAGAAGCAAGAAGCGTTACCACTGGAAGTGAAATTTGCATCGAATATAAACAGAGTTCTGGAAGGAATAGCTGACTGGGGCTGTTGACACTACCACCATTCTTTCTGGATGTGAGTTATGTCTTCACCAAGGCACAGAAAAGAATCTTGCTCTGTGTCAAAGTCATACAACAAGAAGGCAAGCATTATGTGAATTACTCTTGATAACTTATTTTTTAAAACACACCGAACATTTATTTTACTTTTGCAGAACAAGAGTTCTAGTTAGTTACTAGAATGCTTAATTTAGACAAAAATAACCACATGTATTCACATGTGACATGAGGCACATGAGGCATCCACATGTATCCATGCCTAGATGTCCAGACTGAATTGGAAACTATTCTAATTGGCAGGTTTTTTTTTCTTTTTTTTTTGTCCGTTTTCACTTGAGCAAAACGGACATTCATGTGCTATTTCTAGATGTGTGAGTTGAGTCTGAACCTGTGCAGGGGGATGTTGTGTGTACCACATTGCAGAGGACCACAGTGAGGGTGACGTTCTCACACTGATAACCTTTTTTAAACAAAGAGTTTTACCTCTCAAAATTTATAATGTGTTAAAGTGTACTAAATAAATATTAGTGTTACTATATTTCATTTTCTTATACAGTTATAACCAGCAGTAAAGAATTTTTAATATTTTGACATTGTTTAAAGCTTGTGGAACAATTTTAATTTTCCCATTGATTATTAAAATCATGTTGCTTGGTTTCAGCTTGCATAGGAATTTTTAACAGCCTATACTATCGGGCAAAATGAGCATTGTTTATTCTCTCTCTCTCTCTCTCTCTCTCACACACACACACACACACACACACACGGTTGTTTTTGATTTGCTAACATTTTAAAGGGGATTTTTTGCATTTATGTACATGAGAGATTGGCTTATAGGTTTCATTGTTGTTATTGTAGTGACCTTATTAGATTTCATAACTCACAAGTTGGAAAATACCTCCCTCTTTTTTCTGGAACTGATTGTGTCTAAGATTGGTATTATTTCTGAAATATTTGTAAGAATTTACCAGCAAGGCTATCTTGTCCTAGAGATTTCTTTGTGGGGAGGTTTGGAATTAACAGTTAAATTTCTTTAAGAGATACCAGATTTTGTTTTTCTCCCTGTTTCAACTGTAGAAAAAATTTTCAATTGGATTTTCTAGGAGTTTTTCTTTTTTAAATATTTATTTATTTGGCTGTGCCAGATCTTAGTTGTGACATGTGGGATCTAGCTCACTGACCAGGGATCAAACCCAGGACCCTTCCCTTGGGAGCACAAGAAAAACCACCCCCTAGGAGTTTTTCGTGTCATCTAAAAATTTAAACTTATTGATATAAGCTTATTTATAATATCATCTTACTATTATTTTGATATTTGTAGGAACTTCAGTGGTATCTCCTTTTATAGTCATGATATTGGTAATTTGTGTCTTTTTTCCCCAAGTTGCTAGAGGTCTGTAAATTTTATTAAATATCTTCAAAAATGTTTTGGCTTTGTTCTTTTTCCTTTGTAGGATTGTGTTTTATTATTGTCTAGTCTTATTTTTAGAAATTTCTTTTTATTCTTTTGGTTTAAGTTTGCTCTGCTTTAGCTATGTTTGCAAGTTTTGATGGTACTGTGAAACTCAAAATACTTTCTAATTTCATTTGTGGTTTCGCCTTTCACCCATGGATCATTCAAAGTATTGCTGCTTAAATTTCAAGCATTTGGAGATTTTCTAGTTTAATTTTACTTTGATTAGAGTGCCAAGTAATTTCTCCCCTTTCAAATTTGTTAAAGTTTGCTGTTATGCGTTGAATTGTGCAACCCCAAAGATTTTGAAGTCGTAATCCTCAGTACCTATGAATGTGACCTTATTTGGAAATACCATTTTAGCAGATTGCCAAGTTTGTATGAAGTCACTGGGGGGCCCTAATCCAATATGACTGTGTCCTTATAAAAAGGGGAAATTTGGACACAGACACAGAAACGTACCAGCACAATGCCATGTGGAGATGAAGGCAGAGATTGGGGTAATGCGTCTACAAGCCAAGAGACACCAAAGATGGCCAGCAACCACCAAAGCTCGGGGAGGGGGGTGGAACAAATTCTCCCTCACAGACCACATAGGGAATCAGTCCTGCCAACACCTTGTTCTGGCCTCAGACTTCTAGCCTCCACAACTGTGAGATAATAAATTTCCGTTGTTTAAGTCATCCAGTTTGTGATACTTTGTTATAGCAGCCCTAGAAAAATAATATACTTGCTTCACAGTTCAGCAAATGTTCAATTTTGCCAAGTGTTCCATGTATACTTGAAAAAATTGTGTTTAACGCCATTGTTGGGTGTAATGTCCTGTATATTAGTGAGGTTAAATTTGTTAATTATGTTATATGAGTTTTCTATAACCTTACTGATTTCTTGTATGCTTGTTCTGTCAGTTAGCAAGAGAGGTATGTTGAAGTATCTCTTTATGATTTTAAATCTGTGGGCTTCTGTATTTAATTCTGCAAATTTTTGCCTCATATATTTTATGCTATATTATTGCATACATATATATTTAAGATTGTTCTATCTTCTTGGTGAATTGCTCTCCTTTCATTGTTAAGTGTTCCTTTTTCTCTCTACTTATATTTTTTTGCCTTCCAGTATATTGCATCTGATATAAGTATAGTGAGTTCTTGCATATGTATCTTTTTCCAACCTTCCACTTTCAATCTTTCTGTCACCCTATATTTAAGAAATGTCTCCTATAAGTAGCATATAGATTTTTAAAAAATCCAATGTGATCTTTTTTTTGTCTTTTAATTGGAGATTTAGTCAATTTTCAGATAATGGAATTATGGGCAAATTTGGGTTTATGTTTATCATTTCACTATTTGTTTTATATTTGATCTACTTGTTTGTATGTTCTTTATTTCCTTTCTTATCTTCCAGATTAATAAAAAATTATTATTTCACCCCATCATCTTTATTAATTTGTTATGAGTTCTCTTACTATTCTTTTAGTAGTTACCATAGAAATTATAATACACATCTTTGACTTATTGCACTCTAATGTAAGTGATTACTTTTACCACTTCCTCAAAAAAATAGTCTTGGAATACTTACTTTGTTATAACCCCTTCCTGCTTTTGCATTGTTGTTGTCACATGCTTTATTTCTCTCTAAATTTTAAACCCTACAAATTCAAATCTTAATTAGTAAGGAAGTGTTAGTTTTATGAACTGATATGAGTCTTTTCTAAGCTTCACCTAGACTGACCTTAGAAAACTCATTGGTAAGTTGGTTCTTTTCCATTTACACCTGAAAACTTATCCTATCCACATATGTTTTATTTTTTAAATTTTAATTTGAATTTTTAAATATTTATTTATTAATTTGGTTGCCCTGGGTCTTAGTTGTAGCATCTGGGATCTTTAGTTGAAGCATGCAAACTCTTAGATGTGGGTCTAGTTCCCTGACCAGGAGTTGAGCTTGGGCCCCCTGCATTGGGAGCATGAAATCTTGGCCACTGGACCACCAGAGAGTCCTTGGACTTTATTCACTTTAGCTCCAGAAATTCTAATTTGAGAATTAAAAGATATAGCTGCCATTTCCCTCGTTTCATATACCTTCATTGTCCTGAAAACTGGCATATAACTTTAAAACAAAGCTTATCAGAGCTTATCAGAGGCAGGAATTGCTGGCATAGAAATGCAATATAAGCAGTCCAATGCTGTGAGTGCTTCTTTGCACTTCTCCTTACTGGTCTTCACGAAGTTAGAAAGTTGTGAGGCCTGGGCCACTATTTTGTTCTTGGGCCACTTGAACTGCTGGCCTTTCCTAAGAAATGTCCTCTTTTCTGCCTATATCACAGAAGGGCCCATATCATTGAAGGAGTTTACTATTCTGAAATACCAAGAATTTCTCTAATCTTCTAAAATTGGGGAGAATTAGCCAGTTTACACAAGTAAAGATTTTTTTCAAGATCTGTGCATATCCTCTATTACAATATTGTCCATTTAGTATGTTTTACCGAGGATTTAGGTAATTGCCTTTTGTTAGGAAAGAGTTTCTGGCTTGTGTTTTCTGAATGATCCCCAAATTTAAGAAGCTCTTATTTGGGCTTATTCAAGGTCTTCCATGATACAACTCTGTCATCCAGATAAACTAGTACCTTTAGGTAATTTGTGTCTCTGTCATTTCTTTCATTAGCCTCTTGAATGTTATGTGCTCACAAAATGCCTATATACATTTGTTCACATTGGTACAACCACGCTGGACAGATAAAATACATTTTCTGTTTCAGCCAAAGGAATATGATTGTGTGCTCTCTCAAATTCAGAGTTAAAGACACCTGATGCTCCACTAGGCATCCTGTACACAAACATGTAGTGTTGGTTTAATTTAGCCCATCTATTTAGAGTCAAGAATTCCATGAATTTCTATTTTTTAGACTTTCATTATAAAAAAGGGGAATTATGTGGGCTGTGGGATTCAGAGATCATGCCACTGACAACCAGTTATTTGATGAAAGTTGAAAGTGAAAGTCACTCAGTCGTGTCCCACTCTTTGTGACCCCATGGACTATATACAGTCCATGGAATTCTCCAGGCCAGAATACTGGAGTGGGCAGCCATTCACTTCTTCAGGGGATCTTCCCAACCCAGGGATCGAACTCAGGTCTCCCACACTGCAGGTGGATTCTTTACCAGATGAGCCACCAGGGAAACCCATGTTCTTTGATGTCTCCTATTAAATCATTACTCTTGTTCAGGGAAGTCTTAGACTACTTTCTCAGTGGCTTGGGGCCCATGGATGTTTCTGACACTGACCTCCACTCCTGGAGGGTAAAGACTTTACAACTTCAGCTGCCTCTCCAACCTCCTCTCCCACTCTTTTGGAGAATCTCCAAAATGAAACTTTAAAGTTAGATTCTCCCACAGCACTCTCTTATGGAGGGAATGGGGCTCAGGATTTTTCCCCTTTCCTCCGACTCTGTCTTCTTAAGACATTATGATATACATAGAGTTACTGTGTGATCTGTCATCAGAACCAATTTTGAGAGTTATAAAAGTCCTCTCAATCATTATTGCAGGACAATATATGTGACTTGGGGATTTGTTAGCATTTGGCCTCTCTAGGCACAAGGCACATGCTAAGCGCATAGCTTGAGGAACCATCTCAAGCTTCTGGGTCAAAACTTGAAAGGGGCCAGACTTAGTTCTAAAATAACATGAATATTCCTGACATGCCTATTCAATGAAGAAAGGCCCCATGTGGTGCCTGCTTCCTTCCTATATTCCTCAGCAACCACATAGACCCCAAGTCTATCATACCAAACCAAAGTATGGCTAGAGCAAACTTTGTTATCAAAGCCATGGAGATTCAATCCTTTTATCATTCAGGAGATTTATATGAGATTTTAGAAAAATTTGAAAATTATAGTAATTTGATATCTACTGTTCAGAACTATAGAATATGATATTATTTTGATTACACATTTTTATTGAGGCTCTATTTATCACCAGATAAGGAATTTTAAGATGACGTTTAATTCTTTTTTTAAAATTTAAATTGGAGGCTAATTACTTTACAATACTGTGGTAGTTTTTTGCCATACATTCACATGAATCAGCCATGGGTATACATGTGTTCCCAATCCTGAACCTCCCTCCAACTTCTCTCCCCATCCCATCCCTCAGGGTCCTCCCAGTGCACCAGCCCTGAGCACCCTGTCCCATGCATTGAACCTGGACTGGCGATCTATTTCACATATGATAATATACATGTTTCAATGCCATTCTCTCAAATCATCCCACCCTCGCCTTCTCCCACAGAGTCCAAAAGTCTGTTCTTTACATCTGTGTCTCTTTTGCTGTCTCGCATATAGGGTCATTGTTACCATCTTTCTAATTTCCATATGTATGCATTAATATACTGTATTGGTGTTTTTCTTTCAAACTTACTTCACTCTATATAATAGGTTCCAGTTTCATCCACCTCATTAGAACAGATTCAAATGCACTTTTTTAATAGCTGTGTATATGTATTGTGTATATGTACCACAGCTTTCTTATCCATTCATCTGCCAATGGACATCAGGTTGCTTCCATGTCCTGGCTATTGTAAACAGTGCTGCGATAAACATTGGGGTGCACGTGTCTCTTTCAGTTCTGGTTTCCTCAGTGTGTATGCCCAGCAGTGGGATTGCTGGATTGTATGGCAGTTCTATTTCCAGTTTTTTAAGGACTCTCCACACTGTTCTCCATAGTGGTGGTACTAGTTTGCATTCCCACCAACAGTGTAAGAGGGTTCCCTTTTCTCCACACCCTCTCTAGCATTTATTGCTTATAGACTTTTGGATAGCAGCCATTCTGACCAGCATGAGATGGTACCTCATCGTGGTTTTTATTTGCATTTCTCTGATAATGAGTGATGTTAAGCATCTTTTCATGTGTTTGTTAGCCACCTGTATGTCTTCTTTGGAGAAATGTCTGTTTAGTTCTTTGGCCCATTTTTTGATTGGGTCATGTATTTTTCTGGAATTGAGCTGCAGGAGTTGCTTGTATATTTTTGAGATTAATCCTGTGTCTGTTGCTTCATTTGCTATTATTTTCTCCCATTCTGAAGACTGTCTTTTCACCTTGTTTATAATTTCCTTCATTGTGCAAAAGCTTTTAAGTTTAACTAGGTCCCATTTGTTTATTTTTGCTTTTATTTCCATTACTCTGGGAGGTGGGTCATAGAGGATCCTGCTGTGATTTATGTCAGAAAATGTTTTTCCTATGTTTTCCTTTAGGAGTTGTATAGTTTCTGGTCTTACATTTAGATTTTTAATCCATTATGAGTTTATTTTTGTTTATGGTGTTACAAAGTGTTCTAGTTTCATTCTTTTACAAGTGGTTGGCCAGTTTTCCCAGTACCACTTGTTAAAGAGATTGTCTTTTCTCCATCATATATTCTTGCCTCCTTTGTCAAAGATAAGGTGTCCACAGGTGTGTGGATTTATCTCTGGGCTTTCTATTTTGTTCCATTGATCTATATTTCTGTCTTTGTGCCAGTACCATACTGTCTTGATGACTGTGGCTTTGTAGTATAGTCTGAAGTCAGGCAGGTTGATTCCTCCAGTTCCATTCTTCTTTCTCAAGATTGCTTTGGCTATTCAAGGTTTTTTTGTGTTTCCATACAAATTGTGAAATTATTTGTTCTAGTTTTTGAAAAATACCATTGGTAGCTTGATAGGGATTGCATTGAACCTATAGATTACTTTGGATAGTATACTCATATTCACTCTATTGATTCCTCTGATCCATGAACATGGTATATTTCTCCATCTATTTGGGTCATCATTGATTTCTTTCATCAGTGTTTTATAGTTTTTTTTATATATAGGTCTTTTGTTTCTTTAGGTAGATATACTCCTAAGTATTTTATTATTTTCATTGCAATGGTGAATGGAATTCTTTCCTTAATTTCTCTTTCTGTTTTCTCATTGTTAGTGTATAGGAATGCAAGGGATTTCTGTGTGTTAATTTTATATCCTGCAACTTTGCTATATTCATTGATTAGCTCTAGTAATTTTCTGGTGGAGTCTTTAGGGTTTTCTATGTAGAGGATCATGTCATCTGGGTTACACCTACTTCATCTGTCTTCACTAATCAAAGTTGTTTTAAGACTTGCATGTCCTCTAAGTGTGACATAGCCTAAACAATGTTTACCCAAGTTGTTTTTTGGAAACTTGGAGTCAGCTGTGTCTAGTTCAGCTGAGCTGGTTAAGACTGTATGGGACCACCAACTCTTCAACTGGGTGAGTGTGAGTGTCTGATTGATGACCCTTTGAATGTTCAGAGGCCTGCAGCTTAGTTACACCTGCAAAGAATGTTGATTATGTCACCTTTTCCCAATCACCTTTCCCACACTCCCCACACCTCAGACCACCCCACTTATCCTGTTATCCCATAAATACCCCAACTGGTCTGTCTTTAGAAGTGGACTTGAGATTCATTGTCCTGTGTACCCTGTTAGCTACCTTGCAAATAAATCCTTTTTTTTTCTGATGCAAACCTTGCTATATCAGTCTTTTGGCTTGCTGTGCATTGGGCAAAATGAACCTGGTTAGGTAACAAATCTTGGGAGATTGGCTGGTTTCAAGTCTGGGCAACAGAATATGTAAGATGATTCCAGAATAACTTGTTTTGTAGAAAGCAAGTAAGCACCCAAAGAGGAGTGGGATCATGTCTAAAGGACTCATGAACAAGCTTGAAAGGCTTCCACTGGTCAAAGTTGGGATAACCTGAGGATCAAAAAGAATAACTGTAAATGATTAAAACATATAAACATGTAAAAGTCAATTAATCTCTAATCACATTGAGCAAAATCCTAAACAATCCAAACCTTGTTTACTAATTATTGAGGGTCACTGCTACAGCAACTTCTTACTCTCGGTATTAGTAATTACTCTCAATATGAATAATTAAAGGAAAAGAGTCAAGTACACAGGTGGAACTTAACTACATTGTTTTGGTTTTTAAGCAAATGCTCTACTGAATAATGCCAGCTAAAAACAAAAAGAGCTGAAAACTGGATAGTCACGTATATCACTGCCCAGGCCCAGTGTTGGTCCCCAGGGGAAAAATAAGAATTTATAGTGGAGGGATCTGGTAATCACCACCTTACCCCAATAATCGAATCAATATCCCAGTGGTAGGATAACTGGATGTCATGTGCTATCTCTGGATGCAGGGTGACACATAGAGCATCACCTATGAAATATTCTTGCTTAAAATGTTTAATTAGAATCTGATTAAGCCATTTGGTCTAACTAAGAAATACAGAGGACACAGGAAAAAAAATTAAAACAGCAACTAGACATACCCAGAATGCGGCTATTCTCACTTAAACAAGACTTCAGAGACACATTTGCCAAATGCAGGGTAGGAGTCTCAACTGTAGATTGATTTGAATTGACCAACTATAAAAGGTATTTTGGGGGAGGGGGTAACTAGGAAATTCAAATACAGATTAGATATTCAGTCATTCTAGAAATTTATCATGAATTTTGTTAGGTGTGAAAAATACTATTAAGATCACATAGAAGAAACAGGTCCTTACTTTTCAGAAAGTGAAAGTATTAGTCTCTTAGTCATGTCTGACTCTTTGCTACCCCATGGACTGTAGCCCACAGGGTCCTCTGTCAATGGGATTTTCCAGGCAAGAATACTGGAGTGGGTTGCCATTCCCTCCTCCAAGGGATCTTCCCGACCCAGGGATCAAATCCAGGTCTCCTGCACTGCAGGTAGATTCTTTACCATCTGAGCCCCCAGGGAAGCCCTACTTTTCAGAAGTACATCCTAAAACATATAGGGGTGAGATATTATAATGTCTGGTATTTACTTTGGAATACTTTAGCATAAGAAAACTGAAGCAAGTATGGCAAAATATTAGCAATTTAAAAATCTATGTAGTGGATATGAGTGTTCATGATACTATTTTTTTTCTGCTCTTCCATGTGTTTGAAATTTTCAATAATAAAAAACTTTCTAAAGATGTCTGACAAATGAAACATCTGGCTGTCTATGTGTGCTGCTGGTTTGTTTTTGAGATGAGTGGGGAGGAAACTGGAAGTTACTGGCTAGAGTGATGGGATTGTTCCATCAGTGAGGTGTGCTTTGAGGCCCTTAATCACACGGTTGGAAAGTGACCAACAGGACAACTGGCCAGGATGCAGATCACAGGGTGTGACACATAGTCTGAGGACTTCTTCCTCAATTCTATCCTGCCCCGAGGCTTTGAGTTCTGTCTTACGAGGGGTCAGACTGTCCTGGATAGTCCTTTAAGCAGTGGAGCAGTCATTCAGATTGACTTACTATGATCTTGGGGCTCCGCTATGACCCAATAGGGAGGTTTAGTTGGGATCAAGTATTGGTCCACTACCTCTGTCTCTAGAATCATTTATCCTCATGTACTTGTGCCTCTGGCCCACTAGAAACTTGGGGCTAAGGAGAAAGCATGAAGCTCCTTCCAGACCTGAATCATTCTGTCTCTCCTTGAAGACAGCAATTTCAGGGAAATAGAGAAACAGGTATTTAAATAGTTGATATTCTAGTTTTTAACTTCAGTTTTTTAAAATACAGATTCACTATAGAGTCTAGGTCTCATCACTCTGAGCTCATACTCTTCTTTTTTGCTTTTGAATGTATTTTAATTGGATAAATTTGACGTGTTATAGCTTATACATTTAAGATATACAGTGTGCTACTTTGACACATTCAGATATTGTAATATGATTGCCACTGAAGCAGTATTTATCACATCATTATAACACAGTATTACTGTCTATATTCATTATACTGTGCTATGGTTTATTTACTATTTATTACTAGTTTGTACCCTTAAACACCATCAATCTTATCTCCCACGCTTCCATCCCTGGGTAACCACCACTGTCTGTTTTTTAACAGGTTTGATTTTTTTGGAGCCACACATAAGTGATGTCTATAGTACTTGTCTTTTTCTGTCTGACTTATCTCACCTACATAACATGTTCAAGTTCATCTATGTTGCTGCAAATGGCAGGATATTTTCTTTTCCCATGACAGAATAATATTCTATCATGTATGTATGTATCTCTATCACATCGTTTTAATCTATTCATCCATTGATGGACATTCGGGTTGTTTCCATATCATGGTTATTGTGAATAAAGCTACAATGAACATGGATGTACATATATCTTGTTGAAATCCTGTTTTTATTTCCTTAGGGCATATACCCAGAAGTGGAATTTCTATATTGTGAGTTAAACCTATTTTTAATTTTTTGAGGAATCTCTGTATTGTTTTCCATAGTGGTGAACTAATTTATATTCCCATCAACAGTGTATAAAGATTTCCTTTGCACAACATCCTCACCAGCACTTGTTGTCTCTTATCTTCTTGCTGATACCCATGCTAATAGGTGTGAGGTGATACCTCATTGTGGTTTTGACTTGCATTTCCATGATGATTAGAGATGTTGAGAATCTTTTCATGTGTCTCTTGGCACATGATTTTTGCTTTTGTCTGTACCTTTAGTGTCTTGTCCAAAAAATTCTTGCCAAGACCAATATCAATAGGCTTCTTGTCTATGTTTTTTTTCTAGGAATCTTAGGGTATCAAGTCTTTTATTTTTTTAAGGAATTATTTATTTGGCTGCATTGGAACTTAGTTGAGGCATGTTGCTCTGAGGCATGTGGGATCTTAGTTCCCTGACCAGGGATCAAACCTATGCCCCTTGCATTGCAAGGTGGATTCTTAACCACTGGATCACCAGGGAAGTCCGGGTATCAGGTCTTATGTTTAAGTCAGCGATCCATTTTGTAAATTCTTTTTAACTTATCATACATTCTATTCAGTTGCTACAAATTCTTTGCCTCCATCCAGATCCTTCCCTGGTGCTCCAAGAAATTTTTTAGATGTTTTCACACTATGCACTTTGCAACCTGCTTCAAAAAACATTTAAAGGACAAGATTGTGTTTTACTTGGAAAGTGGGGGTTGTTACAGCATTAAACAGTTACATGGGGCAGCATATGCATAGAGCAAATGGTCATGACTGCTGATATGAGAGGATGCTTCTGAGAAAAGCTGAGGCTGGCTGAGCCTTCAGGTAGTTTCTTGGTGGGATCCTCACATTGTAGTCAGTATCCTGGTGCAAGAAACTGGTTTTGTCTGTGTTTCCAGAGAGCACAAGACTTTCCAGGTCCAATTCAGCCAAGTGAAATTTACAAGAGACTTCTGGGAAACCAGGATGCATTTTTTTTTTTTTTTTAACTTTCAGAGGAGGACATGCTTGTCCAGACCCAAATATTTATGTCTGTATTGAGGGACATGCTCTCCCTGAAGGACAGAGAATCAAAGCCATCCCAGCATTTTGTCTGGTGAATTTTGAATCAGAAAAAAGGATGGGCATGGGAGGGAAGATTACCTTAGTGGGACCGAAGCATCCACCCACCCAGCCAGTTCAGTGTCTTCACTTATCTCCTTTGGATCAGGTGCGATTCTCTCTCTCTCTTTAGTTGCTAAGTCGTGACCGACTCTTGCAACCCCATGGACTGTAGCCTGCCAGGCTTCTTGGTCCATGGGATTCTCCAGGCAAGAATACTGGAGTAGGTTACCATTTCCTTCTCCACAAGTGGGATTAACATTTTCCAAAGCTTGTTCTTCAGTTCCTTTTGTTCACATATGTTATTACAATCAATTAGGTAACAGGTTTTCTTTCCCCCTTAAGTTTATTCTTACCTTGATTGGACTTCTAAGTCATTCTTCCTTCTTTGATCAAGTATTCATCATACCCCTGTAGGTAAAGACATCATTCATTTCATGAGACTTTCCCTAGTTCAACTTCTAGATGGTAACTTAGTTCAAAGGCCTTCCACTGGTTACCAGCTGGCAACCAAGCAGATGGAAAGGGCTCTAGGCCAGCGGCTCCTAGACAGGAAACTCAATGGGAGCTTTGAGTGTAAGAAAGTTTTCCCTGTCAGAAGTCACATCTGATGCTCTCCTTAAGGTTATGATGGCTCTGTTAGTCCTTTCCTCATAGCATTGCCAGAGCCTCAGTCTCTGAAAGACCATTTTGAATAGGACTCTCATATCACCCATCATCTTGGCAGAGTTGTCTTCTTTCTAGGCGACTATGTGGAGAAGCATGTGCAAGCATGTCCTCCTCCAGGACATCCTGGAGAACGAAGTCAAGTGGGCCTTAGGAAGCATCACTATGAACAATGGTAGTGAAGATGATGGAATTCTAGCTGAGTTATTTCAAGTCCTAAAAGATGATGCTATGAAAGTGCTGCACTCAATATGCCAGCAAATTTGGAAAACTCAGCAGTGGCCACAGGACTGGAAAAAGTCAGTTTTCATTCCAATCTCAAAGAAAGGCCATGCCAAAGAATGTTCAAACTACCACACAGTTCCACTCATCTCACATGCTAGCAAAGTAATGCTCAAAATTCTCCAAACAAGGCTCCAACAGAACATAAACTGAGAACTTCCTGATGTTCAAGCTGGATTTAGAAAAGGCAGAGGAACCAGAGATCAAATTGCCAACACCCGTTGGATCATCGAAAAAACAAGAGTTCCAGAAAAACATCTACTTCTGCTTCATTGACTATGTCAAAGACTTTGACTGTGTGGATCACAAAAAACTGTGGAAAATTTTGAAAGAGATGGGAATACCAGACCACTTTCCCTGCCTTCTGAGAAACCTGTATGCAGGTCAAGAAGCAACAGTTAGAACTGGGCATGGAACAGTGGACTGGTTCCAAATAGGGAAAGAAGTACATCAAGGCTGTATATTGTCACCCTGCTTATTTAATTTATATGCAGAGTACCTCATGTGAAATGTCAGGCTGGACAAGGCACAAACTGGAATCAAGATTGCCGGGAGAAATATCAATAAACTTAGATATGCAGATGACACAACCCTTATGGCAGAAAGCAAATAGGAACTAAAGAGCCTCTTGATGAAAGTGAAAGAGGAGAGTGAAAAAGCTGACTTAAAACTCAACAATCAAAAAATGAAGGTCATGGCATCTGGTCCCATCATGTCACAGCAAGTAGATGGGGAAACAGTAGAAACAGTGAGAGACTTTATTTTCTTGGGTTCCAAAATCACTGCAGATGGTGACTGAAACCGTGACATTAAAAGATGTTTGCTGCTTGGAAGAAAAGCTACAACCAACCTAGACAGCATATTAAAAAGCAGAGACATTACTTTGCTGACAAAGGTCCATCTATGGACCTTCAAAGCTATGATTTTTCCAGTAATCATGTATGGATGTGAGAGTTGGACCATAAAGAAGGCTGAGCACCAAAGAATTGATGCTTTTGAACTGTGGTGTTGGAGAAGACTCTTGAGAGTCCCTTGGACTGCAAGGAGATCAAACTAGTCAATCCTAAAGGAAATCAACCCTAAATATTCATTGGCAGGACTGATGCTAAAGCTGAAGCTCCAATACTTTGGCCACCTGATGCAAAGAGTCAACTCACTGGAAAAGGCCCTGATGCTGGGAGAGATTGAGGGCAGGAGAAGAAGGGGTGAGAGAAGATGAGATGGTTGGATGGCATCATCAACTCAATGGACATGAGTTTGAGCAAACACTGAAAATTAGTGAAGGACAGGGAAGCCTGGCGTGCTGCAGTCCATGGGGTTGCAAAGAGTCAGACATGACTGAGTGACTGAACTGACTGATGTGGAGTAAGGCTATCCATAGGAAGCACATATAATGGCATATGCCCTTGGAGCAATAGCTGAGCTGCAAGTGGGCTTCAAGGATCATTACTTCTACCTCCCAGACAGTAAACTTGAGGCACATTGATGTGAAGTGTGGTGAGATGGTAGAAGGTGATAATACCCAATATATCATAAATTGGTGGAGGAAATGACACTAGAATTTGGAAATGTATTCTAGCATTGTTTTGGCTCCAAATTACATTCCCAGAAGCTGGAAATAGGTTAGGATTGCTCATGGTTAATTAATAGTCAAAGAAACCAAGATGAGGGCTAAAGGAGACCCATGTAAACTTAACTAAGCATGTGAAGAAAGAGGTAAAACATCTTGACTATGGCTCTACAATGGGTCCCCCCAGCATCCTGGTGCTCAGTACTATGGTCCACCTGGCCTCTCAGGTGTGCTGAAATCTCCATTGGCCTGACTGCCTCTCAATCAGGTACAATGAGATGCCAAAGGGTGTTTGAAACCCAGCATCAGCTTGTGGCCTCCATATATGCTCTTCCTGACTTATCTCTCCCATCAGTCTACTGGCTTTGGTTAGAAATCTTGTTTCCTGAAAGAAAGACCCACATTATGAAACAGTAGTTGCCTTTGTGCTTGGAACATGCATTTTCCCTGGATCCAAGCTAGGCTCTGTCTTTGGAGACAGGAGAAGAGCGTGAGTTACTTTCTAGACAAGAACCATCTGACATCAAGCCCTTCTCTGTCAAGTTCTGCTTGAGGTTTGAACTCAGCATCACAAGTTCTGATCAACATCAAAGGTAGAAAGGAGGTTCAAGGAAAGGTTTATTGGAGAAACAACAAGGCCCACTATCAAGGCCCAAAATAGCCACAGGCTTTTGTTGAAGAATTCATAAAGACCTTTTCTGATGAGAAAGCTTGTCCAGATTTCTGATGTCTGACATGGGCCTGGGGCTATGAGCCCAGAGCTTGAACCTGATTTGGCTCAAGTCACTTACTTCCAGGATTCTGCCAGCCTACAACAACGTTTTCACTGGGGTTCATGAGGTGTCAGTGTCGGGTCATTAACTGTTCTTTGTAGATGGGAAAGACTTGCTTTTATTTTGTAATTATATCTTTCTATTATTTTTATTTCATAATATTTTTCTTGTACAAAAATATTGTAACAGCAAATATTAGTTTAAAAATACTGTATTCATATTTTGATGCTGTTCTCTCAGATCATCCCACTCTCACTTTCTCCCATGGAGTCCAAAAGTCTGTTCTATACATCTGTGTCTCTTTTTCTGTCTTGCATATAGGGTTAACAGATCACCAGTCCAGGTTGGATGCATGAGACAAGTGCTCGGGGCTGGTGCACTGGGATGACCCAGAGGGATGGGATGGGGAGGGAGGTGGGAGGGGGGTTCAGAATGGGGAACACATGTAAATCCATGGTTGATTCATGTCAATGTATGGCAAAAACCACTACAACATTGTAAAGTAATTAGCCTCCAACTAATAAAAATAGTTGGGAAAAAAATAAAAATACTGTATTCAATCAGCAAAGTAAAAAGCAATTCTTGGGTCTTGATTTTCAAAAATTAAGTATAACTAGTGAAATTTCAAAGTGTAGGAATCACTTTTTTTGGTGTTCCAAGGAAAGATAGGTTTCCCAGAAGCATGGGACTGGGAAGAAATGTTATTTAGAAGAGTTGTGTTTAAAGCTCCTTGCTTCTAGATTCATTCATCTCCTACTTCCCACATGTACTTTTTCTCTTTAGACCTCATCTGCCCTTAGATTGACCCAGTTTCCTTCTTGTGTGGACCTACTTCTCCAAGAACACAGTGAACTTGGCTAAGCAGAGCTGTGGTCTGTGTCCACCCTCATAGCTTATGTCCTTTGATGTTTGCACTTTCGCCTGACTAATGGCCTGTCCATTCTCCTTCAAGACACAGAAGGGCTGTCTCCTGTTCTTCCTAATGACATTTCTGGCTGAGTACTAGGGAGAAGGATCACATTAATACTTAAATTGTCCCATGGAACAGATTCTAACTTGGTGATACGATTCAATAGCACTGTGCAATACTCAGATATCTTCCAGAAGGATCTATAACCATCCTCTAAAAATCCTAAGTTATTATTCAAGGGTTTTCCAGAAAAAAAAATTTAGTTGAGGCTTGATATCCCCTGGGAATGGTAGTACATTGGCATAGTTTAACAGAGTCGAATAGCCTCCTATCATAAAAGAATTTATTTGATCATCTTTATTATCTCATCAATCATATTACAAGATCCTGAGGGGATGAGATAGTGGCAGGTGGTTTTTCGTGTAGGAATGAGATACAATTTACATTAGAGTGTTCCCTTCTTGGTAGCTTTGATTTCCATTCTGGGTACAGGAAGCTGCTGAAAAAAATCATGGTGTGTGTGTGTGTGTGTGTCTAAACACAAGGAGGCAATGTAATTTCTGAATCTAAAATAAGATATTACATGTGCCAAAATGTATGTATTAAAGGCATGAGCCACAAAATCTGGCCTTCTTCACATTCTGTCCAGGGCTAGCTCTTATGGTGTGGAGGCTGTGAGGCTGGGTAAGAGTCAAACTGAAGTCCCAATACCATATATCTAATTATTTAAAAGTTATAAATCAAGCCAGTGAACTATTAAATAAGATATATTCTGTCTTTCTAGCTCGACAAATATAGAGTTGATCTTTATTGTTTGTGGATTCTGTGTTTTCAAATTTTGCCTCCTCACTAAAATTTATTTGTAACCCCCAAATCGGTATTTGTAGCACTGTCATGGTCATTCACATATATAGAGTTGTGAAACTTTAAAGTTGCCCAAAGTGCATATTTCCAACTGAGGTTGACTAAGGCAACACTCTGCCTTCTTTTTAAAAAAACTGAGATATAACTGATATGGAACAAATTTGTTTATATGATACAACTTCAGGCATACAACATAAGGATGCAATATATTTGTATGTATTGTGAAATTATCACAATAAGTCAAGTTAATATCCATCTCAAATACAGCTACAATTTTTTTCCTGAGAGGCTGAAAAATCTACTCTCCTAGCAACTTTTGAATATATAATATAGTATTATATAGTATATATATATATTATATATATATATATAGTATTATTAACTATAGTCACTATGCTGAACTCTACGTTCTCAGGAATTATCTATAACTGAAAGTTTGCACCTTTTGACACTTTCACCCATTTTGCCAATCCCACACCCATAGCTTCTGGCACCCACCGATCTATTCCCTGAATCTATGAACTCCTTTTTGGAAAAAAATTCCATATATAAGTAAGATTAAATGTCATTTCTCTTTCTCTGACTTATTTCACTTAGCATTATGCTTTGAAGGTCCATCCATGTTATTGCAAGGTTTCCTTCTTTTTATGGCTGAATAATACTTCATGTATATGTGTACCACATTTTCTTTACCCATCCATCCTTCAGTGGACACTTAGGATATTTCCATATCTTGGCTATTGTAAATAATGCTGAAATGAACATATCTATCTTTTCAAACTGGTGTTTTTGTGTTCTTTAGATAAATAACCACAGATGGAACAACTTGGTTATATAGCAGTTCAATTCTTAATTTTTTGAAGAATTTTCATACTGCTTTCCATAGTGGCTGCATCAGTTTACATTGCTATCAATAGTGTACAAGGATTCCCTTTTCTCAAACATTTGCTATTCTCTCGAACATTTGTTATTTCTTATGTTTTTGATAATAACCATTCAAACAGGTATGAAATGAAATCTCATTGTGGTTTTATCCTGCATTTCCTTGATGGATAATAATGCTGAACTTCCTTTCATGTGCTTGTTGGCCACTTCGTATGTTTTCTTTGAAAAAGTGACCATTCAGATTCTCTGCCCATTTTTTAATTGGCTAATTTTTGTTGTTGTTATTTAGTTGTACAAGGTCTTTATATATTTTGGATTTTAACTGCTATTGGATATACGGTTTGCAAATATCTTCTCCCAGTCAGTAGGTTGCTTTCTTTGTTTTTTGCTTTTTTCCTTAAAAATTTTTTATTGGAGTATATTTGCTTTAAAAGGTTGTGTTAGTTTCGGCTGTACAGCAAAGTGAATCAGTTACACATACATCCATCCTTTCTTAGATTCCTTTTCCATATAGGTCATTACAAAGCATTAAGTAGAGTTCCTGTGCTGGCCAGTAGGTGCTTGCCTACATGCTAAGTCATTTCAGTCATGTCTGACTCTGCAACCCTACGGACTGTAGCCCACCAGGTTCCTCTGTCCCTGTGGATTCTCCAGGCAAGAATACCAGAGTGGGTTGCCTTTTCCTTCTCCAGGGGATCTTCCTGATCCTAGGATCGAACCCATGTCTCCCTCTCTCTTTTTTTAAAAAAATATTTATTTGGCTGCACCAGGTTTTAGTTGCATCATGCAAATTCTTAGTTGGGGCATGTGAGACCTAGCTCCCTGACCAGGGATCAAACCCAAGTTCCCTGTAATGGGAATGAGAAGTTTTAGCTACTGGACCACCAGGAAGTCCCAAATCCATGTCTCTTATGTCACCTGCATTGGCAGGGGGAAGCCTTATTACTTATCTATTTCATATACAGTAATGTGCATATATAAATCCCAATCACTCAATTTATCCCTTCCCCTCTTCCCCTGCTGGTGACTATATGTTTGTTTTCTACATGTATGACTATTTCTATTTTGTAAATAAGTTAATCTGTTTCATTTTTTTTAGGTTCCAAATATAAGCAGTATCATATGATATTTGTCTTTCTCTGTCTGACTTCATTTAGTATGATAATCTCTAGGTCCATCCATGTTGCTACAAATGGCATTATTTTATTCTTTTTTATGGCTGTGTAATATTCCATTGTACATAAGTACCACATCTTTGTTATCCATTCATTTGTCAATGGACATGTTTCCTTTTTCATTTTTATTATTGTCTGCTTTGCTGTGTAGGAACCTTTTACTTTATATGGTTCTAATTTTTTTATTGTTGCTTTTGTTTCCCTTGCCTATAAGTCAGATCTAAACTATATTGCTAAGAATGATGTAATTGAAGTTATCACCGATGTTTTCTTCTAAGAATTTTATGGTTTCAAGTCTTTCATTCTAGCCTTTTATTCATTTTGAGTTTGTTTTTGTTTGGTGTAAGATGTTGGTCTAGTTTCATTCTTTTGCATGCGACTATTCAGTTTTCTAAACTCCATTTTTTTGGGAGAAACTATCCTTTCTCCATTGTATATTTTTTGCTCATTTGTTGCAAATTGTTGTTGTTGTTCAGTTGCTAAGTCATTTCTGACTCTTTGTGACCCTATCAACTGCAGCACACCAAATTTCCTTGTCCTTCACTATCTCCCAGAGTTTTCTAAAACTCATGTCCATTGATTAGATGGTGCCATCCAACCATTTCATCCTTTGTGGCCCTCTTCGCCTCCTGCCTTCACTCTTTCCCAGCGCATCAGGGTCTTTTCCAATGAGTCGGCTCCTTGCATCAGGTAGCCAAAGTATTGGAGCTTCAGCTTCAGCATCAGCCCTTCCAATGAATATTCAGAGTTGATTTCTTTTAGGATTGACTGGTTTGGTTTCCTTGCAGTTCAAGGGACTCTCAAGAGTCTTCTCCCATACCACAGTTCAAAAGCATCAATTCTTTGGTGCTCAGCTTTCTTTATGGTCAAACTCTCACATCCATACATGATTACTGGAAAAACCATGGCCTTGACTATATGGACCTTTGTCAGCAAAGTGACGTCTAATATGCTGTCAAGATTTGTCATACCTTTTCTTCCAAAGAGCAAGCATCTTTTAATTTCATGTCTGTAGTCACTATCTGCAGTGATTTTGGAGCCCAAGAAAATATATTCTGCCACTGTTCCCATTCTTTGTCCATCTATTTGTGATGAAGTGATGAGACTGGATGCCATGATCTTCATTTTTGAATGTTGAGTTTTAAGCCAACTTTTTCACTCTCCTCTTTCACCTTCATCAATAGGCTCTTTAGTTGTAAATTAATTGTCCATATATATTTGGGTTCATTTCTGGATTATAAAATTCTGTTCCATTGATCTGTGGTTTCTTTCTTTCTTTTTTGATATTCCAGTACCATACTGGGCTTCTCTGGTAGCTCAGCTGGTAAAGAATATGCCTGCAATGCAGGAGACCCAGTTCAATCCCTGGGTTGGGAAGATCCCCTAGAGAAGGGATAGGCTACCCACTCCAGTTTTATTGGACTTCCCTGGTGGCTCAATTGGTAGAGAATCCACCTGCAATATGGGAGATCTGGGTTCAGTCCCTGGGTTGGAAAGATCCACTGGAGGTGAGAATAGCTATCCACTCCAGTATTCTTGACTGGAGAATTCCACGGACTGAGAAGTCTGGCAGGCTACACTCCATGGGGTCACAAAGAGTTGGACATGACTGAGTGACTTTCACCTTCATAGTACCATACTGCTTTAATTACTTTAGCTTTGTAGTAAAGTTTGAAATCAGGAAGCATGATACCTCCAGCTTTGTTCCTCTTTCTTAAGATTGTTTTGACTATTCAAAATCTTTTGTGGTTCTGTATAAATTTTAGAATTCTTTGTTGAAATAAATTACTTGTTGGAAATTTGATAGGGACTGCATAGAATGCACAGATTTCTTTGGGTAGTATGGATGTTTTAATAATATGTGAATTCCTCTAATACATGTATATAGCATCTTTCCATTTATTTGAGTCTTATTAAATTTCTTTCATCAGTGTCTTATTGTTTTCAATGTACAGGTCTTTTACCTCCTTGGTTAACTTTATTCCTAGGTATTTTACTTTTTTGATGCCAAAGAATGCTCAAACTACCACACAATTGCACTCATCTCACATGCTAGCAAAGTGATGCTTAAAATTCTCCAAGCCAGGCTTCAGCAATACATGAACTGTGAACTTCCAGATGTTCAAGCTGGTTTTAGAAAAGGCAGAGGAACCAGAGATCAAATTGCTAACATCCACTGGATCATTGAAAAAGCAAGAGAGTTCCAGAAAAACATCTATTTCTACTTTATTGACTATACCTAAGCCATTGACTGTGTGGATCACAATAAACTGTGGAAAATTCTTAAAGAGATGGGAATACCAGACCACCTGACCTGTCTCTTGAGAAATCTGTGTGCAGGTAAAGAAGCAACAGTTAGAACTGGACATGGAACAACAGACTGGTTCCAAATAGGAAAAGGAGTATGTCAAGGCTGTATATTGTCACCCTACTTATTTAACTTATATGCAGAAAGTACATCATGAGAAACACTGGGCTGGAGGAAGCACAAGCTGGAATCAAGATTGCCAGAAGAAATATCAATAACCTCAGATATGCAGATCACACCACCCTTATGGCAGGAAGTGAAGAAGAACTAAAGAGCCTCTTGATGAAAGTAAAAGAGGAGAATGAAAAAGTTGGCTTAAAGCTCAACATTCAGAAAACTAAGATCATGGCATCCAGTCCCATCACTTCATGGGAAATAGATGGGGAAATGGTGGAAACAGTGGCTGACTTTATTTTTCTGGGCTCCAAAATCACTGCAGATGGTGATTGTAGCCATGAAATGAAAAGACGCTTACTCCTTGGAAGGAAAGTTATGACCAACCTAGATAGCATATTAAAAAGCAGAGACATTACTTTGCCAACAAAGGTCCATCTAGTCAAGGCTATGGTTTTTTCAGTGGTCATGTATGGATGTGAGAGTTGGACTGTGAAGAAAGCTGAGTGCTGAAGAATTGATGCTTTTGAACTGTGGTGTTGGAGAAGACTCTTGAGAGTCCCTTGGCCTGCAAGGAGATCCAACCAGTCCATCCTAAAGGAGATCAGTCCTGGATGATCACTGGAAGGTGATCATTGGAAGGACTGATGTTGAAACTGAAACTCCAGTACTTTGGCCACCTGATGGGAAGAGCTGACTCATTTGAAAATACCTTGATGCTGGGAGGGATTGGGGGCAGGAGGAGAAGGGGACGACAGAGGATGAGATGGCTGGTTGGCATCACCAACTCAATGGACATGGGTTTGGGTGGACTCCGGGAGTTGGTGATGGACCGGGAGGCCTGGGGTTCATGGGGTTGCAAAGAGTTGGACATGACTGAGCGACTGAACTGAACTGTCATGGGATTATTTACCTAATTTTTCTTTCTGATAGTTCTTTATAACAGTATAGAAATTGCACAGATTCAGTATATGGATTTTGGATCCTGTGACTTTACTGAATATCTTGACTAGTTATAATAGGTTTTTGAATCTTTGGTGTTTTCTATGTATAGTATTATGTTATGAAGATGGTCATATTTCTCCCAATTTGGTACCTTTTATTTCTTAATCATAATCTTGCTTGATTGCAGTGGCTAGGTCTTCAAATATTATGTTGAGTGAAAGTGGCAAGAGTGGGCTTCCTTATCTTGTTCCTGATTTTGTAGAGGAAATGCTTTTAGGTTTTCACCATTGAGAATAAGCTGTTAGCTGTGTGTTTGTCATGTATGGCCTTTAATATGTTGAGGTATATTTGTCTACATTCGCTTTCTTGACAATTTTTTCATAAATAGATGTTGAATTTTTTCTGCATTTATTAAGATAATAATATGATTTTTATCCTTCATTTTGTTACTGTGATGTGTTGTGTTGATAATATTTCAGATTTTGAACGATTTTTGCATCCCTGGGATAAATCCCACTTGACCATGGTGTATAATCCTTTCAATATGATGTTGGATTTGTCTTGCTAATATTTAATTGAGGATTTTCATGACTTTCTTTTTTGGTGGTGTCCTTGTCTAGTTTTGGTATCAGGGTAATGTTGATTTGTAAAATGTGTTTGGAAGGTTTCCCTCCTCTTCTGTATTTTTGTAAGAGTTTTATAAGGATAGTGTTAAAATTTTGAAGGGCTTACAGAATTTGCTTGTGAAGCTGTCTGGTCCTAGCCTTTGTTTTTCTTCTAATCCAAGCGCATGTGTTTGTGCTCAGTCTGACTCTTTGCGACCCCATGGTCTGTAGCCCACCAGGCTCCTCCATCCATGGGATTTTCCAGGCAAGAATACTGTAATGGGTTGCCACTTCCTCCTTCAGGGGATCTTCCAGGCCCAGGGATCGAACTCATGTCTTCTGCATTGGCAAATGGATTCTTTATCACTGAGCCACCTGGGAATCCAAGAAATTCCATTTCTTTGAAGCATCTTCAGTTTCCTTCACCAATGTTTTATAGTTTTCAGAGTACAGATCTTTTACCTCTGGTTAAATTTATCCCGAGGTATGTTGTTTACTTGTTGATGATTTTAAATGGGATTTTTTTGAACTTTCTTTGATATTTCATTATTAGTGTATAGAAATGCAACAGATTTCTATGTATTATCTTGTATTCTGCAACTTTGTTTAATTCATTTATTAGATATAATAGTTTTTGGGTGGAGATTTTAGGGTATCTATATAAAATATCATGTCATTTGTGTATAGTGATAGTTTTACCTCTTCTCTTCCAACTTGGATACAATTTATTCCTCTTTCTTGTCTGATGGCTGTGGCTATAACTTTATGATGTCAAATAGAAGGGGCAATTAGGACATCCTGTCTATTTTATGTTTTTGATTTGTGATTACCATGGGGTTCATATATGTTGACCTATAATTATATCTACTTTAAACTGATAATCAGTTAACTTCAAACACATTTTATAAGATCTACATTTTTTATTATCTTCCCCCACATTTTGTGTTTTTTATGTTACATTTTACATTTTCATGCTTATCCCTTTATTGTTTATTGTAGTTATAGTTGCTTTTACACATAGATTAATAAATATATTTACCTTTTCTATTGGAATTTTCCCTTTCTTGCAGATTACTTTTTTTTTTCATTTAGAGAAGACCCTTCAACATTTCTTTTAGTTTGGTATTGCTTAATTCTTTCAGTTTTTGCTTGTCTGAAAAATTCTTTATTTCTTCTATTCTGACTGATAATTTTTCTGGGTAGAGTGTTCTACCCCTTCATGGATCCAGCTTTGTCATGGCGAAGGGGCTTGCAGAACTCAGTGAAGCTATGAGCTATACTGTGCAGGGCCACCCGAGATGGACAGGCCATAGATGAGTTTTGACAAAACATGGCATTTGGAAGGAAAGCCATGACAAATGTAGACAGACATCTCTTTGCCAACAAAGGTCCATACACTCAGCTGTTAAAAAGAATTCATTTGAATCCGTTCTAATGAGATGGATGAAACTGGAGCCCATTATACAGAGTGAAGTAAGCCAGAAAGATAAAGAACATTACAGTATACTAACACATATATATGGAATTTAGAAAGATGGTAATGATAACCCTATATGCAAAACAGAAAAAGAGACACAGATGTACAGAACAGACTTTTGAACTCTGTGGGAGAAGGCGAGGGTGGGATGTTTCGAAAGAACAGCATGTATATTATCTAAAGTGAAACAGATCACCAGCCCAGGCGGGATGCATGAGACAAGTGCTCGGGCCTGGTGCACTGGGAAGACCCAGAGGAATCGGGTGGAGAGGGAGGTGGGAGGGGGGATCGGGATGGGGAATACATGTAACTCCATGGCTGATTCATGTCAATGTATGACAAAACCCACTGCAATGTTGTGAAGTAATTAGCCTCCAACTAATAAAAAAAAAAAAAAAAAAAAAAAAAAAAAAAAAAAAAAAAAGTCCATACAGTCAAAGCTATGGTTTTTCCAGTAGTCATGTATGGATATGAGAGGTGGACCATAAAGTAGGCTGAGCACTGAAGAATTGATACTTCCAAATTATGGTTCTGGAAAAGACTTTTGAGAGTCCCTTGGACTGCAAGGATATCAAACCAGTCAATCCTAAAGGAAATCAACCCTGAATATTCTTTGGAAGGACTGGTGCTGAAGCTCCAATACTTTGGCTACCATCTCTTTGGCAAAGAGCTGACTCATTGGAAAAGACCCTGATGCTGGGAAAGGAGAAGAGGGCGGCAGAGGATGAGGTGGTTAGATAGCATCACTGACTCAATAGACATGAATTTGAGCAAGCTCTAGGAGATAGTTTGCTCAAACTCATTTGGAAGCCTGGTGTGTTGCAGTCCATGGGGTCACAAAGAGTTGGACACAACTTAGCAACTGAACAACAGAATTGTCCTAGTTTGCAGGTTTTTCCCTGTCAGGACTTTGAATGTATCATGCTGCTCCTTTCTTGCCTGCAAAGTTTCTGCAAGTAATCAGCTGAAAGCCTTATGGAGGTTCCCTTGTATGTAACTCTTTGTTTTACTCTTGCTGCCTTTAGAATTCTCTTTAACTTTTGCCATTTTAATTATGATATGGCTTGACATGGGTCTGTTTTGGTTCATCTCGCTTGGGACCCTCTGAGCTTCCTGTTTTTGGATATCTGTTTCCTTCTTTAGGTTCCGGACGTTTTCAGCCACAATTTCTTCAAATACATTTCGATATTCTGTTTCTTTTCACCTTCTAGAACCCCAGTACAATGTGTCTTGATGTGTGTCTTTTTGAGTTCAACTTTTTCTGAACTCTCTGGGCTTCCTGGATGTGGATTTTTTGTTTCCTTTCCTAGATTAGGGAGATTTCAGCCACTATTTCTTCAAGAAAATTTTCTGGTTCTCCTTCTTTATCATTTCCTGCTGGGATCCCCATAATGTGAATATTATTCCTCTTGATGATGTCCCCAAAGTCCCTTAAAATATCTCCATAAAAAAATTTTTTTTTTCATGTTTTTGCTCTGTCTGGGTGAGCTCCTTTGTTTTGTTTTGCAGCTCACGGATTCATTCTTCTACCACATCTGGTCTGCTGTTAAACCCTTCTGTAGTATTTTTCAGTTCAGTTGCAACTTCTGTTTAGCCTTTTCTTGTGTTTTGTCTCATTATTGAAATTATCACTATGTTCACTAACTCTTTTTTTGTTGTTGTTCATCAATTCTTTAGAATAAGATGAGTGGTTTATGACACACTCTTTGGCAGGTAGATTTCTTATCTCCATTTTATTTAGCCCTTTTTCTGAGGTTTTGTCTTAATCTTTTGAATTGAACATATGTCTCTGTATTCTCATTTTGCCAGATTCTCTGTTTCGATATATTAGGTATATCAGCTTTTCTCTCAGCCTTGAAGCAGTAGCCTTATTTAGGAGATGTATTGTGGGGGTCAGAGGCGCAATCTTGCCTGGCCACCATAGCCAGGTGCTCAGAGTGTCCCCCACATGTGCTGCATGTGACTTTGTGCTGTTTTGGGGCTGTGGCTGCTGCTGTGGTGCACTGGGGTGTGGGGCTGATCCCGGAATGGCTGTGGGGCCCAGTCACAGCTGTTGGGATGTACTGGTGGGTGGAGCTCTCCCCAGGACCAGTTGCAGGCCTCAATCACAGCTACTGCATTGTGCTGGTGGGTGGGGCTGGCCCCTGAATTGACTGTGGGGCCTGCACTTGACTGCTGTGTATGCTGGTGGGCCTATCAATTGAGCTGCTGTAACATATAACCAAAGATCCATCTGGTCAAGGCTGTGGTTTTTCCAGTGGTCATGTATGGATGTGAGAATTGGACTGTGAAGAAAGCTGAGTGCTGAAGAATTGATGCTTTTGAACTGTGGTGTTGGAGAAGACTCTTGAGAGTCCCTTGGACTGCAAGGAGATCCAACCAGTCCATCCTAAAGGAGATCAGTTCTGGGTGATCATTGGAAGGACTGATGCTGAAGCTGAAACTCCAGTACTTTGGCCACCTCATGCGAAGAGTTGACTCATTGGAAAAGACCCTGATGCTGGGAGGGATTGGGGGCAGGAGGAGAAGGGGACGACAGAAGATGAGATGGCTGGATGGCATCACCGACTTGATGGACATGAGTCTGAGTAAACTCCGGGAGCCAGTGATGGACAGGGAGGCCTGGCGTGCTGCGATTCATCGGGTCGCAAAGAGTCGGACACGACTGAGCAACTGAACTGAACTGAACATATAACCAGGGCCCAGATGTGGGCAGGACTGTCAGTGGGGTACACCCACTCACACTAAGAGATTAAAGGGAGAATTTCAAAATGATATATGATGGTTCTATTTTTAGCAAGGTAGCCTGAGATGGCAAAAATGGTCCTGCCAGTGTCTCAGTCTCCAGGAATCATTTCAACTTGTTTCTACTCTCTCTGGCTGATGTTTCAAGATTACTAAGTGGGTAATCTTTTTTTTTGTTGTTGTTATATAACCAGTAACATTTTTATTTTTAATTAATTAATTAATTTATTTTACTTTACAGCATTGTATTGGTTTTGCCATACATTGACTTGAATCCTCCATGGGTGTACATGTGTTCCCCATCCTGAACCGCTCTCCCACCTCCCTCCCCATCCCATCCCCCTGGGTCATCCCAGTGCACCAGCCCCGAGCATCCTGTATCATGCATCGGACCTGGACTGGTGATTCATTTCACACATTTCACATAATTTACATGTTTCAGTGCCATTCTCCCATATCATCCCGCCCTCACCCTCTCCCAGAGTCCAAACAACTGTTCAATACATTTGTGTCTCTCTTCCTATCTTGCATACAGGGTTATCGTTACCATCTTTCTAAATCCCATATATATGCATTAGTATACTGTATTGGTGTTTTTCTTTCTGGCTTACTTTACTCTGTATAATGGGCTTCAGTTTCATCCATCTCATTAGAACTGATTCAAATGAATTCTTTTTAATGGCTGAGTAATAGTCTATGGTGTATATGTACCACAGCTTCCTTATCCATTCGTCTGCTGATGGACATCTAGGTTGCTTCCATGTCCTGGCTATTATAAACAGTGCTGCGATGAACATTGGGGTACATGTGTCTCTTTCAGATCTGGTTTCCTCAGTGTGTATGACCGGCAGTGGGATTGCTGGGTCATATGGCAGTTCTATTTCCAGTTTTTTAAGGAATCTCCACACTGTTCTCCATAGTGGCTGTACTAGTTTGCACTCCCACCAACAGTGTAAGAGGGTTCCGTTTTCTCCACATTGTCTCCAACATTTATTGCTTGTAGACTTTTGGATAGCAGCCATCCTGACTGGCGTGTAATGGTACCTCATTGTGGTTTTGATTTGCATTTCTCTGATAATGAGTGATGTTGACCATCTTTTCATGTGTTTGTTAGCCATCTGTATGTCTTCTTTGGAGAAATGTCTGTTTAGTTCTTTGGCCCTAAGTGGGTGTCCTTTACCTATGGTCCATGTGCTTTTCAATTTGGTGTTTCTATACTGGTTTTAGGGGTTGGGTGAATTTGCATATGAGGCATTTAAGAGTGGGTTTTTCTAATCCCTGTAATTTCCTAACATTTCTCAGTGTATTCCTCATTGGTTTTCAAAGCCAGTTGTTTTGGAGGCTTATCTCTCCTTTGGTATGATCTAGAGGTTGCGGTGCCTACTATGGAGTTTGAATCCCTCAGTCCTCAGAGAATAGATCTCTGAGGAGTGATTGTTTTTTATTGTGAATCACCACAGTTGGGATAAGCCTTTCCCTTAGCAAGAACATCCCTCTGCCTCTTCAATGTGTCTCAATTCTTTCCTTTTACACTTTCTTGTGGAGGCTCTGTTCATCTAGTTTCCAGGTCTCTTTCCAGGGGAATTATTCCAAATGTAGTTGTAGATTGGTTGGGTCCATGGGAGGAGGTGAGTTCAGGATCTCCCTACATTACCACACAGAGCCCTTCCCTCAATGATTCTTTTCACCATGAAACACATTAAGTAAATGCCATAAAGAAGTAATACTTCATTATGATTTTAGGCAAAGACTCATCAATTTACTTGACAGAACAGTTTGTAATCAGAAAATTGCACATGGAACAGGTTTGCACAACATATTTGGAAGAGCCCCAAACATTTTGCCTTATGTACATATGCTAAGGGCTTCCTCAGTGTCTCAGTGGTAAAAGAATCCATCTGCAATGCAAGAGATGCAGGAAACATGGGTTTGATCCCTGGGTTAGGAAGATCCCCTGAGAGCATGGCAACCTACTCCAGTACTCTTGCGGGGAAATCCCATGAAAAGAGGAGCTTGGCAGGCTATGGTACATGGGGTCACAAAGAGTCAGACATGACTGAAGCAGCTGAGCATGCATGCACATATGCTAAGCAAGAAGGGTGAAGAAGCAGCATGATTCTCTAGTCTGGTGTATATGTGTATGATTCTATATGTTTCAAAATGTTCTTATACTTAGTTTTTATTTTATTTTGTACCAATTATGTTTTTCTTTTCATTGTTGACTGCATTTTGAATCTAAGATATCCACATTCCAGCAAATGCTAAAATATTTATGAACATAATGATGCACAAAGAAATCTCTGCTTTCCAAACTACACCAACTACCACTTATTATCAATTTTTCTTTCTCCTCTTTAGTGAGTACAATAAACCTTCTTTTTTTTATTCTTTTTTTTTCATTTATTTTTATTAGTTGGAGGCTAATTATTTCACAACATTGCAGTGGGTTTTGTCATGCATTGACATGAATCAGCCATGGAGTTACATGTATCCCCCATCCCGATCCTCCCTCCCACCTCCCTCTCCACCCGATTCCTCTGGGTCTTCCCAGTGCACCAGGCCCGAGCACTTGTCTCATGCATCCCACCTGGGCTGGTGATCTGTTTCACTTTAGATAATATACATGCTGTTCTCTTGAAACATCCCACCCTCGCCTTCACCCACAGAGTTCAAAAGTCTGTTCTGTACATCTGTGTCTGTTTTTCTGTTTTGCATATAGGGTTATCATTACCATCTTTCTAAATTCCATATATATGTGTTAGTATACTGTAATGTTCTTTATCTTTCTGGCTTACTTCACTCTGTATAATGGGCTCCAGTTTCATCCATCTCATTAGAACTGATTCAAATGAATTCTTTTTAATGGCTGAGTAATATTCCATGGTGTATATGTACCACAGCTTCCTTATCCATTTGTCTGCTGATGGGCATCTAGGTTGCTTCCATGTCCTGGCTATTATAAACAGTGCTGCAATGAACATTGGGGTACACATGTCTCTTTCAGATCTGGTTTCCTCAGTGTGTATGCCCAGAAGTGGGATTGCTGGGTCATATGGCAGTTCTATTTCCAGTTTTTTAAGAAATCTCCACACTGTTCTCCATAGTGGCTGTACTAGTTTGCATTCCCACCAACAGTGTAAGAGGGTTCCCTTTTCTCCACACCCTCTCCAGCATTTATTGCTTGTAGACTTTTGGATAGCAGCCGTCCTGACTGGAGTGTAATGGTACTTCACTGTGGTTTTGATTTGCAAACCTTCTATAAATTACATTGTAAGTACACATTTTATTTATTCTTTTAAAAATCATTAAATATTGGGAACTCCCTGGTGGTCCAGTGGTTAGGACTTCTTGCTTCCCCTGCAGGAGGCATGGGTTCAATTCCTGATTGGGGAACTAAGATCTTGTAAGCTTCATGGCATGGCCAATTTTTTTTTAAATGCTGTATATTATGTATATAATGTTAATTCAATATGAATTGACACTTTTTTGGTGAAATTATTTCTTTATTTTGGCTTGAAATGTATCTTGATTTTTCTCATTGAAGTTAATGGAATGTTTACCCATTTAACATCTTTTCAGTTAGCAAGCTTTTGATGAATGAGTTAAAGTTGTTAGATGATAGAGTTCACTGCAATGCAGGAGACTCTTGTTTGATTCCTGGGTTGGGAAGATCTCCTGGAGAAGGGATAGGCTACCCACTCCAGTATTCATGGGCTTCCTTGGTGGCTCAAGAGTAAAAAATCCTCCTGTGATGTGGGAGACCTGGATTTGGTCTCTGGGTTGGGAAGATACCCTTGAGAAGGGTGTGGCAACCCACTCCAGTATTCTTGCCTGAAGAATCCCCATGGACAAAGAAGTCTGGCGGGTTAGAGTCCATGAGATCACAAAGAATCAGACACGACTGAGCAACTAAGCACAGGTGAGAGACAGATGTCCTGATATTCTTGTTTATAATGATTTAGCTACTATATAACAATAATCATTGGAACTAAGAAGTGAACTCTTCCCCTGACCTGCAAATACATTAAGTTCAGCTCAGTTCAGTTGCTCACTTTTGTCCAACCCTTTGCAACTCCATGAATCGCAGCACGCCAGGCTTCCCTGCCCATCACCAACTCCCAGAGTTTACCCAAACCCATGTCCATCGAGTCGGTGATGCCATCCAGCCATCTCATCCTCTGTCGTCCCCTTCTCCTCATGCCCGCAATCCCTCCCAGCATCAGGGTCTTTTCCAATGAGTCAGCTCTTCGCATCAGGTGGCCAAAGTATTGGAGTTTCAGCTTCAGCATCAGTCCTTCCAATGATCACCCAGGACTGATCTCCTTTAGGATGGACTGGTTGGATCTCTTGCAGTCCAAGCGACTCTCAAGAGTCTTCTCCAACACCGCAGTTCAAAAGCATCAATTTTTCGGCACTCAGATTTCTTCACAGTCCAACTCTCACATCCATACATGACCACTGGAAAAACCATAGCCTTGATCAGATGGACTTTTGTTGACAAAGTCTCTGCTTTTTAATATGCTATCTAAGTTGGTCATAACTTTCCTTCCAAGGAGCAAGCATCTTTTAATTTCATGGCTGCAGTCACCATCTGCAGTGATTTTGGAGCCCCCCAAAATAAAGTCTGACACTGTTTCCACTGTCTGTCCATCTATTTCCCATGAGTGATGGGACCAGATGCCATGATCTTAGTTTTCTGAGTGTTAAGCTTTAAGCCAACTTTTTCACTCTCCTCTTTCACTTTCATCAAGAGGCTTTTTAGTTCCTCTTCACTCTCTGCCATAAGGGTGGTGTCATCTGCATATCTGAGGTTATTGATATTTCTCCTGGCAACCCGGATTCCAGCTTGTGCTTCCTCCAGCCCAGCGTTTCTCATGATGTACTTTCTGTGTATAAGTTAAATAAGCAGGGTGACAATACACAGCCTTGATGTACTCCTTTTCCTATTTGGAACCAGTCTGTTGTTCCATGTCCAGTTCTAACTGTTGCTTCCTGACCTGCATACAGGTTTCTCAAGAGGCAGGTCAGGTGGTCTGGTATTCCCATCTCTTTCAGAATTTTCCACAGTTTATTGTGATTCACACAGTCAAAGGCTTTGGCATAGTCAATAAAGTAGAAATAGATGTTTTTCTGGAACTCTCTTGCTTTTTCAATGATCCAACAGATGTTGGCAGTTTGATCTCTGGTTCCTCTGCCTTTTCTCAAACCAGCTTGAACATCTGGAAGTTCATGGTTCACGTATTGCTGAAGCACGGCTTGGAGAATTTTGAACATTACTTTAACAGCGTGTGAGATGAGTGCACTTGTGCGGTAGTTTGAGCATTTTTTGGGATTGCCTTTCTTTGGCTTGGAATGAAAACTGACTTTTTCCAGTCCTGTGGCCACTGCTGAGTTTTCCAAATTTGCTGTCATATTGAATGCAGCACTTTCATGGCATCATCTTTCAGGATTTGAAATAGCTGAACTGAAATTCCATCATCTCCACTAGCTTTGTTCGTAGTGATGCTTTCTAAGGCCCACTTGACTTCACATTCCAGGATGTCTGGTTCTAGGTGAGTGATCACACCATTGTGATTATCTGGGTCATGAAGATCTTTTTTTGTACAGTTCTCCTGTGTATTCTTGTCACCTCTTCTTAATATTTTCTGCTTCTGTTAGGTCCATACCATTTCTGTCCTTTATCGAACTCATCTTTGCATGAAGTGTTCCCTTGGTATCTCTAATTTTCTTGAAGAGATCTCTAGTCTTTCCCATTCTATTGTTTTCCTCTATTTCTTTGCATTGATCAGTGAGGAAGGCTTTCTTATCTCTCCTTGCTATTCTTTGGAACTCTGCATTCAAATGGGAATATCTTTCCCTTTCTCCTTTGCTTTTCGCTTTTCTTCTTTTCACAGCTATTTGTAAGGCCTCCTCAGACAACCATTTTGTCTTTTTGCATTTCTTTTTCATGGGGATGGCCTTGACCCCTGTCTCCTGTATAATGTCACGAACCTCCATCCATAGTTCATCAGGCACTCTGTCTATCAGATCTAGTCCCTTAAATCTATTTCTCACTTCCACTGTATAGTCATAAAGGATTTGATTTAGGTCATACCTGAATGGTCTAGTGGTTTTCCCTACTTTCTTCAAGTTAAGTCTGAATTTGGCAATAAGGAGTTCATGATCTGAGCCACAGTCAGCTCCCGGTCTTGTTTTTGCTGACTGTATAGAGCTTCTCCATCTTTGGCTGCAAAGAATATAATCAATCTGATTTCAGTGTTGATCATCTGGTGTTGTCCATGTGTAGAGTCTTCTCTTACGTTGTTGGAAGAGGGTGTTTGTTAAGACCAGTGCGTTCTCTTGGCAAAACTCTATTAGCCTTTGCCCTGCTTCATTCTGTACGCCAAAGCCAAATTTGCCTGTTACTCCAGGTATTTCTTGACTTCCTACTTTTGCATTCCAGTCCCCTATAATGAAAAGGACATCTTTTTTGGGTGTTAGTTCTAAAAAGGTCTTGTAGGTCTTCATAGAACCGTTCAACTTCAGCTTCTTCAGCGTTACTGGTTGGGGCATAGGCTTGGATTACCGTGATATTGAATGGTTTCCCTTGGAAATGAACAGAGATCATTCTGTCATTTTTGAGATTGCATCCAAGTACTGCATTTCAGACTCTTTTGTTGACCATGATGGCTACTCCATTTCTTCTAAGGGATTCCTGCCCACAGTAGTAGATATAATGGTCATTTGAGTTAAATTCATCCATTCCAGTCCATTTTAGTTCGCTGATCCCTAGAGTGTCAACATTCACTCTTGCCATCTCCTGTTTGACCACTTCCAGTTTGCCTTGATTCATGGACCTAACATTCCAGGTTCCTATGCAATATTGCTTTTTACAACATCTGACCTTGCTTCTATCACCAGTCACATCCACAACTGGGTATTGTTTTTGCTTTGGGTCCATCCCTTCACTTTTTCTGGAGTTATTTCTCCATTGATCTCCAGTAGCATATTGGGCACCTACTGACGTGGGGAGTTCCTCTTTCAATATCCTGTCATTTTGCCTTTTCATAGTGCTCATGGGGCTCTCAAGGCAAGAATACTGAAGTGGTTTGCTATTCCCTTCTCCAGTGGACCACATTCTGTCATCACAACTGATTTGCTTTGTTGTACAGCAGAAAGCAACACAACATTGTAAAGCAATTATCCTCCCATTAAAAAGAAAAAATCAATGGACATGAGTAAAAAAAAAACCTGAAAAAAAAGAGGTTAGTTATACACAGAAAAAATTGTGAGTTATAATTTATATATATATTAGTTGGTCAAGTGTAAAATTGCAAAGTATATATTAAACAGAAATTTAAAACCAGTTATCTGATCTATTAGTTTTGGTTGCCAGTGTTCAGTATTGTTTGTTGGTGGTCAACATCCAAATCCCTCCCTTCTCTGATCTCCTTTCCAGGACTGGCCTGAAGAATATTCCCTTGCAGCAAGTTAGGGTTCTGGACATGATTTAGGTTCTGCCAGTGAGAGACACTCCCCTGAGGCTTAGAATACAAAAGGGACATGGTCAGCCTACTTGTCCTGGTGGTGGCCATGTGAGGGCTCTGCAGAAGCAAGCCTTAGTAGCTGCCAGAACCTACTTTCCACTGTGTGTGTTCACCAGCTTCATGGGACTTGTTAAAAGGCTGACGGCAGTTTCTAGTCCTCTGCAACTCAGTTGCAGTGGTGTGACTATGAAGTCAATACTGAGGTGATTGAAACCCAGTAGCAGTGTCTTGAATTTACTCCAGCCCCTTGCAAACAATATTTTAATTCCCTGCATGACAAATCTTCCTGCTAGAAATAATTCAAGTAGTTTCTATTTTTTGCACTAAACTGTGACTAACTTCCATCCCAGCATGTGCATGCACATACACATACCCCATGTAAATTTTAGTTCTTGTGGGATTATCAATGAAAGCTTCCTGGCCACAGCATGGTCACATGATGTACTCCGTGAAGGGTACATGAGGTACCTTTGGAGAGTGTTTCTTCTAGGAACATGACTTAATCAGTGGTTGAATTCTTTTAGGAGAATGATCTCTTCATAGAGGAATCTACTTCTTACATTGCAAGAACTAAGGTATGGCTAAATCTGGAGCTGCTGGAATATGCTGCCTAAGAATGAAGCAGAAGAAAGCAGAGCTACTAGATGATGAGTAGGTGAGTGTAGTGATGACGTTTGGAACCCTGGATCCGGGGCTGAGGCTACCTTTGCTTGAAGCTATCTTTTGGACTTCCCAATAAGAATATAAATATTATATATATATATATCTTGCTTAAGCTAGTTTGAGATTGGTTTCTATCACTTATATCTTAAAAACTACTGCCAATTATAGTATTATCATACCTATTTTACTAATATAGAAAATCAGTCTCAGAAAGGTTATCAGATGCTCAAGGTAATACAACTCAATATTATGGTAGGGGAAAGAACTCATGTTTAGTTGCAAGTCTATTATCTTATCAGCTATGCTATACTGCTTTTAAGGAGCTCACATTATAACAGAAGACATGGCCATGTGAACAGAAACTTGTGAGAACTGTGACAAGTGATTTAGTACAGATGCAGAAAGTACTGTGAACACATGGAAGAGAGAGTAATTAATTCTTTCCGGGAAAGATAGGAAAGGTCAGTGTGAGCTAGGTTTGGAAGAATGCTTAGGAGTTTTCCAAGCAGATAAGATGAATTTTGGTGTTACATAAATGAGAATTCCTGAATCTAAAAATTTAGATATTTTTGCCATTCATTTATTTGTATAATCTGCCTTTTAAAAATCTATTTCTCATAAAGCTCTATAATAACAACAAAAAATCAAAATATTAGTTTCATTGGTAAAGTTTCCTTGGAGAACACAACCTTGACCTGTAACCCTATAAGACTAATACTTTTCTCTTGGATTGAACTGGCTTACCCAGAATAAGGTGGGGGAGCAAAATTACTTCAAGTCTTCCCTCTTTCAATTACCATGCCAGAGCTTGTTTCTATAAGCAACACTTAGAAGAGAGAAGATTGCTAGTATTACAGTGAGGGCTGCTATGAAGACAAGAGACAGGACCCCAGACTACATATGCATTTATCCTTCTCTAAATCTCCCACTCCTCCCTACCAGATACCTGATACCTAACATTTTGTGTGACTTTTTGGCTAATGTTTTTGAGATTCACCCATGTTATTGTATATATGTTTCCTTTGCATTGATGAATAGTGGCCCAAAGTATAGCTATACCACAATTTTTTTTTAGTTCATTCATCTATTGGTGAACATTTGAGTGGCTTCCAGTTTTGGACTATAATGAACAATGTTGCTTTAAACATTCAATTACATGTTTTGTGTGGACACGTGTTTCCTTTCTTCTTGGGTAAATACTTAAATGAGAGGAATTACTGGATCACATGATAAATGTGTGTTTAACTTTCTAAGGTACTATATACCATTTTCCCAAGTGGTTGTACTATTTTACACCTCAATGTATGAGATTTCAAGTTGTTACACATCCTTGTCAACACTTAGAATTTCACTCTTTTAACTTTTAACCACTCTTGTGGGAATGTAGTAGTATCACATTGTGTTTTAGCTCACATCTTTCTGATGACTAATAATGTTGAGCATATTTTCATGTGTTTATTGAATATTTGTAGATCTTCTTTGTGAACTATCTATTAAAATATTTTGCCCATTTTAATTGTGCTTTATGTCATCTAATGATTGAATTGTAAAAGTTATTTACATACTCTGGATACAATTCCTTTGTTGAATATACATGTGGTAAAAATGTTTTCCAAGTGTATGGCTTGCCATTTAGTCTTCTTAACTGAATCTTTGGAAAAAGGAAAAAGTTTTTAATCTTGATGAAGTTGATATTTATAATTTTTCTTTTATACTTCATTCTTTAGAGTGTCTCATTTAAGAAATCTTTATCTAACTCAATGTCACAAAGATGTTATGCTGTATTCTCTTCTAGAATTTTATTAGCTCTAACTCAAACATTTAGATCTATAATCTATTTTAAAAGTTGATTTTCTATATAATATAAGGGAAGAGTTGAGGTTTATTTTTTTCATAGAAAGATCCAACTTTCCAGCACCATTTTCTCTATTGAATAGCTTTGGTAACTTTTGTTGAAAATCAAACTATAATACAAATATACAGTACTTCAAACAGTATGTATGGATATTAAAATAGACAAATAGATCAATAGAGTGCAACAGCAGGCCCAGAAATAATCCTCTGCATATACAATCAACTGATATTTAACAAGGGAGACAGCACTCAATTGGGAAGGGACAGTCTCTTTAATAAGTGGTGCTGGGAAAGCTGGAAATGCAAAAAAATTTAAATTGGACACCTTTCTTATACTACTCAAAAATTAACTTGCAGTGGGTTAAGGACTTTAACATAAGATCTGATGCCATAATTCCTAAAAGAAAACAAAGAAGCTCCTTGACATGAATCTTGGCAATTATTTTTTTTTGATATGACATCCAAAGCACAAGCAACAAAGAAAAAATTTAACAACTGGGACTACATCAAACAAAAAGTCTTCTGCACAGCTAAAGGACCAGTCAACAAAATGAAGGCAACATATGGGATGGAGAAAATATATGCAACTCATATATTGGACAAGAGGTTAATATCCAAAATATATAAAGAACTCGCACATCTTAATGATGATGACAACAGCAACAGACAACTCAATTAAAGAATGGACAGAGGAACCAAATAGAAATTTTTGCAAAAAGAAATACAAATGGCTAATAGACAAATGAGAATTTGCTCAACATCACTAACCATTAAGGAAAGAAAAATCAAAACCATGATGAGATATAACCTCACACCTGCTAGAATAGTTATCATCAAGAAGAAAAGAGATAATAAGTGTTGGCAAAGATGAGGAGAAAAGGGAATCCTTGTACAGTTACTGGAAATGTAAATTAGTTCAGCTACTATGGAAAACTGTATGGAGGTTCTTCAAAAATTAAAAATAGAACTGCCATAAGATCTAGCACTTCCACTTCGGGGTATATATACTAAAAGTATGAAAGCTGGATATCAAAAAGATATCTGCACGCCTATGATTTTTACAGCATTATTTCTCTTTTATAAAATTTGGAAATATATCAGCCATTATTTCTTTGCCTACTTTTAATATCCCCATCTGTGTCTCTTGTCCTTGTCTGTTACATTGTAGAGATTATGGGTTATATTATTTTTCTCTTATGAATATCTTTCCCTTTGTTTCCCAAGGAAATGATGGTAATTTCCTTGGCTGGGCTTGAACTTCAAACTTCGTTTATTCTGTCTCCATTCAGAACTTTTGTCTTAAGCTGAATTGCTTTGAGTCTGTTCTTCATGTGTGCAGATGTGGTAGACAGAATTTGTGAATTCCCTCTCTGGCTGTTTGCTTCCCAGGAATATGGTAGGTTTTTCCCCATGTGTCCTCGTTGCTTCTGTGTAGACTAGTCAAATTGCACTTAGTCCAGGCTAAGAGTCTCACAGAAGAGGAACTTATGCCTATAGCTGTCCACATCCCCCTTCCATGTGAACACAAATGCCCCATCAGTATCTGTCTGCTGCTGTTGATTCTCCAGTACCCTCAGGTAGTTTTTCCTCTTAGGTTTTTATCATTGCTTTCTGCTGTGTGTGTGTGTGTGTGTGTGTGTGTGTGTGTGTGTGTGTGTGTGTGTGTGTGAATATTAGTCCATCATGATGTCTGGCAGCAAATCTCCTTATCTTCATTTTTGAAGGGTATTTTCACTGGATATGAAATTCTTGATTAAAAAAATTTCTTTCAGCACTTTAAATATTTCATTGTCTTCTGGCTTGAGTATTTTCTGAGAAATCTGTTGTACTTATTGCCTTTGTTCCTATATGTCCTTTCTTCTGGCTACTTTTGAGATTTTCCCCTATGTGACTGGTCCTCAGAAATTTGGTTATGATATACCTTGGTGTGATTTGAGTGCGTATGTTCATCTTGGTTGAGGTTTATCAGGGTTCTTGAATCTGTAAGATGGGGTTCTAATCAAATCTGGAAAGTCTTCAAATATTGTTTCTTCAATTTTTTTTTCTGTTTCTCTTCTTTTTATGGGATTCTATTACATATATGTTAGACTTTTTTATATCATCCCACAGGCCACTGAATCTCCATTTATTTTCTCCTCCCCCTACAACCCCAATATAGTTTTCTCTGTGTGCTTTCTTTTAGATAGTTTATTACAAAGTCTTCAAATTCATTAATCTTTTGTTGTGAAGTGTCCAACCTATGATTAATCACACCCAGGGAATTTTTCACTTCAAACTTTTTTCATTGTTCTTAATATAAATTCCATTCTTATATCTTCCATTTATCTCATTATACTCATTTACGAAATCCTTAAGCATACTGAGTATACTTAAAATAGGTATTTTAGAGTATTTGTCTGTTAATCCAATATCTCTCATTGGTAGGTCTGTTTCTATTGACTGGTTTTCTTCTTGGTTATGTGACACACTTTTTTTGCTTCTTGACATATGTATGGTGAAGAATTAAATTTATCCAAAGAGTGATCGAGTCTTTATGCTAGCCACTTGTGGATAACCTCTAAAACCTTGGGATGAAGAATTTGGTTGGTCTTTCCCTGTTTTAGAAAGTGGCCTTTAAATCCTCGGAATTTCCTGAGTAATAGGAGTATCTCTGCTATTAATGGAGGCCCTAATAGTTTATTCTAGGTAGATGAGTCAGAAGGACATCTGGCCATGCCAGAATGACCAACGGTGTGATTAGAAGGTTAGCATTTTGAGCCACATAATATCAGCCTGACCTCTGAGGAGCGAAGGGGGCTGGAAATTGAGTTCAGTCACCTGGCCAATGATTCAACTGATTGTGAATGAAACCTTAATGAAAAATATGGACACCAAAGCTTGGATGAGCTTTCTTGGTAGGCAAGACACTGCATAGGTTACACACTGGTATACTGAGAAGGCAGTAGATCCTGGCTCCATGGGGAGAGGACAGGAAAACTTCGTGTTGAGACCCCCCCCTCAACACAATCTCTCCTTTTAACTGGTTCTGATTTATGTCTTCTTGCTATAGTAAAGCTGTAATCATCAATATAGTGCTTTCCTGAGTTCTGTGAGTTACTCTAGTGAATTACTGAATCTGAAGGATTAGTGGGAACCCCCACATTTGTGGTGAGTTGTTCACAAGTATTGTGGCCTGGACACCCCTGAACTTACTGTGTCTGAAGTGAGGGCAGTCTTGTGGAGGACTGTGTCCTAAACCTGTGAAGTTTGGCTTAAGTTGAGTAGGTAGAGTTGGAAGTCAACACAACATGTCTAGCAACTTGGGGGATGCTGAATATTGTGAAGGCTACATTGTTACTTGTCTGTTTTAACTATTTTCCTTTAAAGAGGGTTGGACCTTATTAAATTACTTGTGACTCATCTTGATCTTTTTGGGGGAATTGATATAACATTTTTTTAGGAATGTGGGGAGTTCACCTTTCAGTGTCCTATCTTTTTGCCATTTCATACTATTCATGGGGTTCTCAAGGCAAGAATACTGAAGTGGTTTGCCATTCCCTTCTCCAGTGGACCACATTCTGTCAGATGAACTTCCAGATGTTCAAGCTGGTTTTAGAAATAGCAGAGGAACCAGAGATCAAATTGCCAACATCTGCTGGATCATTGAAAAAGCAAGAGAGTTCCAGAAAAACATCTATTTCTACTTTATTGACTATGCCAAAGCCTTTGACTGTGTGGATCACAATAAACTGTGGAAAATTCTGAAAGAGATGGGCATACCAGACCACCTGACCTGCCTCTTGAGAAACCTGTGTGCAGGTCAGGAAGCAACAGTTAGAACTGGACATGGAACAACAGACTGGTTCCAAATAGGAAAAGGAGTACATCAAGGCTGTGTATTGTCACCCTGCTTATTTAACTTATATACAGAGTACATCATGAGAAATGCTGGGCTGGAGGAAGCACAAGCTGGAATCCAGGTTGCCAGGAGAAATATCAATAACCTCAGATATACAGATGACACCACCCTTATGGCAGGAAGTGAAGAAGAACTAAAGAGCCTCTTGATGAAAGTTAAAGAGAAGAATGAAAAAGTTGGCTTAAAGCTCAACATTCAGAAAACTAAGATCATGGCATCCGGTCCCATCACTTCATGGAAAATAGATGGGGGAACAGTGGAAACAGTGGCTGACTTTATTTTTCTGGGCTCCAAAATCACTGCAGATGGTGATTGCAGCCATGAAATGAAAAGACTTGGAAGGAAGTCTTGGAAAACTTAGAAGGAAAGTTATGACCAACCTAGATAGCATATTAAAAAGCAGAGACATTACTTTGTCAACAAAGGTCTGTCTAGTCAAGGCTATGGTTTTTCCAGTGGTCATGTATGGATGTGAGAGTTGGACTATAAAGAAAGCTGAGCACCGAAGAATTGATGCTTTTGAACTGTGGTGTTGTAGAAGATCCTTGAGAGTCCCTTGGACTGCAAGGAGATCCAACCAGTCCACCCTAAAGGAGATCAGTCCTGGGTGATCATTGGAAGGGCTGATGTTGAAACTGAAACTCCAATACTTTGGCCACCTGATGCGAAGAGCTGACTCATTCGAAAAGACCCTGATGCTGGGAGGGATTGGGGGCAGGAGGAGAAGGGGATGACAGAGGATGAGATGGTTGGATGGCATCACCAACTCAATGGACATGGGTTTGGGTGGACTCTGGGAGTTGGTGATGGACCGGGAGGCCTGGGATGCTGTGATTCATGGGGTTGCAAAGAGTCAGACATGACTGAGTGACTGAATTGAACTTAACTAGGAATGTGGTCTTCACTTTAAAAATAAATTAATCCTATCACTAAAGCATGACCTTCTGGGATCACTGCTGAATTTTCCAGGTGATTTCTCTTTCTCTCTCTGACACACACACCAGCCATACCCCAATCGCCTCTTACATCAAGCTTTCATACTTTGGACCATTATTCCCCTGCCCTAATCACCCCAGTGCCAGGTACCAGACAACTAGAATTAGCCCCTACAATCAAGAGCACATGGAAAATATTCAAACTAGCCAATCCTAAACCTGCTTACCTAACCCTGTCCTTTCCTTCCTGCAGAAACCACAATAAAAGGTCTTGTCCACATTTTCCTCTCACTCCCTCTGCCTCCTGACTGATCCTGATTCTTCCCTATGTGGTGTTGTATGGCTTGCTGTGTCTCCCATTTCTAGGGATCTGTGAGTATAAACTTCCTTCATGATGGTCATTTCCGTGTCTGCCAGATTAAAACAAATCTTCAGTATCACTAACACACACAAGGTAAATGCTGTATGATTATATTTATGTAAGTTTCAAAAGCTGGCCTAAACATTTATGGTGTTACAAGTCAGGGTGGTGGTTATTCTGAGAGGGGACGTGAGGAGGCCTGAGGGGAGCTTCTGCTATGCTAGTAATCAATTTCCTGATTTAGGTGCTGGTTGTAAGAATGTATTTAGGTTGTGCAAATCGATCAAGTTGTATATTTCTAATTTGGGCACTTTCTTTATGCATGTAATATGGAGCAGTTACATTATTGGTTCCACTATGCCTCTCCCCGTATCCCTGTCCTTTGCAGTGTAACTGCAATACTCTCCTACTCTGACCTTGGAATCCATAATGTGACTTGATCTGGACAATAGAACAAATAGAAAGTAAAGGTGTACTAGCTTTTGGCCTGAGCCTCAAGAGGTCTTGTGTGTTTCTTGTCCTTTTATGCTTCTGTTATTGAGATTGTATAGATGTGATGGGGCTAGCTCACTCATGCTAGGATGAGAGCCATGTGGAACAGAGCTGTCTCAGCTAAGGTTCTCCATCCAAACCCAGCCTGGAGCAGGCCTCTCTCAGTTGCAACACAGATGAATAAATGAGCATAGTTAAGGTCAGTTGAGCCTAGCCTTGAACACCTGACCTCTATCTGACTCACAGATGTGTGATCTGAAGTTAACTGACTTCTACAACAGTTTGTTATGCAGCAAAAGCTGACTGATACAGTAGTGGAAAAAGATGATGAGGACCAAAATTAGGCAAAGTTGTAAGAAGGGAGAATTGAAACAGGAGAAATTTAATTTTTAAAAAAGTATTCCATCAAACTGGGCTTGAAATGTCACATTACCTATTATCCTGATATGGTATGGTACCAAGAAATCTAGTTTCCCAGTCTGCAAGCCAGCCTCCCAGGGAGGCTGTGGCTGTATTGAACGGAGAAGAGGAAACTGGGAACACATAGGGAGGATCTGGGTGTGGATGGAGGAGAGTGGAGGGGAAGATAAACGAGTTTATTTTTGGGTATGGTGGAATTTGAGGTCTCTGAAGGAAATCCGAGTGGAGTTGTCCAGCAAGGAGGAAATGCAGATGAGAAGCTCCAGTCTTTGCTGGAGATCTAGATTTGAGTGTTCTCAACTAGAAGGTAGTAAATGAGGAATCTGGAACTGGATCTGGAAAGCCAATGCAGACACAACTCTAGGTAGCTGTGAGAGCTGATGTCTGGTCACTCCATGGAGAGTGCTTCAGGTAGTATGGGTGGGTCCTACATGGTGATCAACTGAAACTGCAGCGTATTTACAATTTAATTTTTAACCTATCAGGAAAGTGATAAATACCTCTTCAGCAAGCAGAGGGCTCCCTGTCACATTAAAGCATTACCATACACCAGGAATCAGGAAACAGCCTCAAACTGAGCAGTTGAAACGCTGTGTACCTTTCGTTGGAATACCTGGTAGGAAATGTCAGGAGTGGATGGAGAAATATGAATGGGGCTCCTGAGAGGCAGTTAGTGGGAGCAAAAGGAGAAGGATGAAGGAAGCACCCAGGAAAATGGATAGAGGGAAAGGGAAAGATTGGGGTGGAGCCTGAAGTAGGGACAAGAGGAGAAAATTAATAGGGATGAAGCAATCAAGGCAGATGGGACAAGAAGACAAGAAGATAAACAGTAGGTGGGAAGAAAAGGCCACCCTGGGCGGAGGAAACTGGGTTGAAGAAAGAAGAGGAAAAAGGGGCACAGAGCATATGAAGAATGCAGCCAAGGAAGCCTGGGTATGGAATCAGAGATGGGAAAAAGATATATTTTTATTTTTTGACCATGCCCAGTGGCATGCTGGATCTTAGTTTCCCAACTAGGGATCAAACCCCTGCCTCCTGCAATGCAAGTGCACAGTCCTAACCACTGGACCACCAGGAAATTCTCAGAGAAGGGAAGACGAAGCAGATAATGAAGGAAATGGTGAAGGATGAGAGACGCGCTGCAAACAGCAGGGAGAGAGAGAAAGAAATGCGTCTTAAGAGTTCAGAGCGCAGCTGCAGTTCGAATGGCAACATGTGGAAGTCGATTCATCCACCCTAGATGAGGGACTAGCCTCTTTAATGCAGAAAGACCGCGGAGGCAGTAGGGATGGGGAGAGGATGGTAACTATCTGGGGGCGAGGCGGTGCGAAGGGTCACTAACCGAGGAACGCGGCTTCGGGACACAGAAAGCCTGGGGAATGTAGGATGTACCCGGATGCTGGGCCCCGGGTTGGAGGAAGGACGCAGGGCTGAGTGGAAGCAGGAGGAGAGCGAAGGAGCACACGGAACCGGAGGGGTTGGGGAGACCCTGGTGCTGATTGTCAGTGGGTGGGGGTTGCGTGGCGGCCACACACTGTGTGTTACGGCCGCAGAATCACCCTGGCTAAGTCGTACCTGTGCTTTTCTCTTATTTCCTAGTCTCAGAAGTTGCAGCATCAGAGGCTGATGGGTGAAGAGCAAATCTTCGAAGGGCACTTAGAAGCTGAGAAGGTTGGCAGGCGATGGAGAGGGCGCGCGCGCGAGCGAAGGCGCTAACATGGGCTAATGGAAGGGCCCGGGACACGACGTTGGCTCCACGAAAGCCTTCGTCCATTCTCCGCCTGGCTGCTTCCCAAAGTGCCAGCCTTGTGAAAGGGGCATCGCTGCGAGCCTAGCCAGGGCTGACCGCACCGGGATGGGAGGTAGGATGCAGGGGCGGGAGCCAAGGCCGAAGGGGCGGACGCGGGGTGGCGTCTAGCTCTCCATAAAGGGACCGCGGGGGCCTCGCTCTCTTCTGTGCTGGTAGCGGCCACCGGCAGGGAACACGGCGCGATGTCTGCTCGCTGCCAGCAGAGTCCGGTGCTGGCAGGCAGTGCCACTTTGACCGCCCTGGGGGCACTGGTCCTGTACCTCGCGAAGCCTTCCGGCTACGGGAAGTACTCGGAGAACCTGATGCCCGCGGCTGTCCGTCTGCCCGCCCGCGCCGCCTGGTTCCTGCAGGAGCTGCCCTCCTTCGCGGTGCCCGCGGGGATACTCGCCTGGCAGCCCAGCTCTCTCTTGGGTCCGCCTGCGACTGTGCTTCTGGGCCTCTTCTGCGCACATTACTTCCACAGGTAGCGTTTTCCTTTGAGGGCGCGGAGTGGAGCGCACCGCCAGGCTCCCGGCGTCCAGGAGCGCAGCGCGCGGGGCGCATGGAGGATCGCAGAGAGGCAGTGCGGGCGGCTGCAAGGAGCGTGGAGTGCGGGGCCGGGGGAGCATCCGGCAGCGCGGGGCTGCGGGCCGGACGCGGGCTCGTGGAGAAGCGATCGCGGGCAGACGCCGCCTCCGCTCTCCGCGGCTCCGAGCGCTTCTCAGGTGTGCTGCGAATCCTTTGACTGCGCTGCGGGAAGAGCGGGGCGGGAGGCGCCCTGGAAGGCTCAAGCTGGGCAGAGCTCTTGGCCCAGCGGTAACCTCTCCGATTCCGCGCGATCGCGTGTCGCCTGTGGCGTCTTGCCCATCTCCCCTTCTCGTTCGTTCTTCACCTTTCCTTGACAGGGTGCGGGCGGGCTGGTTTTGAGGTCTTGAGGGAGCCCAAGTATTGGCATTTTCCGAAGGAAATGTAGCTCAGAGGCTCTGGATCAACTTATCTCGTTAGGGAGATGGGCAGAGCCAGACTTAAATGGTGGGAAAGAGAATGCAATGGGAACCCACGGGCCTGAGGGAGAGTCCCACTTCTCCGGGCCCACGGAAAAGGGACCGCGCTCACCACCAACCCGTTTCATGTTCCCCTGGTACATAAGTGTGAATGAGTTGAAGTTAACTTAGAGCCCAACTGTTCTTCTGAATGAAAACAGTCCCAAGTTCAGGAGAAATTTACCTTCTGGTCTGAAGACGGAAAGGAAAGAAACCAAGGGATTTCAGGATTTGGAGAATGACTGCTCAAAAGAGACTCATAGGGGAAGGAACAAGCGCTTGATTCAGTTGCCCACCATGCCGAGTCATTTGCCTCCTGCAGTCCCATGTAGCCCCGTTGTAACCTTGTGAGATCTGCATTTACTGTGCCCATTTTATAGACAAAGAAACTGAGGCTGTTTAAGGTTAAGTGGCTGAATGAAAATGATACAGTTAGTGCCCAGCCAAATTAAAATCTAAGCCTGTGAAACTCTGTGGCTCAAGACCTTCCCACCATGCTACATGGGTAGATATTCTGTAAGGAGAAAACAGAATTCATAGACAGAGAAAAGTTGCCAAACCAAACCAAGAACTGGAACAGAAGCACAGCCTTTTTTGAATAGAGAATTTATGGGATCAAAAAATCAAGGAAATCTAGGTTAGGCATTAGGGTAAACAATTTGTCTCAAAGCTGAAAGGCATGATCCTCTCTCATAATGGATCATGAAGGAAAAGCGATGCCTCATTTTGGGAAAAAGAAGTGTAGAAGAACAAGTTTTAAACTGTCTTTTCTTATAACCTCTTCTTATCCTCTGGATCTTTTTTATTGGGTAAGTTTAATATTTAAGCAATTTAACTGAATTCTCACTCTTTTAATAATTATTGCCAAGCAACCATTTTATAAATGGTTGTCCTTTCTGGATTTTATTTTACCCAGCTTTAAGTGGTTTAATTTGCACAGAAAGAAAGACTTTAGATGCAGAAGGCTAGAGACCAGCTTTTGACTTCACTTGTTTTCTGAAAGCATATTTAACAGAAAAAATGTGATTTTTATCAGAATGTTACTTTTAGAACCATAAACAATATTTTTATGAGTTCATTTCATCTTACAGTAAAGTTTAGTGTTTTCTTACAATCCTTTTAAAAAAGAATTTTAGACTTGTTTTTAAAGCCAAAAGGTACTTTTCCTTAATAAGTTATGACAAGTACATTAAAAGAACCAAGGAGGTAATTACTTATAAAATGAATATCGACATACTGTTCATCTTATTCAGGGGAAATTTAAAATATAAGTAAAGGATTTGGGGACTAAGTCTGCCTGCAGGAAAATTCCCACTGAAAATGCAACTCTGTGTGAATGAGTTGTCCCTAAGGAATGAAAATGTGATGTTTTGTACATCATTCCCCTTGTGTGAACTCTTTGAGTCCACTGGACTATTGAATCTGTTATCATTTTGAGTGCTTACAAGGGGTTACTCCAAGCACTATTTGAGTTATTTATAATCCTCATACCATCCCATTAAGGAAGTTCTATTATCACTTCCATTTTGCAGGTGGGAAACTGGGGCCAAAAAATGATTAAATAACTTGCCCAAGGTCACACAGTAAGCAGGGAGCTAGGATTTAGGTCCATGGAGTTTGAATCCAGATCTCAGGCTCCTAGCTACCATGATAAACTGTTTTATATTTGTTCTTGCTATCTTGTTCTTGCCCTTTAAAAAACTATATTTAGGTTTAAAGTTATTTTTTAAGTTATAAAAATAATGAATGTTTACTATAGAAATTATGGAAAGTACAAAAGTAGAAAATTTTCAATAATTTCAGCACCTGAGTACATTAATTGTTAATGTTTTGGGACATTTCCATCAAGGCTTTAATTTTTCTTGGTAGATTTTTATACATGCTTGCTATATGGAATATATATAGATTTTAGTTCTACCTGAGTACTGTCCATAATAAAAATTTCCCACATTATCATAGAATCTTTGTAAATATCATCTTAGTGGTTGCTTGTTATTTCATTTATCCTAAAAACAATAATTTATTTATCCATTAATTTATAGTTTTTGAAATAATTTAAATACTTTTTACATAGAAGTTTTATTAAATGGGACAATTTGTCTTTTTGTTTAGGCTAGGTTAAATAAGGCTAATGATGTACATTTTTGCATCCAATATTTTTTCAGAAGTCAGGACCATTCTCTTAGCCAGGATTCCCAGAAGTGGTTCAAAGATATGAGCATTTTGGCTTTAGGTTTTAGAAGTCATTTGGGTTGATAGTGAGGACACATTAAAAGAAAAAGCTCCAGACTGTCTTGGTTTTATCCTGTCCTGTGCATAGCTATGACACAGAGAATATGATGAAGGGAAAAGTGTTCACAAGAAGGCTGGTTTATCTGTGGCTTAGACTCTTTTGCAAAATGTCCTTTGGGGACTATTCAGAAAGCAATATGTCCCATAGGATAAAAGGTGAAACTCTTTGTACTTTTCTCCATAGAAGGATGACATAGTAGAATGTGAATTTCACAAGGGCAAAGATGTTTGTCTCATTTGTTCATGGCTGTGTCTTGGTGTAGAAAGTGACGGTACGTAGCTGGTACTCACTAAAATTTGTTGAATGCATGAATGAACTCTTCTTCTGACATCAGTAAAGGCAGTCAGAAACGTGGGAGAGCTAGCGATGACTTAGGAATCATTGCTGAGATTGCATGACTCGGTCAACTCAGATCATTCTCTTCCCTTCGGAATCTATTGTTGTGGATATTTGGATGGTTTAGCTACGTGAAAAGGACTGCTGTGTAAGCATGTTGCCTAATCCCATGTCTAAAGTTGTTTAAAGTCCCAATTTTCTCACCTCTTGTTGACTTTGATTATAGCCTGGAATGACACTTTGCCCCTACTCCCTGATCGATCATTTTCTCCACTTGCTGTGGTGTTTCAGGCAATAGTCATCACACCACCTAAGCCTGGGGGAAGTTGAAGTTTTTTCAAGACTTGGGTGTGACCTTGGTGCTTAGATGAAAAAGAAAAATCTCTTTAAAAAAAAAAAAGATTTTATTTTGTAAAAGGTTGATGGCAATTTGACCTTCCATGAGGCATGCCCAGAAGCAGAGTGTGATGCACACATTAGAATCTATTTGACTTTGGAGAGAACTTTTCTGTAGTTTAGATGCTGAAACTAATGATGTTTTCTATTCAGCCAAGTACAGCGATGGCTTCAGTAAGAGGTCTTTTTGCTTGATTGCTTAGTTCATCCTCCAGAGCATGAATCCTCCATCCTTCAAGACTCAGATTATCACTTCCTCCAAGAAGCCTTCTCTGAGTCCTTTCTCCTTTTGTAAATCAAGATGTGGTACCATCCCTTGGGCTTTCATAGCAGCCAGGGTGGCCTTCCATGAGGCACTTCATACACTTGATCATAATTCTCTGTTTTAAAGAAATGTCACACCTGTCCAGGCTCCTCATTCTGTAGAAGCAGAGCACCACAGAATTCAGTCAGTTAGGGGCAGAGAAGGGACTGGAACTTGAGTCTCCTGTCATGCCTTCCCAATCTCATGACCTTCACACGTCTCCAATATCCAGAAGTAATCAAACCTTGTGAAGGAAATTAGTGATTGGCTAAAAATCAGAATGATGATTAATGTAGCCATTGGAAACCATCTTAACAAATCTCTCCTCTTACACACTGAGAAGAAATGCCCACACAGAATAAACTGAATTCTCGTGGTCACTTAATCATGTGTTAAGGACATTCATGAGGCATAATTTGGATCAATTAAGATTAACTGAGAGATTCTTTAAAATGGGGGTCAGCAAGCTTTTTCTGCAGAAAAGCTAGATAGTAGCTATTTTAAGCTTTGCAGTCATACAGTCTCTGCTACAGGTACTTAACTCTGCTCTTGTAGCATGAAAACACAGACAGTATGTAGAGAAATGAGTGTGGTGATGTTCCAGTAAAATTTTATTTACAAAAACAGGTAGTGGGCTGTATTTGGCCTGTGGGTCATATTTTGCCAGTTCTTCCTTAAGAAAACCATGAGTAGCATAGCTTTACATTTAGTTCTCTGTTAATTCTATCATAAAATTGTGTTAAATCCTGTATAAAAGCAGTGGACATAGTCTAGGAAAATTCTGCCACCTTTTAATAGGAATTTGGTAGTAAATCTCATTTTCTGAGGATTCCTGGGTTCTGAGTCCTTTATTTGAACCTTTGTGGGAAATAGTAGGAGTCTTGGAGTTTACATTCTAAATGGGGTGACATCATAAGCACATCTGAAACATATACAGCTATGTTTGCCAGAGATGTAAACAAGTTTTAGAGATCTTGACCACTTTCACCACACTGAAGAAGGGACCAACTTCTTACTCATTTTAAGTCTAATTTAATGTCACTTAAAAAGAACAATCATGATAAGGAAACAACGATCCAAGTTGGTGAAGTGATGTGTATGAAGTTACATGGTGAGGAAGGGGCGGAGTGGGGCTTGAACTTGGGTCTCCCAGTTCTTTATCAGAGTTCCATGAGCCCAGAACTGTACTGGGCCCTAGGGGAACACACAAAAGAAGTACAATAGCTGGTCCTTGCCCTCCGGGAGGAAGGCAGCAAAACACATCACGGTGTGTCTGACACTCCATCTGGTGTGAAAGCGTGGTGGTGGCAATGTCAGTGTGAGAGGCCCAGGACAGGTGGGAAAATGCAAACTGAGGGACGTGTGGACCACAGTCACGCTACTGAACGTGCTGAGGTCTCTGGTGCCTGTCTGAGTGTGCAGATGGGTGGGTGGGTTTTGAGGAAGCCCAATAAAAGACACCCCTCTTCCCCTCCCAAGTTCATATCAACTAAGAGACCCAGGAATTGGGCAACTAGAAACAAATTACCACCCTTATTAGTGGTAAAGCTTATTTGGGGCAACATAGTTTCCATTTTGAATCCTAACATTGCCCCTCAGAAATACTCAGCAACAATGATGACTGAATACCACAGGCCTTACGCAGTGGTGCCTGTTCTGGAAAGACAGCAGAGTGAGAGAAGGCCTGAGCTGCAAACATTCCTTGAGAAGTCCTGCTTTCAGATTTACCATTTATTCCTCCTTTCCTGAGGGGAAATAAGTGAGGGAGAGTGGAAAGGCCAGGAGAGACACTCAACTGAAGGGCCCTCAGTAAGCACGAGGGGCAAGATAAATATTTTCTGTTACCACATAGACCATGAAAATTGTCTACCTATTGATTTTTGCCAGAGCCTGGCAACTTGGTTCTGGAACCCGGGACATGTCCCATTTTGCTTTTTGACTCCTTGCCACATATGGCAATGGGGATGGCAAAGGCTGGATGCAAGATGTTTAAAAAGTTGCTGCGCTCAACCCAGCAGCCTTTGAGGAGACTCAGCTTAGCATGGGAGCTCTAAATTTTAAAACCCTCTGAACTGGGGCCAGCAGTGCAATTTGTCTTCCATTTGGTTATGGAAGGGGGATAAAGGAAGGAGAAACCAACATTTATTGAGCTCCGGGTGTTCCTGGAATTATGTTACGTGTTTTATATCAGTTATCTCATTTTGTCCTTGAGACAATTGCTGTTATTAATGTGATTTCACAAATAACTGCACTCTGCCTGATTGTGGTGATTGGTGGGAGTGAAGGGGAGTGATGAGCAAGCCTTTAGCTGATCCTCAAAGGATGGTCTATTCCCAGGTTTGTGAGTGGGAATGAGATGTTCAGTCAGGAAAGGGGGTTATTTGGTAACCTATGACTTAAAATTGCCCTATGCACCATATGTGCTCCATCTTAGAATACCTCTCCTCTTTTTAATATCAAATTTCTTTTTTATCATGCCATAATATCTGATCCTACTATCCAAGCCTTAAATCAGTTCTGGGCCATTTTCAAGATTCTCCCATTATACTTACTTCATGTTGTCAAGGCTGATCCTAAAAGTTACTGTGAAGAAAGTAAGGCCATTTGCTTTTGACAGTTTTCCTATTTGAAAGTGAAAAATCCCAAATCCTTTTCTGCATGCATTCTTTATGTCTCGCTCCTGCCTCTATCTGTCCTCTTTCAACAGCAGTGCTTGGTCTCACTTCAGTCTCCCAGTGAATGTAATTTACTTACTAAAAGTTATCTATCTGATAAACAAATCTAAATGCTAGTGTGTTGGGTCCTTTGTTTTCTTGTTATTGAATTTTGAAAATTCTTACATATTCTAGATACAAGTTCTTTACCAAATATGTGCTTTGCAATTAGTTTCTCCTGGTCTGCATGACTTATCTTTTTTCATTCTCTTAACTGTATCTTTTGAAAAACAGAGTTTTTTAATTTTGATGAAGTCCAGTTTTTCTATTTGTTTTCATGCAATCTAAGAAATCTTTACCTAGTCTAAGGTCACATGGATTTTTCTCTTATTTTCTTATAACAGATTTATTGTTTTAAGTTTTACATTTTTGTCTATGACTTATTTTGAGGTAATTTTTATATAGGGTTAGAAATATGAATCAAAGTTCTTTCTTTTGCATATGGATAACCCATTGTTCCAGTACCAGTTGTTAAAAATACTTTTCTTTCTCTAATGAAATTGCTCCTGCACCTCATGATATGAACAGATACTTTGCTAAAGAAAACATATGAATGGCAAATAAAAACAGGGAAAGATGCTCAACATCATTAGTCATTCAGTTCAAGTCAGTTTCGTCACTCAGTTGTGTCTGATTCTTTGCAACCCCATGGACTGCAGCACACCAGGCCTCCCTGTCCATTGCTAGCTCCTGCAGTTTACTCAAACTCATGTCCTTTGAGTTGGTGATGCCATCCAACCACCTTGTCCTCTGTTGTCCCCTTTTCCTCCTGCCTTCAATCTTTCCCAGCATCAGGGTCTTTTCCAGTGATTCAGTTCTTTGCATCAGGTGGCCAAAATATTGGAGTTTCAGCTCCAGCATCAGTCCTTCCAATGAATATTCGGGACTGATTTCCTTTAGGATGAACTGGTTGGATCTCCTTGCAGTGTAAGGGACTTTCAAGAGTCTTCTCCGACACCACAGTTCAAAAGCATCAATTCTTCGGTGCTCAGCTTTCTTTATAGTCCAACTCTCACATCCATACACATACACATACACATACAATCTCACATCACATAGTGTGATCTCACATCAAATTAGTCATTAGGGAAATGCTAATCAAACTACATGGGATATCAGTATGTTTCCATTAGAATGGCTACAGTAAAAAGACGAAATGTACCAAGTGCTACTGAGGATGTGGAAGACTAGAACACTTACACATTGTTGATGGGAATGTAAAATGGCAATATCTTTGGAAAACACTTTGAAGTCTCTTAAAAAGTTAAACATAAACATAACATGTGACCTGCCATTGCTAGGTCTTTTTCCAAGCAACGTAAAAGCATATGTTGACACAAAGACATATACAAATGTTTCTAGCAGCTTTATTTGTAGTAGCCCAAAACTGGAAATCACCCAAATGTCCATCAAAAAATAAATGAGTAAACAAACTGGTATAGCCAAATAATCAAATACTACTCCACCATAAAAATGAATGAACTATTGATGTGAGCTACAAGGATGAAGCTCAGAATAATTATTCTGGGCAAAGAAGCCAAGCAAAAAGAGAGTGTATGCTTTATGACTCCATTTGTATACAACTCTGCGAAATTCAAACTCATCTATGGAACATGAAGTACATCATTGGTTTCCTGGGGACAAAGGGAGAGACAGGAGGATGAGATTATGAGGAGTATGAACAAAACTTTGGTGGAGATGGATGTGTTCATTATTTTGATGTCATGATGGTTTTAAAATTTATCAGACTGCATGCTTTAAATATGTGCAGTTAATTGTTAATCATATCTCGATGAAGATTAAAAAAACTATACATAGACCTATGAAAAAACTGTGTATGTGTGGCTTTGTGTCACTGAGAATTGTTCAAACTTTCTGTGAGGCAATGCTTAACCATAGCTGAATAGCTGTTCACTTTCTTCCCCCCAGGAATTTCACTTGGGGAGAATACTCAAGGGAAATAGTCCAAAAGAAAGAAACAATTTACATAAAATTATGGTGTTACGGTTCACAACTGTAGAATACTGGAAGTTACTTAGATGCTCTACTATTAAGGGCTGATTATAACTAATATGATTGAATATTATGTATACTTCAAAAATATTAGCTTCTTTGTTCTGTGTCTGTGATGAAAATAAGTTTAACGTATAAGGTGATTTGTGAAGAAATAGTGCAAAATGAATATGCTCTGAGAAATCTCCATCAACACTTATGAATGAATATATTAATTAAAGTGGTGTGAATAGCTGATAATTTTGGTTTATGGGATTTGTATGTAATATTTTCAAAGTGTTTAATTGTATAACTCTCACTATACCTAATAGAAGGAATAATACTGACATTATGAGCTTTTAAGTTACCTTGCTAACTACGTAATTAAATGCCAATAGAGATCAAGACATTTCTACAAGAATGGATAAACACAAGGTCCTACTGTATAGCACAAGGAACTATTGATATATGCAATATCTTATGATAAACCATAATGGAAAAGAATATAAAAAAGAATGTATATATGTGTATAACTGAGTCATTTTGTGGTACAGCAGAAATTAACACAACAGTGTAAATCGACTATACTTCAATAAAATGATAAAAGGAAAGATATTTCTACAAATAAGCATTGCTTTGAGGGGAAAGTCACCACTACATTATCTCCCCCACTAAGCCACTATGACATCACTAACTTCTGAAATTGTCATTTTTCTTTTTTTTTTTAATTGTAGTGGTTTTTGCCATACATTGACGTGAATCAGCCATGGATTTACATGTGTTCCCCATCCTGAACCCTCTCCCACCTCCCTCTCCACCCGATTCCTCTGGGTCTTCCCAGTGCACCAGGCCCGAGCACTTGTCTCATGCATCCAACCTGGACTGGCGATCTGTTTCACACTTGATAATATACATGTTTCGATGCTGTTCTCTCAGATCATCCCACCCTCGCCTTCTCCCACAGAGTCCAAAAGTCTGTTCTGTACATCTGTATCTCTTTTTCTGTATTGCATATAGGGTTATTGTTATCATCTTTCTAAATTCCATATATATGCGTTAGTATACTGTATTGGTGTTTTTCTTTCTGGCTTACTTCACTCTGTATAATGGGCTCCAGTTTCATCCATCTCATTAGAACTGATTCAAATGAATTCTTTTTAACGGCTGAGTAATATTCCATTGTGTATATGTACCACAGCTTCCTTATCCATTCATCTGCTGATGGGCATCTAGGTTGCTTCCATGTCCTGGCAATTATAAACAGTGCTTCGATGAACATTGGGGTACACGTGTCTCTTTCAGATCTAGTTTCCTCAGTGTGTATGCCCAGCAGCAGGATTGCTGGGTCATATGGCAGTTCTATTTCCAGTTTTTTAAGGAATCTCCACACTGTTCTCCATAGTGGCTGTACTAGTTTGCATTCCTACCAACAGTGTAAGAGGGTTCCCTTTTCTTCACACCCTCTCCAGCATTTATTGTTTGTAGACTTTTGGATAGCAGCCATTCTGACTGGCATGTAATGGTACCTCACTGAGGTTTTGATTTGCATGATTTGCATAAATATAAATCTTTCATATTTACCCTTTGAGTTAGGGTGTTGAAGATTCCTTAAAAGGCAGTTGTGTTTAAAGTTGTTCTCTATCGCTCAGCTGCTCAGTCGTGTCTGACTCTTTGCGACCCCATGGACTGCAGCACCCCAGGCTTCCCTGTCCTTCACCATCTCCCGGAGCTTGCTCAAACTCATACCCATTGAGTTGGTGATGCCATCCAAACATCTTGTCCTCTGTCATCCCCTTCTCCTCCTGCCTTCAGTCTTTCCCAGCATCAGGTCTTTTCTAATGAGTCAGCTCTTCACATCAGGTGGCCAAAGTATTGAAGCGTCAACTTCAGCATCAGTCCTTCCAATTAAAAGCAGAGATTTTTGTAGTTTGGTTGAAATCTATCATATTGCTATTTGTTTCTATTTGTCTGTCTGTTGTTTGTTCCTATTTTCCCTTTATCTTCCATCTTTTGAATTGAGTGTTATTTTATTCCATTTTATATCACCATTTACTTTCTAGTGATATTATACCACTTCATGTATAGGAATATGAAATAATATACTTCCATTTCTCCCCTGTTGACCTTTATGCTATTGTATTTGTTTTACTCCTACACATGCCATAAGAAGCTTCAACATATTGCTCTTATTTTTGCTTAAAAAGTCAATTATCTTTTAAAGGGATTTAAATGATAAAATCATGTATTTCCCATTTCTGATGTTCTTTACTTTTGAACGTTGATCTATATTTCTATCTTATATTATTTTTTCTTTTGCCTGAAGAATTTAACTTTTTAGGACAGTTTTTTTTCCATATTTTGAATATCTGAAAATGTCTTTATAGCTCCTTTGTTTCTGGAGGTATGTAATTCTAGATATAACATTCTAGATTGCAGCTATTTAGTTTCAGTACTTTAAATATGTTGCTCCAAATAAATAAATAAATAAATAAATATGTTGCTCCACTGTTATCTTGCTTACATCATTTCCGAAAAGAAACCTGTCTTCTTCCTTATCTTTTTCCTCTTTTATGAAACTGTCTTACAGATCACTGATGCTTTTATCATTTTTTTAAGATTTTTTTTCAGTGTGTTTCTTTTGGATAGTTTCTGTTGCTATGTCTTCAAGTTTACAGTCTTTTATTCTGTGATATTCTTATGTGTTGTTAATCCTGTCTCCATTTCAGACATAGTAGTTTCCATGTCTAGAAATTCGATTTTGGCTTTTTTTTTTTCTCTTTTCTATGTCTCTACTTAATTTTACGTGCACATGAAATACAATTATGATAGCTATTTTAATGTCATTGCCTGGTAATTCTAACATCTGTGTTTTCCTGCTTCTTTGCATGCCTGGTCATCTGGACAGAGGAACTTGGTGCACGTGGTCAGAAAGAGTCAAACATGACTGAGCAACTAAGTATAGCACAGCACACTGTACCTTGCTGGCTCTTGCATATTTTTGTGTTCCTATAAATATTCTTGAGCTTTGTTCTGGGGTGCAGTTAAGTTACTTGGAAGTAACCTGGCCCTTTCAGATCTTGATCTGATTTTCTAGGTACTTCTAGAAGAGTGCTAGTACAAGGGCTACTTAATTCTCTCCTCTGATCCAAGGCCTTTTTGAGTACTCTACCCAGTGTCCCATGTATTACAAGTTTTTCATTCTGGCTGGTGGTAATGGGCTCTATTCCTGGACCATTCCAAATGACATCAGAATCCCTATAAAACTGGGCTACAGTAAAAAGTCAAACAGCTAGAACTGAAAACCACAGTTTTGTTTTTGCAAACAATGAGAAATAAAGGATACAAAATTGTAGCTTAGAGAAATGATGTATTTGTGTCCAACAGTGAACATGTCTTGTCCTTAGCTCAACTTAGTAAGCTTGCTGAAATTTGTGCTTCAAGATGAAAACCACCCAATGTCACAATTTACAATTTGTTATTTTGCTCATGGTCATTTATCATGAGTGGCTGAGCAGGTGTGTTTACACAATGCCAAAACACACACCAAACCTATCAACTTGAAGAGATAAGCTGGTTATTCAAATTAATTGATTAGTTACTCAGGTCAAGAGATCCATCTGGGTCTATTAGTACACTAAGATATTGATCTTAGGAACAAACGAACAAATAAATGAATAGGGTCAGTGGTCTGTAGCCTTTCTCTTGTAGGAGGTTGTACCTCAATGATGATTACTCTTCCCATCACTCAGAAGAATCCTCAGTTTCTTAAAACTTTGGTAATTAATTGGATATTCAGACTGAACTTCCATTTTGATGTAGAGGCAGAAAGAAAGAGGAAAATTGAATGAATGTGCAATTCCAAGTTCTCTCAATACTACCAGGACAAAAATATTAAGAGATAATATAAACAGGAAACTTAAAAATGGTGTACTATGTTTTAGGTCTTCATGAGCTGGTCATCTCAATGTTTTTCATAATTTTAATATATCTATTGGATCATGACCACCAGATAATTCACACCAGAGGACATTTGCAAGGGGTTGACAATGGGACCTCTCTGTCCTGGCATTTTTCCCATGGTACAACCCTTATGGAAAATGATCAACCATTCTACTGCAGGGGAAAAAACATAGTTTTATTGAATTGAGCCCCTTAAAAAATACTAGATTTTGCAGTCTAATTTCTCTGTGTGTACATTTGGAGAAACCAAAACATCTGGTCACTGCCAATTTGAAAAAGTTTGCTAAATTTGCCAATGGAGGTTATGAAGTCAGTGGTTTTTAATCCTGGCCACACATTGGAGTCATCTGGGGCGACTCTTGAGTGCTGCCAATGCTCCCAATCCTATGCCCGTGATTCTGAGTTATTTATCTTCAGCGTGCCTCTTCACCTTTAGCATTGGGTGATTTGAATATGCAACCAGAGGTGAGAGCCTCCAATGTAGACAAATCCCCGTGAAACTGGCATTTTTTTTTTCGTACAGTGAATGCAATAGAGCAAAGTACTCAAGAACATAAACTCTGGAAATATTTCCATCTGGACTTGGATCTCAACTATGATATTTCATAGCTGTACCAATTTGGGCTAATGTAATCTCACCGTGCCTTAGTTTCCTCATCTGCACAATGGGGATAATTACAATATTACCTATTTCCTAGGGTTGCTGTAAAGATTAAATGAGTTAATATGTGCAAAGTACTTAGAACAGTACCTGGAGCATAGTAAGCACTGTATAAATATTAGTTGTATGTGGTTCTTTGCTGGCAGTTCCCTTACAGGATGTCTGAACCAAAGTTAATTTCAGTGACCTAATACTACTCTAACGAGGTGACTAGTTCCCTGTAGTTGCTATAATAAATTACCACAAACTGGCTGGCTTAAAACAACAGGAAGTTTTTCTGTCATCACTCTGGAGGCCAGAAGTCAGAAATTTTTTTCTCCTGTCCTTTTGGAGGCCAGAAGGCGTCAGATGGGTTCCCTGTGGAATCTCTAAAGGGAGATCCTTCTTTGCCTTGTTCAGCTTCAGCAGCTGCCTGCATTTCTTGGCTTTATCTATGTTCCATCTTCACATTGCCTTTTTCTCTGTGTATCTTTCTTCTCTTCTTCTGCTCCTTTCTTGTGTAAGGATACATATGATGGCCTTTAGCGTCTATTCAGATTATCCAGGATAGCTTCATCTTCTCAAGATCCTTAATTTAATATCATCGTTTGCCATGTAAGAATGTTCACTCTTTTGCTATAATGAAGTAATAGTCACAAGTTCTGGGGATTAGGGCATAAACATATTTTGGGGGCTAGCATTCAAGCCATAATACAAGGTCCATAATTAAACATAAGCTTGGATGGCATGCACCACTGACTCATTCTGTATTTAGTCATTTTTGCATTTGACCTGTACTTCCCACTCTCTAGGATGTCCAAAACCATCACTTACATTGACAGGTATCATCTGAGTCTGTAGACAAGTGACTGTTCATCATTTCTTGGGAAGCACTTGGGGAAGTAGGCCAAGGGCTCAGAGGACTGGTTGGCCTTATGCTCTTTGGCATTCAGAAAGGCTCCGACAAGGGAAGACCTCTTGGTGAGTTCTGTTCCAAGAGAATAATTTTGGGGAAACTCTATTTTATGATCAAATGCAACTCAAAACCTTCACCAATCCTGGCTTTAAATCTGGAAAAGGTCGATGCTCATTTTACAAGAGAACAGTGTGATGTTGCATTAATCAGGACTCTTTCAGTTTCAAGTGACAGAATATTCAAGTAGGTTTAAGTAAAATCTGAATTTATTACCTTTCATGACTGGAAAATTCTAACTTCAGGTCCAGATTGATTTAGTGGTTCCAAAGATACCATCAAGATCTGGTTTCTCTCTGCAGCTGTTGGCTCTACTTCTTTTACTAACTCTGTTTTCAGAAAGGCTGTCATTTGGTGGTAGCAAGACAACTGTAGCATCTAAGAGTGTATATCCTCCATGGGGTCGCAAAGAGTTGCACCTGACTGAGCGACTAAGCACATCCTCTCAGATCCAGGGCATGTGGAAAAGAAGAGTTTTAGAAAACATAAGCAAAACCTTGTTGAGTTTATATGCCCATCTCTGAAAGAGCCAGTGTAATAGGGTTGTCCCTGTTCTGATTGGCTGAGGATGAACCTTTTCACAGACTAAGATGGGAAGGAAGTGGGTCCCTGATGGAGAACCAGGGTAGTTACCTAAGGAGAAAGAATGAATGTTGGGTAGCAGATGCAACAAATGACTACCAGAGATGCAACAAGATCCTTGGACTAAAATGACTGAAAAACCAAAGATAGATTCTTTTGAAGAGCTTGTGGAATTTTTTTCCAGTTGGATATTTTGATCTCAATTTTCCTTTCCAATTGGAAATGAGTGAGTTGTTTTGAAGCAGAGGACCCTCTTTTAAATCTCATCTCTGCTGTCCCTTTGTAACTGTGTGGCCTTAGGAAAATTACCACACCTCTGTGAACTTCATATTCTTCACTGGGCTAGCAGTAGTAACACACACACACACACACACACACACACACACACACACACACACACATTCTCTTTCTCAGGATAAATGCCTTCATATCAGGACAGCAGGGTGCATTAACAGAATAAGCCTACCTGAACACAATCTGATTGGTATCAAAAAACCATCTGCCCCAATAACTCTTTTTGTGGCCATGAAATATGTCTGATATCCCTACCATTCAAGTATTTTCTTTGGTTTAAAGCAACATATCTCCAGATAGCCAGGTAAAAAATTCCAAGGAATTTTCAAAAATTCCAAGGAAAGGTAACAGGAAATCTTGCATCATTGACTACTCTTTATCTGCCATCTTAGAGGGGATGAACCAGAGAAAGTCACCTGTGAGATGATTTTTGTTACCACTTGCAAGGCAATCATTAAGACCTTGAGAAAAATACTTTCTCTGTCCTTCCACATCTATTTTAGGATTCTTGTCTCACTATTTCTCCTTTCACTCAGGCAGGGCCTTCATGTTCTCTAGGGATCAGTTCAGTTCAGTTCAGTTGCTCAGTCGTGTCTGACTCTTTGTGACCCCGTGAACTGCAGCATGCCAGGCTTCCCTGTCCATCACCAACTGCCAGAGTCTACCCAAACCCATGTCCATTGAGTCGGTGATGCCATCCAACCATTACATCCTCTGTTGTCCCCTTCTCCTCCTGCCCTCAATCTTTCTCAGCATCAGAGTCTTCTCAGATGAGTCAGCTCTTTGCATCAGGTGGCCAAAGTATTGGAGTTTCAGCTTCAACATCAGTCCTTCCAATGAAAATCCAGGACTGATCTTTAGGATGGACTGGTTGGATCTCCTTGCAGTCCAAGGGACTCTCAAGAGTCTTCTCCAACACTGCAGTTCAAAAGCATCAATTCTTTGGCGCTCAGCTTTCTTTATAGTCCAGCTCTCACATCCATACATGACTGCTGCCAATGCCATAGGGAACCTCCACATTGAAAAGCTCTGTCTAGAGTTCTCCTTTCCCCAAGTGTCTCAGGTTGTGAAATGACCTCTCTTCTCCATAATTACAATTCTCGTTTTCACACTGGAGCTGATGTTAGGTAGGGTGAGTGGCATCTGACTACTATTTGTTAAAGTATTTATGCAAAGCATGAATGAGGGACAGGCTCAACTTTCTTTCAGGGGATAATATTGATATTTCATCTTCTATTGTGGTATAAGAGTTTTTGAGAAGGATACTTGGGTCTCTTTCCTAGTCACCTAGAATCAGTTGCAAATGTACTTATAACAGGTGCTAACTCACACTTCTGAGAGATTATTGCCCATAGGCTTTAGGTGTCACTTAGAAGATAATAGGAAGTAGAGCACCCTGAGAGATTGGGACAAAGGAATGGGAGGTTTCAATAAAAGAACTGGAAAGAAAAGATTTGAAGACTGGGGAATTTTCAGGAAAAATAAACCTTTTGGGATATGGCCATGTACGTCTGTGTCATGCATGTCTGGGATCCTGAGAATGGAGGAGAAAGAGGGAAGCAGCAGGAGAGGAACCCACAGGGGATATGCTATGAGCAAATTCAAAGACTAGGGCTCAAAGATCATTTTCACATTGGTCTTAGGCTGGCCCTTGGCTTTATACAGAGAAACTCTAATGATATATTTCCTTGGTTTGGAAAGAAACACTTAGCCATTAAGTTCTAATATGTGCCAGTTACATTAATCATACTGTTTAATTCTTTCAACAACCTTCTGAGGTTGGTTGTTATTATCCTTTTATAAATAGGAAACTGAGGTTCTGAGGAGTTAAGTTGCCAAGATCATTGTGATAGTTAAAAAAATATATCTCTAAATTTTTTTGATGTGACTTCCTTGAAAAAATGGTACCAAAGAGATAGTTAAGAGAGAGTTCTTTATGTATTCTAAATTCTAGTTCTTTGTAAGTTATGTGGTTTGCAGATATTTCCCCCAATTGTATAATTTGTCTTTCATTCTCTTAACAGGGTCTTATGAAAAGCAAAACTTTAAAAATTTTTGGTTAAGTCCAATTTATGAATTTTTACCTTTATGGATAATTCCTTGGGATTTTCTATAGAGACAGTCATGTCATTTTCAAACAAAAACAATTTTATTTCTTCCCTTCTGATCTGTATGCTTTTAATTTTTTTCTTGCCTTATTGCTCTGACTAGAATTTGCAGCACTTTGTTAAATGGGAGTAGAGAGATAAGACATCTTGTCTTCTTTATGATCTCAGAGGGAAAACATTCAGTCATTGATCATTAAGTATAATGTTAGCTGTAGATGGACTTTATCAAGTTCAGAAAGTTTCCCTTTATTCCTATTTTCTCAGTGTTTTTATCATTAATGAGAGTTGAATTTCATCACTTTTTTTACAATGATTGATATGATCATAATATTCCTTTTATTTTTCTGTTAAAAAGTTGGATTGCATTGATTAATTTTGAATATTGAACCAGTCTTGCATCCCTGGAATAAATCTCACTTGCTTGATCACTTTGTATAATTATTTTTATATATTGTTGAATTCTATTTCTTAATAGTTTGTTAAAATTTTTCGTGTCTGTAATCATGGGTTTTAGTAGCTCATAATACTTCTTTCTTTGTATTGTGTTTGTCTGGTTTTTGTGTTAGAGTAACATTAGCCTTATAAAGTGAGAAGGTTGAGCAGAATGTTTAAATAAACATTAAATTATTTTTAAATGCTTGGTAGAATTCTCTAGTGAAACCATCTGGACCTGGAGGGTTTTTTTTTTTTTGAGGAGTTTTAAAGTTATGAATTAAATTTCCTTAATAGCTATAGGGCTAGTCAAATGGTCTATTTCATTAGGGCAAGTTATGATAGCTTGTGTCTTTCAAGGATTTAATCCATTTCATCTAAACTGTCAAGTTTATACAGGTATCATTTCCCTGATAGCTCAGTTGGTAAAGAATCTGCCTGCAATGCAGGAGACCCTGGTTTGATTCCTGGGTCAGGAAGATCTGCTGGAGAAGGAATAGGCTACCCTCTCCAGTATTCTTGGGCTTCCCTGTGCTCAGCTGGTGACGAATCCGCCTGTAATGCGGAAGACCTGGGTTCAATCCCTGGGTTGGGAAGATCCCCTGGAGAAGGAAAAGGCTGCCCGCTCCAGTATTCTGGCCTGGAGAATTCCATGGACTGAATAGTCCATGGGGTTGCAAAGAGTCAGACAAGACTGAGGAACTTTCACTTTCACATAGTTATTCATAGTATTTCATTAATATCCTTTTGATGTTTGCAGGTTCTGTTTCTTTCCTGATTATGTTTTCTCTTTTTTCTTTATTAGTCTCATTAAAGGTAAATTTTATTCATCTTTTCAAAGAATTAATTTTATTGCTGTTTTAATATTTTGAATTTTATTGATTTTTTGCTCTTATCTTTATTATTACCTTCCTTTGGATTTATTATGCTCTTTTTTCCTAGGATTTTAAAGTAGGGGTTTTGAGACCTTTCCTATTTTCCATTGTATGTATTTAGTACTACAAAATTTTCTGGGAGCACTGGTGAGATGTGGCCAGATTCTGGAAATATTTTGAGGTAGAGCTAGTAGGATTTGCTAACAGATTCTATGTATATTATGAGAGAGAAAAGTGAGAGAGAAGAGGAAGAAGTCAATGATGATTCAACGTCTTCAATCCAAGCAAGTGGAAGAATGAACTGAGATGGGGCAGGTTCAGGGGTGTGCAGGTTTTGGGATGAGTGGGGAATTAGGGGTTTGGGTGTATTAAATTTGTGAAATCTTTTCAACTAAATGTCTAATAGGGAGTTGTCTATATGAGTCTGAGTTCAAGGACTGCAGATATCCTGTCTGGAGGCATAAATTTGGGAATTGTCATGTTTTAGATGATAATATTAATAAAAGGTATGAGTCTAGATGTGATCACATCTACAGTGGCTATAAATAAAGACAGAAAGAGTCCTTAGCCTTGGGGCACTTCAGTACTTAAAAGTTAAGGGAGTGAAGAGAAACCAGCAAAAGAAAATGAAGAGAAATCAGTGAGGTAGGAGAAGAATCAAGAGAAAGTGGTGTGCTGGAAGCTGAATGAAGACAGTGTTTCCAGAAGGATGGAGTGATCAACTTGTCAAATAAGAGAGCTGAAAATTGGCTGTTGGAATTGAAAATATGTAGGTCTCTGGAGGTCTCACCAAGATCAGTTTCTGTTGGGGAGAGGAAGGACAAAAGGAGGAACAGACATAGAGATGGCAAGTATAGACAACTCTTTTGAAGAATTTTGCTGTAAAAGAAAGCAGGAAAATGGGGTAGTGGATAAAGGGGGAGATGGAGTTGAGGATGGAGTTATTACTATACATAACAAGTAAATATATATATGGAAACCTAGTATTTTATATATAGAATTTGAATTCATTTTGATTGACAATGAAATCTAAAATTTCATATAGTGAAAAGTCTTCAATAGGCTTGATAATCTCAGCAATAGCATCTATGTTTGAAGAAGACTTAGTTAAATATGAGATGGTCTATGCAAGATGTATAATTTTAAAGTTTTTTCTTTAGTTTAATTTGGATGTGCAATTTCAGTTAACCCTTTCCAATAAGCATCCCCCCAAATGAATATTTACTTAGCAGTGATAGAAAACTTTATATTTACATAGTGCTTATCAGACTTTGGTTCAGAACAAACACAGAGGAATGAAAATTTACAATAAAAAGTGTAGGAGGGAATTAAAGTGAAGTGGTTCCAAACCCCAGGGAAACTGAGTCTCAGGTCAAATTGGGCTCGGAAAGTAAAACTCACCTGCAACCCTCCACAGCACTAATGGTTAGCCTCTTGGGTGTTCTCTCCTCCCCTCTTCATTGTTCTTACCACTTTCTGCACTGAAACTCTCATTTTAGACTGCTCTCAGCTTTCCAAGAGCAAAGTTTTTCCAATCAGAATGATTTTATTTTTTCTCCAGGACTCCTGGCTTTTTGCAGAGCTTTTTGCCTGTGTGGCTAGGTTGCATGTACCAGTCACTGTTGCAGTTGGGTGGTGCCAAAGGAATGAAAGTGGGAGTAATATATGCTACTTCTAATCTGCAGCCTGCCCTTAAGAAAACCTTTACACAATCCTCCATGCTGTTTTTGTCTGCTGGCCAGAGGAAGAAGATGCCTTGAAAGAGCCTGGATCCTCAGTGATTATGGAGCAGAGCATCACTCCTGAAGAGCTTTGTGCTATGACACAAGCAAAGAATGAGCTTTTAATACATGGAACCTCTTGGGAGTTGTTTATTATAGTAGTGAGCCTGTCCTGAGTAATACGTACTCCTTTGGGTGAAATGTGATTGAGGATTGACTGTTCGTTCAGATTCTTAGAAAGTTCAGAAGGGGGCATACGTGGTTTAAAGAGTGAATACATGGTTTACCTTGGAAAATGGCTGCATGCACTATGTCCTGGGTTTTCAAAAGGCAAGGACTTTGCCTTTGGGCCTGTTTCGGGGGTATTGATGGCACTTACAGTCCCACATTGGGAGGCCAACAATGAGCATTGTTGAACACTGGGAGGCTATTTTTTTAAATAGCCTTTCTTTAGCCTTTAGAACCACTATACATACATATATATCATTATGGTTTTGATGAAGTCCAGTATATCTATTTTTTCCTTCTTGGCTTTTGAAGGATCATTTTCCCAGGTAAAAAATTGTTTGACAGGTTTTTTGTTTTTTTTTTTTTTGTCAGACTACTGAATATGTCATTCCACTGCCTGCTTGCCTTCATGATTATTCTATTGAATGTGATGAGTTCCTTCTCTATTGCTGTTTTCAAGATTCTCTCTTTATCTTTGGCTTTCATCAGTTTAATCATGATAGACCTAAATTTTGATATCTGTAAGTCTATCCATGTGGCATTCACTGGACTTCTTGGATGTGTTGATTAGTGTTTGTCATCAAATTCAAAATTTTTTGGACATTACTTTTTCAAATATTCTTTCTGCCCCTTTGTCATTATTCTCTCTGTGTCCTACAGATTTCTGAACCTCTGTTTATTTTCCTCTATTCCTCAAACTGGAATAATTCAGTTAAACTGTCTTCAACTTCATTGATTCTTTCTTCTGCCTGCTCAAGTCTACTGCTAACCCCTTTAGTGAATTTTTCATTTCAGTTGTTATACTTTTCAACTTCAGATTTTTATTTGGCTCCATTTTATAATTTCTATCTCTGCTGATATTCTCTATTTGATAGTCTCTCATTCTTATAAATTCATTTAAGTCTTTAGACATGGTTTCTTTTAACTCTTTGAAATATTTAAAATAATTCATTAAAAATTTTTGCCTAGTAAATCCAGTGTCTGGTCTTCTCAGAGACAATGTTAATTGGCTGCATTTTCCCCTATGAATGGCTCATAGTTTCTTGTTTCTTTGAATGTTCCATGGTTTACTGTTGAAAACTATAATACTATGTAACTGCTCTGGAAATCAGATTCTCTCTGCCTCCTAGATTTTTTTGTTTTTACTGTTTGCCTAGTAGCTTTTCGGAACTTATTCTATGAAGCCTTTGTCTTCACTGATGTGACTGAAGTCACTACTTGGTTTCCTTAGTGACTAGTTAATGACCACAGGTTCCCTAAAACGCCTGAAACCAGTATGTCTCCCAGTCTTCACCAAGGTCCTCTGTGTGCATCTTAGAGAAGTCCTTTAACAACCACCCATGTTGTTTACAATTCTGCTTTGGCTTCACTTACCACTTGCTCAGACCTCAAAGTCTATCAGAAGTGAGAGCTTAGGAAATTTTCAGGTCTTTTAAAAAGGATTTATTTATTTACCTATGGCTGTGCTGGGTCTTCGCTGCTGCACGTGGGCCCTCTCGAGTTGCAGTGAACAAGGGTTACTTTCAGTGGCTTCTCTTGTTGCAGAGCATGGGCTCAGTAGTTGTGGGCTTCATTGCCATGTGGCATGTAGAATCTTCCCTAATCAGGGACCAAACCAGTTTCCTCTGCATTGGCAGTTGGATTCTCAACCACTGAACCATCAGGGAAACCCCAAGTCTTCTTTTAAGCATATGCATGGCTCTACGCATGTGCATGACTGTCTAGATTCCCAGAAATATGTATGAGGTTATCAAAGCTCCTATGGGCATCTCATTTCTCAGCCTTTCCTTTTAAGCTTTTTGATTAGTCTAATATTGTCCCACCTATTATCCCCTGCCTCAGGCCACTGTGGTGCTAAAATATTTTAAAAAACACCCCCCAAACCCAGAAACTTTTGGCACTGGGTAAGTCTGAGTGAGGGGGACTAAAGATAAGTCTTTTGAGTGGAGTCATCACCAGGGAACCACCAAACAAGTAAGATAATTACTTCTCTATGGAAATGAGGCTTTGAAAGACCTCAAGTCATGTTTTGCTGCCTTCAAACCTGGGAATGGATGCTGTTACTTTTCAAGGCTGTGCAGAGCTGGAAAGGGGAAGATGGGATTAAGATCGGTTAAAAATACCACAAAACTTGTTGTCCTTCCTGAGATTCAATCTTTTTCTTACTTAAATGCTCCCTGTGTTGCTGCAAGCCTTGGTTGGTACCCAGAGCTCTTGAACAATGTGGCTGTTAGGGGCACTGATCCTCCAAGCAATTGAAAATCCATGCATAACTCACAGGCAGTCCTCTATGTCCATGGTTCCCCAGTATATGCTGTTCCTCCTTATCTGAGGTACTGCACCCATGAATTCAACCAACCTTTCATAGTGTACTACTGTAGTATTTACTAGTGAAAAAAATTTGTAGGTGAGTTGACCCAGGCGGTTCCCACCCCCATTGTTCAAAGGTCAACGGTATTTCTAACATTTGGGAGTGTGTATTTAACAAGTTGGTTTAAAGTTCACATGAAGAATAAACAATGAAGGGCATCTTGAAAGTCCTTAGGAAGAGTAATGATATAAGAATAGCCCCACCTAGTATTAAAACATATTTTATTTTTAAAAAAGATTTATTTATTTATTTTTGGCTGCATTGGGTCCTTGTTGCTGCATATGGCCTTTCTCTAGTTGCGGCCAGCAGGGGCTACTCTTCATTGCAGTGTGTGGCCTTCTCATGTGGTGGCTTCTCTTGTCATGGAGCATGGGCCCCAGGTGCGTGGGCTTCAGTAATTGTGGCACACAGGCTTAGTTGCTCTTTGGCATGTGTGGAATCTTCTCAGACCAAGGATTGAACCTGTGTCCCCTGCATTGGTGGGCTTTCCTGGTGCCTCAGATGGTAAAGAATGTGCCTGCAATGCAGAAGGCCCAGGTTCCATCACTGGGTTGGGAAGATCTGCTGAAGAAGGGAATGGCTACCCACTCCAGTATTCTTGCCTGGAGAATTCCATGGAGAGAGGAGCCTGGTAGGCTACTGTACATACTGTCCATGGGATCACAAAGAGTTGGACTTGACTGAGTAACTAACACTTTGACTTTCACTTTCCTCTGCATTGGCAGGTGGATTCTTAACCACAAAACCACCAGGTAAGTCCAAGACAAATTTTAAAAGTACAAGTATTAAAAGTGCAGTACTGGTTATAGATAAACCAATGGAACAGAAATAAGAGTCTAGAAGAAGGACCAATATGTATGATAAATTCATGTATAGTACCAGTGGCAGTGTGTGTCCGTGAGAAAGAGATATTTAGTATATTTACTAGCATTAGGAAAAAAATTAGCATTGTACAGGAGGTGGTGACCAAAGAAAAAGAAATGCAAGAAGGCAAAATTTTAGTCTGATGAGGCCTTACAAATACCTGAGAAAAGAAGACAAGTGAAAGGCAAAGGAGAAAGGGAAAGATATACCCAATTGGATGCAGTGTTCCAGAAAAGAGCAAGGAGAGATTAAAAAAAAAAGCCTTCTTAAGTGAACAAAGCAAATAAATAGAGGAAAACAATGGAATGGGAAAGACTAAAGATCCCTTCAAGGAAATTAAAGACACCAAGGGAACATTTCATGCAAAGATGGGCTCAATACAGGACAGAAATGGCATGGACCTAACAAAAGCAGAAAATATTAAGAAGAGGTGGCAAGAATACACAGAACTGTACAAAAAAGATCTTCACGACCCAGATAATCAGGATGGTGTGATCACTCACCTAGAGCCAGACATCCTGGAATGTGAAGTCAAGTGGGCCTTAGGAAGCATCACTACAAAGCTAGTGGAGGTGATGGAATTCCAGCTAAGCTATTTCAAAGCCTAAAAGATGATGCTCTTAAAGTGCTGCACTCAATATGCCAACAAATTGGAAAACTCAGCAGTGGACACAGGACTGGAAAAGGTCAGTTATTCATTCCAATCTCAAAGAAAGGCAATGCCAAAGAATGTTCAAACTACCACACAATTGCACTCATTTCACATGCTAGCAAAGTAATGCTCAAAATTCTTCAAGCCAGGCTTCAACAATATGTGAACTGTGAACTTCCAGATGTTCAACCTGGATTTAGGAAAGGCAGAGGAACCAGAGATCAAATTGCCAACATCTGTGGGTTCATAGAAAAATCAAGAGAATTCCAGAAAACATCTATTTCTGTTTCATTGACTACACTAAAGCCTTTGACTCCGTGGATCACAAAAAACTGGAAAATTCCTCAAGAGATGGGAATACCAGACCTGAGTTCTGGTACCAGGTCAGAGAATACCTGACCTGCCTCCTGAGAAATCTGTATACAGGTGAAGAAGCAACAGTTAGAACTGGGCATGGAACAATGGACTGGTTCTGAACTGGGAAAGGAGTATGTCAAGTCTGTATATTGTCACCCTGTTTATTAAACTTCTGTGTAGAGTACATCATGTGAAATGCCAGGCTAGATGAATCACAAGTTGGAATCAAGATTACCAGGAGAAATATCAGTAACCTCAGATATGCAGATGATATTACCCTAATGGCAGAAAGCAAAGAGGAACTAAAGAGCCTCTTGATGAAGGTAGAAGAGGAGAGTGAAAAAGCTGACTTAAAACTCAGCATTCAGAAAACTGAGATCATGGTATCCAGTCCCATCAGTTCAGTTCAGTTCATTTTAGTCACTCAGTCATGTCCAACTCTTTGTGACCCCATGGACCACAGCACGCCAGGCCACCCTATCCATCACCAACTCCCAGAGTTTACTCAATCTCATGTCCATTGAGTCGGTGATGCCATCCAGCCATCTCATCCTTTGTCGGTCCCTTCTCCTCCTGCCTTCAATCTTTCCAGCATCAGGGTCTTTTCCAAGGAGTCAGCTCTTCGCATCAGGTGGCCAAAGTACTGGAGTTTCAGCTTCCATATCAGTCTTTCCAATGAAGACTCAGGACTGATTTCCTCTAGGATGGACTGGCTGGATCTCCTTGCAGTCCAAGGGACTCTCAAGAGTCTTCTCCAACACCACAGTTCAAAAGCATCAATTCTTTGGCACTCAGCTTTCTTTATAGTGCAACTCTCACATCCATACATGACTACTGGAAAAACCATAGCTTTGACTAGCTTTGTTGGCAAAGTAATGTCTCTGCTTTTTAATATGCTATCTAGGTTGGTCATAACTTTCCTTCCAAGGAGTAAGCATCTTTTAATTTCATGGCTGCAGTCACCATCTACAATGATTTTGGAGCCCCCCAAAATAAAGTCAGCCACTGTTTCCCCAGTGATGGGACATCACTTCATGGCAGATAGATGGGGAAAAATGGAAACAGTGGCAGAATATATTTTCTTAGGCTCCAAAATAACTGCAAACAGTGACTGCAACCATGAAATTAAAAGATGTTCACTCCTTGGAAGAAAAGCTATGACAAAACTTGACTGCATAATAAAAAGAAGAGATATCACCTTGCTGGTAAAAGTCCATAATAGTCAAAGCTATGGTTTTTCCAGTAGTCATGTTTGGATGTGCATGTTGGATCATAAAGAAAGCTTTTGAACTGTTGTGCTGGAGAAAACTCCTGAAAGTCCCTAGGACAAGAAGGAGATCAAACCAGTCAATCCTAAAGAAAATCAACCCTGAATATTTATTGGAAGGACTAATGCTAAAGCTGAAGCTCCAGTACTTTGGCCACCTGATGCGAAGAATTGACTCATTGGAAAAGACCTTGATGCTAGGAAAGATGGAGGGCGTGAGGAGACTGGGGCGACAGAGGATGAGATGGTTGGATGGTATCATCGACAGAATGGACATGAGTTTTGCAAACTCTGGGAGATAGTGAAGGCAAGCCTGGTGTGCTGCAGTCTATAGCATCACAAAGAGTCAGACACAATTTAGCGACTGAACAACAATAACAGCCAATGGCAACGTGTGTCAGTGAGAAAGAGATATTTAGTATATTTACTAGCATTTGAGGAGAAAAAATGCATTTGATTCCTATCTAACTTCTTGCAACAAAATAAATTCCAAAGGTTTAAACATAAAATGAAAAATCATTAAAATAATGAGAAAATAATCTTTGAATTCATAAAACACTAGGCAAGCAACCCACTTATTCATCAAAGTAAAATAAAGCACATGTGATATATTCACACATGACAATAACATACAACAATGAAAATTGATGAACTATAGTTACACACAATGACATGCTTGAGTCTTAGAAACGTAATGATGTGTTTCCTTTCATATGGAATGAATTGTGAGCAAACTACATTTTTAGGGGTGCATGCAAATGAGGCAAAATTGTAAAGAAGCAAAAGGACATGATTATTACAGGAATCAGGGTGGTGGTTACCTCTTGTGTGATCGTGGTACTGTTAACAGCAAGGACCTATAGGAGGCTTCTGGGTGATGGCCATGTTCCATTTCTTGACTTGGTTAATGACTTTATGGGTGTATATTTGATAGTAATTCATTAATCTACTAATACAGGTTTATAAACTTTCTTGTATGATGGTTATATTGCACCATCAAAAGAGAAAAATAAAAAGCATGATGTAGTTTGATGTTTGGTATTTAGCATTATACCTTGGGCAAGTTTTTATTTTGAAGTTATTTTTATTTTTTACTGTCCTCCTGGATTCCCCTATTTTCACAGTTCCTAGCATTTAGAGGAATCTCTTATTTATTTTTCTCAAGGGGCTTTGCAGCCCACTTTCTAGGGGATGCTATAATACCAGGAATTAAATCATACCAGAGAGGCATATGGAAAGCCATATGATTGTAAGGCTGCTATCAAAATTCCATTGCACTGCTGCATGGTGTAAGCCTGGCTCTATCTTCCTCCAGTACAATCTGGATTTCACTTCTAGATCTATACAAAGATGATTTCCAGTCCTGGGTTTACAGGATTGAATTTATTAATTTATAAGGATGAAATTTGCCTTTCAAAGCTGTTGTAATGATGGCTACTATGAATTTTAATGAAACAAAACAGATCATAGCATAGATGATTGCTGTAGAACCAGCTATTACAAGTCCTGGTGGCTTATATGGTAAAGAATCTGCCTGCAATGTGGAAGACCTGGGTTCCATCCCTGGTTGGGAAGATCCCTTGGAGAAGGGAATGGCAACCAGTCCAGTATTCTTGCCTGGAGAATTCCATGGACAGAGGAGCCTTGCGGGCTACAATCTATGGGATCACAAAAAGTTGGACACGTCTGAGCTACTAACACACACGGAATGAGAAATTAATAATAATGTCTCTCATTGCATACATTTAAGGGAAATGGTTTTTAAAATGGGCTTAATGTGATTGCCTGTTGTTTCATCTCATTGCTTGATATTTTTTTAACAATGGATCCTGACCTTTCTCCCCCATATGCCCCAGGACATTTGTTTATTCCGTGCTCACTAGAGGGAGGCCGTTTCCAGTTGTATTCCTTTTCAGAGGCTTTGTCTTCTGCCTGGGAAATGGATTCCTCCAAGGCTACTATCTGGCTTACTGTGCTGAATACCCGGCTGAGTGGTACACAGACATACGGTTTAGCCTGGGTAAGTAAACCTGACTGCTTCTAACCCACATCCTAGTTAACACCACTTTCTAAGGCTATATCACCATCACCTCTCCCCATCCTATTATAATAAACACTCAAGGATTCCATTCCCCCTCCCCTACCACGACTATCTCCACCCTGGTCTTTCCTCTGTACAGCAGCCAGAGAGATCTTTTAAGAACATTATGGCATTCCCCATCTCAAAATCCTCCAATGCATTTCTGTTACTCTCAGGGTAAAATACAAATTCCTTACCACTGCCTGTGAAACCCAAATGTTCTTGATCCTGTCCTGACTTCACCTCCTATCTCCATCCATCTTATTTACTGTGCTGTAGCCTCAGTGACCTTCCTGCTGGACCTGAAATGGTCAAGTTTGTCCTGGCCCAGAGCTGCCGTACAGACTACACCCTCTGTCTGGAATGCTCAACCCCTATATACTCAGGGAGCTGGTCCCTCCTTTTATTTAGGTCTCTGTCAGTTCACATCTCCTCACTGAGACGTTCTTGACCACCTATATAAAATAGTAGAAAACAATGATCCTTGAATATTTTTCATTATCTGTAAGAGGAACTAAAGTTTTTTGTTTTTTGTTTTTAATAAAATAAAGGTTCAACTGTTTGTGCATTATTCTTGCTCAAAGGAAGAAAGGCAGAGATTATCCTTAATCCTTCTCTTTACATCACACGTGTTCTCTCCATCAGCTTAGAACAGCTCCATCTAGTTCTAAAACATGTGCCATTTGAGCTCAGTTCTCCATGACCACGCTAACTTCATCCTGGTCTGAGCCAGGATGACCTCTTGCCTGGACTGCGACAGTGACCTTTAAGTTAACCTTCCTACTTCAAGTCCTGGCCTTCAGTAGCCGCTTCTCCACACAGCAGAGTGAACATTTGAACACACGAATGGCCAGAGGATTTGTTGTATGAATGCCAGAACATGCACACAATGGAATATTCTGAAGCCTCAGAAAAACAACCAAAGCAAAACAAAAGCAAAGAATGTCTCTTTTTCATGTGGAGACTTCTCTAGAACACATGGTTTTGTAAAAAAAAAAAAAAAGTGTGCATAGTGTGTACACTATGCTGTTTTTTGTGTAGAAATAGGACAATGTTTGTGCGTGTTTAAAAGTGGAAGAGCAAATATTGGATTGATAAAAAAAGAAACTATTTTTTAAAAAGAGTATCTCTAGGGTTTAGGGTAAAGAGGATGGGATGGTGTGCAGAAATATTCTTTTAAGATAGCTTTGTCCTTTGAATCATGAAACTTCAAAACATAATTAAAAATCCATTAATTAAATTTAATTAAAAACTTAATTAAAAGTTCCTCAACATTGAGAACAAATAAATAAATGTACCTAACTGTATAGTTATTAAACTGGTACCATAACCATACAGGGAAATGATTTATGCCAATTTATAGGAAATATAGAGAATAAAGAAATAAGTTAAATGCCACCATGAGGAAGTAAGCCAGTCTTATCTAGAAAGGGGGGCATTTGAGAGACCGCTGTCCAGTCTTTGAGGAGTTTACCCAAGATGGCGGAGTAGAAGGACATGCGCTCATCTTCTCCTGTGAGAACTCCAAAACTAAAACTTGTGGCTGAACAACCATGGATGGGAGAATGTTGGATCCCACCAAAAAAAGATACCTCACATCCAAGGGCAAAGGAGAAGCCCCAGCAAGATGGTAGGAGGGGTGAAATCACGCTTAGAATCAAACCCCATACCCACCAGAGGCACTTGGAGGGCTCAAACAAAACCTTGTGCGCACCAGGACACCCCACAGAGACTGAGCCAGACCTGCCTTTGAGTGTTTTGAGTGTCTCCTGTGTTGGTACAGGTCAGCAGTGGCCTGCCACAGGGACAGGGGCTCTGGGTGCAGCAGACCTGGGTGTGGCATAAGCCCTCTTGGAGGAGGTCACCATTAACCCCCCCATAGAGCCTCCAGAACTTACACAGGACTGGGGAAACAGAATCTTGGAGGGCACAAAGAGAAACTTGTGCACACCAGGACCCAGGAGAAAGGAGCAGTGAACCCACAAGAGACTGACCCAGACTTGCCCGTGAGTGTCCAGGAGTCTCCGGCAGAGGTATGGGCCAGAGGTGGCCTGCTGCAGCATCAGGGGCACTGAATGTGGCAGTGCATGCATGGGGCCTTTTGAAGGAGGTCTCCATTGTCTTCATTACCTCTACCGTAGTTTGGTCTCAGGTCAAACAACAGGGAGGGAACAGAGCCCCACCCCTCAACTGAAAATTGGATGAAAGATTTATGAGCATGGCCCTGCGCATCAGAACAAGACCCAGTTTTCCCCTCAGTCAGTCTCTCCAATCAGGAAGCTTCCGTAAGTCTCTTATCCTTATCAATTAGAGGGCAGTCAGAATGAAGACCACAATCACAGAAAACTAATCAAACTGATCACATGGATGACAGCTCTGTCTAACTCAATGAAACTATGAGCCATGCCCTATAGGGCCACCCAAAACAGATGGGTCATTGTGGACAGTTCTGACAAAACGTGGTCAACCGGAGAAGGGAATGGGAAACCACCTCAGTATTTTTTCCTTGAGAACCCCATGAACAGCATGAAAAGGCAAAAAGATAGGACACTGAAAGATGAACTCCCAAGGTCAGTAGGTGCCCAATATGCTACTGGAGAAGAGTGGAAAAATAACTCCAGAAAGAATGAAGAGGCGGAGCCAAAGGAAAAACAAAGCCCATTTGTGGATGTGACGTGATGGGAAATAAAGTCCAATGCTGTAAAGAACAATATTGTATAGGAACCTGGAATGTTAGGTCCATGAATCAAGGTAAATTGGAAGTGGTCAAACAGGAGATGGCAAGAGTGAACATTAACATTTTAGGAATCAGTGAACTAAAATGGATTGGAATGGGTGAATTTAACTCACATGACCATTATATCTGCTATTGTGAAGAATTCCTTAGACGAAATGGAATAGCCATCATAGTCAACAAAAGAGCCCCAAATGCAGTTCTTGGATACAGTCTCAAAAATGACAGAATGTCTCTCTTTGTTTCCAAGGCAAACTATCCAATATCACAGTAATCCAAGTCTATGCCCCAACAAGCAATGCTGAAGAAGTTGAACTTGAATGGTCCTATGAAGACCTACAAGACCTTCTAGAACTAACACCTAAAAAAAGATGTCCTTTTCATCAGAGGGGACTGGAATGCAAAACTAGGAAGTCAAAAAATACCTGAAGTAACAGGCAAATTTGACCTTGGACTACAAAATGAAGCAGGGCAAAGGCTAACAGAGTTTTGCCAAGTGAACGCACTGCTCATAGCAAACACCCTCTTCCAACACCACAAGAGAAAACTCTACACGTGGACATCACCAGATGATCAATGCCAAAATCAGATTGATTGTACTTTGCAGCCAAAGATGGAGAAGCTCCAAACAGTCAGCAAAAACAAGACCTGGAGCTGACTGTGGCTCAGATCATGAACCCCTTACTGAAAAATTCAGACTTAAATTGAAGAAAGTAGGGAAAACCACTAGACCATTCAGGTATGACCTCAATCAAATCCCTTATGATTATACAGTGGAAGTGACAAATAGATTAAAAGGATTAGATCTTATAGACAGAGTGCCTGAATAACTATGGATGGAGGTTTGTGACATTGTACAAGAGGTAGGGGTCAAGACCATCCCCAAGAAAAAGAAATGCAAATAGGCAAAACAGTTGTCTGAGGAGGCCTTATGAATAGCTGAGAAAAGAAGAGAAGCTAAAGGCAAAAGAGAAAAGGAAAGATATACCCATCTGAATGCAGTGTTCCAAAGAATAACAAGGAGAGATAAGACAGCCTTCCTCAGTGATCAATGCAAAGAAATAGAGGAAAACAACAGAATGGGAATGACCAGAGATCTCTTCAAGAAAATTAGAGATACCAAGGGAACTTTTCATGCAAAGATGGGCACAATAAAGGACAGAAACAATATGGACCTCACAGAAGCAGAAAAAGAGGTAGCCAAGAACACACAGAAGAACTATACAAAAAAGATCTTCATGACCCAGATAACCACAATGGTGTGATCACTCACCTAGAGCCAGACGTCCTGGAATGCAAAGTCAAGTGGGCCTTAGGAAGCATCACTATGAACAAAGTTAGTGGAAGTGATGGAATACCAGTTGAGGTATTTCAAATCCCGAAAGATGATGCTTTGAAAGTGCTGCACTTAATATGCCAGCAAATGTGGAAAACTCAGCAGTGGCCACAGGACTGGAAAAGGTCAGTTTTCATTCCAATCCCAAAGAAAGGCAATGCCGAAGAATGTTCAAACTATCGCACAATTGCACTCATCTCACACACTAGCAAAATAATGCTCAAAATTCTCCAAGACAGGCTTCAACAGTATGTGAACCATGAACTTCCAGATGTTCAAACTAGATTTAGAAATGGCAGAGGAACCAGAGATCAAATTGCCAACATCTGTTGGATCATCAAAAAAGCAAGAGAGTTCCAGAAAAACATCTACTTCTGCTTTATTGACTATGCCAAAGACTTTGACTGTGTGGATCACAACAAACTGTGGAAAATTCTTCAAGAGATGGGAATATCAGACCACCTGACCTGCCTCCTGAGAAATCTGTATGCAGGTCAAGAAGCAACAGTTAGAACTGGACATGGAATAACTAACAGACTGGTTCCAAATCGGGAAAGAAGTACATATATTGTCACCCTGCTTATTTAACTTATATGCAGAGTACACTACGTGAAATGTCAGGCTGGACAAGGCACAAGTTGGAATCAATATTGCCAGGAGAAATATCAATAACCTCAGATACACAGATGACACTACCCTTATGGCAGAAAGAGAAGAAGAACTAAAGAGGATGAAAGTGAAAGAGTAGAGTGAAAAAGTTGGCTTAAAACTCAACATTCAGAAAACTAAGATCATGGCATATGGTCCCATTACTTCATGGCAAATAGATGGGGAAACAATGGAAACAGTGAGAGACTTTATTTTCTTGGGCTCCAAAATCACTGCAGATGGTGACTGCAGTCATGAAATTAAAAGATGTTTGCTCCTTGGAAGAAAAGCTATGGCCAACCTAGACAGCATACTAAAAAGTAGAGACATTACTTTGTCAACAAAGGTTCATCTAGTCAAAGCTATGGTTTTTCCAGTAGTTATGTATGGATGTGAGAGTTGGACTATAAAGAAAACTGAGCACCAAAGAACTGATGCTTTTGAACTGTGGTGTTGGAGAAGACTCTTGAGAGTCCCTTGGACTACAAGAAGATCCAACCAGTCAGTCCTAAAATCCTGAATGTTCTTTGGAAGGACTGATGCTGAAGCTGAAACTCCAATACTTTCGCCACCTGATGCGAAGAGCTGACTCATTGGAAAAGACCCTAACACTGGAAAAGATTGAAGGCAGGAGGAGAAGGGGATGACAGAGGATGAGATGGTTGGATGGCATCACCGTCTTGATGGACATGAGTTTGAGTAACCTCTGGGAGTTTTTGATGTACAGGGAAGCCTGGCATGCTGCAGTCCATGGGGTTCCAAAAAATCGGAAGGACTGAGCGACTGAACTGACCTGAACTGTCCAGTCTGAACTTGTGATGAGAGGGCTTCCCTAGTGGCTCAGATGGTAAGGAATCTGCCTGCAACACAGGAGACCCGGGTTCAATCTCTGGGTCAGGAAGAGCCCCTGGAGAAGGGCATGGCAACCCACTCCAGCATCCTTGCTTGGAGAATCCCATGGGCAGAGGAGCCTGGCCGACTACAGTCCAAAGGGTCACAGAGAGTTGGACACGACTGAGTGACTAACACTAATACACTTGTGATGAGTGATGCTTTGGGGAAAAGAGATGCTCAGATCAGGTTTCCCATACGCCTCTCTATGTGCTGTAAAAAAAAAGTGGGATCTGGGCTAGATAAAAATGTTCTTGAAGGATGTAATGACCAGATGTTAGATGAGGGCCCATTTTGGACTTTGGTTTACAAGAACCAGTTAGAAGCAGAGTTCTGGGAGTATTGAGGAAACTGGAATATGTTGAGGTATTACATAAGATGAAGATCTATAAAGATACGTACCAAGGTGTTTAATAGTGGTAGGGACAAAGTGTTTTGTTTTTCTTATTTTTGCTAATAAGCATTTCATCTTCCACAAAACATATGTACTTCTTTTTTTTGTATTTTTTTAATCTTTTATATGTACTTCTTTGGCAATAAACTATCATCAGATCCTATTCTCCCCTGCTTAAAACCTGCCAGTGTCTTCCTGTTGCTCTTAAAAATCCGAACTTCTCACCATGGCCCATAGAGCCTAACAACATTTTGAAATTATCACCCTATTCTCATCTCCTCCTCCCCCACCTCCCGCCATCTATCTTAAAGCATTAACTGCAGCACCTTCCTTCTGTTTCTTAGACATACTAAACCTATACTATCTTCAGGACCTTTGCATCTGTTAGTTCCTCTACCAGAAAGCTCTTCCCGCAAATACAGATCTTTGTATATTCATTATTCAAATCATAGGGCAGATACCAAATCTTCAGAAAAGCTTTCCCTGTTGACCTCATCTAAAGTAGAGACACCTCCTCCCCACCCCAATTCACTCTCTGTTTCATCATCCTCCTTTGATTTTCTGCTTTGTAGTGGTATGTGATTTAAATTTTTTCATTATTTTAATTCACTTCTGTGTTTCCCCACCGAAATGTAATTTCTGTGAGAACAGACACCTTGACTGCTTTTCTCACTATTACATCCCTGGTGTTTAAGGCAGCGCTTGGTACATAGTAAGATCTCATCAAATGTTATTTGAATGAATGAATGAACGAGTAAACATGTGAATGAATCTCATATTATCCTTGTAAGATTTGCTATTAGAATCTACATTTTACAAATAAGAAAACCGAGGCTCAGAGAAGTTAAGTGACTTGTCCAGGGACACACAGACATCAAATCTAATGTGCCTGCTTTTTCATTGCTGTGTGTGCTATTTTCCACCCCCCTCCCATCCCCTGGTGCTCCCTCCACTGGTGCCCCTTCCCTCTAGGATAATAACCTTTTGACTAGACAAGATTAAAAATGATTGTTTCATATCAAAGAAAATGAGGTGAGAGTAGGTGTGACTGCTTTTAATTCAATTGTTCTTGCTTTTTGCCTGTTGTAATTTGATCAGCACACATACACTTGGCTGAGAGCTGGGCTTGGGCAACTATGGCATAAGACCTAGCACGCACAGTCCTGGCGCTCCTCATCTCAGACCTTTCTGTGCCTGTGAATGGGGAAGGGGAGTGTGCAGTGGTGAAAAGCAGTTTGCTAGGTGCCAAGCTCTCTAACTACTTCCACAAGAGTAGATACATCAGTCAGTAGTGCTCTGAGCAATAAGTCACAGAAAACCAGCTCTTCAGTTCAGTTCATTTCAGTCGCTCAGTTGTGTTTGACTCTTTGTGACCCCATGAATGGCAGCACGCCAGGCCTCCCTGTCCATCACCAACTCCCGGAGTCCACCCAGACTCATGTCTATTGAGTCAGTGATGCCATCCAACCATTTCATCCTCTGTCGTCCCCTTCTCCTCCTGCCCTCAATCTTTCCCAGCAGCAGGGTCTTTTCAAATGAGTCAGCTCTTCGTATCAGGTGGCCAAAGTATTGCAGTTTCAGCTTCAACATCAGTTCTTCCAATAAACACCCAGGACTGATCTCCTTTAGGATGGACTGGTTGGATCTCCTTACAGTCCAAGGGACTCTCAAGAGTCTTCTCCAACACCACAGTTCAAAAGCATCAATTCTTCAGTGCTCAGCTTTCTTTATAGTCCAACTCTCATATCCATACATGACCACTGGAAAAACCATAGCCTTGACTAGCTGGACCTTTGTTGACAAAGTAATGTCTCTGCTTTTTAATATGCTGTCTATGTTGGTCATAACTTTCCTTCCAAGGAGTAGGCGTCTTTTAATGTCATGGCTGCAATCACCATCTGCAATGATTTTGGAGCCCCCCAAAATAAAGTCAGCCACTGTTTCCTCTGTTTTCCCATTTTTTGCCATGAAGTGATGGGACTGGATGCCATGATCTTAGTTTTCTGAATGTTGAGCTTTAAACCAACTCTTAGTAACTTAAATAATTAAGAATTTCTATTTCTCACATAACAAGATTGTCCAAAGGTAGGTGGTTTCTGTATTCCTTCAGTTGCTTCCTGGTGTCACTAAGATCCCAAGCACTTTCTGCTCCACTGTTCTGAACATATTTATCTCATGTCCTCATGACAGTCACCACATGGTTGCAAGACATTTCTTGTAGCTCCAGGCATCACACCTAGCAATGAAGGAAGAGGGAGGCAGTAGAGGCACTGGTCCCACCTGCCCACTTTATCAGAAAAGCAAGAGTTCCAAGGAAACCTCCAGAAGTCTTTTCTTTACACTGTCTCAGCAGAACTAGGTCACAAGACCTCTTCTCAGCCTTCCAGCCTCTAGAGTGGGGGTGGCCAAGGAGGAGGGATTTGAATTGGTGGTTAAGTTTGCTGACCATAGTTTGATTGTCTTTGAATGAGCTGAAGGCTTGCTATTTATTCATTCACTTACTTGCTTCTGTCCTTATTTATTTAAATGTCAGATGATGGTGGGGGCTCCCTCTCCTCTCTCACTCATCTCTATCCCCTGACACTGTGCATTTTCAGTCTTTGGCCTATGAAAGCATAGCTCTTTCATTCAAATTTGGGACCAGGGTACATTGCTCCCCCACCTTGCCTTAGTATCATTCTTAGAATTCGAGGTCAAATGCTGTTCCCTTCATTTTTTAGAAAACAACCAAACCAAACCAAAAAAAAAAAAAAAGAAGAAAAAGAAGAACCAAAACAACAAACCACTCTGATTGTGAGAAAACACCCAAAACAGCACACATTGTTAACTTCTCCCTCTCTTCTTTGCCAAGGTGTCTTCTTATTCATTTTGGGAATGGGAATCAACATTCACAGTGACTATATATTGCGCCAGCTCAGGAAGCCTGGAGAAATCATCTATAGGATTCCACAAGGTAACATCTCCCCTGCCCTCCAGATTCTCACTCTTCCTTGAGAGCCTGTCCCAGGAATTTCACTATGAGTAACAAAAGAGAGGGCACAGATGATGCAATCTATTCCAGTAGGTCCCTGACTTCTCCTCCATGTCCCATCCTGCCCCACAGTACATTTGCGTTCCTGGTCTGAACCTGAAAGAGCAAGAGAAGAGCCCCCAGGAAGGTTCACGATCACGAAACCCTCGGTGTGGGGAGTGTGGGTTTTGGGGTCAGGTGGAGGCAGGCTGTCACTCAGGTTTATCATGTGCTGTATTAGCGTTCTCCAGAGAAGTAGAACCAACTGAATATAGGCTTCCCCGGTGGCCCAATGACAAAGAATCCACCTGCCAATGCAGGAGACACAGGAGGACAGGGGTTTAATCCCTGAGCCTGGAAGGAGGAAATGGCCACCTTCTTGACGAAGAAATGGCAACCTACTCCGGGATTCTTGCCTGGAAAAATCTCACGGACAGAGGACGCTGGTGGGCTATAGTCATGGGGTTGCAAAAGAGTTGGACACGGCTGAACACACACACACAACTGATAAATAAAGAGATTTATTATGAGGAATTGGGTCACATGACTGTGGAGGTTGAGAAATCCCAGAATCTGCCGTCTACAAGGTGGAGTCCCCAGAGAAGAGGTGGTGTAATTTCCAGTTCTCAAGGCCTGAGAACTAGGAGAGCTTCCATGTAAGTTCCAGTCTGAGTGTAGGAAACCAATGTTCAGCTCAAAACCAGAGAATGAATTCTCCCTCAGTCGATTTTTGTTCTGTTCAAGCCTCCAGAGGATTGATGCCTCTCAATCTGGGGTTTGGGCGTGGGGTGGGGAGACAATCTGCTTTACTCAGTCTGTTGACTCAAATGTTAATTTGATCCTGACACTGTCACGGACATACCCAGAAATAATGATCAATGAAGTATCTGGGTACCACATGGCCCGGTCAAGTTGACACAAGAAATTAACAATCATCTGTATGTAGAGTGCTGATCCTTCCTAGGTGAGCAAATAAAGCCAAATCATGCATGACCAACACATTTGTCCTCTTCAAGAAGTCTCACTAGACTTAACTAGTGAGCAGTAAGGGGGTAGCATTTGTTTATTCCCCGCCACTTGAGTGTTCTTAACATGTAGAGGACCATGTTTACTTCATCAAAACTTAGGATGGGAAGCCTTACAAGTACAAGTGCATTTTCAGAGGTAAAGGTGCAGAATATTTGAAGTTCTATTGTTCCCAAGTAATCAGGGTGTGAGGTTCACACATAAGCAGGTGGGAGTGAATTCACCCAAATCATTCTCCAGCTTTTTGGGTGAATATTTGTGTAGGTCAGTGGCTCCTACCCTTTTTGATGTAAACACAACCCTTTATTTACATTTAAAAATTACTGAATTATAATGTTAGCACATACTAATATCCACTGATTAGTCTATGATTAAAAAATAATGACAAAGCTAACTTTGAATTCAGCAATACGTAAATGAATTTGAATGTGGCTAACATCCTTTCAGTATCTACATCCAACCAAAACATACTGTAGGTTGAAGTATACCATTTACTATATTCACAGACTGTTCATAGACTCTTTGCAATCAGCCAGTAGTTCCTCCTGAGGCCTGGGGAGTTATAGGCCAGGAGCCGCTGATGCAGTCTCATCCTTAAGGAAGATAACTTTAAGGGTCTTTTATTTTTTAAGTCTTCAGAGAAGAGCAGAGAAAATTCTTGAAAGCTAGATTGTCAAGGTTGGTTTCCAACTATTGGATTGGCCAAAAAGTTCATTTGAATTTTTCTGTAGCATCTTACAAAACACCTGAATGAACTTTTTGGCCAACCCAATATTAAGTTATTTTAGATAATGGTTTAAAAACAAAATATTCTTTGTATAAGTATGGAAAGAAAAATTGTTTTGGGTGAAGCTTTCCCAGGTTAGTGTGGGGCAGAAATATTGAATGTAAATATATTTCCTATCATTAGAAACATGTTGATTTATAGATACAGTTTTGAGATCAGAAATAGTGGTTGGATAGAAAAGGAAGCCTTTAAAATCAGTAGAAACAGACTTCACCAGTCTCCAGGAGGGAAAAACCCTGCAGCTCCCACTCTGAACTTAAACTTGAATGGAGTGTACTGCTTTGCAGAAGTGGGAGGGCAAACACCAAAGCAGAATCGGACTGCTGCTCACATCAATTCAGGCTTTTATTATTTTCACAGTAGTATGTTGTTTCACTTTGATGGTGGATGTGCTGTGGGCTGAGGCACTGTGGGTGCCCAGGGAAGGACTGAGGTCAGAGGTGGTTGGAGATGTTACTTAACGGAATGAAACAAGCGCCGACCTCCTGCACCTCATCCTTGTCCTGCCCCAAGCCAGGGGTTCAGCAGTTGCTGGAGATCCGGATGGAGCCCGTCCAGCGATTTGGGCCACTCCTCATCCTTCCAGGATGTTCTGAGGGCTACAGGACGCCGACACTGTTTTCCCTTCTCCCCAAGAGGATTCCACCAAACTCCCCTGATTCTGAAGGCGGTCTCCAGCCCCTCATTTACCTAGGTGCCCTTGTGTGTTTTGGAACAAAGCAAAGGGGTTCTAACATGGCAATAATGGAGCGCAGGTGACTGACTTGTTGATTCTTCCTGCACACAGGTGGCTTGTTCACGTATGTTTCTGGAGCCAATTTCCTTGGTGAGATCATTGAATGGATCGGCTATGCCCTGGCCTCTTGGTCCCTCCCAGCACTTGCATTTGCATTTTTCTCACTTTGTTTCCTTGGGCTGCGAGCTTTTCATCATCATAGGTAAACTTTTCAATTAAGGTGGCCGCATCCACATAGCTTTCTTCTCCAAACAGGCTTTTCTTAAAACACGGAGTCTTTTAGGTCTTTTAGAAACCTAAAAGATTTATTTTTAACAAGTTAAGGTTGACACAGTAACCCAGATGGGTCAATTCTGATGTCTCGGATTTTCACTGAAGTTGGAATTTAGCTGGGTGACAGCAGCAGTGACACTTTTTTCCTTCCTATGAACAAAAACAATCCCACATAGACAGTGGCACTGAGGCGACTTGCAAAGCCACATGCTTGTGGAAGAAGGCTTCCCAGAGAGAAGCACTCAGTGTCCACGTGAGGTAGTTGACCAGGCTCTGTGCCCTCCTATGAGGCTTATCTGGCGATGGCTGCTGTTTGGCTGTGGGCTACAGGTTAACAGTCAGGAGATACAAGGTGTGCTTCAGTTCACTTCGGCCACACTCCCCAAGTGTGCTCCATGGGTGGGACCCCGGGTTGCACTTTCCAGAGCTTCCCAGGCAGTTCTGAGGCACAGTTCAGATGGAGAGTCAGTGGGGAAAAGCACTAGCTCTGAACCTAGTGTGGCTGCTATTTTTAATTCTAGGTTTTGTGCTAACAGTTCAGGTAATCACAGAGCCCTGGAAACCCCAGAATTCTTTTCTTGGAATATATATAATACCAGGGTTTATTCTGGTACTCTCCTCCTTCCCCTGCCCCCACCTTCTGTGGATCATGCCCAGGTCATTGCTGGCTTCCTGGGAAGATCAGTTCAGTTCAGTTCGGTTGCTCAGTCGTGTCTGACTCTTTGTGACCTCATGAACTGCAGCACACCAGGCTTCCCTATCACCAGCTCCTGGAGCTTGCTCAAACTCACATCCATCGAGTCGCTGATGCCATCTAACGATCTCATCCTCTGCCATCCCCTTCTCCTGCCTTCAATCTTTCCCAGCATCAGGGTCTCTTCCAATGAGTCAACTCTTCGCATCAGGCCAAAGTATTGGAGTTTCAGCTTCAACATCAGCCCTTCCAATGAATATTCAGGATTTTAGGATTGACTAGTTGGATCTCCTTGTATTCCAAAGGACTCTCAAGGGTCTTCTCCAACACCACAGTTCAAAAGCATCAGTTCTTTGGTGCTCAGTTTTCTTTATAGTCCAACTCTCACATCCATACATGACTGCTGGAAAAACCATAGCTTTGACTAGACGAACCTTTGTTGACAAAGCAATGTCTCTGCTTTTAAATATGTTGTCTAGGTTGGTCATAGCTTTTCTCCCAAGGAGCAAGCATCTTTTAATTTCATGACTGCAGTCACCATCTGCAGTGATTTTGGAGCCCAAGAAAATAAAGTCTCTCACTGTTTTCCATTGTTTCCCCATCTATTTGCAATGAAGTGATGGGACCGGATGCCATGATCTTAGTTTTCTGAATGTTGAGTTTTAAGCCAACTTTTTCACTGTCCTCTTTCACTTTCATCAAGAGGCTCTTTAGTTCTCTTTCTACCATAAAGGAGGTATCATCTGCGTATCTGAGGTTATTGCTATTTCTCCTGGCAGTCTTGATTCCAGCTTGTGCCTTGTCCAGCCTGATATTTCAAATGGTGTACTCTGCATATCAGTTAAATAAGCAGGATGACAATATATGTACTTCTTTCCCGATTTGGAACCAGTCTGTTGTTCCATGTTCAGTTCTAACTGTTGCTTCTTGACCTGCATACAGGTTTCTCAGGAGGCAGGTCAGGTGGTATGGTATTTCCATCTCTTGAAGAATTTCCCACAGTTTGTTGTGATCCACACAGTCAAAGTCTTTGGCATAGTCAATAAAGCAGAAGTAGATATTTTTCTGGAACTCTCTTGCTTTTTTGATGATCCAACAGATGTTGGCAATTTGACCTCTGGTTCCTCTGCCATTTCTAAATCCAGCTTGAACATCTGGAAGTTCAAATTTCACATACTGTTGAAGTCTGTCTTGGAGAATTTTGAGCATTATTTTGCTAGTGTGTGAGATGAGTGCAATTGTGCAGTAGTTTGAACATTCTTTGGCATTGCCTTTCTTTGGGAGTGGAATGAAAACTGACCTTTTCCAGTCCTGTGGCCACTGCTGAGTTTTCCAAATTTGCTGGCATATTGAGTGCAGCACTTTCACAGCATCATCTTTCAGGATTTTAAATAGCTCAACTGGTATTCCATCACATTCACTAACTTTGTTCGTAGTGATGCTTCCTAAGGCCCACTTGACTTTGTATTCCAGGATGTCTGACTCTAGGTGAGTGATCACACCACTGTGGTTATCTGGGTCATGAAGATCTTTTTTGTATAGTTCTTCTGTGTGTTCTTGCCACCTCTTCTTAATATCTTCTGCTTCTGTGAGGTCCATACCATTTCTGTCCTTTATTGTGCCCATCTTTGCATGAAAAGTTCCCTTGGTATCTCTAATTTTCTTGAAGAGATCTCTGGTCATTCCCATTCTGTTGTTTTCCTCTATTTCTTTGCATTGATCAGTGAGGAGGGCTTTCTCCTTGTTATTCTTTGGAACACTGCATTCAGATGGGTATATCTTTCCTTTTCTCTTTTGCCTTTAGCTTCTCTTCTTTTCTCAGCTATTCATAAGGCCTCCTCAGACAACCGTTTTGCCTATTTGCATTTCTTTTTCTTGGGGATGGTCTTGACCCCTACCTCTTGTACAATGTCACAAACCTCCATCCATAGTTATTCAGGCACTCTGTCTATAAGATCTAATCCTTTTAATCTATTTGTCACTTCCACTGTATAATCATAAGGGATTTGATTGAGGTCATACCTGAATGGTCTAGTGGTTTTCCCTACTTTCTTCAATTTAAGTCTGAATTTTTCAGTAAGGGGTTCATGATCTGAGTCACAGTCAGCTCCAGGTCTTGTTTTTGCTGACTGTTTGGAGCTTCTCCATCTTTGGCTGCAAAGTACAATCAATCTGATTTTGGCATTGATCATCTGGTGATGTCCACGTGTAGAGTTTTCTCTTGTGGTGTTGGAAGAGGGTGTTTGCTATGAGCAGTGCGTTCACTTGGCAAAACTCTGTTAGCCTTTGCCCTGCTTCATTTTGTAGTCCAAGGTCAAATTTGCCTGTTACTTCAGGTATTTTTTGACTTCCTAGTTTTGCATTCCAGTCCCCTCTGATGAAAAGGACATCTTTTTTTAGGTGTTAGTTCTAGAAGGTCTTGTAGGTCTTCATAGAACCATTCAAGTTCAACCTCTTTGGCATTGCTTGTTGGGGCACAGACTTGGATTAATGTGATATTGGATGGTTTGCCTTGGATATTAACAGAGATCATTCTGTCATTTTTGAGATTGTACCCAAGAACTGCATTTTGGGCTCTTTTGTTGTCTGTGAGGGCTACTCCGTTTCTTCTAAGGGATACTTGCCCACAGTAGTAGATATGATGGTCATCTGAATTAAATTCACCTATTCCAATCCATTTTGGTTCACTGATTCCTAAAATGTTAATGTTTACTCTTGCCATCTCCTGTTTGACCACTTCCAATTTACCTTGATTCATGGACGTAACATTTCAGGTTCCTATGCAATGTTGCTTTTTACAGCATCGGACTTTACTTCCATCACCAGTCACATCCACAGCTGGGTGGTGTTTTTGCTTTGGCTCTGTCTCTTCATTCTTTCTGTGTTTATTTCTCCTGGGAAGATAGGCCAGCCATTCTGTGTGATACCTGTGTGTGGGACACTTTCAGGGCTGTGCCACCTCCTGGGGAATTCTGGGAACTGCAGGAGATAGACCCTTCTCCCGTGGACAGAGGAGCCTGGCAGGCTATAGTTCATAGGGTCACAAAGAATTGGACATGACTGAAGAGACTTAGCATTCACCTACTATTGTCTAGCTTGAAGTTTTATCAGCTTCCACCTCCCTCCTAATCCCTACACCCGCGATAGGGTGGGGACAAAAATTTAAGTATCTCTGAAAGGGAAAGAAATACACACTAAATTGCTATTAGGCCTTAAAGACAAGTTTCAGATCCCTTTTCTGAAGTGGGACTAGAGGAAAGAGAAAGCCTGTTGTTCCTGGACACAGAGTGGGGCAGGGAGGTGGGGAGGATGCCCAAAGGGAGAACGGGCTTGGAATCAGGACACTGAAGGAAACTCTTAGGCTCCTGCATAAACATTTTAGTCCAACTAATGATCAATTTCATAGCCTTGAAGTCTTAACTAAGAGTGGGCTCTTTTCCTTGGAATGGGATTTATGCAGAGACCTTCTAGAAATGAATGAAACAGCAGCTCTGCTCATAACTCATTCCTACCCTCTCCTGGGCTTGGTAGAGAAGGGCCCCGGTGGGGTCCCCAGCCTGGAAGGGGGTGAGTGAAATAATTCTCCCCCATTCAGGTAGGCCTGTTGCCCACCAGAGTCAGAGAAGTGGGGTAGGGACAGGGCAGCAGTCAGTAGAAGACTGCTGAGTGTGGACTGTGCTGGGCCTGGTCAGGGAGGCAGCAGTTCTACCAGAGGGCTCTAGCTGGGGCGACAGCAAAATCCCAACTGAGGCCCTGTCCTGCTGTGTTGACTGCTTCAGAGGGAAGGCTGGAGGGCGTCACTTTTACAAGGCTCATTGGGGTTTGTGAAAGGCAGCTCAGCAGACCCCACATCACTGCATGGAAAACCAGCCACCTCCCTTGACATATTAACACTGTGTGCCCGCCCTTTCAAACTATGATACTTGAACAGAGTGTATCCACTTAACGATAACTTAAGATACCAGCTTCACCTAGTTAAGAGAACAGCCTGGTCACTTAAAGAGAAAGCCATTTTTACAAGACGTATTAGTTTCCCTTGACTGCCCAGAGAGGAACTGAGTGGCTTAAAGAACCGAAATGTATTCTCTCACAGTTCTGGAGGCAGAAGTCTGAAATCAAGGTGTGGGAGGAGTACACTCTCTGAAGGCTGAAGGGAAGAATCCTTCCTCGTCTCTTCCTAGCTTCTGGCAGTGGCCGGCATTCCTTGGTGTTCGTGGCTTGTAGCTGCATCCCTGTCATCCCTGCCTCTGTCTTCACAAGGCTTTCCCCCACTGTGTGTCTGTCTCTGTCTCTTCTTTCCCTTCTCATGAGAACAACAGTCAGATTGGATTAAGGGCCCACCCTGCTCCAGGATGACCTTATCTTAATAAGTTATATCTGCAATGACCCTATTTTCAAAATAAGGTCACCTTCTCAGGTACTGGAAGTTAGAAGCTCAGCCTATGTTTTGGAGGACACACAATTCAATAGACAATACAAGGTAACTTTTTTTTTTTTTTTTCTTTTGGCATTCCCCCAGGCCTTGTGAAGGGATATTTTACCTGGGAACCTAACCAGTTCTCTAGAGTTAGCCTTGACCATGCTCTTTGGGATCTCTGGTTCCTGTATGCCTCAGTTGAATCCACTGAGTACTTCTTTCTGGCTATTATATATTCTTTACTGGGTAAAATATACATAACAAAATTTCCCATTTTAACCATATTAAACATATAACTCAGTGGCATCAGGTACGCTTATCATGTGGTACAGCCACTACTGCCGGTCTCTGGCTATTGTTTTTTCTTTCCCAACATGAGAAGCTTCAACATTTGCAAGAGATAGGATGCTGGAGCGAGGAAGAAGATAGACAGATGGCCACCTGGAAAAGTCAAGTCCCAAATAACTCCAGGCTGATTTGTAACAGGGACTTCAAACAGATCAAACCTCAACTACTGACCACTGCTTGATTGTATTTATAATTATTCCTCTTTTGTCTTTTAGATTCTACCTCAAGATGTTTGATGACTACCCCAAGTCTCGGAGAGCCCTCATTCCATTCATCTTTTAAAGAAACCAAAGAACAAGGGAACAAAGCTCCCATGATCCTGTTGAAAACCATCAAGCTGCTGAACCTGTAACTTTTAAAGTCCCACTGTGTATGTGTAATAATAGTGTGGTGTCCTGGCAGCTGGCCTGAGGAGTCTGCATGGGCCCCCCTAGTGTCTCCTCCCACCCCCCTGGGGGTCTCTGTGCTGCTCTCCTGTTGAAGAATAAGGCCCCACCTTTTAATGCAGAGATACCTGCTTCTTAGCTATTCCTCCTATAAAGTGCAAACTTCCCTATGTGTTTTTTCTTTTGAATGGCCCAAGTACATGTGGCTTTATACCTACTCTGTATCAGTGTTAAGACTTCTGCAGTTGAGAAAGCTTTGAGTTGAGGGCATTGCTTATAGAATTTATTAAAGTACACGTTTGACTCCTATACAAATTAGCAGCAATTTAAATTCCGAAGCTGCACAGACCCAGAGCAATTCTCCTCCCAAATGAAAACCTACTCACCTCTTCCTTTTCCTTAGTTAATTATGAAAGATGTGACATGATTAAGTAGACTTTGAGCAGAGGAGCCCTCTCTTCATTCTGCTGAAGATGCAACAATACATTGACCCCATTTCAAATTTGTGCATTGTCTTAGTGGCTCTGTGTTCCTGAAGATTTCACAGTCCCCATTAGAGACACCATACACAGGCTAACACAGATAACTGGTGTGGATTTTACCAAAGGTCAGGTTTTAATGACCACAAAGAAGAAGAGATGACTCTGGTTGACCACAGAGGGAGAGAGAAAGTATTTTACATATAGACTGCAAACTCTCATGGTTTTGGAAACTGGTGTGTGTATGTGCTTAGTTGCTCAGTCGTGTCTGTCTCTTTGTGACCCCATGGACTATAGCCCACCAGACTCCTCTGTCCATGGGGATTCTTCAGGCAAGAATACTGGAGTGGGTTGCCATGCCCTTCTCCAGGGGATCTTCCCAACCCAGGAATTGAACCCAGGTCTCCTGCATTGCAGGCGGATTCTTTACCATCTGAGCCACAAGAGAAGCCCTGGAAACTGGTGGAAATAGCCAAATAACGAGAGTGTCAGACAATGGAAAGTACCGAGTTAGAGTGTATGCTGTTTCCCTTGACCAGATGTGTACAGTGATGGTGAAGCATCTCAGAAGCACCCAGCATCTCTTCCCTTCTGGAGTTTCTGCACCACAGTCCTCAGGATCTGTTCAAGAAGGAATCCCCTAGAGGTGCCTTGAACCTCAGTCCTTAGAAGTCCTGGGAGCCGAGGCTGGAATTCACAACCAGGACACTTCTAGGCAGACAACCTGCTTTGTTTGGCCCCAACAGTGTTTTACACATAGTTTGGTTTTCTTTTTCTTTTTACATTAAAAGTTTCCAAAATTTAAAAATTAGGAGGTTTCTTCATTTTCCAGTTTCTTTTAGAACATTGGAGAATCTGGGCCTGTGGAGCCTGCCAAGAACTGGGACTGGTCAGCTGGTAGACATCAGAATTTGCAACCTCAGTGGAGAGGGGTGTCACTCTCAAGTGGATGCTGAAACTTTGGGCTCTCTAAGGAAGGGACTGAACCCTCCTAATCAGAATACATGATGATATTTGTCTCTGCAGGTCTAGGTTTGTGTCCAGCATTGGTAATCTTTAGCAAATCTCTTTGAGAAGTGAGCACCAGTTTCATCCTATGTAGTGCTAAGTGCAGAAATTCACTAGCTAAAATACACAGGACACTCAAAAGATCTGAAGATGTATATGACTGAAAAATACAAATTGTAATCATTTATACACATGTTTTGCTGTTTAAATAACTCTCAAATTATGGATAAGTAAGTTTTTTTTAATTAAAAGATCCCCAAACTTATAAATATTTTTATAAGGTGTTGAGCTGTGTTTGTTCCCTTTTATTCTGTGTTTTTTTGTTTGTTTGTTTTGTTTTGTTTTCCCTCAGTGCTGCTTCCTTTCTTCCTTCTCTATTTTGCCAACTTGAAATTCAGGGCCCTGAGCTGAAAATAAAAGAGAAATATGACTTATAGAGCTTGTCAACCACAGCTTAGAACTCCAAGCAGGTGCAATAAAGGCGCAGGAGAATGTACTAAGGCTGGATGCCCCTCCAAGTGTTCAGGAATTCACCGGGGAGTGGGGAAACCACGCTCAGTGAAATCAATCTTAAGGTGTAGGTTGGCCTCTGTGAAATGACTTCCAGTTCTCTCTGCAACACTTAAAACTGCCTTTATGAAATCCTTTATCTTATTACTATATATAATACCCAGACCAGTCCGTGATTTGTAATAAATGCTCAATAAATGGTAGCTATTATTTGCTCAGTGTGTGCAATCTCAGAAGGAAAACTGCTGTTCAGCAATTTCATGTTCTTGCCACTAGAGGGTGCTCTTTAGAATTTTGTTTAGGACAACTGATTTATTATGCTTAGGTCTAACTCGCATGTTTGAAATTTAAGAAACTCATAATTACAATTTATCATGATCAAGGACTTTCTTAATTTAAATATAGGGTAGAATAAACTTCATATAATTTTATTTGTTTTTAGATTTTTTTTTTTGATGTGGACCATTTTTAAAGTCTTTATTGAATTTATTACAATATTGCTTCTAGTTTATGCTCTGATTTTGTTATTGCTATTGTTGTTACAGTTTCTTATGCTTTGGGTTTTTTGGCTGCAAGGCATGTCGGCTCTTAGCTCCCTGACCAGGAATTGAACTAGCACTGCCTGCATTGGGAGGTGAAGTCTTAACCACTGGACCCCCAGGGAAGTCCCAACTTCGTGTAATTTTAAATATTCCGTTGATAACTGAAGTATTCTCAGGGCTCTAGGGCTACTGTTTTTAACTCGATTTCTCTGTTTAGGTCTAGGATATGCATGCAGAAGGAATACAATAAAAGTCTGAAGGTATGCTCATCCCTAAACATATTTCCCCTTTCTCCTAACACTGAAGCGCAACAAAAATACGGTTATTTTAGGTGGAGTGTTTTTTCTTTTCAAATCGGGGCTAAAATATGACTGGCTTAGTTAACCAGCTACTCTGTCTTGCTCTTGTTGAAACGTTCACGGAGGGAATGTTTTCCTATTGACCTGTAGGAGGTGTTGTAATGTTTTGTTTGCTTTCTGAATTAAAGAGATAAAGCACATTTAGGACATCAGCTAGTTCCACCCCTTCGTGTTATAGATGGAGACACTAAAACCCAGTGTTAAATGCCTTCCAAGGTGTTGCACAGCTGGTCTTATCTTGTCCCTTTAAGGGTCAGAAGTCTTCTTTTCTTCGTTAAGCACAGCAGGCTTTTATAAGAGAGGCCCAGCAGAGCCCTCCTAGATAGGTGTGGATTTGAGGCCTGAACACACTCAGCAATCGCTTCTTGATACTTATGATATGAAAGTGGTGAGGGGTGGGGACATAGTGTTGAATTAGACATGATTCTTGCCTTTTACGGGCTGCCATTTGGATTTCTGAAGAGTATTGCAGGAGAAAAATAGCCAGAGCTTAATTGCGGTGCCCCAGTTCAGATGCACAGATTGTTGTGGGCTTTGGGGGGAAACTGTTCCCCTCACTCTGTGGGGAGGATCCCGCTGATGCCCTCATCTTGAACCTATTTGATAAAATGAAGGTGCAGGAGAGAGGACACGTGTGTTCAGCAAATGTCACAACTCTCCCCGCTCCCTAACACTTACCTTCACAAGGAGCAGCATCGGTTCTGCCTTGTTCAGAAGGAGAAAAGACTGCTAATGAAAAGTTCGTGAATAAATAGTGATTTAGGTGGCTTAAACTCTTTCAAAAACCAGTTAATATATCTGTGATTTTACTGTCCCGCAGTTTTGCAATCGCTGTCTTGACTTTTCATGGTAACCTCATGACAACTCGCCAAGAAGCAAGGACGAAAACTCTTGGCTTGTGAAGGGATGGATTTGTGAGGAGTCATTTCCTTTCTTGCCCAGCTTTTTGATTATCTACTAGGCTGTGGGCTGAGGTCCAGGCATGGCAAATACGCAGGGTAACAATACATGTAAAGCAAAACCTTCTAGAGAAGGCTGCTGATCGTTTTATAGCATCTGTACTCTCCCATGATAAAACAGGCATGGTGCCAGACAGTCATGTAGGTGCTTGGATGATTTAATAGCCATTGAGTGGATTTAATTTCTAAACAAGAGATTCGCTCTCTTTCTCTATAAGTCCACGGAGCTGTGATCTTAAAGGGTTCTGTCATTTGTATCATGTCCTGTTTCTTCCCACCAACCACACCTTAGGGCCTGGATGAGTGAAATACTCTTTGGGAAAAGGTCAGAGCATGTACTATACCGTGTTAATGCCTTTTGTCCTAACTTTCGTGGGTACAGGGCTTGGCTTTGCTCAGTGTGGTCAGAGTCCAGGTGAAGGACTTCCATTATCCTCTCCACCTGGCTGGCTGGCTGGGAGGAGGGGAGAACAGAGGAGAAAGCGGGGGAAGGCAGGGTTTCCGTGGGAGGAGTGGGGTGGAGTGGGGACTGGTTGGCCATGAAGTGAGGCAAATGGCCTTGGGAGCGGGGCCTTCTCCTGACAGAATGGTTTCTTCCTTTCCCTGGTGTCCAGGTCTGCATCAGCCAGATCCTTGCCTTATCTTCCCAGGGGAAAAAAAATTCCCTCTGAGAGAGAAAGTAAGCCCTTCTCAGAGCTCTTTTTTTTTTTTTTAAGAGCTCCTTTTTTTTTTTATAAGGGAAGAAGCTGAGTTTCTTAAAACATAAGCCATATGGCTGTGCCTCGAGATAAATAGTTTAATTGTATTTCTGTCCGCTCACCTCATAAAGATGGTTTTAAGGCCGTGAAGCAGTGTCACTTGTCAGAAAGAGGTGAAGGAACTGTTCCGAGAAGCGCGTGGCCGCATCCAAGTTCTGGGAGGCCAGTGTGGGGAGAGGAGAGCAGCCAGAGGAACAAGAGTGGGCAGGTTTTCCTTCTGCACCGGCTTTGTTTTCCTTTACGTCAGAGGCCCCGGGGAAGATGATCCTTTTGTGGCGCACTTTTCAGCACGGACTAGAAAGCAAGTACCATAAAAACGAATTAAATTTTATTAATTCATCAATCCATTAATTCATTTTGTTAATTAATTCTTTAATGTAAGATTCTACACTCTAGAGGAATAGACATAAATGGAAACTGTGTTAAGTTAAAGATACATATTGTACAAACTCTAGGGCAACAATTTAGCAAAGAGATATAAATAATAAACTAATAGAAAAAATGAAAAGCAGTCACAAAAAAAGTTAATCCTTAATCCCCAAATAATGCAGGAAAAGGAGAAGAAATGAAAACAAAGGAAAAAAGCAGAAGGGAAAAATAGCAGACAGTGAGATGGTATTTGCGGGGAGCCTGAGAAGGGTTCGGAGGGGCTGTCACATCAACTGAGCCCTCACTATGTCCATTATGAAACGAGAGACGAACTTTAAATGTGGGCAAAACTCTCAACATATTTTATTGAAAATTTGAGATAGAAAAATGTAAAAGAAGAAAACAAGTCTTGTAGCCTTCTATACAGTAGTCATTTGGACTCTAGGGGCTCTATCTAGTCCCTATCTGGTCTTCTCAAATGCAATTGAAGTCTACTCTTTCCTGACATAGGATGCTTTCCTATTCTGAAATTTGTAGGTGCTAGGAATGCTCTAACTCTCCATCCCCCAACTTGGCAACTAGCAGGATTACCAGCAAAGCCTAATGTAGCTGAAACACCACCACATTTTGTCAACTGTTATAATGCACTCTCCTCCATCCTAAAAGCCATAGAAACACGTTAGGTAAAAGCAGATTTGTTCTGCCCTCTAACAAATCTGCCTTGATAGATTCATTATCTTGCTTTAGCCTGTAAGAACTGTAAGGAAAACCCACATGCCTGGTGATTGCTGAAGACACATCATAGCAAATTTTTCATGCATTAAGCAAATTTATACTGAGAAAACTGGATATCTACATGTAGGAGAAGGGATCTGAATCCTTACCTTGTACAACAAACAAAAATTAACTCAAAGTGAATCATAAAGCTAAATGTAAGAGATTAAATTATAAAACCCATAGAAGCAAACACAGGAATAAATCTTTATGATGTTGGATTAGGCAGTGATTTCTTAGATATGATACCAAAAGCACAAGGAATAATAGAGAAGATTGGCACCTGAACTTTATCAGAATCAAAATCTTTTGTACCTCAAAGCTCAATTCAGTCGTTCAGTTGTGTCTGACTCTTTGGGACCCCATAGACTGCAGCACGCTCGGCCTCCCTGTCCATCACCAGCTCCCGGAGCTTACCCAAGCTTATGTCCATAGAGTCAGTGATGCCATCCAACCACTTCATCCTCCGTCGTCCCCTTCTCCTCCTGCCCTCAATCTTTCCCAGCATCAGGGTCTTTTCCAGTGAGTCAGCTCTTTGCATCAGGTGGCCAAAGTATTGGAGTTTCAGCTTCAGCATCAGTCCTTCCAATGACTATTCAGGACTGATCTCCTTTAGGATGGACAGGTTGGATCTCCTTGCTGCCTAAGGGACTCTCAAGAGTCTTCTCCAGCACCACAGTTCAAAAGCATCAATTCTTCAGTGCTCAGCTTTTCTTTCAAAGAACACCACCAAAAAGTAAAAAGGCAACCCACAGACTGGGGACAAATATCTGTCAGTCATGTATCTGATAAGGGGCTTATATCCAGAATATAAAAACTTCTTACAACTCAATAATAAAAGAGCAGATAACCCCATTAAAAGTGGGCAAAGGATTTTAAATGACATTTCTTTAGAAAAGATATGCGAATGCCCAATAAGGACATAATGAGAGGCTCAACATTATTAGTCATTCGAGAAGTGCAATCACAATCACAATTAGATGCTGTTTCACACCCACTAGAACGACGCTAATAAAAAAGTAATGACGAGGGTTGATGAGGATGTGAAGAAATCAGAGCCCTTAAACATTTGCTGGTGGGAAGATAAAATGGTGCAGCGTCTTTGGAAACCAGTTTGGTGGTTCCTGAAATGTTCTTGAAAATGTTAAACATAGGTTACCCAATAACTCAGCAATTCTACTCTTAGGTATTTACCTTCTTTTAGTTGGGTGAAAGCAGCAAGTAACCCGCAAAGATAACTGATTAAATACCTCTTGGCAGGGATTAGCTTGACTGAACCCTTTTCACAGGGTTGGCCTGTGGGGAGGCGGAGAAACAGCTGTAGAGGAGGAGCCCAAAGAGAGGAAAGACGGACAGTGCTTGGAGCGCCCTCTGGTGGGGACTGCTTAGAAGTGCAGTAGGTGCTGTGGGCACCTGGGGACTGGGGTAAGAATTAGCGCCACAAATTCTGGCGGAGAGAGGCCAGAAAAGAAGCAACGGGTAAATCTTAAGGGAGAGAGACTTGACTAGCTATAGGAAGACAAAGAACCTGGCTGTGAGTTCCCCATCGCTGGAGTGTTCAAGAAGAGAATGGAAGATAATTTGGGGAAGGTCAGGTTGAATAGAAGCTAGGGTTTCGACTAATGTTCTCCAAGCCCTCTTCAAAGTTTACGACTCTAAGTGCTAGGCATCGAAGAAAAAATTCCTGGTTGACAAATTTTCCTGGGCCAACCTGGCCTACGGTCCCAACTGGTACTGTAGGAAATCAATCTAGCCCCACCTAGTAGCTCTCAAGGCATCAATAATTCAGTTGCATTGGGCTTTGAGTCTAACACCTGGATGTGAGTGGATGGAAGAATGCAGGGCTCAAGGAGTTTACCTCAGTTCCAGGGAGAGCCTTATCTGCTGGAGCACCAGATTCTGGGCAATAGCTACAGAAGTTCTGCCTACAGAAGAGGGGTTAGTGCTCCCAAACACTTGCACTACTTGCATTTAAAGGAAATAGTGGAGAAAAGAAGATGGAGAAACTGTGATAGAGGAGAAACAACTCTAAGAAAGATATGGGTGACTTGATTATGTTGATAACTTTATTAGACAAATTTTTCTTTTTCATAGATTTTTAGGAGAAAGAAGAACATAAGAAAGCAAAATGGTAGTCAGTTCAGTTCAGTCGCTCAGTCGTGTCCGACTCTTTGTGACCCCACGAACTGCAGCACGCCCGGCCTCCCTGTCCATCACCAACTCCCAGAGTTCACCCAAACCCATGTCCATCGAGTCAGTGATGCAATCCAACCATCTCATCCTCAGTCGTCCCCTTCTCCTCCTGCCCTCTATCTTTCCCAGCATCAGGGTCTTTTCAAATGAGTCAGCCTTTTGCATCAGGTGGCCAAAGTATTGGAGTTTCAGCTTCAACATCAGTCCCTCCAATGAACACCCAGGACTGATTTCCTTTAGGATTGACTGGTTGGCTCTCCTTGTAGTCCAAGGGACTCTGAAGAGTCTTCTCCAGCACCACAGTTCAAAAGCATCAATTCTTCAGTGCTCAGCTTTCTTTATAGTCCAACTCTCACATCCATACATGGTATGAGATGTCTTTTCCTTATCAACTTGATAAGAAATTATTTATTTACAAAAAACTGCCCCTGTTCTGAGTATATGTATGATGAGTTTGCTATGCATCAGTGAAATTACAATTTCAATCAAGATATGGCATATTTCTTCATCCTAAAGATTCCTTACCACTTTGTAGTCCGCTCTTCCCTCCAACCCTAGTCACAGTCAAGCACTGAAGTGATTTTCTTCACCACAGTTTTGTTCTTTAGTCGCTAAGTCGTGTCCAACTCTGTGTAGCCCCACAGACTGTAGCTCCCCAGGCTCCCCATGGGATTCTCCAGGCAAAAATATTGGAGTGGGTTGCCAGTTCTTTCTCCAGGGGATCTTTCCGACCTAGGGATCAAACCCGGGTCTCCTGCATTGCAGGCAGCTAGATTCTTAACTATCGGAGTCACCAGGTGGGTTGGGTGATGGCAAGTAAGCCCATCCTTCTGAGACTGTCTGCGTGTGTGCTCAGTCGTGTCCAGCTCTTTGTTATTTGCATTTTATCTCAGTGGAATCATACAGTATGTCCTCTATTATGTGTTGGTTTCTTCTCTGGGCATAACAAGGCAGTCATGAGACTCATCCATGTGATTGTGTGGATCAGTAGAAATGAGTGCCATTCCACTATTTGGAAGCATCTTTATTTCATCTTCATTCTTGAAAAGCATTTTTGTGGTATATAGAACTCTTAGTAAACAGTTTTTTTTTTTAAACTGTCAGTGCTGTAAAGATGTTTTTCACTGTATATTGACCTTTCCTGATGAGAAGTTGTGATCATTCAAATAATTGTTGAATGCTATGTTTATGTGCCATTTTTTTTTCAGAGATCACACTTCCTGATTTTCTCTTTATCTTTGGTTTTCAACTGTTTGAAAAATGATGTATCTAGATGTGGTTCACTTCAACTTTATCCTGTTTGGGGTTCATGAAACCACAGAGTTTTTAAATTTAAATTATTAACTAAATTTTGGAAGTTTGGGCTGTTACTTCTTCAAATACTTTTTTCTGCTCCCTTTTCTCTCCCTTCTTTGTCTTTAACTACATTTACACATATATCAACCTTTTCAAATTGTTCCATATATCCAAGAGGCTGTGTTGATTTTTTCTTGTTGTTTAGATTGTATACCTTCTATTGATCCATCTTTAAATTATGGCCTTCAGAAGAAAGTCACAAAAAAGGGGATGTTATTGTTTTCCACTGTGTTCCTTGCAGCAGATTTCAACTCTCTTCCAAAAATTGCCTGCTTTTGTTATATCTCTAGAGTCTCAGGTAGTTGTTTTTATGTTTTTTCCAGACTTTACAACTCTTATTTGCAGCAAGTTCAGGTTTTTAGGTCTTCATTTCCCAATACAGTAAGCAGAAACTAAAGGTAGTATTTTACCTTGAAGTTAGCATGGGTTTAACCCAACCACTCACAGTTTATACAATCATTTTCACAGATGGCTCTCAATGAACTAATAATAATAATAATAGTGACCTAAGGTCTGTAAAAACAGTTAAAGATTAAAAACTATTCCTTATATCACACTTGTTTATGAAGAAAAGAATTCATACATTTTCAAGAACTCAAATCATTTTCACTGATTTTACTCCTACTTAACTAGGCAGGTCTTGCTGACTCTCAATGCCTTGGCTTCATTATCACTTTTTAAAAAAGTTAAACTATACTGGTCTGCCCTGAAAAATATTCTACAGAGAAAAGAGATGTTCCTTGCAAAAAGGTTGTGTGGTTAAATATATGTGGAATCTGTAGGATTAAACAAAGTTGAATAGGGTTCTTTCCTGCAGTATTTTTCAAAGCCTTTAATATGTTAATACATATTCTGTGTTTTCAAAAAGAGGAAAAGATATTCCCTATTTTTGCTTTTGTCTCAAGCTTCAATATGGCTTATTGTGCTACTATCACTGATTCTACCTTTGTTTAAAACCTTGATATTTTGTTCACAATAGACTTTTTGCATGTTGCTTTGTTCTTTAAATGCTGCATTAGAATATTATTTATATTGATTACTGAGTTTTTTCGTGCCCTCTTAAATTTTGCAATAGAAAAGCAAGTGCCTGTTTCACCTCATTTGCCTCACTCTAGTCCCAGTGCCAATAGCAGCTGAATTGATAGATTTCTATTTACTATTTACTAACAAGGCTTTGTATCTTCCCAAATGTGGAATCAAACAGACTTCTCATTTATAGGATTTTCTAATGGCTTATCTTATGAGCCCCTTGTCCTCTCTTTCTATACTTTACCTCCTCTTGTCACTTGAACATTCAGCACTCAAATACCTCTTTGAGTTTTTGTTCCTTTTCCTTTCTTTCCCTTCCAAACTAAGAATATCTCCCCCACTGCACTTACACTCCTCAGCTAATCCAACTCTGCTTCCAAATCCCACTCTTGTCTCACTCCCTTCTTTCAAGTTCCCCAGACTCACTCCCTTTGCTGCCTTTTGTTCATGCATTCCCCAGTGGTCCCACACAACTTGGTCACGACTTATGTCCTGTCTAGGATGGTTTCTTGACCATTTTATGGATGCAAATCTCGTCCCCTCTGAGGTCCAGAGCCTGTGCCTCCCACTTCAGGACCCTTTTAGCACCAGGCGCTATGGGAAGCTGTCCAGGTCTCAGTAACTGCTGTGGTGATAGACTGCTTCAGAAGTCCCTCAATGCACTCTTCTTCTCTTAACTCTCTGACCTTTTTCTTTTTCTGAGTCTCAGGTATAGAGGATTATAATTTGACATCTGGGTGTGGTACAAAGTGGTCACCACCACAAACCTCGTTACCATATGTCACCGTACAGTTGACCCCCTTCACTCATTTTGCCCACCCTCAAACCCCCCTTGTCTCCTAGTAACCACGAATCTGTTCACTTTATCTTAGTTTTTATTTAGTTTATTTGTTTGTTTGTTTTAGATTTCATATTTGAGTGAAGTCATAGAGTATGTGTCTTTCTCTGTTTGACTTATTTCTCTTAATGTTATATCTTCAAGGGCCCATTCATGTTGTTGCAAATGGTAGAATTTCATTCTTCTTTTATGGCTGAGTAGTAGTCCACTGTATATGCATACCACATTTTCTTTATCTGTTCATCCATTGATGGACACTTATGTTGTTTTTATATCTTGGCTATTGTAAATGATGTGGCAGTGAATATAGAGCTGCATGTGTCTCTTTGAATTACTGTTTTCATGTTCTTCAGATAAATACATATTTGTTTCTGTTCTTCAGAAATGGAATAGCTGGTAGCTCTCTTGATTTTTTGAGGAACCTCCACACTGTTTTCCATAGTGGCTACATCAATTTACAGTACAAACAGTTGATGAGGGTTCTCTTTTCTCCATATCCTATCCAACATTTGTTATTGCTTGTTTTGTTGATAATACTAATAGCTACTCTGACAGGTGGGAAGCCACATATCATTGTGGTTTTGATTTGTATTTTTCTAATAATTAGTGATGTTGAACATCTTTTCATATACCTGTTGGCCATATGTATGTCTTCTTTGGAGAAGTGTCTATTTAGATCCTCTGCTCATTTTATAATCCGGTTGTTTGTTTTTGTGTTGAGTTATATGAGTGGGTTCTTTATATATTTTGATATTAACTCCTTATTGGATATATGATTTGCAAATATTTTCTCCCATTCAGTAAGTTAACTTTTCTATTTTTGACAATGGTTTCCTTCTCTGTGCAGAAATTTTTAGTTTGATATAGTTCCATTTGTTTACTTGTGCCTTTGTTTTTCTTGCCTTTGGAGTCAAAAATATCATAGAGATGGATGTCTATGCTATGTTTTCTTTTAAGAATTTTGTAGCTTCAGATCTTAGGTTAATTATTCATTTTGAATTAATTTTTGTGTACGGTATAATATAGTTGCCTTCTTTCATTCTTTTGCATGTGGCTGTCCGGTTTTCTCAACACCATTTATTGAAGAGACTATCCTTTCCTTACTAAATGTTCTTCACTCTTTGTCATATAGTAATTGTGTATACTTACTCTTGCCTGGAAAATCCCATGGGCAGAGGAGCCTGGTAGGCTACAGTCCATGGGGTCGCGAAGAGTCAGACACGACTGAGCGACTTCACTTTCACTTTTCACTTTCATGCATTGGGGAAGGAAATGGCAACCCACTCCAGTGTTCTTGTCTGGAGAATCCCAGGGACGGGGGAGCCTGGTGGGATGCCGTCTATGGGGTCGCACAGAGTCAGACACGACTGAAGCGACTTAGCAGCAGCATGGGCTTATTTACAGGTTCTCAATTCTGTTCTACTGATCTGTGTGTCTGTTTTTTGTACGAGTGCTATCAGTTCAGTTCACTTAGTCGTGTGCGACTCTTTGAAACCCCGTGGACTGCAGCACGCCAGGCCTCCTTGTCCATCACCAACTCCTGGAGCTTGCTCAAACTCATGTTCATTAAGTCGGTGATGCCATCCAGCCATCTCATCTTCTGTTGTCCCCTTCTCCTCCTGCCTTCAATCTTTCCCAGCATCAGGGTCTTTTCCAATGAGTCAGTTCTTCCCACCAGGTGGCCAAAGTATTGTAGCTTCAGCTTCAGCATCAATCTTTCCAATGAATATTCAGAACTGATTTCCTTTAGGATTGACAAGGTTGGTCTTGCAGTCTAAGGGACTCTCAAGAGTCTTCTCCAATACCACAGTTCAAAAGCATCCATTCTTCGGTGCTCAGATTTCTTTATGGTCTGACTCTTATATCCATACATGACTACTGGAAAAACCGTAGCTTTGACTAGACGAACCTATGTTGGCAAAGTAATGTCTCTGTTTTTCAATATGCTGTCTAGGTTGGTCATAGCTTCTCTTCCAAGGAGGAAGCGTCTTTTAATTTCATGGCTGCAGTTACCATCTGCACTGATTTTGGAGCCCAAGAAAATAGTCTGTCACTGTTTCCATTGTTTCCCCATCTATTTGCCATGAAGTGATGGGACTGGATGCTATGATCTTAGTTTTTTGAATGTTGAGTTTTAAACCAACTTTTTCACTCTCCTCTTTCACTTTCATCAAGAGGCTCCTCAGTTCCTCTTTGCTTTCTGCCATTAGGGTAGTGTCATCTGCATATCTGAGGTTATTTCTCCCTGCAATCTTGATTCTGGCTTGTGCTTCATCCAGCCCGGTATTTTGCAAGATGTACTCTGTATATAAATTAAATAACCAGGGTGACAATATATAGCCTTGACATACTCCTTTCCCAATTTGGAACCAGTCCATTGTTCCATGTCTGGTTTTAACTGTTGCTTCTTGACCTGCATACAGATTTCTCAGGAGGTAGGTTAAGTGGTCTGGTATTCCCATCTCTTGAGGAATTTTTCACAGTTTGTTGTGATCCACACAGCCAAAGGCTTTGGCATAATCAATAAAGCAGAAGTAGATGTTTTTCTGGAACTCTCTTGCTTTTTCTATGATCCAAGGGATGTTGGCAATTTGATCTCTGGCTCCCCTGCCTTTTTCAAATCCAGCTTGAACATCTGGAAGTTCTTGGTTCACCTATTGTTGAAGCCTACTGTTCACATACTATTGAAGTCTTCTATAAGCTTGTTAATATAGTTTGATATAAGGGAATGATACCTTCAGATTTTTTCTTCTTTCTCAAGGTTGTTTTGGCTCTTTGTGGTCTTTTGTAATTCCATTAATTTTTAGAATTATTTGTTCTAGTTATGTGAAATCTGCCTTCGGAATTTTGTTAGGGTTTCCACTGAATCTGTAGGTTGTTTTGGATAATACAAATATGTGGCAGGGATGTGGGTTTTCCCTTGGCAAGACCATATCTCTACATCTCCTACCAATTTCAAAAATGTCTTTTCATCCTTTCTTGTGAGGATCTGTTCATCCAGTTTTCAGGTATAATCCTGGGAGGATTATTCCACATGTAGTTGTAGATTTGCTGTGTTCTTGGAAATTTGGTGGAGTTCCCTCTGAGGATTTTCAAGTTCAAACACTTTCCTGCAAACAATCCTCAGGGTTATCTGTCTTAGACCAGGTCACAATCTGCCTCCCACCAGCATAAATAGCAGATCTTTTCCTTCTTTAGAAATGTAGATATCTGACCAAGGAGATAGCTGATAGAGTAGTGGGTAAGGTGGTGTGTATTCTCTTAACACGCTGTCTCTATTCTATAAACTACCAGTTGTTTCATCTCCTTCAAGAAGAACCTAAAATTTTTCTGGACCTCCTGCCCCTCAAGTTTATCTCTGTACCAAGTAACTTACCTGCTTTGTCTGCTTAGAACATTGTAACCAGGAGGAAACTGATGTTTAAAGGACTCTTTGTGACTCACTGATGGTTTTCTCCAGTAAACAGGTTTTCTTCAAACATCTGAAGCTTAGATAGAAAGCAAAGCTCTCTGAAACCAAGAGATCTAATAAAGGGAAATCTGATGTAATCCATCTCAACCTTCTTTCTATTAAGTTAGTCTTCATTATTACAAACAGAGGCTACAATTTGTGCAAAAAAAAAAACAATACAACAGCTAATTTATTCTCTGGGTCTTTTCTTTTATTCTATCCATTTTATTGATGGATATTAAGTGCAACTCTATTTTTTAATGAGTGTCTTACACTGGAATAAAGTGCAGTGCAGCAGGAATAAAAGAGAATAGTTTAATGCTGGTTTGCTAACTGATCCTCTTCTAAAGGGTCAATTCAGGGCCTTCTGAATGGCAAAAGGGTGCCTGAGCTGATGTCTCCTGGGATGGCCAAAAGAGAGGAAAGTGCTTTGGGAAAAAAGATTGAATTGTACTCAGATGTTTGACATGCTTTCTTTGTCCTCATTTGGGGAACGAGAATTAGTTCCTATGCAGCTGTTTGTTCAGCTGTGCTGCTCTTCTCCCCGCTCCCAGGATCCCTCAAGATTAGCTATGATCAGGCTCTCCAGGGAGCCATGCAGAGAAAAAAACTGTAGGATTGCAGTTTTCCCTCAAACACTTGGTTGATGGTGACATCAAAAGCAGGTAAGGGGGTGTTTTGACCCCTCATCCTGGGCCACTCCCCATTCTCAGTTTCCCAAGTGAGGAGAGGTTAAGAGAAGTAATGTCAAGCAAAAGTCCACTAAAGATTAAAGGAGGAAGGGGATTTCCTGCTAAGGCCTGTTTCAGAGGTCACCTAAGGCAGTTACTTTGTGCCTTTTTACTTGGTGTCCAAACTTCTCAGCAGGTCAGAGGATAGAATAAGGAGTTTCTAAACCAGGTGAAACAGCAGAGTGATCTTACAAGCCAGGCAAAATCACTCACAAGATAATGACTACTAAAGCCCAGGAGAGATGGGTAAGAAGAGGGCTATCCAAGGCTGCCAAACATCTTACTGACCATTTGCACCCTGCTGACCCAGATTCACAGGGGATACAAGTACATATAGAGGTTTACCTACACTCTTGTGTGTATCAGTAATTATTTTTAAAATGGCTAGTATTTGATCGTATGAATATATTGCAGTTTATCTATCTTGTTTCACTTATTGATGGACATGGGGGTTATTCTCATTTTTTGACTATTGTGACAAAAGCTGCTATTGGGAAAAGACCTTTTGTGGACATGTTTGCATTTCTGTTAGTTCTATACATAAAAGTAGAATGTCTGGATAAGGTGAGTGTATGTTTATCTTTATCAGAGACTACCAGAGAGTTTTCCAAAGTGAGTGGACCATTTTATACTCACCAACAATGAGTTTTAATTTTTCATTAATTTAATAAGAGTTGTAATTGCCCCACATCCTCACAACATTTCTGTTGCAAATCTTTTTAATATTAACCATTCCAGTGGGTTAGAAGTGGTATCTCTTAGTATTAAAAAAAAAAAACTTAGGATATTTACAATATACTATATAATAAAATAGTTTTAAGTATATAGCCTGTGAATTTTGAAAAATTGTGCACCTATATAACTATCACCACAACCAAGATATATATATATGTGTGTGTGTGTGTGTGTATGTGTGTATAAAATAGTATGTTCCCATTACTCTTATACCCCTTTCCAGTCAATAATGATTCGCTGTTATCTCAACTTCAGATGACCACTGAAGTGTTTTTGTCACTATTGTTTAGTCTTTTCTAAGATTTCATATGAATATAATTATAAAGTATTTACTCTTTTTTCAGTGAGCATGATGTTCTTGAGTTATAGCCATGCTGCTGTGAGTACCAAGAATTTTTTCTTAACTGAGTAATATTTTATTGAATGAATGCACTTCCCTTGTTGATGGGCATTTGGATTGTTTCCAGATTTTGGCTACTACATATAAAGCTGATGCTATTATTTTTGTACAAGTCCTTCTGTGGACATAGATGCAAGGAAATAAAGATAAAAAATAATGAATTCTGAAAGCAAAATTTAGATAGGTTCAAGATGCTAAAATCAGTTATTTGAAGAGAAAAACTAGACAAATTTTAAGCAAGACTGATTGTGGGGAAGAAAAGAAGGCATATTCAATTGAATTCATATTCAGCTCAGGAAAGGCCTAACTACAGATAGAAAATCAATAAAAGAAATGATAATAAATCTATATGGAAAAGTATGATAATTTACTTTTTCTAAAAACTTTATAAACTTGAATTGTCTCAAGAAGAAGGAAGATTGAATAAATGAATAATAAACTTCAGGAGTAGGTACAGATGATCAAACTGAAACTCAGTGATTAAGAAGGTATATTGCTTGAAATAGCCAGGGTCTACACACTAGCAGTGACCATTATTAAAATGAATTGTTAGTTGAACATTGCCATACTCAAAATGTACCCAGAGAGATTAACAGGCAGGTTTTTGGACTTTGAAGGGACAGATGAATCCTTTTTTTCTCTTTCTTTTAAAAATTAAAAAAATTGCAGATTATTTCTGTCTCATAAAATTGTATCAAATGGAAAGCTATATATCTCATTTTATGAGGCTAAAGTAACCTTGCTATCAAAATTATAAATTGTATTTTAAAGTACAAATACAAAAATCTCAAATAAAATGTTTGCATATCATATATTTATTTATGTCATACATCACAAGAGGGATTATTCCACAAATACAAGGATGGTTCCACATCCAAAATCTACTAACATAAGTCTTCACATTAACAGATGAAGGGAAATGCTTTACAAAGATATAAATAAGTGCATGAAAGACATTTGAGAAGTCAATATTCATCCATGATTAAAAATAAACTCTTAACAAAAGGAAACTCTCTCTTAATTTGACAAACGAGCTTGAGTGTGTGCTAAGTAAGTTCAGTCATATTCAACTCTTTGTGACCCTATGGACTGTAGCCCACCAGGCTCCTCTGTCCATGAGATTCTCAAGGCAAGAATACTGGAATGGGTTGTCATGTCCTCCTCCAGGGGATCATCCTGACCCAGGCATCGAACCTCTTAAGTCTCCTGCGTTGGCAGGTGGGTTCTTTACTACTAGCTCCACCTGTGAAGGCCCAATTTGACAAATAATACCTTTTGAATACTACAGAAAACATCACACTTAAGAGCTAAGACTCAGGAAGAAGAGAAGTGTGCTTACTTTTACAGTTCAATGTAGTATTAGAGGTTATAGCCAATAATGTAAAAGAGGAAAAAACATAAGATGTAAGAACTGAAATGAAAAGAACAAAGCCATCTTTATTTACAGATATATTATTGTTCATGTAGAATTCAAAAGAATTTAAATACAATGAGTAGAAATAAAAAAGAGGATTAAGCAAATTTGTTGGCTAAAAGATTTACATACAGAAATTAATAGCCTTAATTTACCCTAGGCATAATCAATATTTAACAGAAGAAAAATGCATTTATAGTAATAACAAAACTCAAAAGGCATTTAGAGATAACACTCATTAAAAATGAAAGATATATGAGCCCTTTATAGAGAATATTAAATACAAATTGAAGGCCAGATTACACCTGAATAGACACAGAGATATACTGTGTTCCTAGATAAGAAGACTAAAAAGCATGAACATGTCAAGTGTCTACATATCACTTCATAAATTCAGGGCATTTTTGGTAAAAATGCCAACGGGTTTTTAGAATGATTTTTCATGAAGGTTTATGGAATGATTCTAAAATTCATAGGAAACAAACAAGAAAAGACCAATGTGAGGAAAGACAATTTTGAAGAACAAGTTTAGGAGACTTTCCTAAGCAGAAATAAAACTTATTTTGAAGGTACATCTATTAAGGCAAGCATGCACTGAGTTGGGGCAAAACAACTAGGTTACTGATATAGGATGTGGACCCTGAAACATAAATTCATGATGATGATGGTGGTGGTGGTGATGATGCCATAAATATATAATATATTTATATATATATATATAAAATCAGAAATGGCAGCTGTTATAAATGGGGGAAAGATGAGCTATTTAATATACTTTTCTAGGACAATCGTGTAATTGCCCATTTGGGGAAAAAAATGGATTCTTAATTCACTTCATACAAAAAAATTATGCATGGATTTAAAGCCCAAATGTGTGAGAGGTAATTATAGAGTAATAATTTCCATGGTACTTCATGGAGCTTTATGGAATGATTCTAAAATTCATAGGAAACAAACAAGAAAAGGCCAATATGAGGAAAGACAATTAAAAAATAATTTATTTACTGTAATCAGAGGCCAATTATGTTACAATATCGTGATGGCTTTTGCCATACATTGACGTGAATCAGCCACGGGGGTACATGTGTCCCCCATCCCAAACCCCTCTCCCACCTCTCTCCCCATCCCATCCCTCTGGGTTGTCCCAGCGCACCGGCTTTGAGTGCCCTGTTTCATGCATTGAACTTGGACCCAGCAATCCCGCTGCTGGGCATACACACCGAGGAAACCAGAATTGAAGGAAAGACAGTTTTGAAGAACATGTTTAGGAGCCTATCCTAAGCAGAAATAAAAGTTATTTTGAAGGTAGTGATGCTAAGGTAAGCATCCAGCAGTCATGTATGGATGTGAGAGTTGAACTATAAAGAAAGCTGAGCATCAAAGGATTGATGCTTTTGAACTGTGGTGCTGGAGAAGACTTTGAGAGTCCCTTGGACTGCAAGGAGGTCAAACCAGTCAATCCTAAAGGAAATCAGTTCTGAATATTCACTGGAAGGACTGCTGCTGAAGCTCAAACTCCAATACTTTGCAAACCACCTGATGGAAAGAACTGACTCATTGGAAAAGACCCTGATGCTGGGAAAGATTGAAGGCAGGAGGAGAAGGGGAAGACAGAGGATGAGATGGTTGGATGGCATCACCGCCTCGATGGACATGAGTTTGAGCAAACTGTGGGAGATAGTGAAGGATAGGGAAACCTGGTGTGCTGCAGTCCATGGTGTTGCAAAGAGTTGGACATGACTGAATGAATGAACAACAATAGAATAAAGTATTTATGAATTTGAGGTAGAAAGAAATTTCTTTTAAAAATCCCTCAAAAAAGTATAAGAAATAAAACAATTGATAACTTCTTAGCTTTTTAAAAAAACCTGACAACTTCTTCAAAATAAAGATAGCATAGAGAAAGTAAAAAGATAAGCCATAGCTTGGAAGAACATATTTGCAATGAATGTATCTGATCAGGAACAGTCATTAAGAATGTATACACCACTTTCACAAATCAGTAATCCCCAGTGGCAAAGAACTTGAATAGACAATTCGTGAAAGAAGAAACCTGAATGTTTGACTTCATTACTAATCAGGGAAAAACAAACAAAAATGAGATACTTTGCAAATATCAAATTTTCAAAAACTAAAACAAATTCAAAACTGAATTGTTGGCAAGGATGTGGAAAAATGGAAACTTTCATACATTCTTGTTAGGAGTGAAGTTGGGACAATCACTTCAAAGGGCAATATTGCAGTACTTGGTAAGGTTACTTTGCTTATATTATAATTCACCAATTCTACTTTTAGGCATGGTGACTGTAGTTTCACTCTCTGTTACAGTAATCTCTAGCCACATGTAGCTATTTGAGCACTTGAAAAATTGAGATGTAATGTAAGTACAAAATGGGGTTCCTAGTGGCTTAGCAGTAAAAAAAAAAATCTGCTTGCAATGCAGGAGACTTGGGGCTCAATTCCTGGGTTGGGAAGATCCCCTGGAGAAGGAAGTGGCAACCCACTCCAGTATTCTTGCCTGGAAAATCCCGTGGAAGAAGGAGCCTGGCGGGCTATAGTCCATGGGGTTGAAAAGGAGTTGGACAATACTTAGTGACTAAACTACAACAACAAAAATAAGTGTAAAATAAACAACATATTGAAAAGACAGTATAAAAGAAGCATGTACAGTATCTAATTCATAATTTTATTTATGATGATTACTTATTGGAATGATAATACTTTGGATATATTGGTTAAGTAAAATATATTATTTGAATTAAAATTTAACCTGTTACTTTTAATTTTTAAAATGTGGCTACTTCTACTAGACGGTGCTGGTCTAGGAAAATTCTCACACATCTACCTGAGAAGACACGTGCGAGAATGCTTGTAGTAGCATGGCTTGCAAAGACAAATTTAGAAATAACCTCTATGTTAATTAATAGGACAGTGGCTAATTTGTCTCCATGAAATGAAATGAAATCCTATACAGTACAGAGTTAAATAAATTAGAGCTGAAAATACAAGCAAAGAGAAATCTCAAAAACATAGTTATGGAATGGTATGCAGAGTATGTTAAACAAAAAATACATTCTCTTCCTTTTTGTTTGAGACCTTCCATGCACCTCCAGCTTTCCCCTCTCACTTTAAAGCCAGGAGAAGTGGAACTCTACTCAAATAAGAATAACACCACTAACACATGTGACTGTGTCCCTAAGAAAAGTGAAAGGCTACTAGCATAATGAATACACCTATTTTGGCAGAGTGGAATTTAATCACAGCTTTATTGTGTAGTGGGGTTAACACTTGCCTAACTGATTTCACACAGTAGCTATGAAAACAAATCGTGATGAGAAGGAAAGCCTTCTCTGAATGTTGATAGATTCTGGCCTCTTCAGCAGCAGTTGATTCATGGGACTTGTTCTCATTTTGGCAGGTTTGAGTGGAAAACACACAGCCATGGGGGCCTCTGAAACCAAGAACTGGAACTGCGGAAACATTAGATGTTTGTATCAGGATGACCTTCAACCAGTACCCAACGAGTGACAGCTAGCCATCAGACCTGAAAATGACCTTTAATGTGCTTGTCTTACATGCTTCCCGGAGAAGGCAATGGTGTCCCACTCCAGTACTCTTGCCTGGAAAATCCCATGGATGGAGGAGCCTGGTAGGCTGCAGTCCATGGGGTCACTAACAGTCGGACATGACTGAGTGACTTCACTTTCACTTTTCACTTTCATGCATTGGAGAAGGAAATGGCAACCCATTCCAGTGTTCTTGCCAGGAGAATCCCAGGGACGGGGGAGCCTGGTGGGCTGCCGTCTATGGGGTCACACAGAGTCGGACACGACTGAAGCGACTTAGCAGCAGCAGCAGCGCATGTTCCCCACAGATACACAGAAGCGAAGTAAGATAATCCTAAGGGATATAGCATTCTACTTACGAGGTGCTCCAAGGACAGACAAAATTGCCAGAGCTGTTTTCTTTGTCAGTCAGTCCACACATCCATTTATTCACCCAGACATTCATCTTTCCTCTGACACACAGACCACCCTGGCACAATGTGAGAGGGATCACACTGGGTGTGAACACCAGCGGGTGTGGTCAGTGGGTCCATCTTTTCGTCTGTTCACCACACTCCCTAAGAGCACTACCAAGGACCTCGTACTGGCCAGATACAGCAAGCATTTAACTGTCCTTTCCAAGTACTGTGGACTGCATATTTGTGTCCCTCCAAAATTCATGTGTTGAAGCCCTAGTCTCCATTGTGATGGTATTAGGAAGTGGGGCCTTTGGGAGGTGATTATGTCATGAGGATGGAGCCCTCATGATGAAATTAGTTCCCTTATAAGAAGAGAAACAAGGGAGCTTGCTTCCTTTCTCACTCTTCCATCTGAGGACACAACCAGGAAGACTGTTCTCACCAGGAACTGAATAGGTTGGCCCTTTAACCTTGGACTTCCCAGTCTCCACAACCGTGAGAAAGAGGTTACTGTTGTTTAAGCCACCAGGACTATGGCATTTTTGTTGCAGCAGCCCGAACTGACTAACACACCAAACAAAGGATTTTACCCTGTGCAGGGTTTCTCTCAAGTGACCACTCCCTCCTTATGTTTGCGATTGTCCCCTGCATTGGTCTCCCTCTCACTTCTTGGGTAGTTAATTCTCAGACCCCACTCCTCCTTCTCATGCTTCCTGAGTTTTGGTGGGCTCCCAGGAAAATGCCCGCAAGTCTCTGGTTTCCTCTCCCAAACTTGGTGGCCCCAGGTTGAACTCATGATCTTCTTTTCATACCCTGTCTTCCTTGGTCACCATGTCAGGACTGGCTTGGGACCTCAACTGCTTCCCCAACATCAAGGGTCTCTGCCAAGTCAGAGGGATTGGCTGAATTGGAGTTTGTAAATTATGGAGCCTCAGGAATGTTTTGTTTGTTTAAACTAAATAGTGTTTGAGATAAATGAAAAATAACAAAAATGCAGACGTTCATTTATCCTTTAAACCTGAATTTCACAGGTTTGTAACAGTAAGTGGGCACCGATTGGCAGCTACCCCTTTTATTCTAAGCACATGCCATTCAATATGCCATGTAGTTTGTCAGGGTCCCCACTAGTGTCTATTGATCTCCAACAAGATACTTTCTTCTTTTTTTTTTCTTTTTTAAAAGTTATTTGCACAGACCTTGTAGTAAGGGGTGTCATAGATTTGTGTGGAAACATGATGGTGCTTTTGCAGAATTATTCATTGCATGTGGAAAAATATAGATACTATTGCACTAGTATAGGAAATGTGGGCTTTACTATGGCTCCAACTTAACCTATAAATGAAGGAAGATAAATTAAACAGTGACAGACTTTATTTTTTGGGGCTCCAAAATCACTGCAGAGGGTGACTGCAGCCATGAAATTAAAAGACGCTTGCTACTTGGAAGAAAAGTTATGACCAATCTAGACAGCTTATTAAAAAGCAGAGACGTTACTTTGCCAACAAATAACCATCTAGTCAAAGCTATGGTTTTTCCAGTAGTCATGTATGGATGTGAGAGTTGGACTATAAAGAAAACTGAGCACCGAAGAATTGATGCTTTTGAATTATGGTGTTGGAGAAGACTTTGAGAGTCCCTTGGACTGCAAGGAGATCCAACCAGTCCATCCTAAAGGAAATCAGTCCTGAATATTCATCGGAAGGACTGATGTTGAAGCTCAAACTCCAATACTTTGGCCACCTGATGTGAAGAACTGACTCATTGGAAAATACCCTGATGCTGGGAAAGATTGAAGGCAGGAGGAGAAGGGGAAGACAGAGGATGAGATGGTTGGATGGCATCACCAACTCAATGAACATGAGTTTGAGTAAACTCTGGGAGTTGGTGATGGACAGGGAGACCTGGTGTGCTGCAGTCCATGGGGTTGCAAAGAGTCAGACACGACTGAGGAACTGAACTGAACTGATAAGTGAACACTGATTCCTTTTAGTATCTGTGGTAGCTGCTCTCTGCCCCTCCTGTTTTTACTTATGCTGTTAATTAAACATGGCAAATAAACTGCCTGATCCAGCATACTTATTTTCTGGGAAAGACTGAAGGCAGAGAAAGATTGAAGGCAGGAGGAGACAGGGACGACAGAGGACAAGATGGCTGGATGGTATTACTGATTCAATGGACATGAGTTTGAGCAAGCTCTGGGAGATGGTGAAGGACAGGGAAACCTGGCGTGCTGCAGTCCATGGGGTCAAAAAGAGCTGGACAGGACTGAGTGACTGAACAACAACCAGCATATTTAATCCAAAGATTGCAGTAAGATCCCCCCTGAGCTCAATGAACAAGCCATTCAAGTTTGCTCAGTGATTTCTGCTCTCTTGGTTGGACCCACTTACTTGAGCTGCTTGGGTGGTTGCTGAATACAGCTCTCCAGGTCATCCATTTTGATAGAAGCTGTGTGTCACTTTTCTATGCCACAGATTTATTCCAGAGGGGGTGGAATCAAGTGCTCAGGAAGGGCAGGGCAGTCGCTCACACTTTTCCAAGATCTAGCTCTTTCCTGAGCTGTGTTTCCAGGTGAGAGATTGTGTCAGCTTTGGAAACACTGGTGGTGGGTTAGTAGCCTCAGTTCCATGCAACAGGGTTCTCAAGGGCCCGTTGAACTGAAACAACTGTTTCTTTATAAATGAAACAGAAAATGATGCTGTTAGAAACTCCAAACAAGAATTTATTTTTAAGCCGGGATAATTAACATGTAGGAATAGATAGGGGCTTCCCAGGTGACTCAGTGATAAAGAATCTATGTGCCAAGCAGGAGAAGTGGATTTGATCCCTGGATTGGGAAGATCCCATGGGGAAGGAGATGGCAACCCACTCCATTATTCTTGTCTAGGAGATCTGGCAGGTGGCAGTCCTTGGGGTCTCAAAGAGTCAGACACAACTTAGTGACTAAACAGCAACAAGGAATAGATGATGAACAAAGAAAACTGCTTCTATGTGATAGATGCTCTGTTTGGTCCGTTCCAGTTTCCAGGCAAAACTTTGCAGGTGTAATCAGAGATGTGCGCTGCTAAACTGAAACACAAGTCACCTTGTCTGCCTGCAGGCTGCTGGTTGTATTTATGATCATATCTTACCCACATATAAAGATCTTCAGGAAACTATTTTTCTCAGGACTCTCCAGCAGTGTATATACCACTCCCCTGTTTCCTGTCATAAAATGGGGGACACATTTTAAGAACAGGTTCTTTGAAAGGAAATAGTTATTTCTCTTTTTCACTAGACTAAGGTATATTATATAAATGAAAATATGATGTGAGCCAAATACACTCATATTTCAACAAAACAGAGTCTCTCTGCAGGCACTGAGGTTTAAGTATCCTATCAAGTGAAGTCAACTCCACATTGAATTCCCTTCTCTGAGCCACCGTATTTCTGAGATCTTATTACTTTTGGCACCAGAAGAAACTGGTCATTTTTACAGTATTTCAGGCTGGACAGATTGGGGAGTAAAACCTGGTCTCCTCAAATGAAGTGAAGCCAAAGAATTAAGTTAGTCTCAAATGGCACCATTTGCTGCTTTCACTTGGAAATCTTACTTCCCATCATTAAAAGCAAGGTTTGAGAATGTCAAAGCAACTTGGCCATCTGTTCAATTTCCATTTTATCTTGGCAGATTTCCTTTGGCTGAGTGTATACAAAGTTGACTTTTGATTCAAGAAGAAAGCAGGATAAAGAAAAAGAAGGGAAACTAAGTAGATATTGGGGGAAAGGAAGCATTTATTGAGAACTGACTATAGTCATGGAATTTTGTATATTTTATCCCTTTTTATGTCATAAAATCCTGATAAATTGGTATTGTGTCCATACTATTGATAAAAGATACAAGATTTGAAAGACTGCCTGGTTAACTACCAAATCCATTTTCTGTCTATTAATACTTGGAGAATAATAAAAAAAAAAGTGAGAAGAAACAAGTTTGAAAGACTATAACCCATTCACCTCAGGGGTTTGTTGAGAAGTTGGTGCAAGAGAGGTGTTGAACTCTAATGAATGGCTAAGGTGGAAATGAAAGCTTAGGAAGTGTCATTTTAAAAGGCTGAGAATCAAATGCAAGGTTCAGATACAAGGTCTGGCAAACCTCCTGAAGCCTAGACTCACATTTTGATGGTTTTAGAGTGTTTGGAAGAATTTTGTGGTTCCTTGACTTAACCTAAGTGAATGGGGAGTGATGAAGAAGGCAGTGTGTTCTATTCAATAAGGAGCAGGAGTCGGACAGGTGCCAGACATGAGCTAAGTATTAAAAGAGTGAATCTGCTTACTTTGTAGAGAATGGACAATAAGGACTCAAATTTAAAAAAAAGGAAACAAGCTAAGGCTTAGGTCAGTAGTCTAGGTGAGAGAGGGTGATGGCAAGAACCAGAGTGGTAGTGATGGAGAGAGTTGAAAAGTGGTTGAATTTACATTATATCTTCAAGGTAGAGCCAATATCATGGCTGTTGGATTGGAGGTAATATGTGAGACAAGGAGAGAAGTCAGGGATAATGCTGAGATATTTTTTTGACCTGAGCAATTGATTGAAACTGTGATGGGCGATTATCTGTGGAGAAATATTTTTTAAAAGGTATATTAACAAATACATGTGGAATCTAGAAAAATGGTATAGATGATCTTTTTTGCAAAGCAAATAGAGACACAGATATAGAGAACAGACATAAGGACACCAAGGGGGGAGAGGGGGTGGGTGGTATAGATTGGGAGATTGGGATTGATGTATAAAACAGATAAATGAGAACCTACTGTAAGCACAGGGAACTATACTCAGTGCTCTGTGGTAACCTGAATGGGAAGGAAATCCAAAAAAGAGGGGATATATATATATATATATATAGATATATATATATATATATAAAACTGATTCACCAACTACACTCCAATAAAAATTAATTTAAAAAAAGGTAGAGGAGGTATTGAGTCCAATTTGGGGTAGAAAAACTTTATCATATCTAGTGGTTATTCAAGTGAAATTATTGGGAAGACAGGTGAATGCATAAATTTGAAGACACTGTATATGATTTGGATATCAGGGCTGGAGGTATACACAGAAATGTGTTGTTGTTTTTCAGTTGCTATGTCATGTCCGACTCTTTGCAACCCCATGGACTGCTGCACACCAGGCTTCCCTGTCCTTCACTATCTCCCACAGTTTGCTCAAATTCATGTTGAGTCTGTGATGCCATCTAACCATCTCATCCTCTGCTCTCTTCTGCTTTTGCCTTCAATCTTTCCCGGTATCAGGGTATTTTCCAGTGAGTTGGCTCTTCACATCAGGTAGCTGAAGTATTAGAGTTTTAGCTTCAGCATCAGTCTTTCCAGTGAATATTCAGGGTTGATTTCCTTTAGGATTGACTGGTTTGATCTCCTTGCTGTCCAGGGGACTCTCAAAAGTCTTCTCCAGCATCACAATTTGAAAGCATCAATTCTTCAGCACTCAGCCTTCTTTACGGTCCAACTCTCACATCCATACATGACTACCGGAAAAACCATAGCTTTGATTATATGGACCTTTGTCAGCAAAGTGATGTCTTTGCTTTTTAATACCCTGTCTAGGTTTGTCATACATACAGAAATGTATGGCATTTAAATTCGTAAGATTGGGTGTGTTTCCCAAGGGATTATAGAAGGAGCAGAGAATGTTAATCTTTGTGGACCTAAAATGCATCCATAGCCTTCCAGAGTGGGGGCCATGGAGGTTGGGTGATAAGCAAAATTTTACTCTAAATCAACCTCACAGTGGACCTAAGTCTCTGAATTTACCTCAGGTTATTTCCTAAGTTCTTGAATGCATGACTGGAATAGGCCCACTGGTAACTGGCATAATCACCACCTTCACTTGTGAACTGAGGGCTAATAAGGTAGGGAGATCCAAGCAGAAGACCTTGGGACTTCTTTTCCCTACCAATCCCTGGGTGAACTGCAATTGTTGGTACCACCATCGAAGGCTTGAAAGATGCAGAAATGGTGATTCTTTCCATATCTTCACTTAATTTGTCTGTTGGTCTAGCCATAAGGCAGATGGGTCTTGGAGAATGACTGTGTGTTTTTGGAAAGTTAATCAGATGTGATTCCAATTGTAGTGGCAATATAGCTGAGGTAGGTGTCATGGAAGACTGAGCCACCTGTTCTTCCAACTTGCTTATGTTTTAGAACTATTTCAACTCAATTACAGCATGGTGTTGTGCATGCCTAATGCTGTAAACTTGGATTCAGATAATCCTCAGCTCTTAATGAACAGTCATGATGAAATTTTACCTTGGGTTCCATGGCCAGGCACTCAATCTCAGCTAGGGCTCCCTAGTTGGCCAGATACTGTTTCTTATAGGAAAATGGGCATTTGATGAGAAGATCATGACTTTGCTCCAATACCTTGGGTTCTAGATGATGCTGGGGCTGGACAGAAATTCCATGTAGTATCCTTATCTGCTGCACACACTGTGCTCATCACAGGATCTTCTGAGTTACAAAGCCCAAGTGGCTGGGAGCTTTCATTAATTGGACTGATTGCAGAGGCTTCTCTTGCTTTTGGCTGAATAATCTGGCAAACACATGGATTTCTTGGTCAATGAATCAGAGTAATTAAGCACTTAGGTGTGGTATATGTGTAACATGAGCTTCCTTTCCAATCTGCCCAAGCCATTTTTCAGTTGATTCTAAAAGATAAAATCTCAGCCAATACAGAGTCCTTAATGTCTTATTTTCTTGGACGCTTTCACTCTCACATAGATCTTCACCATTTTGGTGGTGTCCTGGAAAAAAACTTAGACTCTTTTATAGAACTTCAATATTTTACTCCCTTGGAAAAATGCCATGGTTTGCTGACCATTGTTCTAGAGTATCTTCAGTCAAACATATTCTGTCATCACAAGCATTCATTTCTTCCAAAATCTTACTTCTGACCTACCTCAGAAGTCCCATTAGAACAATTCTTCAACCATATTAAAAACCATGGTTTCTACCACCTTTTACTTTCTCCCATTCCCCCTCATAGCCTTACTTCCCTCCATATCCCACCTGGTTCCACTGATTGTCATTAACACAATAACTAGCTCCTTACTCACACTGGTGATTCTCTTGCTATGCCCTCTCCCCAGCCCATTACATATCTGGCAAACCCCAGTTCTGGGGAATCTCTCAGTTTTATCTGGGCTTCCATACCAGCCTGCAGCCTGGTCTCACTCTAAATTGATGAGCACACATTACAAATGGATCCTTGGTCTTCTTCACCACTTTCCCCTCATCAATTGGTCTTTTACTTGAGTCAGCTTGTCCACATTTCCTCCCTTCTGTGAACTTGCAACCCCCAAGCCCCTGCTCTTCATCCACTTATGACATTACTTCTTATTTCAGTGAGAAAATGCTCTCCCATCTATGGCTGTGTGTAAACTACTCTTGCTTCTCTCTAAGACTCCGCTTTCAAAAAACCCTCCATGGTCCCACACCAACTTCAGCTACAAACCTCTTATATCAGCATTCCTTGAAAGACTTTTCTCTATTTTTCTCCTCCCATTCTCTCCTTATCCATCTCCAGTCCATCCACTGAAACCACTCTTCTGAAGGCCGACAAAGACTTTTATCTTGTTTTGTCAATATTCAATTCTTCTTCCTTATCTGACTCAGATTCTCAACAATATTTGAAATGGGTTTTCACTAATGCTTCTCAAAAACCTGTCTTCACTTGGTTCTGGGATACCATGCTCTACTGGTTTTTCTTCTCTGTTTCCAGCCACTCCTTCTTCATCTCCTGTCTGGCTTCTGCTCATTCTAACCTTAAATCCTAGAATTCCCCAGGGCTCAACTTTAAGATTGTTTTTCTGCTCATTTAACAGGTGGTCTCAAATAATGGCATAATTTTAAATATCACTTATATTCTGTCTGTGCATTCAGGCTGCTATAACAACAACAACAAAAATACCGTAGACTGGTTGGCTTAAACAGCAAACAATTATTTCGCATAGTTCTGGAGGCTGGGAAGCCCAAGATCAAATTGCTGGCAGATTTTGTTGCATGAAGGGGGACACCTTCCAGGGCCTGAAAGGGGGCTCTTGTCTAACACTTGGAAATGAATTGTCAGAGGAGACACATGTGCTGACAAAGCAAGAGACTTTATTGGGAAGGGGCACCCAGGTAGCGAGCAGTAGGGTAAGGGAACCCAGGAGAGCTGCTCTGCTATGTGGCCTGAAGTCTCAGGTTTTGTGGTGATGGGATTAGTTTCCAGGTTGTCTCTGGCCAACTACTCTGACTCAGGGTCCTTCCTGGTGGTGCATGCATTACTCAGCCAAGATGGAAGCCAAAAAATGATTCTAGGAGGTGATAGGAAATGTGGTGTCTTCTTTTGAACTTTCCTGAATTCTTCTGGTTGGTGGTAGCTTCTTAGTCCTATGTCCCTGACCAGGACCTTCTGTCATAAAATAACTCATGCAGCCTTGTCCAACTCAATGAAACTATGAGCCGTGCTGTGTGGGGCCACCCAAGACATGGTGACGAGTCTGATAAAACGTGCCAGCAAATTTGAAAAACTCAGCAGTGGCCACAGGACAGGAAAAGGCCAGTTTTCATTCCAATCCCAAAGAAAGGCAATGCCAAAGAATGCTCAAACTACTGCACAATTGCACTCATCTCACACACTAGCAAAGTAAAAGTAAAAATTCTCCAAGCCAGGCTTCAACGGTACATGAACCGTGAACTTCCAGATGTTCAAACTAGATTTAGAAAAGGCAGAGGAACCAGAGATTAAATTGCCAACATCTGCTGGATCACCAAAAAAGCAAGAGAGTTCCAGAAAAACATCTACTTCTGCTTTATTGACTATGCCAAAGCCTTTGACTGTGTGGATTATAACAAACTGGAAAATTCTGAAAAAGAAGGGAATACCAGACCACCTGACCTGCCTCCTGAGAAATCTGTATTCAGGTCAAGAAGCAACAGTTAGAACTGGACATGGAACAACAGACTGGTTCCAAATAGGAAAAGGAGTACATTAAAGCTGTATATTGTCACCCTGCTTATTTAACTTATATGCAGAGTACATCATGAGAAACACTGGGCTGGAGGAAGCACAAGCTGGAATCAATAACCTCAGATATGCAGATGACACCACCCTTATGGCAGAAAGTGAAGAAAAACTAAAGAGCCTCTTGATGAAAGTGAAAGAGGAGAATGAAAAAGTTGGCTGAAAGCTGAACATTCAGAAAACCAAGATCATGGCATCCAGTCCCATCACTTCATGGCAAATAGACAGGGAAACAATGGAAACAGTGGCAGACTTTGTTTTCTTGGGCTCCAAAATCACTGCAGATGGTGACTGCAGCCATGAAATTAAAAGATGCTTACTCCTTGGAAGAAAAGTTATGACCAACCTAGACAGCATATTAAGAAGCAGAGACATTACTTTGCCAACAAAGGTCCGTCTAGTCAAAGCTATGGTTTTTCCAATAGTCATGTATGGATGTGAGAGTTGAACTATAAAGAATTCTGAGCACCAAAGAATTGATGCTTTTGAACTGTGGTGTTGGAGAAGACCATTCAACCCACTATATGCAGTTATTTCTTACAGGATCAGTGCAGTAGCTTTTTAACTGGTTTCTATATTTTAATTTCCACATCCCCATGAACACACACACAGAATTTATTTTACAGTGAAATATAACTCCTTACCATGGCCCACACAGTAGATAACTCTGGCCTCTGCCTATCTCTGATCTCATTTACCAGATACTATTGCTTTTATCTAGGCTAGTAGATGACCCTCAGACAGGGAAAAGGGGCTTCCAGGTGGCGCTAGTGGTAAAGAACCTGTCTACCAATGTAGGTTAGACAAAAGAGACATGGGTTCAATCCCTGGGTCGGGAAGTTTCCCTGGAGGAGGGCACAGTGACCCACTCCAGTATTCTTACCTGGAGAATCCCATGTACAGAAGAGTCTGGCGGGCTACAGTTCATAGGTCCCAAAGAGTCAGGCACGACTGAAGTGACTTAGCATGCACACAAACACACAGGGCAAATGGGGGGCCAGTCAGATTCTCATGAGCATGGAAGGTCAGCCATTCTAAGCAGGGGTAGGTAGATAACACACATCCAGAGGCTTGAGCTGAAATCAGTTTGTAAATTTCACAGAGGCTGCAGGGAACTGGCAGAGAGTGAGATGGCTGAGAACACCTCTACAGGTTAAGTCTCAGAAGCAGGGGGCAGAGAAGACATCAGAGGGAGAAGACACACTTACTTGTTGTTGTTGTTCTGTCCCTAAATTGTGTCTGACTCTTTGTGACCCCATGGACTGCAGCATGCCAGGCTCCTCTGTCTTCCGCTGTCTTGACTATCTCCCACACACTTACGGGGTTTAGTATTAGGTGGTGAGTCCTTGCGCGGGGCAGAACATTGTTACAGCAACTGAAGTCAGTCTATTCATTTCTTGTCTGCATTCCTGGATCCTGCACGTGTGTAATGGTACCAACAAGAGGCAAGACTCCATAGAGGATTGTAACTGTAATGGTAACTGAACTGCAGCAGTCATCTTGTGTCCAGGGAATAGAGCCTTTGTGGAGGTGAACTGTCCAGATATGTGAATATTAGTAGTGGAGTAAAAAGAATATGAATTAGACACTTGTTTTTAAGTTCCACTCTTCCAATTACTAGGCATAAATTCATATTACTTTCCTTCTTTGGAAAATTCATGAGTAAAATGGGAATAAAAACATCTGTGTGGCTGTTCTAGGTTGGGTCACCCATCTCCGTTTTATCATTCTTCTCACTGCAGAGGCTGCAAGACTGAACACTACATTGCTCAGATTTCTCAGTTCAAGATATGACTTTGATTTTACCAATTTGATACAGTTGTATGATTTTTAGAAAGTTAGAGGTAAAAGGGGGCCACTTTCCTGGAAAGAAATTTGTTGAAACACATGACATCCCTACAGATGGTTCCTGGGTCCAGTCTCCAGTTTCCTGGGGAGAGAGGAAGAGTAGTAGTAGTGTCCACAGCTTTTTAGTATGACTTCTATTCCTGGTCACAGATTGGGTCGTCCATTCTCTAATTTCCTGAGCATGAGACATAGATGGCAGGGTAGTGGCTTTTTGCTTCTATAGCTGCAGTGACAGACTCAGAGGAATAGCTTCCATGATGGATCAGTTCTCTCTTCCTGGAGACTATTCCAGGAGGACCGGTCTAGAATCTGATCCTTATGCCCTTCTGATGATTTTTAAAAGATTTAATCTTTGGAACCAAATCCTTTCCTTCTTAAAATCCTCAAAAGTAATTTCTATTTCCGGAACTGGAGAAGGGGACCCCTATAAAGGCATGAGATGTCTTGCCCAGAAAAGACCAGTTGACTCAACATGAAGAAGCCTCAAAATATAATATGGCATTTACCTTGGTGAGTGCACTGAAGTCCGGATTGGGCCTTTGGCTTACCTTCTTAGGGTCTGATATATTAGGATGGATGGGCCTTGGACACTGACTCATGCTAACAAACTCTCAAGATGAGAATTTATGAAACCAGATTACTAATTTAATTGTTTGTAATGAGAATTTGTTAATGTTAGTCACTCCGTTGTATCTGACTCTTTACAACCCCATGATCTATATCCTGCCAGGCTCCTCTGTTCATGGACTTCTCCAGGCAAGAATACTGGAGTGGGTAGCCATTCCCTTCTCCAGGGAAATTTTCCTGACCGAGGGATTGAACCTGTGTCTCCAGCATTGCAGGCAGATTCTTTACTGTCTGAGCCACGAGGGAAGACCTTAGAATGAGAAAGGCACTGCCAAAAAGACCAGATGCAAGTTTTAGCCTGACTAGAATCTCTATCAATTATGGTCAAGCCACAAGGGAATTCAAGTTATCAAAGACCACTCAGTGAACAGACTACAGAAACAAAGAAAGAGCCACACAGAAATGGACTTGCCTCCTGTGTCAGACTAACCGTAGGTCCTGGGCACTCTTTCCCCTGGATAGTGCTTGAGTGGACTCTCTGATATGGTGTCCCTGAGATTCTTCTTTCCATGCTTTCAAGGAAGACCAGAATTCCTTCTGAGTCTAAGCATCTCAGATCTCGAAGATCTGGGAGGAATTCTGCTCCTTAGGTGGTGCCTAAGAATATCTCTATTCTGTTTCATAATTAGCAGATTCTTAGTTTTCCATTTCATAATGTCAACTTACTTCTCCAAGTTCCAAGGTCTTAGAGAAAGACTAGCCAAATCACATATTTGTCAGGGTTGTTGTGAGGATTAAATTAAGTAAAATCAATGTATATATTCAAAATACCTACCATTATACCTGGCACATAGCTGCATATTTAATAAACATTCATTTTATTTCATTGATTTTTTTCTCCCAGATTTGAGCATAATATTAGTACTATTAAATATCTTAATATCAATCTTTGGAAAGTATTTTGTTTACTTATCTACCTTCCTAAAGAAAGAATACCAAACTTAACTTGGCTTTTTCTTATTGACTTTTGGTTATCAATATACACAGCCATTGGGCTTCCCAAGTGGAGCAATGGTCAAGAATCTATCTGTCAAAGCAGGAGGTGCAAAAGACACAGGTTCGATCCCTGGGTCAGGAAAATCCTCCAAATGAGGACATTGCAACTTGCTCTAGTATTCTTGCCTGGAAAATTCCATGGACACAAGAGCCTGGTGGGCTACAGTCCATGGCATCATAAAGAGTCGGACATGACTGAGCGACAGCATGCATACACACATAAACAGCTATTACTTTTCATATAATGATACTCTCCAGGGTTCATTTGGATATAGATCAACTTGTTTTGAAGCCAGGTGGCCCTGTTTCCTTTTTCTTGTTCCATGTCTCCTATTTAGATTTTATAGTCTCCTCCTTTAAATATAATTGTTCCTTTGTTACTTCTTGGTACTGCCAATCTACCTGACCTAATCAAACCACAGCCTGTTGTTGTTGTTCAGCCACCGGGTTGTGTCTGATTCTTTGCAACCCTATGGACTGTAGCATGCCAGGCCTCTCTGTCCTTCACCATCTCCCAGAGTTTGCCCAAGTTCGTGTTCATTGAATCAGTGATGCCATCCGAACATCTCACCCTTTGTGGCCCCTTTCTCCTCCTGCCTTCAATCTTTCCCAGCATTAGGGTCTTTTCTAATGCGTTGGCTCTTTGCATCAGGTGGTCAAAGTATTGGAGCTTCAGCTTTAGCACTTCTCCTTCTAATGAATATTCAGGGTTGATTGCTTTTGGGATTGACTAGTTTGATCTCCTTGCTGTCCAAGGGACTCCCAAGAATTTTATCCAGTATCACATCCTGAAGGCATCAACCTTCAGTGCTCTGCCTTCATTATGGTCCAGTTCTCACATCCATACATGACTACTGGAAAGACCATAGCTTTGACTACGTGGACCTTTGTCAGCAAAGTGATGTTTTTGCTTGTTAATACACTGTCTAGATTTGCCATAGCTTCCCTTCCAAGAAGCAATCATCTTCTAATTTCATGGCTGCAGTCACCATCTGCAGTGATTTTAGAGCCCAAGAAGAGGAAATCTGTCACTGCTTCCACCTTTCCCCACCCCACCCCTCTATTTGCCATGAAGTGATGGGATTAGATGCCATGATTTTAGTTTTTTTAATACTGAGTTTTAAGCCAGCTTTTTCCCTCTCCTCTTTCACCCTCACCAAAAGGCTCTTTAGTTTCTCTTCACTTTTCATGGTCAAATCACAACCTACTATAATCTAATACTAATGTGTTACAAATCAGGTACTAAGTCTAGTCAGAACTGCATATCAAATAAGAACTATCAGAGTTCTCTGGTGGCTCAGTGGTAAAGAATCTGCCTGCCAAGGCAGGAAACACGGGTTCCATCCCAGATGGGGGAAGATCCCACATACCCTGGAGCAACAAAGCCTGTGAGCCTGTGCACCACAACTAGAGGGAAGCCTGCGCAGCAACAAAGACCCAACACAGGCAAAAAAAAAAAAAAAAAAGAACTGTCAGAACGCTGGGTGAGCATTTAGGCATTGTCTATTGGTTCTAGGCAGATGAGAAAAATTCTAGGTTGAGAACAAGCAGCAAGTTTGGGAGCTCTGCATGTGTGCGTGCTCAGTCACGTCTGACTTGTTGTGAGCCCATGGACTGTAGCTTGCCAGGCTCCTCTGTACATGACATTTTCAGGCAAGAATACTGGAGTTGGTTGCCATTCCCTATTCCAGGGGATCTTCCAGACCTAGGGATCAAACCCTGTCTCCTGCGTTGGCAGGCAGATTCTTTACCACTGCGCCACCCAGGAAGTCCTTGGGAGCACTCATTAGTATGAATACAGGGAAGGATGGGCAGATGTTGTAAGTTAGTTCAAAAGGATTCTGAAATCAAGAGGTCATTGCTAACAAGTATAGCTGAAGTCCTGTTGGAGCAGAGGATGTTTTCTCTCTGCTGATACAGACTGCTTGCCAATCAGGTGGAATTTTCTGTATATGTGAAAGAACTGCAGAAAGCAGGGAGAGAAGCCCAGATGAGTCAGTAAGAAAATTCTTTTGGAAATTACCATGTGGGATTTTAATCTTGCAGCCTCCACCAAAAGAGTAAAAATTCTCTGTAATTTCTAGACTTGGTTTTTAGCACTGCACCGCTTTTTCAAGTCATTCTTATGTATTTTGAAGATATGAATATTAGCACTTTTTCTGGCATCTTAATCTTGCCTTAGGTACAGAGGTGAAGGCCCTGAACCAGCAAACCTTAGAAGTCCATGCTCAATGATAAAATGTAACTGGACTTCCAAGACAGAGCTGGGAAGTGTTGACACAGAGACGCTCTTAGAGCAAGTTTGTGTGCTTGATGCACAGTGAGGTCAACCAAACCGAAATGTCAGAGTTTGGAGCACAAAAATTTCTGTTGCAGGGCCATGCAAGGAGTCCAGTGGCTCATGCCCTTGTCAACTCCAAATTGGTGATTGCCAAGGACATTTGCCAACTTCCTCTGTGTAGATTGCATCTTGTGCTGCTGCAGCTGTTGACCTTTGACATGCCCTGAAAGGGGTTCGGGGTGGAGAGTGAGGCACACTCTGTGCTCCAGGAAAACTGGTGGAATAGGTCTGCAGATAGCTGTTGTCAGGAACTGATTTCATGATCCCAATCCTTGTATCTCCTCATATCTAAAAAAGCACTAAATCCCTTCATGGTGATATCAGCTTCTTGTGACTAGCAGAAAACCTTTTGTAAAATAAGTACTTGATTGCATTGAACTTCCCCTTCATGAAAGTCATATATATTGACCTTGCCCTAATACCTCTTTGCAGCAGTTTCTCAGAGCTGTCTGAGGTTCTCTCTTCCAGGCTGCAGTCTTAATTTTGCCCCAAATAAAACTTAACTTGCACTCTCACGTGGTGCATCTTTTTTTTTTATCAGTACCCTGAAAAGCCCTGAGTTCATCAAAGAGTTTGGGCAAGACATTTTAAGAGCCAGCTGAGGGGGTTTGTGATCAGCTTGTGCATAAGTCTTTTTTTTTTTTTTTTTCATTTATTTTTATTAGTTGGAGGCTTATTACTTTACAACATTGTAGTGGTTTTTGCCATACATTGACATGAATCAAAGCCATGGATTTAATTGTGTTTTCCCATCCCGATCCCCCCTCCCACCTCCCTCCCCATTCCCATCCCTCTGGGTTTCTTCCCAGTTTTTTGCCCCAAAAAAAAAAACCAAAGCCCTGAGCCCACTTGTCTCATGCATCCCACCTGGCTGGTGATCTGTTTCACCATAGATAATATACATGCTGTTCCTTCGAAACATCCCACCCTCACCTTCTCCCACAGAGTTCAAAAGTCTGTTCTGTACTTCTGTGTCTCTTTTTCTGTTTTGCATATAGGGTTATCATTACCATCTTTCTAAATTCCATATATATGTGTTAGTATGCTGTAATGTTCTTTATCTTTCTGGCTTACTTCACTCGTATAATGGGCTCCAGTTTCATCTATCTCATTAGAACTGATTCAAATGAATTCTTTTTAATGGATGAGTAATATTCCATGGTGTATATGTACCACAGCTTCCTTATCCATTCATCTGCTGATGGGCATCTAGGTTGCTTCCATGTCCTGGCTATTATAAACAGTGCTGCGATGAACATTGGGGTGCACGTGTCTCTTTCAGATCTGGTTTCCTCGGTGTGTATGCCCAGGAGTGGTATTGCTGGGTCATATGGCAGTTCTATTCCAGTTTTTAAGGAATCTCCACACTGTTTTCCATAGTGGCTGTACTAGTTTGCATTCCCACCAACAGTGTAAGAGGGTTTCCTTTTCTCCACACCCTCTCCAGCGTTTATTGCTTGTAGACTTTTGAATAGCAGCCATCCTGACTGGCGTGTAATGGTACCTCATTGTGGTTTTGATTTGCATTTCTCTAATAATGAGTGATGTTGAGCATCTTTTCATGTGGTTGTTAGCCATCTGTATGTCTTCTTTGGAGAAATGTCTGTTTAGTTCTTTGGCCCATTTTTTTTTTTTTTTTTTTATTTTTCTGGAATTGAGCTGCAGGAGTTGTTGTATATTTTTGAGATTAATCCTTTGTCTGTTTCTTCATTTGCTATTATTTTCTCCCATTCTGAAGGCTGTCTTTTCACCTTGCTTATAGTTTCCTTCGTTGTGCAAACGCTTTTAAGTTTAATTAGGTCCCATTTGTTTATTTTTGCTTTTATTTCCAATATTCTGGGAGGTGGATCATAGAGGATCCTGCTGTGATTTATGTCTCAATAGATGCAGAAAAACCCTTTGACAAGATTCAACATCCATTGATAATAACAACTCTCCAGAAATCAGGAATAGAAGGAACATACCTCAACATAATAAAAGCTATATATGACAAACCCACAGCAAGCATTATCCTCAATGGTGAAAAACTGAAAGCATTTCCCTTAAAGTCAGGAACAAGACAAGGGTGCCCACTCTCACCACTACTATTCAACATAGTTTTGGAAGTGTTGGCCACAGCAATCAGAGCAGAAAAAGAAATAAAAGGAATCCAGATAGGAAAAGAAGAATTGACACTCTCACTGTTTGCAGACGACATGATCCTCTATATAGAAAACCCTAAAGACTCTACCAGAAAATTACTGGAGCTAATCAATGAATATAGCAAATTTGCAGGATATAAAATTAACACACAGAAATCCCTTGCATTCCTATACACTAACAATGAGAAAACAGAAAGAGAAATTAAGGAAACAATACCATTCACCATTGCAACAAAAAGAATAAAATACTTAGGAGTGTATCTACCTAAAGAAACAAAAGACCTATGTATAGAAAACTATAAAACACTGATGAAAGAAATCAAAGAGGATGAAAATAGATGGAGAAATATACTGTGTTCATGGATTGGAAGAATCAATATTGTGAAAATGAGTATACTACCCAAAGTAATCTATAGATTCAATGCAAACCCTATCAAGCTACAAACGGTATTTTTCACAGAACTAGAACAAATAATTTCACAATTTGTATGGAAATACAAAAAACCTCGAATAGTCAAAGCAGTCTTGAGAAAGAAGAATGGAACTGGAGGAATCAACCTGCCTGACTTCAGACTCTACTATAGAGCCACAGTCATCAAGACAGTATGGTACTGGCACAAAGACAGAAATATAGATCAGTGGAACAGAATAGAAAGCCCAGAGATAAATCCACGTACCTATGGACACCTTATCTTTAGACAAAGGAGGCAAGGATATACAATGGAAAAAAGACAACCTCTTTAACAAGTGGTGCTGGGAAAACTGGTCAACCACTTGTAAAAGAATGAAACTAGAACACTTTCTAACACCATACACAAAAATAAACTCAAAATGGATTAAAGATCTAAATGTAAGACCAGAAACTATAAAACTCCTAGAGGAGAACATAGGCAGAACACTTTCTGACATAAATGCACAAGTCTCTGTTTGGTTGATGGTGAGGGAACAGGGTGGTGTCACAGGGGTTAACATAATCAGTCCTCAGGCTCTAGGACGTCTGAGGCCATGGGCTCATTGTATCAAGTAGTGAAGTCTTTCGTTTGGTGGTGGTGGTGGTGGGGTTCATATCTGTAACTGTTCATATCTGTGACTCAGGAAATGTGCATCAAATACTGTTATTTAGATACTTCAGAGAGGAGCTAAAGTGGAGAGGAATGGGTAAAGGTTTTGTCCCAGGAAGGCCCCATAGCATCCTGCTCAGTTACAATTGGGTATGGAGCACAGGCCGGCAAGGGAGAAACTACAATGTGAACGTAGATTGCACCTTTCTAGACATTCTGCCAGCAAAAGCCTCAACTAGGATTTTGCCCTCATTTCTGTCTAGCCTCCGGTATCTTTAGAAAAATGTGCAAGATCTGAGCAAAGGTCAGCAGTCATCAGGAAGAGAAGGCTTAATATTGATTAGTGAAGAGTAAACTCTGACTCTTAGAGAAAGAATTACATTTAACAAAACATCTTGATAACTATGTTTTGACATGCAAGAGTAGCCCTCAAAGAATTTTCTGGATTGGCTGGCATCAATCAAAGAAGACAAAACCATTTCTGCAAAAGTGATGAAAGCAGAATTTTGAAAGCCCAGGGACAAGATGAGGCAGCCCCCATCTCCTTTATTTTCCTCCTTTCACCAAAGGAACAAGGAATTTTCTAAGGGAAAGGGAGAGTGGGTGTTGGGGAGAGGACTTACTGAGATGCACACAGTGAGCAGAGATAGGCAGAGATCCTGTATCCAAACTTAGGGAATTTGTAGGGGCTGTTATCTCCCTGTCTGTGTCTCAAGATCCTTAATAAAACCCTCCTCTTCATAACTGCCTACGTGGTGGTGCTTTGGAAAAACAAGGAAAAGAGACTGAGCTCCAGGTTTGGGTTGCTACAAGTTGGAGAAGAAAAAACACTGCAGGAGGGAAGATGACAGAGAGTAGGAGAATTCTATGAAAGGATAGGAGGAATCAAGCAATTGAATTCAAATCCAGCCTCTGTACTGCAAAACTGAATTATATCTTGGAGACAGAGTTTTGGGTGAAATAGAAAAGAATAGCTTTACTGCTTTGCCAGGCAAAGGACACCACAGTGGGCTAATGCCCTCAAAACTGTGTGTTCCAACCTGAAGGGGCTAGTGAGGAATTTTATAGTAGTGGTTCAAAGAGGACGTGATCAGCTTTATGGGCATTCTTCTAACTGGTTGGTGATGAGGTAAGTGGGATGCAGCATCATCAACATTTGGGTTCCAACTGGTCTGGGATCTCTGTGTCTGTGGGCAGCATACCCTTAATTTCTCCCACCTGGTGGGAGCTTCAGTCTGCAAAACAGCTTAAAAATATTGTTATGTATATCCCTTGAGGGGGAACCAGAATGCTGCCCCAAGGATCCTGGTTGTTTCTTTTGACTATTCCTTCCTCATTTCTTCAGCACCTCACTTCCCTAATTAGCAACTCTTTGAACCTGCCCCATGGAACTCAGGGAAGGTTGTGGAGGTTGAATGAAGTCTATTTCCTGTAATCAAGAAATGGGGGACACAGAAAAGCTATTGTGCCCAGGAGCCCCACAGTGTCCATCTCAGAATCACAATAACTGGAATATACGACCTTCTGAAAATTCCCAGTGAATTGTAGTGAAAGGAGTATGTGTGCTCATATGGTGCAGGATCAAGTCCAACCCAACTTTTATTTAAATCTCAAAGTACTGGCCATCTGGATGGGCCCAAGAGCATAGGGCACCCAGAATCAGCACAGTCAGGAGATACAAGGTTTGGTTTAAAGAAGCAGAAGGTATCAAGTACAAGACAGCATAGGTAGACCCTTGTGTCCTTTGGAACAGATATTTCAATTTCTTAATATTCCCAGTATCTTCTTGGAAGATGTTAGTGACTTCCCAGAAGCCAGGGAGGGAAGCTTTTTTTCTAGTATTTCTTAGACTTGTTTCCTCCTATACTGTTGTTTGATTGGCCAAAGTGGTCTGCTAATTCCTAAAAGCATCCCTGTACTTTCTTCCCATTGTACACAACAGGAGATGATACTAACTCATGCTTTGCAGGCTTTAAAAAGCACACAGTACCTCACAGGACCTCCTCTTTGTTCTTTAAGTCTTATAAGACCTTTGATGGAGAACAATAAAATTCTATCCCAGTAAATATTGGGTTGGCCAAAATGTTTGTTTGGGTTTTTTCGTAACAGCTTAGTGGAAAAACCCAAATGAACTTTTTGGCCAACCCAATAAGTTAACTGCAGGTTTTTAATACTTGATGAAAGGGTTTTCCTTTGAGAGGATAATACCTTTATCCAATTAGAAAAAAAATGGATCCTCAAGGATAAGTCACACATCTCACTGCCTGTTGCCCACAAGAGGCAATCTTTAGATTGCTTCTAAAGAGGCTTCTAAAGATTTCCCAGCTGGATCTGAAGTCGTGCTGTATAAGGAACTTTCTTATTATGGAAAGGGACAGAGCTGGGTGGAGGAGTAGGAATAGTCAGACAGCTACATGGGTTCTTTGGATGGTTTTAGGGGAACCTTCCAAATGCTTCCAAAACCTAGCCAAATGCTTCCTCTGAAACAGTGAAACAGAGTATCTGTGGGAAGTTTCGACACCAGGCTGTCTAATGCTTTTAAGAACCTTAGTCAGGGCCAGAAATCTTTACTCATCAGAAAGGATTTTGTGGGTGAAAAGAATGTTTTGGACAAAGTTTTTTCAACTTCATGAATAGAACCAGAGTGAAATTTGCAGTAAATAAAGCTTAATGAGTAATTTCAGCATTATTCACAGTAGCCAAAAGATGGGAGCAACCCACATGTCCACCAATAGATGCATGGATAAACAAATGTAGTATACATATATACAGTGGAATATCATTTGGCTTTAAAAGGAAGGAGACTCTGACACACAATACAATGTGGATGAACTTTGAAGGTATTATGCTAAGTGAAATAAACCAGTCACAAGCATGCTACATGATTCCACTTATGTCAAATTCACAGAGGCATAAAGTAGAATGGTGGTGGCCAGGGTCTAGGGGGAGGGGAGAATGAGGAGTTACTCTCTAATGAGTGCAGAGTTTCAGTATGAAGAGATGAAAATAGATCTGGAGAGGATGTTGGTTGCACAGCTATGTGAATATACTTAATGCCACTGAACTGTACATTTAAAAATGGTGACAATGGTAAAAAATAATAATAAATTTTATGTTATATGTATTCTACCACAATAAAAAAAAAAGCTTAGTGAGAAAGATACTATGCTGTTTGCAAAATTATGTATTTTTTTAATCACATTTTCCCACATATACTCTGTGAAAGCATTCATGAGAATAAGATTCTTTTATTTGAATCAGCTGGGGAACTCTCCATATAGAAAGCATTAAGTACAAAAAATCTCTGATAAGACTTGCACTGACCATTTTAAACCTTTGTTTGATCCAGCTTTTCTATGTATTTGACCCTAGAACACCTTTTCCAGAGATTCCCTTAAACACCTGTTAGAACTGGTATTCTGCAAAACATCAGGTTGGAAAGCACTATCTAAGTCTTCTTCCAACCTGCATAGGAGATGTGTTTGGAAAGTAATGGGTGATTTTCTTTGGAAGCTCCATTCTTTATAGATACACCTAATGAACTTTGTGATTAGCAGTTAGAGATTAGTTTGTTAGGCTTTATTAGTTTAGTAAAGAGATGGTAAATAAAAAGCTCTCAGTGTGTGGAGAGGTCTCTGACCCATGTACTGGAAAATTAGTTTGAATTTTGCCAATAATGGAGGCAAACTCCATCACCCTGGTGGCAGCTACCTGGACTGCAGACATGTGATTGGCAAATAAAAATCAGTCAGTTGACTATAACTGTCCCACAACTGACTTTTATTTTAATCTGCCCAAAGGCTCCCCTTTTCCTTGATTGATATAAGTGGGCTTTTAGGCCTACATGGGTGGAAACACTAATTTAAAATGATCTTGCTTTCACAGTTATTATTTCATGCTTGGATTTTGACCTACCTCTCCATCCAGAACAGCTGCAGAAAAAGACATTATTTCATGGTGTATCTTGTGCCCACAGATCAACATTTTGGGAAAATTATTTCCACCTTCTGGATTTCACATTCCTCATCTCTAAAATAAAGAGCTTGGATTAGATTGCAAAAGTTCCTTCCACCTTAAAAAAAAAAGTCACTTTTTTTTCAGATAAGAGGAGTCCTTTTCCCTTCTCTTGCAAGTCAACATTTCTGTCTTTACCTTATGAAGATTTTGAGGTCTTTATGCTTCCTGTTTTATTAGCATTTGCAATTTGTATACAATATTTTTTATATTTCATACCTACCAGACACTTTTCTTAACGGTTTTGTTGTTCCTCTGGCACATTTATTGCTAAGTTTTTGACCAAATATTCTTAGAAAAGGTTCAAGGCTTGAAACTATGGCTCTTTTAGAAAATAATAGAACATTTAAAGTGAACCAAAGCAAAGTTTTAAAAACACCTATAAATTATAAACATTCAAAGACAACCATTATAAGAACTGAAATGCAGGGTGAGACTTCCAAGCTAGAAAAGAGAAAGAAATGGAATAAGAAAATAAATATGCCAGGAACTCAATATTTAAAAAAAAAAAAAAAGGAAAGAGAAAAAAATCCTACAAAAGAAAACATAAAGAAAAATGGTAGAAACATGCCCAAATTGTGTAATCAATAAAACGCAAATGACGTAAGTATATTAGTTAAAATAGACTTTAGAATGATTTTGAGAACAGTATTCAAAATTCAACCATGTGCTTTTACAAAAGATGTACCAGAAACTTACAAACATGGGAAGGTTAAAAATAAAAATGGTGGGAAAAGATGAAACACATAAATCCTAAACAAAAGACAGCTGGTGAAAAGATAATAATTTTAGATAAAATGGACTTTAAGGTAAAAGTCATCTTTAGGAATAATGTGATCTCTACATAATATTTTTTATTGGAATACAATTGCTTTACAAGGCTATATTAGTTTCTGTTATACAGCAATGTGAATCAGCCAAACGTGTACATATATCCCTTCCCTTGTGAACCTGCCTTCCACCCCATCTCCTATCCCATCCCTCTAGGTCATCACAGAGCACTGAGCTGAGCTCCCTGTGCTATACAGAGGCTTCCCACTAGCTATCTATTTTACACATGGCAGTGTATGTATGTCAATGCTACTGTCTCAATTTGTCCCCCTCTTCTTCCCTGCCCCCGAGTGCCATTTTTCTAAATTTCATATGTCTGTGTTAATCTGCATTATATTTTATTTATAAAATGGGATGCAGTGCACCTCTCCAAGTGTAGGTGGATGATACGACATAAAGTATTTGAAACTCTTAGCACAATGCTTGGCATAAGTTCTCAGTCATTGGTGGCACTTACTATTATTTGTTACTTTTCAAAAAGCTCCAAATCAGCAGTTGCTGCTGAACCTGATGATAAAGTTTTAATAACACTCTGATTGAAAGCCATGGTACTTTGTGGATGAATATCAGATGGATGATTCTATTTTCCCACAAATCCTAGTTTTTCAGTTTTTTATTATTTTTAGCCAACTTTATAGTTTTGCATATTTGAGGTCCACAGTTGGCAAAATTGAATGTTTTGGTTACTTTTGGCAGTTCTTACTGTGCTTAGAATTTCAGAGTCAGGATAATGCAATGTGTCTTTCTTAGCATCCTGGTCAAAATGCTCACTTTCTCCTGGACATGTCTAGACAGTTTAATGTGATATTTGCATAAAACTCAGAATCTGAAACTGTTGCAGGAAGGGGGACCCCTTCCAGGGCCTGAAACTGGGCTCTTGCCTAACACTCGGAAATGAATTGTCCCAGGAGACACATGTGCTGACAAAGCAAGAGATTTTATTGGGAAGGGCACCCGGGTGGAGAGCAGGAGGGTAAGGGAACCCAGGAGAACTGTTTTGTCGCGTGGCTTGCAGTCTCGGGTTTTATGGTGATGGGATTTTCTGGGTTGTCTTTGGCCAATCATTCTAATTCAGAGTCTTTCCTGGTGGTGCATGCATCACTCAACCAAGATGGATGCTAGTGAGAGGGATTCTGGGAAGTGGACTGACACGCGGTGTCTCCTTTTGACCTTTCCCAAACTTTTCCGGTTGGTGGTGGCTTATTAGTTCCGTATTCTTACCAGGATCTCCTGTCATAAAACAACTCATGCGAATGGTACTAAAGGACCTGACCAGGGTGGGCGGTTTCAGTCAGTGTGCTTCCCCTAACAACTCCCCCCTGAGAGACTTCATACTCAAGATACTTCTTGGGAATTGGGGCAGAGGTCTCTTTCTTCTGTAGCTTCTTCCTGCTGTGTATGGGCATAGGCCTGCCTAGTAGAGCAAAAGTCTCTTTCTACCTGATCTAAGTCAAGGTATTTTTTGCCTGAAACCAACATTCACCCTTGTAATAACAGCAATTTAGTTTGAAACTACTGGTCCCTCTCAGAGATGACATAGACAGGGGACAAACAGGAGACCTAGCAGGATGGTCATCTCTGGTCCCCGGAAACAGAAGGCAACATTTGGGGTGAGGGTTGCAGGGTTTGTGACCCTTCTTGATTGGTTGGTGGTGAGGCAACAGAGCTCTGCTCCAGGAATCTTGTGTTTAGCCTGAAGGTACCATCCTCCACCTGGGTGGGGGCTCCAGTTCTGTTGAAGAACTCAAAGACATTGCTATGCATATTCCTTTGAGTAGGAACCAGGACCATGTCTCAAGGCTGTATCAGCATTTGATTGTTTCTCCTCTGTTTCTGTATTCCCTCCTTTCCCTGATTAGCCATTGTTTGAATTCACCCTTTGGAACCCAAGGAAGGTCAAGGAGGCTGAATGAAGCCTATATCCTACAGACAAGAAATCGAGAACACAGAACAGATCTGTACTTCAGAGCCCCACAGAGTCCTGCTCAGTTTTAATTTAGGGAACTGGGCAACTATGACTGTGATAACTTCCTGTCAAAATGGGGCATAAGAGTGCCTCAGCCTGGAGAAGAGACACTGAATTGGAAGTATTCCTGAGTTCCAAGTCCTAGATCTGAGCCTTGTATGATTACAATCTCAATCCCTTGGTCTGCCATTTTGTTGTAACAGACCCAATTAGAAGTAGCTGGAGGAGGGATAACTGGAATTTTAATAGACAATGTAAATCTCATTTCTTTTCAGAAGAATAGGCGTGAAACCCAGTCTTGATCTGGCACTTCGGGGAGACTTGTAGCCAGGTAGCCAGTTGCCTAGTTTTATAAAAAATAAGGTTGCAGTTACTAGATTCCAGCAGACATTGTTTTGAGAATGGTGCCATCTAAGCCTAACACGACTGAGAAAAACTCAAGTGTTAGCAATACAACACCTACCTGAAATTACACCATAGTGTCACCTAGCTATTTCCTAGGATGTCTGAACCATAGCCACTCTATTTTGACTTTTTAACTTTAAAATTTTCCTTAATAGCCAAAGCAGATGTCACCATTAATGATGTCAGTGTTTCCCTAGGTAAGAGAAGATGCAAGAATCGGAACTCATAAAATCTTCTCCTGAAAGGATCTAACTATCTGAAGGCCTGTTCTGCCAGTTTTTCCAAGAGCACAGAGTGCCTCATTCCTGATTTTCACCCTGAACTCCTTTCAGGGGCTTTGAAAGTCAGCAGTTGCAGTGGCCACGATTGTGTTTCATGACCATTTTACCCCATGGTGCTGAGAATGTCCATTCTCAGGTTTGGCAAAAATTTTGTTGATAGGCCACTCAACATGCTGTTACTGGACTAGGCCATAAAACAGTATCCAAAATTCTCTGGGCCACTTGTCTTACTAGCCTCTTGGTCCAGGAAACAATTCCCTCTTCTTGCTTCTTCCCATATCTAGAGTTACACTGTTACCATCATCGATCTCATATGGAACTATATATTATTCTATCAGAGGCCTCAGACACACATTTGGCAGTGTAAGAAACAACAATTTTGTAAAACAGGTGAAATACAAAGAACATAGCCAGCAGTATTAGTAAAGTCACAAGTAAGACTTAAGAGCTTCCATTAGATGTAGCCCAGTATATCTCAGGTCATCTGACTTAGTCTGCTCTGTAGAATTTTTATCTTCCAGGGAAATTATATATTGGCACCATCTATAAGGTACATAGCCCAGTTTTCTAGTGTTACTAGACTGATTATCCTTAGTATGATTTAATTGTTTCCAACACAGAGGAGACTTTAAATCTAAATTACCATAGCCTGGTGTTATCTATATAAATCCATCCCATAACTGTCGGGGATTTTTCCTCCTTTGCTGAAACTTTTCTTGTTGCTCTGATTGAGCTTGAGTAATAGAAGAAAGCTCAAATTTATGGCCAGAGTCAGAGAAGGCATTATTAATTGGCCCAATGAGGGGATCCCATCTAGTAATATCAAAGTGACCTGAATATGACTATAATTTTTTTTTAAGTAAATTTTCTCAGGGCCAACCAGTTAGAGTCTTGTAGTAGAGAAATTCACAAAGGTAACCCAGGACTAGACACAGGTAATTGGCCACAAACCCAACAATTGGATTGATTTCTAAAACTAGCATAGGATCAGGCCTATGATAGAAAAGCATTTGATTTATAAGCAAAGGTCTAAAAAGTCAAGAAAACATTATAAATGATCATACGAATCAGGTCCAACATCTTGGGCAAGCTGTCTACCTCTGATGTCGTCGTCTTCTCATCCTGGTGTAGTGTAGTTTCTTCTGATAAAAAAGTCCTTCCATCCAGGTTGGAGACAGTCCCTTAAATTACGCCTTTTTCCAGTCCTGGTTGCAGGTCATGAGGCATCTGATCTTCATCCAAAGATAGATTACTGAGATAAGCTTCAGAAACAAACTTAGGGTGTTCTTTAAGAATTGAATTAAATTTTACATTAATATCACATAACAGCAAAGAACTATTCAAGAAATGAGTTTTACTACATGCAGACCTCCATTAAAAAACTGGGATTTAACATTTCTTGAAACATCTTTTTCCCCTAAAATTACCCTCATTTTTATCAGATATAACCAAATTAAGGCTAGTTTGTTTGCAAAATAGGTCTGTTCTCACTAATTTTGGTCTGATGATTTATATAACCATAATTGATCATAGACTTTTAATTTTGCTGAAACACTTATAGAGTCTCAGACTGAACTTTTAAAATAAAACCGGGCTGGGAAACACACCAAAGGCTTATCACAGATTTTGCCTGACAAATCTAAGTGAATTCTTCCCTTTTTAAAGTCTCAAAACTCCTTGAGATTTTTGTACCTGTTAGTGACATAACCTTCCTAATTCGTTTGATAAGCTTACTGGAAACCTAAGAGTTTCCAATTTCTGGAGGAGTCAGAGAGAAAATATAATTGTTTTGTTTATAATGTATATTTTTACCAAAGTATTGTCATAACTAGTTTGAGAGGAAGGTTTTCCCTACTCCCGGAAAACACAAGATTCAAACCTGTAATTTTTCAGATAGAAACCGTAAAAGTTATAAGCATATTGGCTAGTTCATTCAGTCCTTTTGTTAACTTTTGTGAAGTCATCAGGTTTTCCATTAGAATACCAGGACATATCAGAATGTTAAGAACTCCATATAATTTATAGTATATCTGTATTAGTAATTTTACCATACACTATAACATGAGTGGATTTATTACTCATTTGATAATCTTTTTCAAGTAACAAATAAACACAGCTTAATATCTCTCTTTGGGATGTTTCAGGGGCCCTCTGAAGCACCCCAAAGTTCAGTCAGTTCAGTCGCTCAGTCGTGTCCGAGTCTTTGCAACCCCATGAGTCGCAGCACACCAGGCCTCCCTGTCCATCACCAACTCCCAGAGTTTACTCAGACTCATGCTCATCGAGTTGGTGATGCCATCCAGCCATCTCATCCTCTGTCGCCCCCTTCTCCTCCTGCCCCCAACCCCTCCCAGCATCAGGGTCTTTTAGAATGAGTCAACTCTTTGCATGAGGTGGCCAAAGTACTGGAGTTTCAGCTTCAGCATCAGTCCTTCCAATGAACACCCAGGACTGATCTCCTTTAGGATGGACTGGTTGGATCTCCTTGCAGTCAAGGGACTCTCAAGTTAGCTAGCGGTAAAAGGAACTTCAAAAGAATTCGATTTAGGAGGTTTTATCGAAAAGATCAATTAAAAGCGTTTATAACATTTGGTCAGATTTAGTCAGTGTTGATGGGTGTATCATTTAGCTTGTTGATATGTCACAATGGGCGTAAATACCAAGGCTCAAGGTCTAGTGAAAGTCAGCTCCGCCATCTTGGACCTAGTTGGCTCTAACCAGTTTTCTTGTGGCTGTGTCATTCCTAACAAAATCCATTTATCTAACTAATTGTAATCCAATTTTAGAAAATCCTGATCTTGCATAACTCTTTTTAGTATTTTTTGATATCTTTTTTTTTTTAAACTGGAAACACACTTCCTACTTTCTTTTAGCAACCAAGAGCTAACTTTTATATTAGCATTTTATAGATTGGTGAGCATAAATACCAGTGATAATTTCTAAAACCCTTGCTTTCTTAGAACATTTTGGGATGGCACCAAACATTATTCATTTATAGTCCCAAATCTCTCTAGTTTCTCTGTAAAAGGAAATTAGTGTTTAGTAGTAAATGTTTCAAAATCTTATTTTATTTGGAAATGACCTAACTATTCAATAGACTTCCAACACTTAGCACACTCAGCACAACCCTTAGAAATTCAAGTTACGCCAATCAGGAGAGACTATTTTAGACAGATATTCCTAAAGAATAATTATTCTTAATAGAGTTTATATAAAAGCTCATATCTCATTTACATTTTTTTAGAATTTTCTTCACTCAAGGTAATTTCCTTGTTGACAAACTTGTAACAGATATAATATTTAACTTATATTAAATCTAGGTACAATGAAAATATTCTACTTAATATTAATTACTCTAAGACATGTCTATATTAGATAGGTCAACAAACAAACATTAATATCAGGTATTTAATACTGAATATTTCCCAGTTCACATGAACCTGGAATTTATTGTTTAATTTAGAATTATTTGATTTATAAGCGCTTACCTTTCTTTAAGCCAATTAAATAGAGCTCATTTACAAATTAACCTCAAAAATATTACCCAGAGACAAAGACACACCAAGACATATTTAGACAGACACAGTGCAAGATCTAGGTTCATTTTTTAGTTTAGTCATGAATTAGATATTACAATATAAAATTTACTAGTTTATAAAAAAACAGTTGAAATAAATAAAAATTTTAAAGTCTTTCCCCCTTTTTCCCTCAGTCTCAGGAGTTAGAGATGGTCTAGATAAGTGTTCCTGAGAGCCCTGGTCTCAAGGCACAGGGAGAGAAAATCAAATTCTAATAAAGGTGGCAGGTCTAAACAAAATGGTGGCCAGACAAAGCAAAATGCCTATCAAAAATCACAACACAGAATACAGAGTTAAAACACACACATATAAACCTGGCAGTCCTCATCAGACACTCCCTTAAATCTTCAAAGATTTCAAAGGGAGGAAAGGAAGCCAGGTTGAAAGAAGAAGGGGGAGGAGGTGGGAGAGGGGGGCAAAAGAGGTGGCCTTACAGACGTCTTCTGCCACCTGCAGATACCCAGGCATTATGGGACTTTACCCTGGGCCTCCAGAAAAGGGAGGACTGGAACTCGGCCCTACCAGAAATCAGAATTCGAGTTCTCTGCCAAGAGGAGGTGATCAGCCTCCAATCCTCAGCTTAGGCTGAAGCCCTTCGACCAGATTCCTGAATCCAGGACAGGGGGACTAGAAAAATGGGGAAGGATAGGAAGAAGGGTTAAGGAGAGGAAAGAGAGAGGGCACGGGAGAGAGGTCAATAAAGTCTCTTGTTTCTTACCGCTTGGGGCACTCTGGCCAGTTGTCTGCGTCAGGAGGAGACCAGGGACAAAAGTGTCCCAGTTGTGGCCGCTGGCTCTGATCCATTGGCAGGCAAGCTGGTCCCTGAGTACCCCGAGTGGTCAGGATGTCAGTCTCAGCGAAGAAGAGTCCCCACCAGAGTCGCCATTTGTTGCAGGAAGGGGGACCCCTTCCAGGGCCTGAAACTGGGCTCTTACCTAACACTCGGAAATGAATTGTCCCAGGAGACACATGTGCTGACAAAGCAAGAGATTTTATTGGGAAGGGCACCTGGGTGGAGAGCAGGAGGGTAAGGGAACCCAGAAGAACTGCTCTGCCCGAGTGGCTTGCAGTCTCAGGTTTTATGGTGATGGGGTTTTCTGGGTTGTCTTTGGCCAATCATTCTAATTCAGAGTCTTTCCTGGTGGTGCATGCATCACTCAGCCAAGATGGATGCTAGCAAGAGGGATTCTGGGAAGTGGACGGACACGTGGTCTCCTTTTGACCTTTCCCAAACTCTTCCAGTTGGTGGTGGCTTATTAGTTCCGTATTCTTACCAGGATCTCCTGTCATTAAAACAACTCATGTGAATGGTTACTGAAGGGCCTGACCAGGGTGGGAGGTTAGTCAGTGTGCTTCCCCTAACAAAACCACCAACTTTTTTCTTTTTATGGCCTCACCTTGCCCCAGATCCAAGGAGAGGCGGCTGCGCCGGCGGAGGAGGGCCGAGAGGAGCTACTCCATGCTCAAGGTCAGGAGGCGCGGCCGTGAGGAGATACCCCTCATCCAAGGTAAGGAGCAGTGGCTGCTCTTTGCTGGAGCAGCTGTAAAGACATACCCCACATCCAAGGTAAGAGAAACCCAAGTAAGATGGTAGGTGTTACGAGAGGGCATCAAAGGGCAGACACACTAAAACCATAATCACAGAAAACTAGCCAATCTGATCACATGGACCACAGTCTTGTCTAACTCAATGAAACTAAGCCAGGCCTTGTGGGGCCACCCAAGACAGACAGGTCATGGTGGAGAGGGCTAACAGAATGTGGTCCACTGGAGAAGGAATGGCAAACCACTTCAGTATTCTTGCCTTAGAACCCCATGAACAGTATGAAAAGGCAAAATGATAGGATACTGAAACAGGAACTCCCCAAGTCGGTAGGTGCCCAATATGCTACTGGAGATCAGTGGAGAAATAACTCCAGAAAGAATGAAGGGATGGAGCCAAAGCAAAAACAATGCCCAGTTGGGGATGGGAGTGGTGACAGAAGCCAGGTCCGATGCTGTAAAGAGCAATATTGCATAGGAACCTGGAATGTTAGGTCCATGAATCAAGGCAAACTGGAAGTGGTCAAACAGGAGATGGCAAGAGTGAATGTCAACATTCTAGGAATCAGCGAACTAAAATGGACTGGAATGGGTGAATTTAACTCAGGTGACCATTATATCGACTACTGTGGGCAGGAATCTCTTAGAAGAAATGGAGTAGCCATCATGGTCAACAAAAGATCCGAAATGCAGTACTTTGATGCAATCTCAAAAAACGACAGAATGATCTCTGTTCGTTTCCAAGGCAAACCATTCAATATCACAGTAATCCAAGCCTATGCCCCAACCAGTAACCCTGAAATAGCTGAAGTTGAACGGTTCTATGAAGACCTACAAGACCTTTTAGAACTAACACCCAAAAAAGATGTCCTTTTCATTATGGGGGACTGGAATGCAAAAGTAGGAAATCAAGAAACACCTGGAGTAACAGGAAAATTTGGCCTTGGAGTACAGAATGAAGCAGGGCAATGGCTAATAGAGTTTTGCCAAGAGAACACACTGGTCATAGCAAACACCCTCTCCCAACATCACAAGAGAAGACTCTACACGTGGACATCACCAGATGGTCAACACCAAAATCAGATTGATTATATTCTTTGCAGCCAAAGATGGAGAAGCTCTATACAGTCAGCAAAAACAAGATCGGGAGCTGACTGTGGCTCAGACATGAACTCCTTATTGCCAAATTCAGACTTAAACTGAAGAAAGTAGGGAAAACCACTAGACCATTCAGGTATGACATAAATCAAATCCCTTATGACTACACAGTGGAAGTGAGAAATAGATTTAAGGGACTAGATCTGATAGACAGAGTGCCTGATGAACTATGGATGGAGGTTCGTGACATTGTACAGGAGACAGGGATCAAGACCATCCCCATGGAAAAGAAATGCAAAAAGGCAAAATGGTTGTCTGAGCTGTGAAACGAAGAGAAGTGAAAAGCAAAGGAGAAAAGGAAAGATATTCCCATCTGAATGCAGAGTTCCAAAGAATAGCAAGGAAAGATAAGAAAGCCTTCCTCAGCAATCAATGTAAAGAAATAGAGGAAAACAACAGAATGGGAAAGACTAGAGATCTCTTCAAGGGAACAGTTCATGCAAAGATGAGTTTGATAAAGGACAGAAATGGTGTGGACCTAACAGAAGCAGAAGATATTAGGAAAAGGTGGCAAGAATACACAGAAGGACTGTACACACCTAGAAGTGATCTAGGTGTGATCACTCACCTACAGCCAAACATCCTGGAATGTGAAGTCAAGTGGACCTTAGAAAGCATCACTATGAACAGAACTAGTGGAGGTGATGGAATTCCAGTTGAGCTATTTCAAATCCTGAAAGATGATGCTGTGAAAGTGCGGCCCTCAATATGCCAGCAAATTTGGAAAACTCAGCAGTGGCCACAGGACAGGAAAAGGTCAGTTTTCATTCCAATCCCTAAGAAAGGCAATCCCCAAAAATGCTCAAACTACTGCACAATCGCACTCATCTCACACGCTAGTAAAGTAATGCTCAAAATTCTTCAAGCCAGGCTTCAGCAATACGTGAACCATGAACTTCTAGATGTTCAAGCTGGATTTAGAAAAGGCAGAGGAACCAGAGATCACATTGCCAACATCCGCTGGATCATCGAGAAAGCAAGAGAATTCCAGAAAATCATCTATTTCTGCTTTATTGACTATGCCAAAGCCTTTGACTGTGTGGATCACAATAAACTGTGGAAAATTCTGAAAGAGATGGGAATACCAGACCACCTGACCCGCCTCTTCAGAAACCTATATGCAGGTCAGGAAGCAACAGTTAGAATTGGACATGGAACAACAGACTGGTTCCAAATAGGAAAAGGAGTACGCCAAGGCTGTACATTGTCACCCTGTTTATTTAACTTATATGCAGAGTACATCATGAGAAAGGCTGGGCTGGAGGAAGCACAAGCTGGAATCAAGATTGCTGGGAGAAATATCAATAACCTCAGATATGCAGATGACACCACCCTTATGGCAGAAAGTGAAGAGGAACTAAAAAGCTTCTTGATGAAAGTGAAAGAGGAGAGTGAAAAAGTTGGCTTAAAGCTCAACATTCAGAAAACTAAGATCAGGGCATCCGGTCCCATCACTTCATGGGAAATAGATGGGGAAACAGTGGAAACAGTGTCAGACTTCATTTTTTTGACTCCAAAATCACTGCAGATGGTGATTGCAGCCATGAAATTAAAAGACACTTACTCCTTGGAAGGAAAGTTATGACCAAACTGGATAGCATATTAAAAAGCAGAGACATTACTTTTCCAACAACGGTCCATCTAGTCAAGGGTATGGTTTTTCCAGTGGTCATGTATGGATGTTAGAGTTGGACTGTGAAGAAAGCTGGGTGCTGAAGAATTGATGTTTTTGAACTGTGGTGTTGGAGAAGACTCTTGATACCCTTGGACTGCGAGGAGATCCAACCAGCCCACCCTAAAGGAGATCTGTCCTGGGTGTTCATTGGAAGGACTGATGCTGAAGCTGAAACTCCAATACTTTGGCCACCTCGTGCGAAGAGTTGGCTCATTGGAAAAGACCCTGATGCTGGGAGGGATTGGGGGCAGGAGGAGAAGGGGACGACAGAGGATGAGATGGCTGGATGGCATCACCGACTCGATGGACATGAGTTTGAGTAAACTCCGGGAGTTTGTGATGGACAGGGAGACCTGGTGTGCTGCGATTCATGGGGTCGCAAAGAGTCGGACACGACTGAGCGACTGAACTGACTGACTGACTGTAGCATGTGAGATAGTAGTTTGACTAGGGATCAAACCTGTGCCCACTGCAGTGCAAGCTCAGAGTCTTAACCACTGGACCACCAGGGAAGTCCCCTGAAACCATTAACTCTTTAAAAAATTTTCTTGTTAGTCACGGCCTGTTTACTAGCTGCCATTTCATTTTAAGAGACCACTTCCAAATGTGTTGAGGATTCACAACAGACTATGGCCCAGTGCATTTCTACTACCATTTATTTAATGCAACAATAAACATTTACTAAATTCTTCTTAAATGACAGACACTTTTCTGTGTCAGGCATCACAGAGGGTACAAACATGAATAAGTCGCAATTCTTACTCTGGAGAATATCACTGTATGTGTGTGTGCGTGCTCAGTTGTGTCCGACTCTTTGCAGCCCCATGGGTTGAAACCCACCAGGCTCCTCTGTCCATGCGATTTTCTGGGCAAGAATGCTGGAGTGGGTTGCCATTTTTTCCTCCAGGGGATCTTCCTGACAGAGGGAGCCAACCCACATCTCCTGCATCTCCTGCATTGACAGGTGGATTTTTCACCCCTGAGCAACCTGGGAAGCTCCCATCTCACTATTTAGTGGGAGAAATAAGACAGATAAAAAATATTGGTCTCTCTAAGGTCAGGAAAAAGGCAAGGATATCTACTCATCACTTCTATATAACATTGGTCTGGAGATAATAATCAGTATAATAAGGCAAAAATTTAAAAAAGAGAAATGATAGTATAAATATTAGAGGTGAGTATTAAAACTCTTTATTTCAGACAAATAAAAACTTCTTTGTATTTTGTCACAGTCTTTGTTTTAGTGTCTAGTTTGCCTGATGCAAATATTGCTACTGAAGATTTCATGTCATTTTTATTTGCATGAAATAATTTTTTCATCTCTTCACTTTCAGTTTCTGTGTGTCTTTAAATCTGAAGTGAGTCTCTTGTAGGCAGCATGTACATGAGTCTTCTTTTTATATCCTTTCAGCCATTCTATGTCTTTGATTGGAGCATTTAGTCCACCTATATTTAATTATTGATAGGTACGCAATATTGCATTCTGTTAATTGTTTTGAAGTTGTTTTATAATTCTTGTTCCTTTTCTCGTCTTTTGCTCTCTTCCTTTGTGATTTATGACTGTCTTTAGTGTTATGTTTGGATCCCCTTCTTTGTTTGTGTGTATCTATTTGTTAGAAAACGCCGCGGGAGGGAAAAAGCCGCCTCTAAGGACCGGTGGTAAAGGCCTTTATTGAGCGGTCGTTCTCGGGCAGAACTCCCGGGGACGGGTGAGTGAGGAGACAAAGGGAGTCTGCAAGGTATGAGGGAGTGGGGAGGGGTTTTATAGCCAGGGCCAGCGTCCAAGCCAGGTCTTTTCATATAAGGAAGAAAGCGCGGGCTACAGCGGCGGTCAGTGTCCAAGGGCTCTGTGTTGGTACCTGATTGGACCAGGCTGCAGGGGGTCGGCCTCCGGAAGTTTAGCCAGCCTCCGGAATTTGCCTTGTGGCACTTTCCCGGGGCATGTCTCAACATACCCGACCTTTCACTATTCTCAACGTTTGGTTTGTGGTTACTATAAGGATTCCAAAATGGTGCTTACCAGCACTGGTGTCCTCCTGTTAGAATGAGCTCCCCCAAAATGTCTGCTTCCAGTGTCTGTGTACCCTGGGTCAGTCCCAGTTGCTCCTGCCTCTCCTCTCTGGGAGGTTCTTCAAGATCGGCAAGCAAGTCTGACCCAGGTTCCTTTCACATTAATACTTCTGCTCTGAGCCTTAGAGTGTGTGAAATTTTCTATGCATCTTTTAAGAGCAGAAGCTCTGTTTCCCCTAGCTCTCTGAGTTTCCCCAAAGCCAGCCCCTTTGGCCTTCAAAGCCAAACATTCTGGGGGCTCATATTCCCAGAGCGGGAGCCCTGGGCTGGGGAGCCCAATGTGAGACTCAGACTCTGACCTTTGCAATTGATTATCCTTCCATTTGTGGGTCATACATCAGGGAGTGGGGGTCTTGATTATACTGCATGTCCCCTCGCTCCCACCCTCTTGTTGTGGTTCCATCTCAGAGTGTTAATAGTGTTGGACACTTGAGGCCAGAGGTCCCCAAGCAGCAAGAGGAAATAAACTGCAAGTGGCAGACATTTTGTTTAAAATTTTCTCTTCTAATCCTGTGTTGTCATGGTGACACCTGTTTCTGCCTGAGCTTAACTCCATCTCAACCCTTGAGCAAAACAATGCGTTTTTCTTATGGAAATGTTTTCTTAAGCTATGTTAATGAACTATGTATTTGCTTGGAAATCTGCCTTGAAGATTCATGTTAATTGTTTTATGGCCGGGTATGACTCACCTTGTGCCAGTTCAGTTCAGCTCAGTCGCTCAGTTGTGTCCGACTCTTTGCGACCCCATGGACTGCAGCACGCCAGGCCGCCCTGTCCATCACCAACTCCTGGAGCTTACTCAAATTCATGTCCATCGAGTCGGTGATGCCATCCAACCATCTAATCCTCTGTCGACCCCTTCTCCTCCTGCCTTCAATCTTTCCCAGCATCAGGGTCTTTACCAATGAGTCAGTTCTTTGCATCACGTGGCCAACGTATTGGAGCTTCAGCTTCAGCATCAGTCCTTCTGTTAGGGGAGTGTATAATTTCCTTGATTCTGTCTCATCACAACAAAAATTTGAAGCGATGGACGTTAAGGCCCTCAGTGTGTCACAACTCTCGGACAGTGTTACGGCTCCATGTTACCGCTCAGTTTTATTTAGAAAATAAAGGAAAATACATCCTTGAGGTGCGAGGGCATACTGACCCAAAAGACACGAAGAGAAGAGAGCGAGAGCGCGCGCGCACACGGGGGTGGGGGTGGAGAGACACCCCTGGCCCTTTGGTTTTTCTTTTTATGTTTTTTCCTCCCCCTGGGCCTGCCCTATGTAAATTGGAGTGCTGTTTGGAGAAGGCAATGGCATCCCACTCCAGTACTCTTGCCTGGAAAATCCCATGGACGGAGGAGCCCGATAGGCTGCTGTCCATGGGGTCGCTAAGAGTCGGACACGACTGAGCGACTTCACTTTCATTTTTCACTTTCATGCGTTGGAGAAGGAAATGGCAACCCACTCCAGTATTCTTGCCTGGAGAATCCCAGGGACGGGGGAGCCTGGTGGGTTGCCGTCTATGGGGTCGCACAGAGTCGGACGACTGAAGCGACTTAGCAGCAGCAGCAGTAGGAGTGCTGTTTGTTCTACCTGAGGTCCTCATTCTGGTCCTCAGAACTTCCTTTGTTCTATTTTCACAGGCTTTTCCCTTCCTTGTCTTTTAGCCACTGCTATTCTGGACTTCTTTTTCCTATTCTAACTACCTAATACTTCCAATAAATATTCAGGACTGATTTCCTTTAGGATGGACTGGTTGAATCTCCTGGCTGTCCAAGGGACTCTCAGGAGTCTTCTCCAACACCACAGTTCAAAAGCATCAGTTCTTTGGCTCTCAGATTTCTTTATAGTCCAACTCTCACATCCATACGTTACTGCTGGAAAAACCATAGCCTTGACTAGACAGACCTTTGTTGCAAAGTTATGTCTCTGCTTTTTAATAAGCTGTCTAAGTTGGTCATAACTTTTCTTCCAAGTAGCAAGTGTCTTTTAATTTCCTGGCTGCAGTCACCATCTTCAGTGATTTTGGAACCCCCCAAAATAAAGTCTGCCACTGTTTCCACTGTTTCCCCATCTATTTGACATGAAGTGATGAGACTGGATGCCATGATCTTAGTTTTCTGAATGCTGAGTTTTAAGCCAACTTTTTCACTCTCCTCTTTCATTTTCATCAAGATGCTCTTTAGTTCTTCTTCACTTTTTGCCATAAGGGTGGTGTCATCTGCATATCTGAGGTTATTGATATTTTTCCCAGCAATCTTGATTCCAGCTTGTGCTACATCCAGCCAGCATTTCTTGTGATGTACTCTACATATAAGTTAAATAAGCAGGGTGGCAATATACAGCCTTGATGTACTCCTTTCCTGATTTGGAACCAGTTTGTTGTTTCATGTCCAGTTCTAACTGTTGCTTTCTACCTGCATACAGATTTCTCAAGAGGCAAGTCAGGTGGTCTGGTATTCCCATCTTTTGAAGAATTTTCCACAGTTTATTGTGATCCACACAGTAGGGTTTGGCTTAGTCAATAAAGCAGAAGCAGATGTTTTTCTGGAATTCTCTTGCTTTTTTGATGATCCAGTGGATGTTGGCAATTTGATCTCTGGTTCCTCTGCCTTAACCCTAACCCTAACACCTTGTGCCAATGCATCTCAAAATGCATGTTGTGGGTGAGGGGCCTGATGCAACTCTCTCAGTTTTGAGGAGTTTCCTTTGTCTAATTAGCAGCTTGCTAACAGGTATATCACTTCTTGCTAAAAACTAGGAAGGGGGCACTCTTTCTGTCCCCTTCTGATGTCTATGTCAGAAGCTTTCACTATCTCTTTTCTACTTTAATAAAACTTTATTACACAAAATCTTCAAGTGATCAAGCCTTGTCTCTGGCCCTGGATCGAATTCCTCTCCTCCAGAGGCCACGAATCCTGGCGTCACACAGGGCTCGTAGCTGCAACCTTTCACTTCTTTATATCTTTAGTTGTAGAAGGTATTTGTATTAGCCTTCTGGTCATTTGCATTCACAGCTGCTCTGTAAGTAGCTGTGATTTTGGTGTGACTTTGGGAGGAGGTGAGCTCAGAGTCTTCCTACTCTGCCGGCTTAGCCAAGCTCCCCCGTGTACGAACTTTTTAAGAACCCAAAGCAGTGTATGAGACAGGAGCTCTACCTGTTTCTCCCCACTGCTAAATCAAAACCCCTGGTGACATTAACGCCCAGCTTTCTTCCTCTTCTGTGCCTGAGAAGAAATGTGACTTCCCCTCCTCTGCAAAGCAAGGCTCCCTATTACTGGTCTGGATCCCACCCTGCCCTGTTTGCCTTACAAGGCTGTTTGTTCCTTATTAGGGATTCTGCCTTTACTCTCTTCAACTCTTCACTCTCCACTGGATCCACCGAATAAATAGTCAACATTTGTATACCACCCGTGGGCTTCCCTGCTAGCTCAGTCAGTAAAGAAGTTGCCTGCAGTGGAGGAGACCCAGATTCAATCCCTGGGTCAGAAAGATCCCCTAGAGAAGGAAATGGCAACCCACTTCAGTATTCTTGCCTGGAAAATCCTATGGACAGAGGAGCCTGGTGGGCTACAGTCCACAGGGTGGCAAGAGTCAGACTTGACTTAGCAACTAAACCACCTATGTGTTACTCTAATCTTCTGAAGTATTGCCCCAATTTTCTGTTTCCCTACTTAACTGCACTTCTTTCGAGAGCTGTCTGTGTCATGTCCTCACCTCTTATTAATTCTTCAGTGTTTTCAATGGCAGTTCTGCACCCTCCACTCCATAGAAACCCATTTTGCTAGGTCACTTTATGCTGCCCAAGCCAACACTGATTTCTTTGTCCATGTTTTGCTGGACCTTTCTGTGGTATTCTAGGCTGTTGACCACTTCTTTTTTCTTGTAATAAAAGCTTCCTCTCTTGGCTTGCATGACACTGTACTACTCCGGCTTTCTCCTAACTCCTTAGTCTTCTCAAACTTCTTTGCCAACACCCTTGTTCTTCCTCCCATCATCTGAACTCTAATACTATATGCTCTTCAAGAAGCCATTCATGGACTCTTCTCTTCTCCCATTAAATCCACATCCCATCAATTCCCATGACTTTTGACATTGCTTTATATATAATGATCCTTATATAAATATTGATAGTCCAGATGTTTCTTCTGGGCCTCAGATTCCTATATTTAATGACTAGTTTGATATTTCTAACTTGGATGGTTCAAAGGAATCTCAAAATTAACATATACCAAAGACGTATTTCATTCCAATTTCATCATTCTTTTTCATCTGGGTAAATTTCATTCAGGTGGAAATAACTGTTTTTGGCCACCCTGTACAGCATGAGGGATCTTAGTTCCCGAATCATGGATCAAACCCATGCCACCTGCAGTGGAAAGGCAGAGTCCTAAACACTGGACCACCAGGAAATTCCCAGGCAGAAGAAACTCTATCTTTCTTGCTACATTTTCCTCATTCACTGCTTCCTGTCTCCCAACACATTCTAATTCATCACAAAATCCTGTTGATTCTATCTCTAAGTCAGTGGTCTTGGAATATCATGGATATGTCCATATCCATCTCCAGAAGTTTACCCCAAGTCACCATTATCTTTTGTTTGACTCCTGCCTAACCTCCAAACTGGTTTTCCTTTGTCAACTCTTTCCTTCCATCAATCTTCTCTCCAGATAGCAATAAAAATGATTTATAAATGAGTATGGGATAATGTCTCACACTTGTACACAAATTGCATCTCTCCTCAGGATGAAAAACTGTCAATGGCTTATTTCACTTAAAATACAATAAAACCCTCACTGTGATTTCAAAACCTTGCATGATCTATCTCCTCACTAACTTGTCCTTGAACTGCTTTTACACTCACTCACTACATTGATATCCCTCCTTCTATCAGTACTTAGAGTGACCAATCTCTTTTTTTTTTCCCTCTCAGGAAGTTTGTGCAACCTGTAAGCTCTGCCTAGAATGTTCTTTCTGACATTCTTTGCCTGGCTAACTCTGTCAGGGCTAGGTTCTCATATCATGTCCTCAGCATGGACTTCTCTCTGCCTTCCTGTACCTGATAGCCCAGTGTTTTCCATTGTAACAGCCCAATTTGCAAATATATATTTATTTGGGTGTTTATTGGTTTAATGTCAGTTTTTTTCCCCTAAATATATTTAATTTCTGTGATGGTAGAGACCAGGCTGATTTTGCTTGTCACTGTTTGTTAGTTCCTGGCCCATAGTCGATACTCAGTAAGTGTTGAATGAATTTACTGTTGACTATAATATACATAACGATAAGTTCTCCAACCTAGGGCCAGGATCAATTGTCTGTTTTTCTGTAACTTTCCCTACTCCCTTAATCCCTAATATAGGCAGAACGTACCATTTCTTCCTCCAAGGTTTTATTTTATAGCCCTCTGTATTTGCCTCTATGATGCTATTAATGTCAGATGAACAAGAAATAAATCACTGTTCTTGTAAATTACTGAGATGTGGGGGGGCTGCTCATTGCCATCATTTAACCCAATGTAGAAAAGAGATAGACTCATTTCCTTGAAGCAACTAGTTCTGCCAAGAAAATGTGAGCAGAAGTCACTTGGTCATATCTTTCCAGGCTTCAGAAATCATACTTCTGGGTCCATACTTACTGGGAGCAGTAAGGAACCAGGAACGAAGTGTAGGGAAGATTAGATATGTACGACTACGTCAAGAGAGAATGAGATTGCATGGAAGACCTTTTGCATCTAATGTAAATATGCCTTAACTCTCCCATCCAAATCCTTACACTGCTTTTGGGTCACTCAGTGTTTTCTTGGATAGGACCAGACCTAGGTGTTCTGAAGTCCTGGATGTCAGAAACTCAGTCCCATCTGTGCTTGGCTCCCCACATGTGCAGGAGCATTGTAGCAGCGTGGCCTGAGGCAGGCTCTTGGGAGGGGTTCATGCTCCTCTGTCCATATGCTTGTTGCTGGTGTATCCCACAATGGGACTCAGGACCTCTCCCCTAGGAAGTGCCTATGTGACATCACCAGTTTACTGACAGATGCATTTGACTTGGGAGAGTGGCTAAATAACAGAATAAAATACTGCCAAACTCAAACTTCTGCTTCAGGAAACATTGTCTGAGTACCTGCTCTATTTCTGGCAATTAACAAACACCTTACAACCATCAGGTAAGGAAAGTATCATCTCCATTAGACAGATGGAGACCCTGGTTTAGAGATCATAGGGATCTTATGCATGGGTGCAGAGCTAGTGAGTGGAGAACAAGAAATTTGAATCTCTCTCCCTCTCTCTCTAAGTGTATATTAATGTTGTTGCACATACAACTAAATATACAACTTATTGTGTAACATTCCCTTCTTTAAATCTTGTCCCTGGGATCTTTCTCTTGAAATCTCTTCCTACTGGCCTGGTGTTGAAGGGTATTTTTCAAAGTCTTGGAAATTGTTGCTTTGTGACAAAAATCAGTTCGCAGAAGTTTGATGGAAGAGCCTGGAGGGGCAAGTCTTGGGAATCAAAACAGTGAAAACTTCTTTCCTGTTGGTTACTCCAGTACGAGCTGTGCTGGGCTGCTGGAAGGGGACAGAGACTCATAGCACTCCCAGTTGAAGCCACTGGCCAAGACAGTCCTCTCAGGGTTGCCTCACACACCTGAGCCAGTACCTAGTGTCCACCTGAATACAGTGGGATAATCCAGAGGAAGAGACCAACTGCTGGGTCTGTCTCCCCAGGACACTTCTCAGAACTAATTGTGGGCTTCCTAAGTTGGAAGGCACAGTATAATTAAGGGGATCTGCGGGGGCAGTACCAGGCACCCACAGCTCAGACAGTGCCACCCGCCACTCCCACCTGTTGCTGTCATTCCTGTCCTTAAGGTGCTCTCCTAACTCTTGAAGGTGACTAATTATCAGGTGGTGGTTCTATGGGGTGTTTCAGGGCCTGTGGCCATTTGGGCCTTCAGGGAATTCCTGGTGGGAATTTGAATGGCATGTGTGCGTTATGTTAAGCTTTATACAGAATGGTGTCTTCCTACCCTCTTTCACACATTTCCTTTCCTTTCAGTGGACTCTGGTAGCAAAGGGCTGGATCTCCAGGTCCTTACTGAAGGAGAAGAACGGGTGCTAGGTGTGTGAAAGTGGATGCAAAGTTGGGCTCTTTAATTTAGGTCATGTCAATGACCACTTCTTGGAGTTTGTATCTGCTTACATGCCATCTTCTTTTTTAATTTGAAACAAAATTTAGTTTTATCTTTTAAATTTATTTTTTATTGAAATATAGCTGAATTACAATATTGTGTTAATTACTGCTGTGCAGCAAAGTGATTCACCTGTACACACACACATTCTTTTTCATATTATTCTCCATTATGGTTTATTACAGGATATTGAATATAGTTCCCTGTGCTGTACATAGGACCTTGCTGTTTATCCAGTCTATGTATACCAGTTTGCACCTGCTAATCCCAACTCACAATCCAACCCTCTCCCACCACCTCCTTCTTCCTTGGCAACCACCAATCTATTCTCTCTGTCCCTGGTTCTGTTTCATAGATAGGTTAATTTGTGTCCTATTTTAGATTCTACAAGTAAGTGATATCACATACCCTATTCCTACATGCTGGAAAACTGACCTTTACCCACAGGAGCTGATGTTTAACTTCTTCCTTACCTTGTTCTACAAAGTCTGATATGGCACCATGCTGCTTGCTACACAACAGAAAACCAAATAAAAGCTACCCCACCCCACGTCCAAGTAGAAAGTGACTGAATGTGCAGTCTTTTGTTTTTTGAGAGGCCACAGCGGGAACCTGGCGAGAATTTCTGGAGGATAAGGGAGGCTCTGATGTCACAGCAGTTCCTTTCCAGAAGGGAGGTAAGAAAAGATTGTCTGAGATTTCTGGTGATTTTTGTTGGGTAGGGGCAGTTAGGCATGTGTTCTGCCCCTTCAAGTCAGAGCTGACTCATTTGGTTGGATGCAATTAGGTTTGCACAACACCACTGGGGTCCATGAGGCCATGGCAGTGGGCAGCTGTGACCAGCTCATCCTCCCTCTGCTGGGGCTGGTTTTCTTTGAGCTACTTTCTTGTCTCCTTCCTCATCCTCTGCCCAAACCAGTTTCCCCACCTGTTCCTTTCTCACTTTCCTTATAATCTTTTCTCGTCCATTTCTGGTCTGCTTCCATACCTTTAGCCATTCTTTTAGCCTTACCTTTAGCCAACATTCTTTCCAAACCCCTTCTGAAATGTTTCTAACAAGAGAGCACCCAGCATTGCCCATGACAGATTTCCAAACCTTGAGTAACTCCCATCTGACCTGCTCTTTTCTGGAAAGTCCTATTTTACTTAAGCTAACATTTCCGGTGACTAGGACTTACTTAAGCCAAACTCACTTCCTGATCGCTAGATTTGCAGTGTTGATTGTTGCAATTTCGTTTTATAAATGTTAAGAGTGTCCTTCCTAACTCTTCCTGATCTGTCCACGTCCAGTGTTGATGAGATCTCTGCCCTGGCCAGTTACCAAGGTCTACATGAACTTCTCAGTCATGAGAACAGTGGGGGTGTTCAAGTCATAATCTCGAGGATCAAGTCGAGAGGAAGGGACATTGAATCTGGGATTAAAACCTGGGGTTCAAGTTCACTCTGCTGCTCACTTACTCTCAGGCCTATTTCTATAGATGAAAATGGGATTATAACACCATGTATTACTTGTGAGGATACCATGAGTTGATGTATATAAAAGAACTGTTGTTGTTTAGTCGCTAAGTAATATATGAATCTTTTGCAGTCTCATGGATTGTAGCCTGCCAGACTCCTTTGTCCATGGAATTTTCCAGGAAAGAGTACTGGAGTGGATTGCCATTTCCTTCTCCAGGGGATCTTCCTGACACAGGGATCGAACCTGAATTTCCTGCATTGCAGGCAGATTCTTTACCACTGAGCCACCAGGGAAGCCCATAAAAGAGCTGTAGTGCTATACAAACCAAAGTGCATGGTGACGATTAAGGGGAAGCATCATGATAAAAATAAACATAAGATTAAGATGACTTTCTCTTTGGGCAGGAGGGAAGCAGACTTAGGTAAGTTGTGTAAGAAGAATTAGTGCCTTTTCCTCAGCTGTCTATAGCTGAGCAGAGGTCACTAAGCAAGTATTTATTGAGATGGACCATAAAGAAGACAGAGAGTCGAAGAATTGATGTCTTCGAACTGTGGCACTAGTGAAGACTCCTGAGAGTCCTGTGGACAGCAAGAAGATCAAACCAGTCAGTCTTAAGGGAAATCAACCCTTGGAAGGACTGATGCTGACCAGATCTGGTCTCTGTGTTCTGTAATAGAGGTAGATGTAAAGTGCAATGGAAATAGATGAGAGATCAATGAATTTTCCTTTGTGTGGTTGTGTGCAGAAGTCTGAGGCTATGGGCTGATTGCATTTAAGCTGAGCTTTTAAGGATTTCATTAGGGGGAGAAATGGGGAAAAGGAGTTCTATGCTGAGGGAGTGTCCTGAGGAAAGGTCTTGAGACTTGGTGGTGAGTTCAGGGATTGGGAAATAGGCTTAATCCCCGTATAGCTGAAAGATGGGTTGTGTGGGTGAGCAAGCTGAAAATGAGACTAGAAGGTGGGTGGGGTCCAGATGGGTCCTGATAACACAGCTCTGTATGCAGAAGTAAAGTTATTTGTGCTGGACATAATACCCTAGAATGTCAGAGCTGGAAGAATACGTGGAATATCACAGATAGGAAAGGGTCTTGCCATAAGTGTCAAGGAGGAACAGATCCTTAGCTATCACCTGAGTCTCTTGTCCTCTAGACTGGGATTTTTTCCATGGCTTCATCTCAACTCAGTACTTGATTGCCAAAATTCTCTAGATCAGTTGAACAAGGGCTCTGTTTCATAACAAAGAAATGGGAGGCTGGAAAATTTTGCCTTGGGAACAATATTAATTTTTTTTTGAAACAAGTTCATAAACTCTGCTCATAGACCCACCATTGAAGCACTCTGATTTAGCCTCCAGGCAAGGTGCCTCACACAGTTCCTGGGAGCTGCTACTTTCCTGGCACCCAGACATGGCTACTGGGCTGTGTGGTTCATTCACAAGATCCTTGTCACCCTAGTTCCTACTTCCATATGATTTTCTCAGAATAATAGTGATAATTAGATAGAGGTGATGAATAGGGGGCATTTAATGTAGAAAAAACACTGATAGTGATCAAGACTGAAAACTTATAGTTACTGGGTCACTGAGGACTATTAGCTATTCTGGTCTGGCTACTCACCTGGTTCTGGAAGACACCCAAGAATCACAGGGGCAGGAAATTTGACTAAGAGGCCATGGAGTGGTCCCAGAGGTAACTTCAGTTGCCATTCAATGTTCATCATCCTTGGGAACCACTCTTTTATTGCTTCCTTTGGGTATTCTGTCTTCCTTCTTGCATGTGTATGTTCTAAATCCATTAGTATTCTGCTCAGGCCCAAAGGTGTCCTCTGTGGGAGGTTAAATCTTTTCCCATTCAGGTTCATGTTCCTTTCATGTGCCAGGAAGCTACCAATCCACTCACAGACACTGCTTTCCAGACGATTCTTAGTTCTCTAGAAAAAAAAAAGGACTGAGTCCAAATGTTGGGTAGACCCTGTAAGAATACTCCCTCCTTTGTCCTTCTCTGCACATCCTGGACTGGAATTCTAGAGGAGTGATGGTAGTCATCACACATTCTGCTTCATTTATTTCTCCTGGTAGAGTGAGCCTGGGACCTGGCACCTTTATTCTTGGTCCCTGGGAGTCAGTTGTCAGATGGGTGACCGCTAAGATGGCACTGACTTCCCACTGTCTGCTTTTTCTCTCTTCCTGGAACTTTTTGACACTTTACATTTCTTTTGGGAATATAGAATTCCTTAAGATTCTTGGAGTCTGACACCCAGTTTCTGTTCTCTGGATGATCCCTGTCTATGAAGCATGTTATGGGGACTAAACTATCTCTGTGTTTTTTTCAGAAGACAGGTCTGCAGGGCTTCAAGCCTGCTTCTGCCACACTGCACAACATTCTCCCTGCTGTTTCAAGCTCTTCTGTACTCCTCTGGTTCTCTCAAGATCAAATTTTTTCAGTGCTGACACCTCTTCAATGTTAAGTGAGACCTTTATCAATGAAGCAGTTTCTCCTCTGTCTCTAGCCCCCATAATTGCTGGTGTTACACTAGGAAAGCCTAGTCTTTGCTCCCTATTGCTTTCAGAAGATTCTAGAATCAGAGAAACTTGGATTCAAATCCTAGTTCTCCCTTACCAGCCTTGTGAATTACTAAACCTCTCTGAGGGCAGACAGTTTTTCCATATAGAAAATAAGAAATAGTACCTATCTTATAAGGATATTGTAGAAAGTAAATGAGATCCACATAAAATGCTTAACTTAGGACTTGGCATATAATAGAAGCTTCATAAATCTGTGTCCTCTTCAAATAGTCTCCCTCTAAGGAGGTTATTTAACTTGGACCAGTAGACTAACCTTGGGACTGGAGGCCTTCCATTGGGGCATTTATAGCAAGAACTATAGGATGCTCTTAAAAGAGCTTAAGGTTACTTGATCAGTGGAGAGATAAGGATGTCTTGATTTCTCCAGTCATCACAAAATGCACTAAAACAAAGCTGACAGTATAAGAAATCTCCTTAAATCCCTCAGTGAGAATAGCCCACTGTTCTGTGTTGTGGATGCAGCATTATAGCTCATGAGTTTAAAATTCATGCTTCAGAAAAATGGCAAGTATGTCATGAAACTCTGGGATTACTCACAAATGGCTAAAATCTCAAATGTGCATGTGTGTGCACTTCTCCATGGACTGTAGTTTGCCAGACTCCTCTGTCCATTGGCTTTTCCAGGCAAGAATACTGGAGGAGGTTGCCATGCCCTCCTCCAAGGGATGTTCCCTATCCAGAGATCAAACCCTCATCTCCTGCATTGGCAGGCAGATTCTTTACCACTGAGCCAACCAGGAAGCTCCCAAATCGCCAATGTTATCCCACAAATTCCAATGATCAACTATCCTTCAAGATACTGGGGAGAGGGGTAGATTGTTTCCAAAAGTACAACAGAGGATGGAAGGAAAGATCCAATCAGAAGAAGATAGTATCAGCCAGACATGAATAAGACCACCAGCAGGGACTCATGTATTAGGGCAGACTCTACATAGAAAGTCCTTTCAGCTTCCTTTTCTCTCTCCTTGAGCATCAGGAAAACTGAACTTGGTATACAGAGAGGTCTGAGGTGGCCAGCTTGCTCTCTGTCCCTGATTGTTTTGGTGCTCCCTTTTGGGGCTGTATGCTCTGGGATGTAAACAGTAGTTTAATGGATTTTTTTTTTAAAGCAGGAAAGATGGTGTTCCTTCCTTTTTAGAAGAAAGACAAAGCAAATAACATCATTAACAACACTATGTTCCTGTAGACAGTTCTGGTTCAAGGACAAGTTTAGAATGGGAACAGTAGGTGATCTTCCTATACACTCTTGCACCCTGAATTCATTTCCCAGAGGTCACTGTAATAAAACTAGGGAGGCAGCCCTGGGAGGTCTAAAGGAAACTCTTAAGTTCTCCGATGATAACATATATAAGCCTAAAATCTGCAGCTTTGCTTTGGGTAGTGGTGATATTTAGGAGGAACGGTAGTGTTATATGTTCAATTTCTGCAACACTGGCCCAGAAATCAGAGATTGTCTATAAAATACAATGAGGGTGTTCTTCAAGCCTCTTTGACCTTACCAATGCCCATCATCATGTCTGAGACAGGGCTGAGTCCTAGTAAAGTTGATAAATGAATGGGTGTGTGAATGTTGCCTTATGTAGAAGTTGCTCTGAAGCCCATCCTTAAAACAGTGTGAGGATGGGAACACTAAAGGCCGAGGATGTCAGAAGGAAACAAAATTGTGTTTGGCTCAGAAGCCCACAACCCTTGGTGGCCATGATTTACACATGCAGCTTTGCACATGGGTCAAACCAGAGCACTGAGCCATGCCTCTTGCCTTTAACTAAAACCAGGTCCTTGCACTGTGTCATTCACTCATTCAGTCATTCATTCATTCAGTATTCTAAGAAGTTTCTTTCTTTCTGATTGATTATTCCATTTACCTGAGAGAGGCAGATTTGAGCTTATTTATAGAGAATTTGATCATTCTTAAGATTAATGAAAGACTCCATAGAGAAAAATTTAAAGTATTTCTTGAATAAATATTTCTTACCCTGCCCAGGCAGTGTTTTGCATGAACATATCTGTCTTTGGGGAACTTAATGTATGGGGTTGGCCAAAAGTTTTGCTCACATTTTCCTGTAAAATGGTGTGGAAAAATCCAAATGAACTTTTAGGCCAACCCAGTATTAGTGAATGTAATCCTGCATGCTAAAACAGACAACTCAGAAATCTCAGTGAGTAAAACTGATTTCCTGCTCCTAGAAAGTCAAATAAGCAATAAAGTAGAGGAGAGGAAATCTCAGATCATTGTATTTATTTAAGAACTTTGGCTTGAAATTCTGTTATGTTCATTGTGAGGCTTCCATGATTACCCTGGGCATTGACATTAGTGATCAGACAATGGAAGAAAAGATGGCAATCAGGACATTGTGAACATCACTTGCACCCATATTACATTAATCAGAACTCAATAATACAGCTTTATCCACATGAAAGGGGGCTGGGAAATGTTATTTCTGTCTGGCAACAGTTTCCCAGCAGAAACTCTCTATTACAGGAGGGCATGAATATTTCGTGGGGAAGTAGAATGCCTGCCACACTTATCTTCTATTAGGTGTGGGGAGATAGACAATAACATGTAACTGAGTATACTACATAGTATTTCAGATGATAAAAGGAAAATAAGTTAGGAGAGAGGAAAAGGGCTGCGAACAATTGTGAAAATAGTTTTCCCCAGTGGTACACATTTGGCCATATTGTCTACAGAGCATATGTGAGTTGGCCCATTAAAAGTAAGACCTCTCCTTCCTGAATTGTGCTGGAACATTTCAGACTGGAGAGACCCTACTTGGTGTCCAGACAAACCCACATTGTCATTGTCACAATGGCGATGAGATTAAAGTGTTTCTTGAAAGACATTATCAAAAAACATAGTAGATAAGGTAAGTTTAAATTTGCTTCTGGATCTTTTCTATTCTTTGAGCTTTTTGTTGGCAATATTGACTCAGGCTGAAGTTTAGAGGCCTTTAGTTTTGATTATGTATCCACTTTTGGGTAATACCACTTTGTTGATTCTAAAAGCAATCCACTTCCCAGATTTACATTGAAAATCAAGGGTTGATTTTTCTCGATAGTAAGAGAGTAATGTGGCCCTTATGCTGAAGAGTACTAGCTGGTTACCTAATATCAACAACAGAAGGTTGGTTGGAAAGAAGCTGGTGAGGGACTTTAAATGGTTCTGAGAAACCTGTATGCAGGTCAGGAAGCAACAGTTAGAACTGGACATGGGACAACAGACTGGTTCCAAGTAGGAAAAGGAGTACGCCAAGGCTGTATATTGTCACCCTGCTTATTTAACTTATATGCAGAGTACATCATGAGAAACACTGGGCTGGAAGAAGCACAAGCTGGGATCAAGATTGCCGGGAGAAATATCAATAACCTCAGATATGCAGATGACACCACCCTTATGGTAGAAAGTGAAGAAGAACTAAAAAGCCTCTTGATGAAGGTGAAAGAGGAGAGTGAAAAAGTTGGCTTAAAGCTCAACATTCAGAAAACTAAGATCAGGGCATCTGGTCCCATCACTTCATGGAAAATAGATGGGGAAACAGTGGAAACAGTGTCAGAGTTTATTTTTTGGGCTCCAAAATCACTGCAGATGGTGATTGTAGTCATGAAATTAAAAGACGCCTACTCCTTGGAAGGAAAGTTATGACCAACCTAGATATAGCATATTAAAAAGCAGAGACATTACCTTGCCAACAAAGGTCTGTCTGGTCAAGGCTATGGTTTTTCCAGTGGTCATGTATGGATGTGAGAGTTGGACTGTGAGCAATGCTGAGTACCGAAAATTTGATACTTTTGAACTGTGGTGTTGGTGAAGACTCTTGAGAGTCCCTTGGACTGCAAGGAGATCCAACCAGTCCATCCTAAAGGAGATCAGTCCTGGGTGTTCACTGGAAGGACTGATGCTAAAGCTGAAACTCCAATAATTTGGCCACCTCATGTGAAGAGTTGACTCATTGGAAAAGACCCTGATGCTGGGAGGGATTGGGGGCAGGAGGAGAAGGGGACGACAGAGGATGAGATGGCTGGATGGCATCACTGACTCAATGGACATGAGTTTGAGTAAACTCTGGGAGTTGGTGATGGACAGGGAGGCCTGGCGTGCTGCGTTTCATGGGGTCGCAAAGAGTTGGACACGAGGAATGACTGAACTGAACTGAACTGAACAATGTATGGAGTGAGGGGAGAAAGTTCCATGTTTGGCAAAAGGCAAAAAGCCTTAAACATTTCTGAAAGCTCAGTTCATTCCTTGCATTGTGGGCTTAATTCAATGAGCATTTACTGGTCCTTTTTATATGCCTGACCCTACTCTGGGCACCAACAATGTGGTAGTAAGTGGTTCTGCTTCTAATCTCAGGAGCTCACCATCTAGGCATGGGAAAATTCACCAATGAGAAGACTGGATTTCAGCTGGACAGAGAAGACCCATGAGCATTGTGCTAACAGTTTTGAGCTTAATGTTTCCTAGTTAGTGAAGAAGCATCAGAGAGGATTTCTCTGCTGGGTCGTGGGTGATAAGTGTTGAAACCGGTACTTGCTTACTATGAGACAGCTGGCAACTCAACTTATCAGACTTCTATTTTCTCTGTCTGGAAAGTGAAGATAATAATAACTTCCTGCTCTTCTGGGAGGACTTTCATAAGGATCTAAAGAAATCACATGGGAAAGAAATGCTATTCTGGTGAACTATTATTAGGGCTGATTAATAATCTAGACATGTGAGAGAACAAAGGAGGACTTGGGTGCTGGGCAGTGATGCTGTGAGAATATAGCAAAATCTTTCATCTAGAATGGACATATGTAGGAGGGAAATCAGTCTTAGTGAAAAAAAAACCACACACATAATGCACAACAACTTAGTGAAAAATAATATCAACAATGGAACTGATTTTTTTTTTTTTCAAGTAAAATTTGTTGTAAGTGAAGAAAGTGAACAGGGATCCTGGTTGGCACCAGGAAGATGCACATCTGGATTCAAAGAGAGGGAGTGAGCAGACCAGAGGCCCTGCTGCAGAGACAGGTTAAGGGCTGGCAGTGAGACATCTGCAGGGATCTGGGGATCTGCCAGTGCACAAGCTACCAGAGGATCAACTCAAAAACAGCCAAACTCTACAGCTGTTGACCCAACCAAGACCAAGCCTTCAGAGAACACGAGAGCACCTGGCCCTAAGGGAGCTCATGCTTCCAGAAATAATGATTTAGCTCTTAGAAGTATTTTCTCTCTTATGATTTCCTAAAATTGTTGTTCCAAGAGGAAGAGGTTTGTGTCCAGGAGGCCTCAGAATTTATCTGACTTTTCTGTGGACTTTGGGACCTCACATGCCAATGCAATGCATATTATAAGTCAAGAAGTTCTTAGAAGGGTCTTCCTCAATGGCTCAGTGATAAAGAATCTGCCTTCAGTGCAGAAGACACAGGAGATAAGGATTCAATCCCTGGGTCGAGAAGATCCCCTGGAGGAGAAAATGGCAACCCACTCCAGTATTCCTGCCTGGAGAATCCCATGGACAGGAGGGCTATAGTCCACAGGGTCACAAAGAGTCAGAGATGACTGAGTGCCTTAACACACAGTCCTTAGGAAAATGGAGGGAATTAATGTAATGTAAGTTGTAGTTGGCCTATTTCAAGACCATGAAATCCCATCATTCAGCCCAAATGTGAGAATTCATCCCAAAGTTGAAAGCATAAACAGAAGGCTTGTGGAACAAATGCTTATTTTAGACTGTTTCTCCCTAATTTATAGCATCTTGAAAAGCTGCAGAGAAAGACATGGTCACAAACATATTTTTTTAATTTAAAGTAATCATCCTAAGTCAAAGTGTGTGAAAGTTCTGTTAAATTTCAGTCTTATAGAAACTAGTTATTATAGAAATAAAATCTGAATGATAATCTGGTAAACCTTTTTTGAAAATCATATTCAGAGTTTCATAACAGTGAAATTTTATCTCTAGGTAAGAGAAGGAGGCTAACAATTGACTGAGTGGGAAGTGACCAAGCCCTATATAAAACTGTGCTGAAAACATGCTTCTTTGAATCAGTTCCTCACACAATCTTAGAAGCTGCCTCCCAGACTATAGTCCTCAGTTTGGCTTTTGAATAGAACTTTTCTATTCATATTGTAGGTTGACTATTGATGACTTCCTTTGACATCACTTTTTGTAGTCGACACGATATCAGAAAAACCCACCTGAGGTTAAATGGAGCCTATTTTGGACTAGCACCCAGTATCAAGCACAGACCCTTGAGCCCCTACCACCTCAGCTTCACAGCATTTTTCTGATATTTTGGTGAGTTCTTCCTGATATATGGACCTCCTTACCTTAAGTTTGATGTTCTGTGACTTTTATTCAAGTTGTCATCTTAAATATTGGACTTTTATTGTGGTATCTGTATACCTGGGAGGAACTGCTAGGCATGAAAAGACTAGAAGAAATTTTTGTTATATTTCCTAGGTGAAAAGAACTTGAGGGGGATTTGCAAACAATAAAAACCTAGGGACATCCCTGGTGATCTAGGGTTTGAGACTGCACACTTCTAATGCAAGGGACATGGGCTCGATCCCCAGTTGGGAAACTAGGATCCCATATGCCATGTGTGGGATTTAATTAATTAATTAATTATCAATTAATTTATTAAAAATAAATATAATAAAATTATTTAAAGCTTCCGTGGAGGCTCAGATGGTAAAGAATCTGCCTATAACGCAGGAAACCCTTGTTCGATCTCAGGGTTGGTAAATTCCCCTGGAGAAGGAAATGGCAACACACTCCGATATTCTTGCCTGAAGAATTTCATGGACATAGGAGCCTGGTGGGCTACAGTCCATGGTGTTGCAAGGAGTCGGATATGACTGAGTGACTAACAAACAAGAAGAAACTTTGGAGTGCTTTCCTAGGTGGGGAACTAGAGGTGATTCAGGGACCTAGTCCTAGACAGGAAAACTTTAGAGTGAAATGTGTTGGTTGACCTCTTTTTCCAATTTGGCTTAAAGTGGCAAGACTGGTATGTATATATTTTTAAGAGGCTATTTGAGACTGGGTCCATTCGAGCTCTCAAAAGAAAGCATACTAGTTCCTTTAAGCCCAGAGGCATACTTCAGTTCAGTTCAGTCACTCAGTTGTGCCCGACTCTTTGCGACCCCATGAATCACAGCACGCCAGGCCTCCCTGTCCATCACCAACTCCCGGAGTTTACTCAAACTCATGCCCATCGAGTCGGTGATGCCATCCAGCCATCTCATCCTCTGTCGTCCCCTTCTCCTCCTGCCCCCAATCCCTCCCAGCATCAGGGTCTTTTCCAATGAGCCAACTCTTCGCACGAGGTGGCCAAAGTATTGGAGTTTCAGCTTCAGCATCAGTCCTTCCAATGAACACCCAGGACAGATCTCCTTCAGGATGGTTGGTTGGATCTCCTTGCAGTCCAAGGGATTCTCAAGAGTCTTCTCCAACATCACAGTTCAAAAGCATCAATTTTTTGGCACTCAGCTTTCCTCACAGTCCAACTCTCACATCCTTACATGACCACTGGAAAAACCATAGCCTTGACCAGACAGACCTTTGTTGGCAAAGTAATGTCTCTGTTTTTTAATATGCTATCCAGTTTGGTCATAACTTTCCTTCCAAGGAGTAAGTGTCTTTTAATTTCATGGCTGCAATCACCATCTGCAGTGATTTTGGAGTCAAAAAAATGAAGTCTGACACTGTTTCCACTGTCTCCCCATCTATTTTCCATGAAGTGGTGAAACCAGATGCCCTGATCTTAGTTTTCTGAATGTTGAGCTTTAAACCAACTTTTTCACTCTACTCTTTCACTTTCATCAAGAGGCTTTTCAGTTCCTCTTCACTTTCTGCCATAAGGGTGGTGTCATCTACATATCTGAGGTTATTGATACTTCTCCTGGCAATCTTGACTCCAGCTTGTGCTTCCTCCAGCCCAGCGTTTCTCATGATGTACTCTGCATATAAGTTAAATAAGCAGGGTGACAATATACAGCCTTGGCGTACTCCTTTTCCTATTTGGAACCAGTCTGTTGTTCCATGTCCAGTTCTAACTGTTGCTTCCTGACCTGCATATAGGTTTCTGAAGAGGCGGGTCAGGTGGTCTGATATACCCATCCTTTTCAGAATTTTCCATAGTTTATTGTGATCCACACAGTCAAAGGCTTTGGCATAATCAATAAAGCAGAAATAGATGATTTTCTGGAATTCTCTTGCTTTCTCGATGATCCAGCGGATGTTGGCAATTTGATCTCTGGTTCCTCTGCCTTTTCTAAATCCAGCTTGAACATCTAGAAGTTCATGGTTCACGTATTGCTGAAGCCTGGCTTGAAGAATTTTGAGCATTACTTTACTAGCGTGTGAGATGAGTGCAATTGTGCGGTAGTGTGAGCATTCTTTGGGATTTCCTTTCTTAGGGATTGGAATGAAAACTGACCTTTTCCTGTCCTGTGGCCACTGCTGAGTTTTCCAAATTTGCTGGCATATTGAGTGCAGCACTTTCACAGCATTATCTTTCAAGATTTGAAATAGCTGAACTGGAATTCCATCACCTCCGTTCCGTTCATAGTGATGCTTTCTAAGGTCCACTCAACTTCACATTCCAGGATGTCTGGCTCTAGGTGAGTGATCACACCATTGTGATTATCTGGGTCATGAAGATCTTTTTTGTACAGTTCTTCTGTGTATTCTTGCCACCTCTTAATATCTTCTGCTTCTGTTAGGTCCATACTATTTCTGTCCTTTATCGAACCCATCTTTGTGTGAAATGTTCGCTTGGTATCTCATACTTAGGCAACTGATAACCTAGAGAAAGTGTCTGAGAATTGATCATCATAACGAGTAGTGGTCCCATAGGGAACTCCACCATGACACTTCATATAATTTACAGTTCTCCTGGGAACACGTACATAAGAATTTGTCAGTAAGTGCTTTGAGCCCCCATAGAGGTTTCAGATAGCTGGCAGAAGAAACTGAAACACAAAAGAGCTGCACTGACTTGAGGGTAACACCTTGAGGAGCTAAGCTCACAAGCAGCACCCTTCTGATCCACTACACTGTCTTTAGAAATTGTTCAAACCTTTTAAATAAAATGAATGTAAAAGGGGAACAGTACTTCCAAAGTCTACCATCTGCCAGATGGGCAGCCACTAGAACTCTGTCTGAGCTCATGTACAGTTGGTCCTGAACCATTACTATCAAGTACTTATCTGGTCCTAAAATGACAATTATGGGAGTTCTTCTGACATTCTGAAACTGGTTTTTATATATGTAGCTAGAAAATAAAGCTGGATTGATAAAACATCTTTGAAAGATTCTGACTTGGAGGGAACAAAATTATTTCTAGGAGAAAGCTTGAAGTTTTAAATTTTACCATGCCCCTGAAATGTAAGCATAGCCTACATCTCCTGAGACTATGCCCTTGGTTTAATCAGTAGAACCTAAAACCTAAACAAAAAAAAGAGAAAAGAGGCCCTTTCAAACTCCAGTAGAAAAACTATGAGATCTCTCTGTATCTGGATGTACATATGTCTGTGTGTATGTTATAGACATGATATGTTCCTACCTTCAGATGGTATTATCAAAATTAAATTTTAAAAGTTCTGTATTTAAATAGCTTAAACAAGTAAGTTTTTATATAAATTCTCAGAAATAGAAATTTACTGAAAGGAATTTTGGGTTCACGTGATGTGGGAAATATTCAGTATTAAATTAATATTCAGTATTAAAGTTAGCTTCAGTTATTGGTATAACTAATACAGACAGGTCTTTACAAGTCATCAACAATAGAATAATACTTTAATTGTACCTGGGTTTATGAAAGTCAATAAACTCATGTTATCTCTGTTAGAAAAATTTTCAACAAGAAAATTAACTTGGCATGATGATACTTTCATAAGTAATAAAACAGATAGAGATAGATGGATTTTAGGTAGATTCTTTAAGACTAACTATGTTTTATGGTAAGTTTGCTTAAAAATAGTTTATCAAAAAAAATAGTTTCTCCAGATTTTTGTTGAAATCTTTACTTGAAACTAGGGTTTTGCTAAATTAAGGATGGGAATTCATCTAATGTCTATATTGTTTTTAATAAATGCTGAAACATTAATTGCTAAGCAAGTCTATGTTTACCTACTCTTGTCTTTTATTAGAGAAAAGCTAAAGATGTTTGGTTTATTGCAAAGACATCTTATACCGCATTGAGAGAAATTATGTTGTGAAAATATGCATGTTTCTAGAAGTTATGGAATATGTATGTAAGCATGCCAATCAGGAAATGCTAATAAAACAGACAACTTGCAATGATTGGTTCTTGGTTTTTGCTAGAGATTAAGAACTGAACTGAACTGAAGGCTCTTAAGGGTTAAAAATAGTTTTTTTAATATATATGTATGTATGTATATATATGTATATATATATGCATACATATAATTAAACCTACTAGAAACAGTAAGAGAAATATTTCAATATTCAAGGAAATTAGGATGTGATTCCAATAAAAGAAGATATGAGGATATGAAAATGCATTTTCTTAAGGTAAAAAGAAAGTGATTTTGTCCTAAATCTGGTTATTTCTAAATGAGAAAGAAGATAGTCAAATTTGGATATGGTAAATTGTGGAAGGTTTGTGGAAGAGGTGACCTGAGAAAAGGTAGTGGTCAGGACTAGAATTTGGTTTTCTCTGTTAGGAGGACAAAGGTTTCTCAGAATATTGATCTGTTTTGATAATGGATTGTGAAAGGTCCTTTTTTAAAAAATACATTTTAAGCAATCTGTTGTCTTTCTGTGTTTGCTTTTGAAATATTTTATTGACACTTTGGTTAATGACTAAATATTTTTTCATAGTGACTCATTTGATTAAATGTTTTAAAAAACCTTTTTGATATTTTGAAAAAATTTCCCATATTTAAATTCTAAATGAAGTCTTTTGATTTAGAACTAACTTTGAGATATTTTTCTCTCCTTATGGAAAGAGACTTATCAACTAATCCGGCATGTTGTCATGGGAAGCACTGTCAAATTAAAAGTAACATTCAGCCTTCTTTATGTAGTTACTGTCTATATAAATATGAGAAATAAGTGTCTCAGAAATTTTTATGTGAAATTCCTGGAAGTCTTAAATGTCCTGACATGAAATGTTATCTGTCATCAAAATTGAGTCTACACTAAATAAGGAAATGGCAACCCGCTCCAGTACTCTTTCCTGGAGAATCCCATGGACAGCGGAGCCTGACGGGCTACAGTCCATGGGGTCACAAAGACTGAAGTCATGACTGAAGCGACTTTCATTTTCACAAAGTGACTGAACTCGACCATCAGGGAAATGCCCAGTTTGCTCACATATGAAGGCAACAGTAAAAGAATCTGTAAAGATTATTTTATGTATAGATAAAGTCCATGCTACTGCTGCAAAAATTAACCCTTCTTTGTCAGACTTTTTTGGGCTCCAAAATCACTGTAGATGGTGACTGCAGCCATGAAATTAAAAGACGCTTACTCCTTGGAAGGAAAGTTATGACCAACCTAGACAGCATATTAAAAAGCAGAGACATTACTCTGTCAACAAGGGTCTGTCTAGTCAAGGCTATGGTTTTTCCAGTAGTCATGTATGGATGTGAGAGTTGGACTATAAAGAAAGCTGAGCGCCAAAGAAGTGATGCTTTTGAACTATGGTGTTGGAGAAGACTCTTGAGAGTCCCTTGGACTGCAAGGATATCCAACCAGTCCATCCTAAAGGAGATCAGTCCTGGGTGTTTATTGGAAGGACTGATGTTGAAGCTGAAACTCCAATATTTTGTCTACCTGATGCGAAGCGCTGACTCATTGGAAAAGACCCTGATGCTCGGAAAGATTGAAGGCAGGGGGAGAAAGGGACGACCGAGGATGAGATGGTTAGATGGCTTCACCAACTCAATGGACATGAGTTTGAGTAAACTCCGGGAGTTGGTGATGGACAGGGAGGCCTGGTGTGCTGCGGTTCATGGGGTCGCAAAGAGTCGGACACGACTGAGCGACTGAACTGAACTGTCAGACTTTTGCCATTCTGATATCCTTGTAACATGGCAACAGTCTGCTCCTAAATCAGAGGAGTTAAGATGAGTGAGGAATAGCTGTAAATTAAATAGTTGGGCCTTGGGAAACTCAAGTTGACTGCTTGGCTCTTCCTGGATTCCTTGCAAACTCCACTTTTCTTTTGATGGATTAGAACTTTTCCTTACAGCAAGGCTGATGCCCTCACAACGACAAAGGAACTGCTGGAAAATAAATGTAATTTCTACTTGGGGTATATCTTCCACAGTCTCCCTGGGCAAATTATATGAGCCTTAACAAAAACCTTGCAAACTTCTTGAGATGATCACTGACATTATCACCTTCCATCATCAGGCAAGAGTAATAAAACTAAAGGAAAAATTGGGTTTAAGCAAAACAAGAATTACTTATATGGGTTGACTGAACTGATAAATATAATAATAATTTTAGTGATTTTTTTAATCTGAAATATTACTGGCTTTTTATCTTTCTTTTTTGGATATTAGGAAACATTTCCCCTAAGCTAATTATGAAAGCGAAAGTCACTCAGTTGTGTCCGACTCTTTGTGACTCCATGTACTATACAATCCGTGGAATTCTCCAGGACAGAATACTGGAGTGGGTAGCCTTTCCCTTCTCCAGGGGATCATCCCAACCCAGGGATCGAACCCAGGTCTTCCGCATTGCAAGTGGACTCTTTACCAGCTGAGCCACAAGGGAAGCCCAAGAATAATGGAGTGGGTAGCCTATCCCTTCTCCAGCAGATCTTCCTGACCCAGGAATCACACTGGGGTCTCCTGCATTGCAGGCAGATTCTTTAACAACTGAACTATCAGGGAAGCCCAAGCTAATTATGACTTAACACCAATTTGGTAAATTAAACCTTCACCGGAATAAAAACTTTTATCTTTCCTCTCTACCTGTTTCCACCAGAATTTGGAGTATTCTTAAGTTTATGGTAATAGTTATTCGCATGAGTTTAATAAGAATTTTTTCTCCTTATGTTGATTGTTGTTGTTTAGTCGCCATGCCTGACTCTCTGCGAACCCATGGACGGCAGCACGTCAGCCTTCCCTGTCCTTCACTATCTCCCAGAGTTTGCTCGAACTCATGTCCACTGAGTCAGTGATGTCATCCAACCATCTCATCCTCTGTCACCCTCTTCTCCTCTTGCCCTCAATCTTTCCCAGCATCAGGGTCTTTTCCAATGAATCAGCTCTTTGCATCAGGTGGCCAAAGTATTGGAGCTTCAGCTTCAGCACCAGTACTTCAATGAATATTCAGGGTTGATTTCCTTTAGGATTGACTGGTTTGATTTCCTTGCTGTCCAAGGGACTCTCAAGAGTCTTCTCCAGCACCATAGTTCAAAAGGGTCAGTTCTTCAGCACTCAGCCTTCTTTATGGTCCAGCTCTCACATCTGTACATGACTACTGGAGAAACCATAGCTTTGACTATATGGGCCTTTGCTGGTAAAGTGATGTCTCTGCTTTTTAATACACTGTCTAGATTTGTCATAGCTTCCCTACCAAGGAGCAAGCATGTTTTAATTTCATGGCTGCAGTCACCATCCACAGTGATTTTGGAGTCCAAGAAAATAAAATTTGTCATTGTTTACACTTTTTCCCCATCTATTTTCTATGAAGTGATGGGACTGGATGCCATGATCTTTGTTTTTTGAATGTTAAGTTTTAAGCCAGTTTTTTCACTCTCCTCTTTCACCTTCATCAAGAGGCTCTTTAGCTCCTCTTTGCTTTCTGCCATTAAAGTGGTATCATCTGCATATCTGAAGTTGTTGATATTATATTAATAGCAAGACACAATTGGAAACACTGGCGATATTACCATGGCTTTGACAGAAATGTCATATTTGGGAATATACGTGAAATAAAGTATGCCTTAATTAACAAACATCTTAAAGAGAATAACCTGTGTATATTATGCCAGCTACTCTCAAATATTAAATGCCATACATATAACTTTTGGAAAACCTGCAAAAAAAAAAAAAAATCCATGCCTTAATACTGTGTTCAGAAAACTTCCAGTTAACAAAGCTGTCAGTGAGATTGTTTGTGCTCCCTGGAGTTTCATCTTTGCATGTGGCGTTAGAATTGGCCCACCTTCTCAGAGGTCAGCACATAAATGTCTTTATGGTAAATAAAATCATTATGTTGACAGGTACATAATGCTACCCCATTGTCTCTGTAGAAGGCAACAGATGAACCTTCTTTCTCTTTTCATTATGGAGTCATGAGATCCATTTTAGCAGAATACCAAGATACCTGGTGGCAAAGTCTTTGGGGAATCTTGATTCTTTGTGCAGAAGTATATGTAAACAGAGAGATGATTAGAAATCTATCAGTCGCTTTTGGTGAAATGGCAGAGGACAGTGCAAACAGCGTTAGAGCACAACAGACATCCCTCAACCACTTAGTCCAAGCAGTATTGGATAACAGGGCTGCCTTAGATTTTTTTGCTGGCTAAACAAAGAGATGTTTGTGCCATTGGTCACATTTCTTGTTGCACTCATATCAACACCTGAGGAAAAGTAGGTTATACACTTAGAAAAAAAAATTTCAAAAAAGCTAAAAGAAGTATGGGGAACAGACCCTTTAAATAATCTGGTTGGAGTTCATCAGTAATAGGCAATTTTTTTCAGCTTGTTTTACAGAGGATTACTGTCATCACAGTATATGTTATTATTCTTTTCCTAGCTGTCAAGGTGCACGTGATATGTATTACTCTTTGCCCTAAGCTGACTGCTAAAAGCACATGTACAATGTTGGAGCAACAATTTGATGTAATTGATAATATAACTTATAAAATGTTTACCCATCATCATATACCTCTGCGTTTCCTTTGTTCCATTAATTAATTACCTCCCCCATAATGAAAATAATTGGGCTTCCCTGGTGGCTCAGACGGTAAAGAATCCACCTGCAATGCGGGAGACCTAGGTTCAATCCCTGGGTTGGGAAGATCCCCTGGAGAATGGAATGACTACCCACTCCAGTATTCTGGCCTGGAGAATTCCATGGACAGAGGAGCCTGGCAGGCTACAGTCCATGGAGCTGCAGTCATGACTGAGAGACTTTCACTTTCACTTTCAATGAGAATAATTAGACAACTCTTTTCCTGCAAAAAATAAAAGGAGAGGAAGTCCTAGCACTGAGAGACCTGTGGGTAGGGAGCAACCACTCTGGCATCAAGGGACAAATATTTTGGTCATCACTGCTTTCTTTTCAAAGATTTTGTTCGATCAGAAAAGGGAAATGATGGTGGAAATATTCACATATTGAGGCATGAGGAAGTCATTCTGGCTTATCCATGAATTAAATTAAACTTTATCCTAACTAGGACAGCCTGTTTTGTGACCTATTAAACATATGTTGTACATCTGCTTTAACAATAAAGAAAAAATTGGTCTGCATTGACCAGAGTGAAACTGTCCATTTAAATGCCTCCCTTCCTAGGACACCAGTGCTGGTGATCCTTGGATGATAAGCCTTCTTTACCAGGTACCAGGGCTTTCCTGACTCCCTGTGTATGTGCTGACCTGTCTTTTTTGAAACTATGAAGAAATGTACTCTTGTCATGTTAGATTTTTTTTTTTTTTTTCTTTCTGACAAGATACAAAACTTCCCAAAACCGTGCTTTTCTGGAACGGTTTTTCAGAACTATTGGAGAGACTGCTTCCTGAACTGTAGTCCTCAGTTTGGCTCAAATAAAACTCTCTTTTATTATTATTATTGTTGTTATTGTCATCATTATTATTATAGATTGATTATTGATTATTTCTGTCACCAAGACATATCCCCAGGCATTGCCAAAAGGCTCCTGGGATGGGCATCATGTCTTCCCGGGTAAGAACTACTGTTTTATGTTGACCAATCATCCTAGTTTGCCCTGGACTGAGATATGTCAAGACTTTAGTGCTAAAATCAAGACATCTGGAGGCAAACTGGAATGATCAGCCACCCAACAAGTGGAATTTCATCTCCTGCTTAAATGGAGGCTGTTGTGAGAGGGGCGTTGGTTGATCTCGTGGTGGTTGTCCTGCCAGTCTTCTGTTTCTCTAAGTTATTTCTGTACCAAACACATCTGCTTTTCTCCCTCCTTGTATCCTTCAAGGGATATAGGGGAAATGACCTACCTCAGAGAGGCTGGCTGAGTAGAAGACCAGAGAGAATGCTGTTGAGTATGTGCATGTGTCAGAGAGAGAGAGAGAGACAGAGCTGGGAGGGGCATTGGGGTGCTGGGCTTTAGAACCCATTGGTGGTGTCAGGTAGGTGATATGTATGTGTGTTTATACCAGTAGTTAATGGAGACTGGATGGGGAAGGTTTTCAGCTCGGTATTAATTCTGCCTATGACTATGAGATAGGCACATTTTATTTGGTGCAGTATTTTAAAATATGTTTATGAGTTATTCTGACAGTTTACTCCATGGTGTTTCACTGAGAGAAACAAAAGGAAAACCTCAAAAATGGCTTGTTATGAGGATTATTTTTATTGTGCTGTGGAGAATACGTTTACAACAGAAAAAAAAAAATTAGGTTGTTTGCCAATTTACAAAGCACTTCCCAAGTACGTCATCTATCCCTCAGCCTTTTGCTCTTGATGTCATTCATTTGCCCATTTACAGATGAAAATCAATGAGTTCTGAAAGTGAGAAGAGACAAGCTGGAGTCAAAGGCCAGAGTTTGCATCTGAAGCACTGGACTCTGCCTCTTGTGGCTCCAGACTCCTCCAGGCTCTGGGAGAATGAGTCCTGCATGTTAAGTGCTGAGTCTGGGTCTCTATAAGTAAATGGTGAGATGACAAGTGTGGACTTGGAGGATGTGATTCATCTCTATTGCTATGACTGCGACTATGACCATGGCCCGTCCCCCTTCTATGTCTTCAAGTAGGGGATGAAGCAGGTTCCATGAGGGTGATGCCTAGGACACACAGCCATCTAGCACCAAGGCTATATCCACCGTGTCTTCCTCTGTGCTCTCGGACACAAGTGTTGGGGGTGTGATTTGCTGTGTACGGCTGTTTGCATTTTCCTTGATTGTGTAAACTGGTGGCTTGTGCCAAGAACTCTCTGTGCCCCGAAGCTCTAAGCTTGGTCCGTCCCATTGGCTGACTTCATTTCTCTTTTGGGGGAGGTGTATTTGTCAAGTTGCAGGGCAGTGATAACTGGCAGTACCTTTCGGGCGTGAGGTACCTGGAGTTTGGGGACAACCAACCCATTGACAATGACAGCAGATGAACTGGTTTTCTTTGTGAATGGCAAAAAGGTAAGCAGAAGCTGACTTTTCCTCTGGTTTCCCTGATCCCTGGGAGGGATGTTTGTCTTCTCTATTTTGGGTTCTCGCTCACTTGTTCGCCTTCTCTCTCTTCCTTCAAAGCTATTCCTGAATTTGGGGTATCACTGGTGAGAGAAGACCTTCTCAGGTCTAGAACCCAGTTGAGATCCCCATGGGGCAGAGGAACGATGGGGAGTGAAGAGAGAAGAAGGGTATATGTGAGCACTCTCCTCCCCCGCGCTCCCAGCCTGTAGAGATGCTGGCACCAAGCTGAGAAAGGTAGACAGGGTTCTTGGTGAGATTGGAGGTCACCCACCCCACCTCTATTTTGGTGTTTAATCAAAAGCATCCTAAGGCTTTTGTTGCTCTCTTTACTGAGAAAAGGAACAAGAATGTGTTTTCTTGCTAATCTCAGGATATAACGTGTACACAGGTTTGATTCTGAAATTTTATCCATATCAATGTAACAGCTAACTTGCGTGAGGACATATCCTGACATCTTGTGGCAAGTCACAATTCTTGTTTCCTAAAGGGCATGGGTCCCCCCCCCCACTCTTGGTTATATGTATAAATAGTGCAAACCTCTTACTTTGATAAAAATTGCCCACTTGGATCAACTTCACTGGTGTTCATAGGAACCTAGGAAAAGTGGGGTTGGAATGGGACAGAGGAGAGTCTTATGATATGGGTACCAGTCCTTGCAGCACCAGAGGGGTAAGAATCTTTGCAGATTTTAATGCAGGTGAAGGGAGAGAGCTGTAAGCACATCACATTGTCTCCGTTGTCCACTTGCCCTCCCTCCACCGGTGCTGAGGTGCTCGCTTCAGCTCCCGGATTGTGAATGAAATGGACAGTAAAAGAGTAGCTGTGGTTGCACATTGTGAATGGCCATGTGGATTTTATGAGTGAGGACCAAACCCAGGAGTCAGAGCAATTTTGTTTTGCAATATTGGCAATTTTAAGTTGAGAAGCTAGGCGACTTTGGAGGAAGTTTTCAAGAATTAAAATGCAGCTAGTGCTTAAATTGTCAGGGTGTGTTTGGGTGACTCCCAGGGGAATGCTGTGAGCTGTTGCAATGTAAGGGGCTTCCAAGGAGGTCAGATTCGATTTCAGTGGTATCAGCGAGTGCTCCTGGGGAAGGAGGTCACCCGTGCTCTTCCAGGTGCAGAGTGGTTTCTCTGTGTTGACTTCCTTTCAGCAAACTAAGACGTAGGGCAAAGCTTCCACGTTGGTGGTTGTAAGATTTCTGCAGCCAAGAATTCCAACAACGCTGTCACATGCAGCAGTTACATTGGAGAGATTTAAGAAACAGTTGCTGAATAGGTTTTCTTCACATATTACTTACACAGAGGCATCTTCTGTGGCATTTTTGTAAGTGATTTTTGTAATGGGTGAGCAGCTGGATTCAGTGACTTAATTCAAAGGTTTGATTATTTATGAAGCCATCAATTCACGTGTGACAGTGCAAGGTTCTTTCTTTGGGGATGGTTGCTGTGATGCACCGAATCTAGAAAGCAGCATTTCAAGGTCAGTCTGGTTTGTTGAAAGTTGTTTCCCTGTGTATTTTATTTTCACCTTAGGAAAGCAATTTAAAATTTTTTAGATGATATTATCGCATCAAACCCTACCATCTCTTGAAACTTCCACTACCGTTAAGTTTCTGTGATGAATACTGGCGCATTTAATTTTGTAAATGTGGACTTTTGAGAATCTGCTGGAAAGGTGGTGAGGCAAGGTGAGGAGTGATGAGGTGAAAACAGTGCTGTAAAAATTGGACCAAGCAAGGAATTCCCAGTCAAATAGAGGCAGATGTTTCTTCCCAATTCTATTCCCAAGATGTTCTAGATCTTTCTTTACTAGACATTGTGCAAGGAGGTTACCAAAGAAGCTGATGGAACTTGCTGACTCACTCTTAAATATGCACTTCCTCCTCTTCCTATTTCAGACCACTGTCTAGGACTCCTGTCTTCCCTTGCTGTGACCCTGGAGAGGGTGTAAGATACAAATGATCAAATACCTCCAGAGCCTTCTGTGGTGGTGACAGGCCTTGGTGACTATGGCTTCCACTTCCTCTGATTTAAAGTCAGAGTCAAAAGGAAAGAGTTGCCCAGTATTTTGGTATCACTGTAGTGATCATGCTTTTGGCTGTTTTCCTTTTTTTTTTTTTTTTTTAATGTATTTTTAATAGGAGGATAATTGCTTTACAAAGTTGTGCTGGTTTCTGCTATATGACAATGTGAATCAGCTCTAAGCATACATATATCCCCTCCTTCCTAAGCTTCTCTCCCAACCGCCATCCCCCCCCTCTAGGTCATCACAGAGCACTGAGCTGAGCTCCCTGCGCTGTACATCCGCTTCCCACTAGCTATCTCCCTTACACACGGTGGTGCATCCATGTCAGTGTTACCGTCTCGATTGGTCCCACCCTCCCCTTCCTCCGCTGTGTCCACAAGCCCATTCTCTACGTCTGCATCTCTGCTCCTGGTGGTCGGGGTGGGGGTGGGGGGTTGGTGCTGGATTCTTGTTATTCAAACAGTCCCTCTCCGGTTAGTGGAGATGTTGACCCCTGGAGAAGTCTGGAAAATTCTGCATGGAGGGTACAGCTGAAAGTGTCCAGGAGTGACGCCCACGAGAAGCAGCAGTCAGTGATAATTCAAAACTCAGTCACGTACCCACCTACCCCCCTTGTTATCAACATTTACAAGCTCCTCCCAGGCCTGAGGCTGTGGGACACACATGCATGAAAGGAACACAATCTCCAAGACCAGGCATTTACCATTTGGGAGCTAATGAACGGGTTGGCAAAGTGGATTGTGATCAGGTAAATTACCATATTCCAAAATGTATTTCAAAGACAAGTATCCCCACAAGATGCTCTTTTTAGATATTCTTATACCACTTTGTTGGCACATTGTAGGTGCCCAATTAATGTGGAAAGGATGAATGGATGGATATTAAAACCCTGAGAAATCCTCTACTAAAGAAATTTACTTTTCAAACTTTGAACTTTAAAAGTTAAACTTCTAAGGAAGTTGCAAGAAGAATACAAAGAAATGCTTGCTAAATGAATGCCAGCAAAATGATATATAGGTACATAGATATATAGATTTTTAAGTACATAATTTTATATATTTAAATATGTAATTGCAATGAACATATAAAGTATAAAATTTTATTTATGAACAATTGAAGATGAATTTCAGATATCATACTTTTTTCTCCCTTAAACTAAGAATAAGGGTATTCTTACATAGCCACAATCTATTTATAAAAATCAGGAAATCTAGTGTTACTATATCATTATTATCTAATCTCTAGACTTTATGCAGCATTATTCCAATTTTCCTAAAAATATAATTTATAGCTTTTTCTCCACAACCCCAGGACCCAGGATCATGCCTTTCACTTAGTTCTCAAGTCTGTTTTTGTTGTTGTTATTGCTCAGTCACTAACTCATCTCCAGCTCTTTGTGACCTTATGGACTGCACATGCCAGGCTCCTCTGTTCACCACTATGTCCCAGAGTTTGCTCAAGTTCATGTCCATTGAGTTGCTGATGCCATCCAACCGCTGTCTCATCTTCTGTCACCCCCTTCTCGTCATGCCCTCAATCTTTCCCAGCATCAGGCTCTTTTCCAATGAGTTGGCACATTGACGGCGGTTGGGAGAGAGGCTCAAGAAGGAGGGGATGTGTGTATCAGGTGGCCAAAGTATTGGAGCTTCATCTTCAGCATCAGCCCTGCCAACGATTGTTCAGGGTTGGTTTCCTTTAGGCTTGACTGGTTTAATCTCCTTGCTGTTCAAGGGACTCTCAAGAGCCTTCTCCAGCACCACAGTTCAAAAGCGTCGATTCTTTGGCACTCAGCCTCCTTTATGGTCCCACTCTCACATTTATACATGGCTACTGGAAAAAACGTAGCTTTGACTGTATGGACTTTTGTCAGCAAAGTGATGTCTCTGCTTTTTAATACTATCTAGGTTTATCATAGCTTTTCTTCCAAGGAGCAAGTGTCATTTAATTTCAGATACCTTCTCCTCCTAATTCAGGAACATGTGGGACTCCTAGTACAGGTTTCTCTAAAGAAATTCTTATCACACGTCTGTGTGTGTGTGTGTGTGTGTGTATGTATGCTAAGTCACTTCAGTCATGTCTGACTCTTTGTGACCCTATGAACTGTAGCATCCCAGGCTCCTCTGTCCATGGGATTCTCCAGCCAAGAATACTAGAGTGGGTTGCCATGCCCCCCTCCAGGGGATCTTCCTGACCCAGGGATTGAACCCTCATCTCTTATGTCTCCTGCATTGGCAGGCAGGTTCTTTACCACTAGCGCCACCTGGGAAGCCCCTTATGACACATGCTCTCCCCTTACTCACCCCAATCATCCAAACCCTATTGTGCTTGATGATGCAAGAGGAGAAGTGAAACAGATTTTTACGGATTTCCTTCTATGATTTCCATCAGGACCTGGCACTGAACTTTGTAAGACAAACTTTCCATCTTATTGAACATTCTGTTCATGGGCCTTTGGTTTGAGACTTTTCCTCCATTTCTAACCTGTGTTAGTGTTGTTCATTGTGATAACCCAACTCACAGTACTCTGCTATGATCACAGGCCGACCAACTGGCCGCCTACTGCCTAAGAGTCTACTCTCCAGGAGACAAAGCCAGAGGTCTGTCCCTGGCATACACAGATGTTATCCAGCAGCTGGAAATGAAATGACATGCTTAACTCAAAGGGGACTTTGCCTTGATCAGCCCAGTATGGTAGGTGCCACACCTACATGCCCTGTCATGGGTCCAGAGCTGAGCATGAATGCAGAATTTTAGAATTGCAGGGTGTTAGCTTGCACACAATTTGGCTTGCAGCTAATATGTTCATCTTATGGAATGGTCAAGAAAAATACCTTCATTTTCATGATATGTTTAACACACCTCCATTAACTCTGCAAATTCTTGGGTGAGACAATGGCTAAGTATATATTTGATATAGTTTTCTTTTGTGTTTGTTTTTATAGGTGGTGGAGAAAAATGCAGATCCAGAAACAACCCTTTTGGCCTACCTGAGAAGAAAGTGTATCCTGACTTTGGAGTGGGGATGAGGGAGAGGGGCCACGGGGAACTCATTCTCTGGGCCTTAGGCCATTTGCTAGTAACTGGTCTGGAGGCCATGGAGTACAGAGAAGAGCGCTGGATTAGGGCTCTGGATCTCTGCATTTTAGCCGCAACTCTGTCACTTGGCAGCTGTCTGACCCTGGGAAGTCATTTGAACTCTGTGGGTCTGAATTTCTCAGCTGCCAAATAAGAATGTTGTCCCAGATATTCTTCAAGGTCTCTTGCATTTAAGACTCCAGTAATGCTGAGATTTAATCTTGGGCCTGTAAAACAAACAGCTCCAAAAGGCGCTCCTTAGCCCTGACCAGCTTCATGGCCTTTCCCTTCCCCACCAGGAAGAATGTGTGGGGGGGTGGGAGCCTGCCTCAGCAGACCTTTGTTAATACAGGAATGGGCTTCCCATGGAGGCTTTCAAGCTCTGCAAAGTGAAAGGGAAAGTCAGAGGAGGGGGTATTCTGGGGGAAAGGGATGCCTGAGGTGAGAATCCTGTAGGGGCACCATCCACTGTGGTAATGGCAGGTGCTGGGAAGCATGGGGTGGGGGACTCCTGTGGGGTAGGGTGTTGCTCTGCCCCCAGCGTGGGGAGGTCTTCTGTAAGATCCTGCATCCCTTTTGTTCTTTCATAGTAGGAAAGGATTCTGAGACCCTGGAACAAGAACAACAGTAAAGATAATAGGAGCTAACATCTAATGGGCACTGACCATGTGCAGGCAGAGTTCAGGAGATTTGTGTAGGCTGTCTCACTGACTCCACCGCGATCCCTTTGACAGAGGAGGAAGTGAGGCTGGGTGTGTTCAGGCACCTGCCTCCCCCACCTCACGTATTCTGCACACGTGCTGGGAGGCCTGGACTGAAGCCCAGCACCACGGTCTGAAACTCCCACCCACCACTGGAAACTTTCTAGGGGTCTGCTGTAGAGTGATGCCCATCCTGACCTCTGTCAACAAACCCCTGAGGCTCCCAGAGGTGGGGATGTCTTGTAGCTCTTTCCAGTGATGTATTTTGGAACAACAAAAAGATGTCTCAACACCCACAGAAGCCAGCCTGGAATCCATGGCCTTCCCTCTAGATTTTTCACCTCCTATCAGAGAGTGGCTGGCTCTAGTGTACTTTGTCCTGGATTTTTGACCTGGAGAGGGAAGGTCTGGAGGTTCACAGCTCATGGACCTGATGGTGTTTTTGTAGAGGCAGAGTCACTCAGTAGGATCAAGGAACTGCATGAAACTCCATTTCCAACCCATCTACGTAGGCAGCTAGGGAAGAGAGGCTCATTATTAGATTGTTAGCATCAATTTTTGGTTTTCTAATACGGTTGTGAAGACCCAGCAGGCTAAGAAGTTCCTGATCATAGCATTGGTTGGTTTAAATGCCAATTCTCAAATAAAATCCAACCCTGAAAGATGGCTTCATGTAAATATGAAGTCCTCGTGGCTTCTTGCTGCCTGTGTTGAGAGTTTATTTGTCAGAGTTCCAGGCAAGAGAGAAGACTCCAAACTTGACTTCTACCTTGGCTTCCAGAAAGATCCCCAGGCTAGCAGAAGACCTCTAGACTACTTTGGGCTGCTTCCTTTCATCCTCATGAACCCCGAGAGTGATCTCAACTGCTGATCTCATAGGTCCAGACTAGTGAAAGGAAAAACTCTAGATCTAGAGCACCCTCTTCAGCTGTACCTTAAAAGAAGCAGCAGCATGGTGAAGGAGGAGACCCCAAATCCAGAATTAGAGTACTGTGTTTGGGCCCTAACACTCAAAGTAACTGACTGTTACCTTGCAGGGCTTACATTATGTCTTGGGTCTCAGTCTTTCCTCCTTCTTTCCTTCCTTCCCTCCCTCCCTCCTTTTTCTTTCTTTCTCCCTCCCTCCTTTCTTTCTTTCATTTCACTGTTTCTTATAGCAGTTCCTGCCCTGCCTGCTAACCAAATTATTGTGAACTTCAAACATGGGTATGAGTGCTTTCCAAGTAGAAGATGCTCTATCATTGTTAATTATTAACTTTATCTTAAAATTAGGGAAATAACTAGGAGATAAGAGACTCAGTTCTTTCCATCTTCAGCAGGAAACTGAAAGCCTTGGAGGCCTGGGGGCCTGAGGGAGAAGCAGCAGTGGAGCTGGTGTGTCCCGTGGGAAAGAGGTCACCGTAATTGCTGTTCTCCAAAGCAGCCTATTAGTTAGGCACTTTTCAAACTTCAAAAAGTATCAGAGTCTTAATTTCTCCCAAGACGTAAGAGGTGTCTCCAATATTGGCTTTTGACCCCCAAGATATCCTCATTTTAATTTCCTTTCACATATCTGATGGGATGGATATTCAGAAGCCCTTAATCCAGCTCTAATTTTGGTCCCCAGACTTCATCAGTCCATCCTCATCAGTTTGGTGAGGGAATGAGGGAAGCTGAACTCAGCAAGTTCTGTACTGGCCTGTGTGGCTTCATTGCATGCCCACCTGGGATGAAGTGAGGATTGCTCCACATGCTCCATCTTTGAGGCACCTGATTCACCTGCTGTGTGAGCCCACCAGTTTGGGGGCCTGTTAAGACCACACTTAGAAGACTGTGATCCCAAGAAGATCTCCAGGTCTAGAGAGCAGTGGCACTCCAGTCCCAGGGGATGACACATGGGTGCCAGGGCCTTTCCTCCTCTGCACGTGGAGCTGGCCCCATCCCTGCCTCCCTGGGTTGCAGGGCAGCCTCTCTGAGTGGGAGGCCCTTTGAGCCTGCTGCCTCCCGGGCTGAGGGGCCTGAGCCTGTGTGTGGATGGATGGCTCTTCACTTGCAGCTCAGCCCAGGCATTTCCCAGCAGCCCAACAAAGACTTTTTTCTTTGAGTTCATACTCCTTAACCCTTGACCTTCCAGTGGGGCTGAGAGGAACCAAGCTGGGCTGTGGAGAAGGGGGCTGTGGGGCTTGTACGGTGATGCTCTCCAAGTATGATCGTCTCCAAGACAAGATCATGTATCCTTTGCTTGCTGGCTGATTGCCCTTGGGGACTAGGATGCAGGCGTCAGCTTTTGAGTGATGGTGTGTCTGTGTGTATCTGTGTGCATGTGTGTGTCTGTATGTGTGTGTATGCACACATGTGGGTAAACCCCTGTGTTCCTGAATAGGCTTTGATCATGACCAGGGGTATAATACAATGATGTCTTAGGGAACATCTTCTTGGCTTTTAAATATGGACAAGATTCTCCACTGTTGATAAAATCAGCTTTCTAAAATTCAGACTCATTTCACATCCCATGAAATCCTTCAGTAGGCCTCCATAGCCCCCAGTCTAAGTCTAAATTTTTTGCTCAACATGTGAGGTCTTTCAATTTGCCCCACCTTTCCTCTCCAGTTTTCTTTCTCTCCATGGGTCCAGCACTCCGCTCATGCAGAAACAGTTATGAACTACCAATGCTCCATGTCCACTCATTTCTTGGTCTCTGCACAAGCTGTTTCCCACCTTGAATGTCCTTTTTTCAAGGACTTCTCCACCTGACTAATTCTTATTAACACCTTAGGATTGGGCAAAATATCACCTCCTCCATGAAGGCTTCCTTGACCTCCTAAGGTTGGGTTAGGAGCCCTCTGTGCTGGTTCTTTGGTGCCACATACGCAGCCCTCCTGCAACCCTTACCATAAGATATTTAAACTGCATCTTCACACTGGTTTCTGCTTTCCTGAGTTGAAGGCAAGCTATTAAAGGACAGAGTTTTTGTCTGATTCACCTTTATTTCCTCAGCCCTCAGCAGGGTGCCTGGTATAAGGTTGGCCTTCAGTGACTGATGTTGGTTGCATGAGTGGGTGAGAGGTGAGTAAAAGGATGGAGGTGGGGAAGCTCTAAGGGCTGTTCACCTGGGGGTTTTGGCCTCCCTCTCCACACAGATGAATGGGAGAAATGGAGGTGAGTGAAAGCAGAGAAGCAAAAGTGACAGGAGGTTCTGAAATTGAAGTGGCTAAGGGCTTCCCTGGTAGCTCAGCTGGTAAAGAATCTTCCTGCAATGTGGTTTGATTCCTGGGTTGGAAAGACCCCCTGGAGAAGGGGTAGGCTACCCACTCCAGTATTCTTAGGCTTCCCTGGTGGCACAGACAGTAAAGAATCCTCCTGCAATGCAGGAGACTTGGGTTCGATCCTGGTTGGGAAGATCCCCTAGAGGAGGGCATGGCAGCCCACCCCAGTATTCTTGCCTGGAGAATCCCCATGGACAGAGGAGCCTGGTGGGCTACAGTCCATGCAATCACATGACTGAGCAACTAAGCACGTAGAGAAAAAGGGACGCATTAGACCTGGGACCTCCCAGAGGCTTCCTCTTTACTCAGCCTCCAGGATCTACCTGAGTAAGAGGCAGCTGAAAGTGCCCCTGGCTTCCACGCTCCAGCCCAGAGGCCTAGGGTGCACCAATGCGTGCCCCCACAGGACAACCGGGGGGGCTCGGGCCCTGGCCCGGGTGGAGAGATGAGGATCCCTGTGGAAAAGAGAACATAATGTAGAGTGAGGAGAAGTGACACGAAGCATCACAAATCTCTCAGACCCTGCGCTCGGGTCCGCTCTGATGGCCTGACTGGTCAGTGGGATGACCTTAATCTGGGGTTCCAGCCACTTTTCTGCCAATGCCTGCCTGGCCCCCATCTGCTCCTTGCACCATGTGGCTGTGACGACCGTGGAAGGAATTGGAAGCACCAAGACGAGGCTGCATCCTGTGCAGGTAACCAGCGGCTCTTCCCAAGGCTGCAGGCTTGCTCTGGATTGTTGGGATGAGGGTTGCAGCCTGAGGCAAGGAGGCATTCTGGCTGGCCACCCCCCTCCATTCCTGTGGAGGTCAGGGGGCTAGCTGTGAGGTGGAAAGAGGAGACGCCCGAGCCTGAAGCTCCCTCCTGTGTTTGAGTGGCTGGTGACATTGCATGGCCCCGTGGGAACCACGAGATCAACTTGATCTGGTGGCTGCAGGTCTAGCTGTACCAGAGCTGGGGGAGGAGGGGCGGAGGACCTTCCTCTCTGTGCCCAAGTGTGCTTAGGAAGCCCCCTGCCTTCTCGGATTGAAGATTCCAAATGCTGTGTGCCTTTGATCAAAAGCCCACTTATTCCCTGCTCCCTCCCACAGTAATTCCATTGCACCTCTCACCTCCCACCCACAGATCACTCAGACACAGGCTTGTTAAAGTGGCGGCTAGCAAGGGCAGAGTCAGAGACATGTGGGTGTCTGACCAAGGCTTTCTTTCTGGTGGTATCAGGCATCTGATGATGGGTTGAGATTGGGACCTCTTTGGGCAAGAGTGGGCAGTAGTCAGGGTTCTGTGGAGTGAGAAAGGGTGTTCGTAGGCTAGGTGGGAGAGGCCCCACATCGAGCAGGGCACAGAGGAAGGAAAGGCCGCAGTTCCCAGCGCTCATGTTAAACTGAGGTGGAGGTCTTTGGGAGGGTGTGATCACAGAGGGTGTCTGAGCCAGACCCTTTTCTTAATATTCCCTGTACCATATCATTCGGATCTTGCCTTCCTTGGGTCCCTGACATGAATCCTGGAGCCAGGGCTGCCAGTCGAGCAAGCTAATTATACCCCCAGAGGGAGCATCTTGGACCAGTCATGGGGGTCAGAGTGGGGTGAGGCGGTATTACATCACCTGTGTGGCTTCACTTCCTAGGCAGGAAAGTGGCAGGTTACTAAACTTGTCCAACCTGCAGCAGGTGTGAGAGGGTTAATGAGGGCTTGTAATTTTCTTTGAAACAAATAGATGAAAGAAAGGAGCTGTTTAAACACAGGGATCGCATCCCTAGAATCAGAGGAAAGCTCTCCCTTTCCAATGGTACAGAGCCTTATTCCTGATGTGCTTCTTTTGGCTCCAGATAAGCTTAGATTCCACTTTCCCTTGTCCGTTTACGTTTTCTTCTGGGATTCTAAGACACCACATTTCCGCCCTCCCTCCGTGCTGGAACCACGTGCAGTTCCTTCTCAGCTCAGTCCCTGATCACCACAGCACCCTGGGCTCTGGCCTGGGCCCAGTCACTTCTCCACCTTCACACTCTCCCGACATGAGTTTAAGACCATATCTTCATATCTTCAGCTTCAACCTCTCCTCAGAGATCAGACTCCGATTTCCAGCTGCCTACTTGAATCACTAGATGGACGTCTGATCTAAAACTTAACAAAAACTCTTTTTCCCCCCAAATTCGTTCTCCCCTGGTCTTCCTCCATCTGAATCAATGGCAAAGCATCCATCCAATTTCTCACGACAAAAATCTAGGAGTCCCCTGTGATGTTTTCATTCCCTGCACCCAGTCCATCCAGAAGTAATAGCTACTCTACCTCCAGAGTTTACAATGAAATCTTCATTTGTTTCTCTGTCTCCCCTACAACTGTTTCGTCCAGGTCACATCCCTTCCCACCTAGGCCACATCAGTGCCGTGATCCACTGTGTCTTCTCTTGCCCCCTTGGCCATTCTCTATTCAATAGCTAGAGTGATTCTTTAAAAACACAAACTTGATCGTATCAAGCCCTGCTGAAATTCCCATAAAGGCTTCCCATCATCACACCCAGAATCACAATCAGGATCCCTAATCCTGGCTGTGAAGAGCTGCAGGCTCTGGCTGTTTCCTGTTTCCCGGGCTGACATCTCTCGTCCCAGGGTTCCACCTGTCCTGGCCTTTCAGCAGATTTTCGCACTGTCTGTGCTCAGAGTCTTTCACTCACTGTTCCTTCTGCCTGGGTGACTCTCTTCCTTGTTCCAAATCATGTCATCAAGTTCACCTTAAAAGTCGCTTTATCATAATGGCTTTTCTGACCGCTCCAAATAGCCACTAGTCACTCTGAGTCATGTCATCTTGTACTAATTCTCTATATAACACCAACCTCCACCTCGAATATTCTTCTTTGTTTTTTTCAGTATTTCCCCCACTAGGATGTGAGCTTCGTGAGACCAGGGACCTCATCTCTCTTCTACATGCTCCATCCCCAGGACCTATACTATGCCTGGCACATAATAGATTCTCAGTAAATATTTCTCAAATTAATGACTATCCGAGCTAAGTGCTGGTGATACAACATTCTAGCAATTTTACTTGACGTAAGTTCCAAGAGAGATTCCCAAGAGATCAAAAAATAATGTAGATGAGGAGAATTTCGTTGTAATAAAGATCTGGCAGGTCTGAATGAAAATTCTGTGACGTTCAATGCTTTTAGTGAATTCTACAGCACACATTCCCCAATTCTTAAGTCTCCATCCATTGGGCTTCAAGAATTGCCTTCACTTAAGAATACAGGGGCAATTTAATTTGGAATAAAATGGATTCACTTGGTTGATTTTGGATTGTGGGGTAGTGAAGTTAAAAGAACTTGCACAGTTCTTGCATTCACCACTGTGATCTTACACACATCCCTTAAATCTCTTAAATCTTCCTCCTCTGTCTTTAGTAAAGAAAATAGTTCTAATTGCCACTGTTCTTTGAGGGGGTATCCTATTAATAACTGCCATTGGTTAATAACATGCCAGGTATGATGGCTAAGTGTTTTACATGAATGATCTCACTGAATTCTCAGCACAGCTCTGAAGATAAGTGCTAGGGTAGTGCTAAACAAACAGACAAGGTTTAGGGAGGCTTGGTAACCCAGCCGAGGTCACAGCTGGTAAGTGGGAACACTAGGATTTGACTTTGTACAGTGCAGACTGTCAACGTGGACTGTCTTTAGTTGAGTCACATAGGGAGCCTGGCAGGGGTTCTGCCAACACAGGTGTCTATGTCATCTGCCCCTTTTAGGAGAGAATTGCCAAAAGTCACGGCTCTCAGTGCGGGTTTTGCACCCCCGGCATCGTCATGAGCATGTACACGCTGCTTCGGAATCAGCCCGAGCCCACTGTTGAAGAAATTGAGGATGCTTTCCAAGGTATGGTCCTTGTGCAGGGCCCAGGAGGCAAAGGGCAAGTCGGTTTCCGAGGAGGGCAGGGCAGGGGCAGAGTAGAAGCCAGGAGTGAACTAGGAGTTCCAGGCACTTTTGAGAGAAAGGCTCAGGCTATCCCATCATGGTAGCTAAGATTTCCTGGGAGATTGGCCCTTTCTTAATTTGAAGAACACTTGGTTGGTTTGAAGACCTTCTGGGTTCTCCTGCCTTAGTGTCCATCTTCCTGCACTGTCTTCCTGACCACCCTCTATGCTGGCAAGGGTGACCTTGAGTGGCTGGCATGGGAGGTGGTCATCTGGGAAACTGCACAGAAGTCAATGACATGGCATCTGCCTTGGCAGCTTCCCCAGAGCAGGGTTCCAGGGGGCAAAGGCCATGTGTGAGGAAGGCGGCCCTGATTCTGTCTTGGGCAGGGACTGGCTCCCCACTTTGACTTCTGTGAATGGGCCCAGGTGGCTGGACCTGATATCTCTTCCTCTGAATTGAGTAGAGAAGGTTTCCCATCCATTCAATTTCTTTCAGTGCATTATTTATTCCAGTTATTTATATGATGTCCAGTCATATGTCAGGCACTAGACAGGGTACAAGGACACAGGAATGGAAGATAGTCCCTCTTCTCAAGGAGTCCATGTTCTGCAGGGGAAGAAAGTTTATAATGTAGTTTGATAAGCTCACTGATAAAGCTTTGACTAGGAGTCACCATGGGAGGACTTAGGGGAGCACTTCATTCAGTCTAAGCATTCTAGGAAGGCTTCCTGGAAGAAGTGGTAGATGTTTGGAAGTCAGGGGTACAAGTAAGAGGAGGATCATTCCAAGTAAAGAAAATAGAATATGTAAAGAGGGCATTTAACTGAGCTGGGAGCAAAGCCACAAACCCCTTAGCTGCCCTGGGGCCAGTGCTGACATTGCAGATTTTTCCTTGGCCCACAGGAAACTTATGCCGCTGTACAGGCTATAGACCCATCCTCCAGGGCTTCCGGACCTTTGCCAAGGTGAGTGGGGGCTCGGGGACAGCAGTGGCCTGGTTCCCGAAGCAGCAACGCTCAGGAATCACAGTTGGGAGGGATGCCAAGGGCCTCTGGGTTACAGAGAAAAAAGATAAGATGGCCAACTGGCAGAAACTTCTGCTGTAGGTACCTGGCAAGGGTGCTGGGCTTTGCCATTCTTATTTGGGGTGTGGGGTAAGTGGTGGTTCTCATCAATAGCATGGAGACTTTCCTTCCAGGAAAGGCCTGGAGAGCTGGCTCCTGAAAGAAACATGCCACCTAAGAGCAAACTTCCTCCAGGGCGTTCGGGCTTGGCATTCTGCCTTGGTGTCTGGCCCGCTCAGCCCATGGTGCAGGTGCTGAATGTGACATTTAGTAACAACCCAGCCTGACTCAGCACTCGCGTCCCTCTTCCCTTGCCGTCCAGGCTGCTTTCTGCAGCTGGCACCCTGCTGGGTTTATGAAACTGCTAATTAGATCTCCAGACAGTGTGTGAAGCCCTGCAGTATTCGTATAACTCTGAGTGACAAACCACAGCTGGGATGAACAGGCGCTGATCACATAAATGCAGACACACACCTGCCATGCGGCAAGGAGGACCGAGAGCTGGCTTCCCCTTCTTGGCTTAATCTCCCCAGATTTTACCTGATTACCCAAATGCGTCAAGTTTATCCAAACTCCTATCAAACTGTCTCATCTCAATTTGATTCTGGGTCGAGGGGAGAGTCACAGACCTCTAAGGTCAGTGTCTTTCACTGACCTTAGAGTTGGTACAGTGCAAAAAAAAGGAGTATTGTGTCCAAATAATCCAAAAGGGTGGAGGTGGGACCTCTAAGGATGGGAAACAGCACACCCTGGTGAATGCTGTTGATACTGAGGAACCAGGAAGTATGAATTTAAATGAAAGTGATTGAAAGCTTAGATTCCGTCTGCAGACCTGGGTTCAAATCCCATTCCATCACTTAATTGATACATAATATTGGGCAAATTTCCTCATTTCTAAAATGGGGATTATAATAATACCTACCTTAAAGTGCTTGTGGGAAGAACTCCTTGTAAAGCTCTTAGAACAGTGCCTGGCACATCGTACATTTTCAGTAAATGGCAACATAAATTATGATGCTCGTACATTTTTTCCTGTTACCCAATATTTAATCTTCATGTGCTGCTTAGGCTTCCCTGAGAACCATGGATTGTGAATTTTGTCTGTGTATTTACTTCATAGGAGGCTTCTCAAAGGAAGATAATCTGACCAGCCCTACTATTTTCTCGAAAGAGAAGGACTTTTGAGTGTAGCTGGGAAGTATCCTCCTTCTGAGAGTCAGAGTTTTATCATTTTTATCACTCTAGATCCATACCTCCCTCAATCCTGCTGCCTGGCAGCGTAGAGAAGAGTCAAATAGAGCTGGGTGCTTTAAGTAGCCCAAGTGACTGGTACACAGAGTGTGCTCAGAAGCTCATGCATGTTACTCACCAGAACCCCCAAGGCCCTCTTCAGAGCCTTTTAACTCTTATTTTACACACAGTTTTAACAAACTCAGTTATCTAGTTTACATGGCCACACTGGAAAAGAGTGAGGAAGGTATGCTATAGGAAGGCAGCCTGTTCACAGCAAGAAATGATAACATCCATCTAGCAGCAAAGAAGGAAATGAGGAATCATAAAAATAATCTTGAGCCTAATCACTTTAGCCTGAGCTTCCCAGGTGGCTCAGTGGTAAAGAATCTGCCTGCCAATGCAGGAGATGCAAGAGATGCAGGTTTGATCTCCAGGTTGGGAAGATCCCTTGGAGGAAAAAATGGCAACGTATTCCAGTATTTCTTGTCTGGAAAAGTCCATGGATAGAGGAATCTGATTGATTACAGTTCATAAGGTTGCAGAGTCAGACATGATTGAGAAACTGAGCATGCACACACCCAGAAAGAGGAAATCTCTCTGGGGGAAAACCCTAATCTTATCCAACCTCAGCAGGCCTTGAGGGCAGTGACACATCATCGTAAATCACAACAATTTATGTCATAAAAAACATCAGTGAATTATGAAGAAAAAAGATCTAAGTAAGAATAAGCTGGTACTTTAATTATTTGTGAAACTTACTTTTGTGAAATACATCCTGCCCCACAAGGACCAGGTGAGCAAGGCTGTTGCCTTACTGTATGCAGGGCCTAGTATTCCCCTACATTACTCCTTCTCCAAAAAGAGAGATGATAAGAGGCCCTCTTCTTTCTGCCCAAACACAGAGGGGAAAGGCAAAGTGTTGTTGTTTAGTCACTAAGTCATGTCCGATTCTTTGTAACCCCACGGACTGCAGCACACCAGGCTTCCCTGTCCTTTACTATCTCCTGGAGTTTGCTCAAACTCATGTCCGTTGAGTCACTGATGCCATCCAACCATCTCATCCTCTGTCACTCCCTTCTCCTCTTGCCCCCAATCTTTCCCAGCATCAGATCTTTTCCAGTGAGTCGGCTCTTCATGTCAAGTGTCAAAGTATTGGAGCTTCAGCATCAGTCCTTCTAATGAAAGTTCAGGGTTGATTTCCTTTAGGATTGACTGGTTTGATCTCTTTGCAGTCCAAGGAACTCTCAAGAGTAGTGGGGAGGTAGAAAATAGACAGCTCTGAGATCCAGTGGTAAAGTAGTGACTACAGGAGGGGTCTGCAAGCAGGGTGGATGAAGCAAGTCTGAGAAGGCTTGCAGGTTCCCAAAGGACCTTCAGCCTCCTTGCCCCTCTGAGAACTTCTTCAGGGACACGGATGAGCTGTGAGTAAATGGTGGTATGAACACCCATTTCATTTAGTAAATGGTGTTATGAACGCTGTCTTCCACAATTCATGTAGAGAAGGGCTCCTCCCAACTACTCCCCTAGGAGCTGGCTGCTCTGGAAATGTGTCTAGGACTGAGCCTGGGAGTTTTCCCCACTCTTGTAGAACTCCACGATTCTGTAGTGTCTTCTGGGGCCCTGAGCTGAGACTTCTGCCTCCTTAGGGCAGATCAGTCAGGTAAACACTCCCTTTCCCACCTTCAGTGCATTGGTTTTGGGATGTAGCAATCTGGGCTCTAGTTTGTGCTCCGTCATTGGCATCTTAAGAGGTCTTGAGCAAGTCCCCTGTCCATAGGTGTTGGGTCAGCAGACCTGAACATAACCTCCCGAACAGGTCCATGTTGAGGAATAAAGAGTGTGAACTTTCTGGCAAGAAGTGCCGATAAGGAGTGGGAGGCTGTCAGGCACATCCCTGGCCCAGCTCTGGTCCTAGACATCTTTGGCAGGAGCCCCACAAAGACTCCAGCCTGGGAGGTGCCCAGGACTTGCTGGTTTAGAAGTACAAGCGTGAGTGATGTGAGAACCAACGGGAATTTCTCTCAGGGAGGCTTCCCCAGGAAGCAGTACTGAAGTAGGGAAGTGAGCACAAAAAGATGTTTTGACAAAATAGGGCCTAGTTTTTAATGGAGAAATTTTCTTAAAATTAAATTTCTCTGTTACTTCCAGGAGAGATCCTGTTTATATATCCTCAAGTTATATAATCTATATTTATCAAGTGAGAGAAAGTAACTAAAGCAGAGGCAAGTGGGATGGGTGGGGGTGGGGGTGGGGGTGGGGAGGTGCAGTATCTGCTGCTCCTCTAGATGCTGGGGTGGATTTCAAACCCAGGTTTCATTTTACAGTAATAATCTAGGTTCTTTAGCTCCTGTGAAAACTCTTTGCAAATATCTTTGTGTGGTATTTGTGGTCATCTCTCTAGAATGGTGGATGCTGTGGAGGAAATGGGAACAATCCAAACTGCTGCCTGAACCAGGAGATAGACCACAGGGTAAGTGGGTCTTTCTTGGCCTGGAAGCCTGAGGGCCAACCTCAGGTCAAAGGAGCCAGTGGGCTATCTCTACATTCTGGGCTGTGGCCGCTGGAAGAGGAAACCATTATGTTCAAACTGTGAAGTTGGTGAATGTACTCCTTAGCCCTGGATCCTCTGGCAAAACCTCTTTTTTCCTGCTTCCTGGGAGCTACCTCTCCCCCAACCCAACCCCCACCCCAACCAGCCTGCGGGGGGCTGTGGATGAGCTCGCTTGGACAGAGGGCTGGGCCAGCCCTAGGGGGCATTTTAATGCAGGAGACGGTGTATCCCTTATCTTTTCCCCTTTCCAGCAGGTTACTCTCTCGCCGTCTTTATTCAACCCAGAGGAGTTCATGCCCCTGGATCCCACCCAGGAACCCATCTTCCCCCCAGAGTTGCTGGTAGGTGATGCGCCCTGAGCCCCTGGAGACCTGCTGAGTCCCACTAGTACCCACTGGGGTCTTTGTGTCCTCTTTGTCCTGTGGCTTTCAGCCTGAATTTCCCTTGGTTTCTCTTACTCCAAGTCCCTGTGCCACATATCGCCACAGGGACCCACACTTCTCCTTTTCACACGTGTTGCTCACAGGTGAGGAGTAGATCTGTCTGGCATGCTGTGTATAGTAATAGGAGCTCCAGAAGTGTTGGCTGGCATCCTGGCTAAATCTCTTGTCTGAGCCCTGAAGCAATGCATTCTCCTTTCTGTAAGCAGTCCATTTATTTACAAAACAAACAAAAAAACAAAAAAAGCTGTGTTCAAAGAACACAATGATCTGCAGCCCTATCTTAAGAACACCTCTCACGCCCATTTTCTCACCTTGATGATCTTGCTCCTCCACACCAACATTGATGGCAAACAGACAAACAAAAATCAAGCCACTCTCAAAGTTTCTCAAGTGCAGACTTCTCTAGGGGTGGTGAGCACATGAAGATGATTTTAAGAGTTCATTGGGCCAGAAAGAATGGCTTTGCAGCAGACCACCAGGATATCTTTCTCTGGATTATGAAACCTTTAAAAAACCATCAATTCAATTTGGGGATTTTCCCTCCTAGCTCTGCATCGCCCCTCATGCACTAGAACCGGCCCTCCATTACGTTCCCTTCTGATACCCCAGCTTCTGCCACCCCTGTCCCCTCTCTCACCTCCTGGAGACTGTGTGGGACAGTTGAAGTCACCTGTGGTGGCAACCTTCAGCAGGTCCCAGAACCTTGATCCCCAGGTTTCTCCTTTACCTGCGAAAGAAGAGACTAACAATGCCTTCTTCCCCAAACTCTTCTAAAGCTCTTTTAAACCACTACAATGTTGTAAAGTAATCCGCTTCCAACTAATAAAGTTAAGTTTAAAAAAAAAAATAAAGACTAAATGAAATAATGTATGTAAAAGAGCCGCGACCCAAGTCCTGCCTCAGGACCAAGTGCTTCCCCTCGCTTCTTCCCTGACATGCACTTTCCCTCTGAATCCAGTACTAAGCAAATCCATAGATGATCCTCTTGCAATCTGAAAGCAATGGCCCTGGGAATCACAGTGGGGAGGAGGAGGCCACATGGTAAGAAAATGGCATTTTCCAGAGGCTGAAAGACATTCCACCGAAGCAGCTGCGTTTTGAAGGGGAGCGTGTGACCTGGATCCAATCCTCCACCTTGAAGGAGTTGCTGGACCTCAAAGCTCAGTATCCCGAGGCCAAGCTGGTGGTGGGGAACACAGAGATTGGTAAGGGTGTTGGGCAGCTCTGGGTCAGCCTGTCCAGTTCAGCCCCTTGTGGCCATGTGTCCTGTGTGTCCTACTCTGCCTTCATTTCCCCATTTCATATGTGGAGGTAATGATGCCTCCTCTAATGGGCTTCCCTGGTGGCTCAGACAGTAAAGAATCTGCCTGCAGTGTGGGAGACCTGGGTTTGATCCCTGGGTCCGGAAGATCCCCTGGAGAAGGGAATGGCTTCCCACTCTAGTATTCTTGCTTTTAGAATTCCATGGACAGAGATGCTTGGTGGGCCAGAGTCTGTGGGGTCACAAAGAGTTGGACACAACTGAGCGACTAACACTCACCTTTCAAGGGTTGTTCTGAGTATTAACTGAGATCCTTGCTGATTGTTCTCCATAAACATTGACAGAGACCTGGCCCTATGCCAGGTATTCTGGGGGAGCCAGGGGTACCCAGATCACCTAGACTAGACTCCTTCCCTTGAGGGGCTCCAAGTCTGAGGGTAAGGGAGCAACATGGGTCAAGTGCCTGGGCCAGTACCTGATAGGCCCTAGGGGTTCCATAAATGTCAGTCTCCTGCTCCCTTTTTCTGGGGGTGACGTGGTAAGGCAAGGGAGGGGAAATGTCCCAGTGTGGCCGTTCTGTGTTGCCCACGACTGTGGCCACCTGCTCTATGATGCCACCCCCTAGACGTGAGCCCCATCATATGCAAACAGGGCACGGAGGCTCCAGAGGTGCTGCTCTCAGCCCGGTGCCTGAAAACTCAGGAGCAGAGACACCCCAGCCCCTGCCAGGCTCCATTCATTCCTATACCCGGCGTGGCCTGTTTCCCCTTGGCTGGGCCGCAAGCCCAGTGAGGATCCGGAGAGAGGATGGAGGCACAGGCCAGGGCGGTCTCAGAGGACCCTCAGAGGCCAGGGCGGTCTCAGAGCAGCCCATTCTAGCCTGTCAGGGCTCCTATCTCTGGCTCTGGAAGAACCCCCCAGGCCCTGGGTTCTGGTTGGTTCTGCAGCTGCAGAGAGGAGGGCCCGGCTCAGGGGTGTACTGGTGAGTACACCCTTAGATTCTCTTAGATTCTAAGAGAAAAGGAATTCACAAAGATATTACAAGCTCCAAATTAGAAATAATTGCCTAAGATCACTCCACAGCTCCACCCCTCTTCCCTCATACACCCTACCTCCCCCAGTGTAACCATCACACTCCCTATCTCCCCCAGTGTAACCATCACACTCCCTATCTCCCCCAGTGTAACCATCACACTCCCTATCTCCCCCAGTGTAACCATCACACTCCCTACCTCCCCCAGTGTAACCATCACACTCCCTACCTCCCCCAGTGTAACCGTCACGCACCCTATCTCCCCCAGTGTAACCATCACACACCCTACCTCCTCCAGTGTAACCATCACACTCCCTACCTGCCCCAGTGTAACCGTCACGCACCCTATCTCCCCCAGTGTAACCATCATGCACCCTATCTCCCCCAGTGTAACCATCACACTCCCTACCTGCCCCAGTGTAACCATCTACTGCCGTGATGTTGGGGGAAGCTGGGCATAGAGAAAACCTTATCAAGATGAACCACTTACTGCCTGCCTCTCCCTTCTTCATTCTATGAGCTGATATTCAAACAGATGAGGTTTCTCAAAGCCTGCTCCACCCTTCAGAGACCCTCTGCAGCACGTGAGAAGATGGGGGACGATGCACAGATATTTCCTTTTTAACCTTTTCTATTCACAACCCTGTGGGTGGGGCTGGGAGGGGTGCTGTGCTGACTGGGTCTGAGGAACAGGGGCAGGTCTGTTCAGAGAGGTTTCTTACTTGGTTCACTGGAAGGACAGAAATCAGACACAGACATTCGGTCCCATCAAGCCATGCACCGTAAGAACTCAGACAGATATTGGGACCTAGGAGCTGATTTTGAATTTTTCTCTCAGTCATTTTTCCTTTTTGTCTGAATGTTAGACTTTCATATTATATTACCATTATATCCCAACTCTAATAATTGCCCTGGTACTGAAATGTGCCCATTCTTAGCTGTATAATTTAGGAAAGAAACTTCACCTCCCTGTGCTCCAGTTTCCTATCTACTGTTGTTGTTTAGTGGCTCAGTCGTGTCTGACTCTTGGCGACCCCATGGACAGTAGCCCACCAGGCTCCTCTGTCCATGGGGTTTTCCAGACAAGAATACTAGGGTGGGTGGACATTTCCTTCTCCAGGGGATCTTCCCGACCCAGGGATCAAACCCATGTCTCCTGAATTGCACGCAGATTCTTTACCGTTGAGCCACCAAGAAAAACCTTCTTATCTATGAGCAGAGAAAATCACAGTATTTCATAGGGTTATTGTGAGGATTAAATGAGTTAAAATATGTAAAGTGTTTAGAAGGGTTTCTGACTTATTTTCATGCCCTTTTTCTAATATTGTGAATAAACACACATGCACACACACACACATGAAGTCAAGTTCGTCTTATTTGAGTTCCGATGAGAGAGAGAAAGACATAGCTTCCTGGCTGATCATGTGGAAACTGCCCTTTATCCCATGTCTTGTCCATTGCACCTCCAAGTCCCGCGACACCCACAGAGCATGTGAAATCCGTGCTGTCTGCAGAGGTGGGAGCCCTGCAACTTGGGGCTTTTCGTTTCTTTCGAGGCATTGAGATGAAGTTCAAGAATCAGCTGTTTCCTGTGATCATCTGCCCAGCCTGGATCCCTGAGCTGAATTCAGTGGAGCACGGACCTGAGGGTAAGGCGGGGCCTGCCTGAGCTCACAGGGGGGCTGGGATCCTGGAGGCGGGTTGTCCAGAGGATGGTGGCGATCAGGAAAGCCTCCCTCTGGCTCCTGCTGTGCCTGCTTTTCCAAGAGCCACCCTGCACTGGGGAAGCGGAAACCCTCACTGCTCTCCTCCGCTGAGCATCAGTGGTCAGGTGCCAATGGGCTTGGGGCTTGGTATTTTCAGTAATCGTTCTCAATCCTGGCTGCACACAGACTCACTCACGGGAATAGGGGGTAGGTTGGGAGGTGGGGTTGGGTGCTTTTGAAAAAAGGAATGCCAAGAGTTCAGCCTCAGAGATCTGATTTTATTGAGGTGAGAGTCACTGGTTTAGAGAAAAAAGCACTCTGGTTTTAGGCCTGGGGTTGAGTCCTGGCTCTTTTATTAACTGTGTGGCATTGGGCAGGTCACCAGACCTCTCTGGGCCTTAATTTCTGCATCCATATAAGGACGTGCACCCTGGTTCATCCTTACTCAGTTGCTGTGGAGCTTCCTAGGAGCTGTGTATAGAAGTGCTTCTTGAGCTGTGAGGTGGATGGCTGTCATTCCGGGCATGTGTTCTCAGGGATCTCCTTTGGAGCCGCTTGTCCCTTGAGCTCTGTGGAAAAGACCCTGCTCAAGGCAGTTGCCAAGCTGCCCACCCAGAAAACGGAGGTGTTCCGAGGAGTCCTGGAGCAGCTGCGCTGGTTTGCCGGGAAGCAGGTCAAGTCTGTGGCGGTGAGTCCCTATTTAGGGGCCCAGGATGGGCACTTTCCTCACAAGGTGAGGGGGCCAGTCTGGGTTCTATTACAGCCCGAATAGACCTCAAACTTGTGTTTAGAATTCCTGGGGGCTTGTTGAAAATGCAGATTCCTGGACCCCGCTCTCAGACAACCTACAGCAGATCTGGGTTGGAGTGCCGGGGTCAGGCTTTAACAAGCCCCACAGGTGCTTCTGATGTGACCCGAGGGCCACCCTGGGGGGTGCACCTGCTGTGGCCCCATCTTTACCCCTGAGGTTGGAGAGATGGAGCCGCCTGCCCATCTCTTTCTGAACTTAGCCGAGGCTGACAGCAGGTGGATGAGAGATAAGTTAGGGCGAAGCCAAAATAGGAAGGCGGGCTGCCTTTCAGAGTCAGGGGGAGAACCAGAGGTCGAGCCCCTTGAGAGGAGAGAGAGGCCCACGTGTTGACTGCAAGCAGCCTTCAGATGAGCCCCCAAACCCAGGGTTTGCCGACGGCGTTCTCACACTTGGCGCCATTTGAGTCTCACAACTCTTGATGGGGTTAGGAGGAAAGCTGACCCTTCCATTCTACTGTTGTAGCTGTTGTTTTAAATTAGAACAAAAAGCAAAGCAAAACAACCTACTCCCATTCCCCTTGCCCTACCTCAAGCACCTCTTCCAATTATAGATAAGGAGACGCAAACCCAGAAAACTCTACTAAGTTCCCCAATTCAGATGAAATCTACTTGTGGGAAGGATTTTTTTTTCCTGGAGCAACTGGTTTTCTTCCCCTTTTCTAATAATGGGAACTCTGTGTCTGATTGTCCTTATATTCTTTGCCAAGGAAGCTCAGTTAGAACACATTGTTCATCCATAAGACTTCCCATTCTTTTTCCTTGATCTTTGTCTTTTATTTCTCTTTCACGAACTCTCTACAGCCTCAGTGATAAACCATCTCAGACCTTTCAGAAAAAGGTTGGGTGAAATCAATCAAACAAACAAATTTAAAGGAGCTGATCCTGGGTTACATGTAGGTAAACTTCAGAGCTGGGACCCAACCCCAGGCGTTGGAATCTCAAGTTTTGCATGTTGCCCGAATGTCCGGGTTCTTACTGTGCTGGTCTGGTGCCTACAGTGGGTGGAGGACCTCAGAGCTGTCCCTTCAGCAGATGTCCCCCACCTTCCACATTCGGGAGCCAGATGTGTGAGCTGGACTTTGCTGGGGTGGGCTCTTACACATTCTCCCTGCTTGTCCTAGTCCATTGGAGGGAACATCATCACAGCCAGCCCCATCTCCGACCTCAACCCTGTGTTCATGGCCAGCGGGACCAAGCTGACCATCGTGTCCAGAGGTGAGCTGCCTCATGCAGAGGTCAGGAAACAGGGCCAGGGCTGGAGTGGAGTCTCACAGGAGAAATCACTTTCTGCAGAAACAGAACCCAAAGTTCAATAACGTAGCTTTCCTAAAGCCTGGATCCCTGGAAACTACAAAAGGAGCTGCACCCAGGCTGGGGGTCAGGAGGGCTGGACCATCACTTTATTAAGAATTCACAATAGGACCTGTCACCCAGATGGCATACTCAGTGGTGTGTGCTGGGGCCAGAGTATGCCACTCAGCATAGCTGATGGCTGGGTTTTCAGGGAGTCTGAGCATTTGTTAAACATGGCCATTATTAAACATTAAACTATATACCCTCACAATAAAATACATTATATTAAAAACAAAGGTAATAAATACTCAAAATTCACCATTTCCTCATTATTTCCCTTCATTTTACAGCTGTCTATATCTTTGAGGTTATTTCCATTTATTCCATTTATAGACTGGAAATGCTATGTAATAGTTCACTCCTGTGCCACTTTCCTTGCTCAAGGGTCTCCCCAAGACCACCTCTAGGTTTAATGGCTTTCAGGAGGACAAGGAAGACTCACAGGACTCAGTGTTGAGTCTGCTCACGGCTATGACTTATTACAGCAGGTGAATAGAGAGCAAAATCAGCAAAGGGAAAAGAGGCATGGGGCGGAGGAAGCCAGGCACTAGCTTCCAGGGCCTCCTCCCAGGGGAGTCACACAGGACACACTCATTCTCCCCGGGAATAAGTTGAGCCATGACCACACACGTGAAGGATTGTTTACTGGAGACGCTCGTTAGAGACCCAGCACCCAGGGCTTTTAGTGAGGCTGGTCATGTAGCCCTGCCTGGCATGTACCAGAAGTCCAGACTCTCAGAAGGAAAGTCAGGTGTTGAGCATAAACCATATGATTTGTACAAACATTTTAGGCATTGTGAGCTGGTCTTATGAGGGAATGGTGGGAACTCTCCTGAAACCTAAGGTCCCAGAGGACAGCCAGTGGCCAGCCTTGTAAGCAGACCTCTCCCAGGATGGCAGGCCTGCTGTGTCAACTCCTCACTACCCTCTTCTCAACTTCACACTGAGCTATGCTGCTCTGGTAGCTTGACATTGGCCGTTGTAGAAGTATTTATACCACAGAAGATTGTGAATGCTAGGAGTCAGGGCTTTTTCTTAAAGAACTGATTGTTAAACAGTCACCAGCACACCAATGCTTAGGGGTTTCAGATGGAGCACCTGGGTCCCTGTCGTGCCAGCCACTCCCTCTGACTGTGGGCATCAGGGGCCAGGAAGGAGAATTCCCCTGGTGATTTGTCCTGTGCTTTCTCACATTGGTCCCTGTCTGTCTTGCCTCTGTACAGGCACCAGAAGAACGGTTCCAATGGATCACACCTTCTTACCCAGCTACAGAAAGACCCTGCTGGGTCCAGAGGAGATACTGCTCTCCATTGAGATCCCCTACAGCAGGGAGGTGAGATGCTGTCAGAAACAACCCAAATCACCCCTGCTCCGGCCAGGCTCCAGATGAAGAGACCAGAGTCTGCCTCGGGGACCACACTTTGCATCTCTCCACTTTAACACTGATGTTCTCGTCTCTGAGCCTGGCCTTTATTAACAAACCATATTCCTTTCTGGACAATGAGGAGTTTCAGGGTATTGGGCACAGGGCATAGGCAAGGAAACCAGACAGGTAGATGTGTGGTTCTGAACAAGTCATTCATCTTTCTGAGCCCCAAATCCTCATCTGTAAAGTGGGCCCATGTTTACTGACTGTGAAGATTATTGCGAGGACCAGAAAGACAGAATTCTTAAGGTTCCTGGCAGGTGTCTGGGAGCTGGTGGGGATCACTAGCTGGTGCTAGTGGGAGGGTTTTCTGGCCTGGTGGGGCAGGTCTGGGCTCCTCTGGCAGCCTTGCTCGTGTTCCTTGGGGCCTGTGGTATCCTGACCTGGCATGGTTTTGTCCTACACATTCCATGAGCCTTTAGAAGAGTGATCTGGGAGAGGCGGGGCACCAGCAGTAAAGGAGAGTATTAAGGGTTTACAGAGCTGGTTACAAGGCATGTTTGCCCTTGCAGATTTTGACCTCCTTAATGAGAATGCTGATTAAATTAAAGCAGTTATGTCCCTGCAGTGGTTTCTTAATGATTTTCCAGCTTGTCTTTATAGGCTATTTTGAACAGTGATTCCCAGAATTTTTGTATGTCACTGATCAATAGATTTAAAAAAAAGAAAAAACTTATGAGATGGGGAAAGGAGGAAACAGTCTGGTTTGTATTCTCCCAGGTAGAGACATAAACAAAAAACATTTCATAAATGAAAGATTTTCATACCCAGAATTTGGAAGTCTTTCTCAAGAAAGAACAGCTGATGGCCTGACCCTGACCCTGCATGCACCCTGGGGAAAATGTTGCTGTGGGCTTGCACAGTCCTAGAAGTGGTTGGAACCTCTGTTCCAGAACCAAGTTCAAGCTCTGGGCTCATAGCCCCAGTGTTATGTTAGATGTCAGAAATCTCATCAGGAGGGCTCTCCTTGGCTTCTTCAACAAAAGCCTGGGGTCATTTTGAACCTCAACAGTTGTGTTTCTTCAATACACTTTCCCTTAAACCTCCCACCACTGATGTTCATCAGAACTTGGTGCCAGGGACAGTTCAAACCCTGCACAGAACCTGACACAGGTGGATCTTTACCTGGAAACTGACTCATGCTCTCTTCCCATCTCCAAAGACAGAGCCTGGCTTGGACCCAGGGGAAGTGTATGCTCAAAGCACAAAGAAAGCTACTGTTTCATAGTGTGAGTCTTCCTTTCAGGAAAAGAGAATTCTAATTGAAGCCAGTAGACTGGTAGGAGAGACAGGTCAGGGAGAGCATCTATGGAGGCCCAAGCTGACACTGGGTTTCAACACCCTTTGGCATCTCATTGTATCTGCTTGAGAGGCAGTCGTGTTGATAGAGGCTTTGGCACAGCCCCTGGCTGTGTCCCTGGACTTCCTGTTTTCCTGACTGATGGGCAGAAATCCTGACGCTTTCCCAGTTTCTGGGGATGTTACCCGGAAATCCTCCTGAAAAGGCAGTAGTTATGTCCTCATCTTTGACCCCTACCACCAGCTCCTGGCTGCTCTGTGATGGTCTTCTGACTTCACCCCACCCTCCCTGCTTCAGACCCATTGTTTGAAGTCTTTGCAAAGCAAGGTGAGAAAGAGGTATTTTTCTGTTATTTTTAGGGTGAGTTTTTCTCAGCATTCAAGCAGGCGTCCCGGAGAGAAGATGACATAGCCAAGGTGACCTGTGGCATGAGAGTCCTGTTCCAGCCAGGAAGCACGCAGGTAAAGGAGCTAGCCCTCTGCTATGGCGGAATGGCGGACAGAACCATCTCAGCCCTCAAGACCACGCGGAGGCAGCTGTCAAAGTAAGAGCTGAGAGTGGAATAAAGTTACTGCTGCTGCTGCTACTATGATTACCAGTAGTGCTACCATTGCTGCAACTACTGCTAACACCACTGCTACTACCAGAGCTGCTACTACTACCATGATTACAGCTGCCACTAGTGGTAGTACTATTAGTAGTGTTGCTGCTGCTATACTACCATTAGCATTACTACTGCTGCTGCTACTGTTGGTACTATTACTACTTATTTCTACAGCTACAACTATTACTACTGCTGCTGCTGCTTTTACTACTCCAGTTACTGCTGCTGGTGCTACTCATCTCATTCCTCTACTACTGTTACTATTGTTCTACTATTATCATTACTGCTGTTCCTACTGCTATCACTGCTATGACTAATACTACTACTGTGGCTACTGCTACTATTACAGTTGCTACTACTATGCTGTCTCTTCAACTGCTAATAATATTATTGTTGCTACTCCTAGTGTTACTGCTACTGATGTTTCTGTTATGGAAGCTATTATTAATGCCATTACTACTACTTTCCTGCTACAATAACTATTACTATTGCAACTAGCACTGCTGCCGCCACTATTACTGCTAACAGAAGTATCACTATTGCTGTTGCTGTTACTTCTCCTACTAGTAGTATTGCTTGTACTGTTGCTATTACTACTGGTGCTTCTCTTATCTCTACTATTACTTCTGCTTCTACTGCTATTGCTATTGCTTCCACTCCTACTATTCATGCTTCTGTCACTGCTAGCATTACTATTACTAGTATTGCTGCTACTACTACTGTTACTGCTGCTACACTATTAGTATGGCAACTACCATTACTAAGGCTACCACATGGCAGCAACTGTACCAAGCACTTTGCTGGTACTCTTCTATGTAATCCTTACAATAACCATATGGCTAGATAAAGCTTAACTTTGGAGTTAGGCTCCTTGGTTCCAATTCCTGGCTTGAACACTTAACAGATGGTTAATATAAATCAAGTTACTTAATTCTCCCATATCTCAGTTTTCTCATGGTAAAGTGAGTATAAAAATTTTCCCTACTGTACCTTTTAATTTACATTAAAAGTAATGTTTCATATGAAGCACTTAGGACATTGCTCAGTGTGTTGTAGGAACTCAATAGATTTAACTATTATTGTTTGGTGTGGTCTTCTAAAAATTGCATTTATTCTTTTTTTTCCATTTATTTTTATTCATTGGAGGCTAATTACTTTATAATATTGTAGTGGTTTTCCACAGATTTGCATGTGTTCCCCATCCCGATCCCCCCTCCCGCCTCCCTCTCCATCCCATCCCTCTGGGTCTGAAAGAGACACATGTACCCCAATGTTCATTGAAGCACTGTTTATAATTGCCAGGACATGGAAGCAACCTAGATGCCCATCAGCAGATGAATGGATAGGAAAGCTGTGGTACATATACACTATGGAATATTACTCAGCCATTAAAAAGAATACATTTGAATCAGTTCTAATGAGGTGGATGAAACTGGAGCCCATTATACAGAGTGAAGTAAGCCAGAAAGATAAACACCAATACAGTATACTAATGCATATATATGGAATTTAAAAAGATGGCAACGATAACCCTATATGCAAAACAGAAAAAGAAACACAGATGTACATAACAGACTTTTAGACTCAGTGGGAGAAGGTGAGGGTGGGATGTTCAGAGAGAACAGCATTGAAACAAGTATACTATCAAGGGTGAAACAGATCACCAGCCCAGGTTGGATAAAAATTGCATTTATTCTTAAAGAAGAGGAAATTGAGCCTTAAGGAGGTTAAGTAACTTGTGTGAAGTGAAAGTAAAAGTTGCTCACTTGTGTCTGACTCTTTGTGACCCCATGGACTATAGCCCACCAGGCTCCTCTGTCCATGGAATTTTCCAGGCAAGAATATTGGTGTGGGTTGCCATTTCCTACTCCAGAGTATCTTCCTGACCCAGGGATCAGATCCAGGTCTCTGCATTACAGACAAATTCTTTACTATCTGAAGCACTAGGTAAAGCCACATAACTATAAGTATCTGAGTCACATTTTTGAGCTGAGGTTCATGACTCCACTCACACAAGTGATTCTGAGAGCTGGTTGGGAACACTCTCCCATGACCTGCTCTCTGGCAGGTTCTGGAATGAGAAGCTGCTACAGGACGTGTGTGCAGGTCTGGCGGAAGAACTGGCCTTATCCCCAGACGCCCCTGGAGGCATGATTGAGTTCCGACGCACCCTGACCCTCAGCTTCTTCTTCAAGTTCTACCTGACAGTACTGAAGAAACTGGGCAAAGAGGACTCAGAAGATGTGAGTTTGGGGCCTGGCAAGGCCGAGCACGTGTGAGCTCCTGTAGCACTTGTGTTTCGGGATCTGGGAAGCTGGCCGAGGCAGGAAAGGACTGTGGACCAGGTGGTAAATGCTCCTTTCCTCTGGATGTCTAAGGACAGAGGAGTAGGGACCAGGGACACAGCCTAGAGAGTCACACGGAGATGGGCGCCAACTTGGGGGTTGAGAGACAGAGCACTGGGCTGGGAGTCAGGGATGTGGGTTCTTGTCCTGGCTGTGACATTACTTCGGATGCGAACTTGAATAGGTCACCACTCTTTCTAAGCATTAGCTGTAAAATCTGGGGGTGGGTAGACCTGATGATCCTTCTGCCGTGTAGCTGATACAACTGTGATTATGTGATTCTGATTATGTGATTATGGGAATCTAGTGTGATAAGATGTGAGGTGGGGTTGTGCATTCAGGAGAGGGTGCTAGTTGAAGTGCAGCCCAGCTCCTGAGGTGGGTTTGCCAGCAAGCATTTATTTTATACGTTTTATGTCATAAGATTGTACTGCACATGGTGGGCAGCCTAGTGTGGGAGAGAATAGGATCAATAAAGGCCAGCCTGGTGTGACTACTGAGGAGATGGAGTTGGGAGCGGGGAGCACAAAGGAGAAAAGGCTTCACATCTGTGGGGACAGCAGAGTGAGATACCTCTTTTATAAACATTCATCATAATTTTTCTGATTATGGAAGTAAAAAACTCGTGGAAGACTTTAGAAATACAAAAATGTATAAAGAAAAAAGTAAAATTACTCTAAGATCTTAGATAAAACCACTGCTAGTATTTTTGCTTATTCCTCTGATCTTTTCCCCGTGTTTATCTGTCCAATCTGTATGTAATCCTTTTTGTCTGCCCCATCTCTCTCTTTCTGTCTCCCTTCCATCTGTCTATAAACCTATAGGTTTATAAACCTATCATCTTGCTGTCTTTTGATCTGGATATATTATTTTCTAAACAGATTTGGTATCACACGGCATACAGAGCTTCACATGCCACTTAATTTTGTTGAGATTATATTACTATTATGAATAATTCCCCTACATTAAATATTTCCCACGAAATTGAGGGGGAAAATAATGACTTTTCCAGGAAGGCTGCGGGAGAAGGATGTTCCCAACAGAGAAGCACACATCAATGCAGGAAGGAGGGAAGCCTTGGTTGGGTCAGAGGAAGTAGGGTGCAGAGATGGGAGAAGAGAAGCTGACAGAGCCCATGATAAAATGTTGAGGTAGATCCAGCCAGCATCAGAAGGAGTGCAGATGAGGAGATGAGAAAGTTGTTACTTTTACCACTTGGGGACAGCCAAGGTTGGGACCAGTGATAGAAATAGTCATGATTACCTGTCACCTTGTCTCCACAGAAGTGTGGTAAACTGGACCCCACCTACACCAGCGCCACTTTACTCTTTCAGAAAGACCCTCCAGCCAACATCCAGCTCTTCCAAGTGAGTACAAACCTTATGTGGCTAATATCAGGGGCCCTTGCAGCCCACCTCAGATGATGCTGACCATTGATGAGTGACTGATTCACGCTGTATGTCACTGCTTAGAGCTCCTTACCATTGTGCATAAATGTCTAGTGAAGGAAACAGGAATTATGTAAATGTGAATGAAGCTTACCTCATTTCTCTCTTGGGCTTACTCTCACCTTCACCTGCTCCTTAAACTTTTTTTTCCATTTTGTTTTTTTCTCGTTCCTCTACGGGCTAATGTGCAAAGCCAGGCATGCTCAAGTAAACAAAATTTAAAAAAAAATTTTTCTATTAACAGTAATTTTTTGAGAGGCACTAGGTAAAGGATCAACTTTTCGGATTTTGTGGGCCACGTAGTTTCTGCTACAATTCCTCAGCTTCGTCACTGTAGCACAAAAGGTGCCAGAGGCAATACATAAATTAATGTGCATGACTGTGTACCACTAAAGCTTTATTTATAAAAGCAGAGAGTGGGCCAGATTTGGCCATTGTCCACAATTTGTAGACCTCTGCTCTCAAGTGTAACAATCCAAAACATGAACTCTGGGCCTGACGGCCAGGACTTGAATCCAAACTCTGCCATCACATAACTGTGTACACTTGGACAAGTGACTTTCTCTCTGTGCCTCTTGGGCAAGATAATTATACCCAGCTGCAGATGTGGGTAAGGTGGGTCCCTGTTTCACAGCACAGTTTTGAGGATTCAATTTGTTAATAAAAGTAAATAACTTAGATAATTCCAGTATATGGTAAGCTCTAAATAAATACTAGCCATCATTATTGTTATTTTGAAAAAACACATAAAACAGAATTTTATTTTAAACTGAATACACTTTGGAACATTTTGAAAAATATAGAAAAACATAAAGAAGAAAATAGAAATCACACCAAACCTTACCTCCAAGAGAAAATTATTATTATGTTTGTGTGAGACAGTGAGAGAGTCAGTTGCTCAGTCGTGTCCAACTCTTTGCGACCCCGTGGACTGTATACAGCCCACCAGTCTCCTCTGTCCATGGGATTCTCTGGGCAAGAATACTGGAGTGGGTTGCCATTCCCTTCTGTAGAGCATCTTCCTGACCCAGGGGTGAAGAAGAGTCTCCTACATTGCGGGCAGATTCTTTCCCACCTGAACTCTCAGGGAAGCCCATATGTTTGTGTACTGCTCTCCATTTTCCCCCATGCATATATGGACATATTTGCATTTTACAGTGTTTTTCCCACAGAATTTGAATCATTACATGTACCCATACAATAGTATGTGTCCTGATTTTACACTTACCATGAGCATTTTCTTCTAATTAAAATTCTTCAAAAATATCTCTTAGCAACTGTATATTATTCCAACCTGTGAACATAGCATAGTTTATTTACCCAACCTCCAACAAACGGACCTTTAGGCTCCTCGTTTTGTTTGTTCCTGTATACAGTTAGCCCTCATCTGTGTATGTGGAATCCATGGGTACAGAGGGCCGACTGTACTGCACCATTTTATAGAGGGACTTGAGCACCCGTAGATTTGTTCTCCAGGGGGTGTCCTGGACCCAGTCCCCCACAGACACTGAGGATGACTGTACCACTCTTCAAGTGACTTCTAACCTGCCTCCTGTTTCCTTGCCCCTGGGCCCTCCTGCCTCCTCCATTCTCATTCCTCACATTTGCTTTGGCCTGAAGCTCTCCACGGTTCCCCAGGGTCTATAGAGGAACAGTGTCCTCTGAAACCAGTGACCATGTTGTTCCAGGAGGTGCCCAAGGGTCAGTCCAAGGAGGACACAGTGGGCCGGCCCCTGCCCCACCTGGCCGCGGCCATGCAAGCCTCTGGGGAAGCCGTATACTGTGACGACATCCCTTGCTACGAGAATGAGCTGTTCCTCAGGCTGGTCACCAGCACCCGGGCCCACGCCAAGATCAAGTGCGTGCAGTGAAAACACTTGGGGAGGAGGGTGCTGGGAGCACCCGCCAGGCACTGGAGATGCCACAACAATGAGCCTTCTCTAGGGCCTCCTGGTCCAGAGAGGAGCACAGCAACTTGTGTTAAACCCAGACAGGAGAGGAGCAGGATACAAGAGGGGTTCAGTGGTTCCTGGGAGGGTGGGGTGATGATAATGAAGACATACTCAGGGCCCAGATCAGGAAAGCCTTAGGGGTGCTGACCAGGGATGTTACACTTGGCCCAAAAAGTGATAAGGAACTGCTGAAAGACCTTTCTTAGATCTACACTGTGGAAATGGGCGAAACTTCAGTACAAATCTTCAGGAAAACTTGAGTCAGCACTAAAGGAAAGAAGGAGGCCTTAGCATGGCTGGCATTGACTTCCTGTTCCAGTGCCTAGCAAATTGACATTGGCCTTGTCAAGCCAAGCTCTTGACAAGCTCTCATTTTCCCCATGTATAATAGCATATTTAAAATGATAGTGTCCACAAAGGACCCAGTAGAGAACAGTCACTTGTACTTGTTTATTAAACTTTGAAAGCCCAAATGGCAAGAATTGCCACCTCTAAGATGATGATGATAATAAAGAATAGATACTCATATCACACTTAATGTTTGCTGCAGCCTGGTTTAAGCATTTTATACATGATGCTTTATCTATTCCTCTCCACAGCCCTATAGGCAGGGCCTATTCTTGTCCCCATGTCCCAGGTAAGGAAACTGAGTGGTATAGCCAGAGCCCTAACATGCTGATTCTGGATGGTTATATTAACCATGATGTGGGTGTTAGTTGGAGCTCTCCAGAGTAAATGCTGTTTGGTTCCCTTGTACATGGAGACCAGAATAGCATCTGTACAAGGCCCATGGGGACAGACTTGTCCTATTCATCTTATACTCCCCCTAGCGCCCAGCTCATGGCCTCCACATGGTAAGTATTTAAGCAGCATTTGCCAAATAGGATAGGATAGGAGGGAGAAAGGGGAAGAATTAGGGTGAAGGAAAGCCTGTCAAAAAGAAGATAAGGTTATCTGATTGGTTAATGGGTCATATTTTTTTTTAAGAGGAAAATGTTTTCCCATTTAAGTTCATGGATCCTTGAATTCTATCAGTGGATCCTTCGAGGATATAGCTCTGTCTTCTAGATGATAGTATCTGTTCTTCCTGCAAAGGGATGGGTGGTATTGGATGGGGAACTACAAGGAGCAAGATTTATAAGGTATCAAAATACAGCTGAAGGTATTTCAGAGATTTTCTCTACCATACAATCTTTGGGGAAAAAATGACTGATCCGCAGATTGAGGTATGGCCTAGTTCGGCATTTTCTCAGGTGACAGGTCTTCTGCTTCAGTTTTCCTTCCTGACTCCTCACGCTCCTCCTTCTTGCAGGTCCATTGATGTGTCAGAAGCTCAAAAAGTGCCAGGGTTTGTTCGCTTTCTCTCTGCTGATGATATTCCTGGGAGTAATGAAACTGGACTTTTTAATGATGAGACAGTCTTTGCAAAGGATAAGGTATATCTTGGATTTTTTTTTAAAAAAATATGAAGCCAGTGGAATGAGTATTTAAGCTTTAATTTGTGTTCATTTCTTCAGACCCCTAATCTTGAAAAGATTTATGCATTTGCACATATTGTGGCCATCATCCAATTGGGCAGTATTTGGGACAATCAGTAAAGGGAGAGATATGCCTGGTAGCACTTTTAACTTAAGGTGTACTTACTTATTTAATTGATGGCTGCTGCTTTTAGTATCAGACATGGTAAGATGACTCCATGCCAGGGTGGCATTAAAAAAAAGGCTGGTGACTGTATTTTAACTAAAAATCAGGTTCTTAGGGTACAATATTAAGCTCCTTTATTAAAAGGAAATAAAAATACATTAAGCAGAATGTATTGTATACATTAATGTATACAATTAAGCATTAAGCAGAAAGTAAACAGAATAAAAATTACAATTATACTACCATTACTATGTGAACTGATAATTCACTTACATGAGAGTTTAACTATTGATTTCAACTATATCTGGAGTTCTGCAAAAAAAAAAAAAAAAAGCATTCAAGGCAGGTGCTACAAAAACCTGTATACTTATAAGATAGTTCTCAGATAGTCATTTTGTTATTCCAGTACAGATCAAATATTGCAAGTTGACGGTGAGTAGGTGTTGCTTAAGGACAAATTCAACTTATTACTGAGGTAAACATGAAGGAGAGAATTCAAAACTACAGCCCTGAGTCATTAGAACTAAAGGAGAGCTCTTGGTAGAAGATAAATTGCTTTACAAACTTCAAGAGCCTCTAAGACCATAATTATGGTTAGTGAGAGTCATCCAGGTTCGACATCCTCTATGCTAACTAGCTAAGTCAAGAGCTTAATTGAGTCCTAAAGAGGTAATTATGAGAGACAGACATGTTAAATATTGGTCCTTATTGTCAAGAAATATTATATTCCAAAGTGATGAGCTGGACAATTTTTTGTTGTTGTTAATTTTTGGAATGATGTTGGAAAACATCCCTGAAGGAGATACATAAAGTTTTTAAAATAGAAACTGAGCTCATCCAATGAAAAGAAAACAATAATTATTAATTAGTTTGTAAATCTAACAACCCAAAAAACTGGCTTATAGACTATCGTAACTAAGAACCAGTATTTGAGAACTACCGCTTTGGGGCATCTAGATGAACTAGGGGAAATGATTGCTGCCCTTTGAGAAACTTTTGGTATAAATCTGAAAAAGAGAAGATAAAAAAGAGTAGAGTGGTAGAAAGAAAATAATACTCCAAGTCAGAGATTAAGACTTAGCTATGGTCCAGTAACGAGCCAATTTAGATCTTGCTGCCTTGGTTTCCATCTCTTCATATGAAGAACAAGGGTGCTATGTGGATCTGAGTGGATAGACACTTCATGATGCCATGCTTTCCTTTCTGCTGCTCATGGCAAACATCACTAATCAACCACCATGCTTCATCCTGAGCAGCTTCTCAACAGGTTGCCCTCAGAATTGGCCCTGGAGATGAATCAAGTTTGCCATCCTGAGACTAGTTCTCTCCAAGTCCTATTCCAATTCTGCTGATTCTAAACACTTAGGACGAAGCACATAGCCCCCAGTAGTAGGCTAAGAACATGAAACGGTCCCAGGACATTCCTTAAATGTACCTTAGAAACCTATGAGGGTGGGACTTCCTTTGCTGTTTTGAACAATCCAAAATAACTTGCTTCATGAGGAATGTGTCATGTTCTTTAATGGTCTGACTCTGCTCCTAGGTGACTTGCGTTGGGCACATCATTGGTGCTGTGGTCGCTGACACCCCAGAACACGCACAGAGAGCTGCTCATGGGGTGAAAGTCACCTACGAGGATCTTCCTGCCATTATCACGATTGAGGTAACTGGGGGTGGGCTGGCTGGAGAGGGGAACGCTTCCTGTTCCTGGAGGCACCTTTATTAAGATCCTCTAGAGGAGATGTGAGGTGCAGGTGGGATTTTCCCAGATAGGCTTTTAAATCTCCTCCAGTCCTGTGATTATATGATCCTGCTAATCCTCCCCATCATGATCCTAGACTCAGTCCACTAATGGCCAAACTGAGTTCTTCCTTTCCAATTTCAGTTTCAACTGATTTCTTGAGAGGTCCTTTGCTTTTCCCCAAGAACCAGGGTTGTGTGTCTATATCTGAGGAAACAGAGACACAGGACACCCTGGACTACAACTGAGCTTACTTTTAGTCTGCGTAAAATACTCATAGAGATGCCTGTGTGATTTACATGAGGAGAAAGAAGTAATCATTCAAGAGCTTCTTTTCCCCAGCCCCTTAAACTCACCTCCCATCCTTTAAAGTCAAGTCATTGAAACTTATTTTTAATCCTCAGGATGCTATAAAAAATAATTCCTTTTATGGATCTGAGCTGAAGATTGAGAAAGGAGACCTCAAGAAGGGGTTTTCAGAAGCAGATAATGTGGTTTCAGGTATGGCTGCACCATGCAAAGGTGGGGATGGGGTGGCCCTGGTTTCTGAGTGAAATTTAAGGGATGTACCGGAGCCCTGCAGCAAGGAAGTGATTTCCTGACATTTCTTAACAGAAGAATCTTTCTGATGCTTGTGAAAAATACTAGACAGGTGGCTGGGAAAGAAGGAACGTCAGCATCTTAGTCTCCATTCTCCTGTCTCTAGACTGGACATACCTAAGTGATTCTGGAGAGATTATGGCATTTTGGATTTGGAAGACTGTCTAGAGAAGATAAGGGTCACAGATGTCTGGCCAGCCTTGGGTCTGCCAGGCTTCCAGCTACACAGAATCCTCGTCCTCCCCATCTGCATGAAGGCAGTCCTCACCCATTGACAGCTAGTGCTATCTCCTCTCCCCACCCCCTCCCTCCCCCACTGTGCAATTAGGTTCAGAGCTCGCATCCTAGGGCAAGGCTACTGATCAGACCCCTTTGGGGTTTGTTTTTTACATTGATTTCTGTGCATTGCTGTAACTAGTAAGCCAGCTCTCCAATTGGCCTGACAGCCTCAGCTCTGGAAGATGCAGTTTATTTTCAGCTGTTCAATCACATTAATTAACTCCTTTTCTATTTTTTTTAAAAGGTTTACCATGGTAGTTTAAAAATCTTTGATTTCCACTGGCTGAAGTAGGACGAAAGCTTCACACCTGACATATTTCAGTGTTGTCTTGGTTTCTTCTTTGGGGTTTGGCTGCCAGACGGCTAAGACTTTGAGACTCCTGCCCATCCTGGTTAGGGAACTGAAAGGCTACCTGTGGACCGTTGGTACTGCCCAGGGCCCTGGACAAGCACATTCTCTCCTTAAGCAAACTCACTGCCTCTGCAGCACTGGGTTCACTGTGGGGAGTGTTGTTGCTTCCCCAGGTGAGCTCTACATTGGTGGCCAAGAGCACTTCTACATGGAGACTCACTGCACCATTGCTGTTCCGAAAGGTGAGGCAGGAGAGATGGAACTCTTTGTGTCCACACAGAATGCCACGAAAACCCAGGTAGGAGTCCAGAAGGTCAACAAGGGGCCAGGGGAGAGGGAGACATGGGCTGGTCCAGGAGGGGATGTGAGGGTGGTAGTCTGAAGTCAGGCCCTGTCTCCAACAAGTTGGTATGACTGAACTTGTTATACAACCTTTCTCATCTATAAAACCGGGCCTGGCATGGATGCTGTAACGATTAGATAAGTTTTAAAACTTGGATAGAGCCTAGAAAGTGTTAGCTTTTGTCATTCCAGTGCTGTATTGCGTTGGTCAGATCATATCTGACCTCAGTTTCCTCATCTGTTAAATGAAGGAGTTGAGCTTAATGAGAGCCACGGGGACCACGAGATGATCTGCGGGGGCTCAGCTAGTCCTCATTTCTCCATTGTGTGTAACATGACAATGGTTGCCAGTGTTTTTGGCAACTGGTCTTCCCCTGGTGACCCACCAATTCTTGGCTAAATGGAATGAGTTTTGACCCTGATAGTATGCTGTGGACAGCTGCTCACCCCTCTGATTAAAACAAGTAAACAAGTATGTGAACTCAGTGGGCAGTAACTGATGTGTGCTGGACCCTGGCACCACTACCCAAGGGGTGCCCTGGGGCAGGAGGGGGACTCTTGAATCAAGGGATTTCAGAGTTCACAGCAATGATTAGGCTTCTGTGTGTCAGGTAGGCTCTGGGTCAAGCATGAAGAAAGTCCTGGTGATGCATTCACTGAGAGTATTTTGTTCTTTCGGCCACAGTCCTTTGTTGCAAAAATGTTGGGGGTTCCAGTAAACCGGATTTTGGTCCGAGTGAAGAGAATGGGAGGAGGCTTTGGAGGGAAGGAGACCCGGAGCACCCTGGTGACTGTGGCTGTGGCCCTGGCTGCTTACAAGTGAGTTCCAATGGGCTCTGGGGGGAAAAACAAGGCTGCCTCTGCTGGGAAGACTTCCTGGGTTTCCTTTGTTGGGAAGCAGATAGCTTTTGCTTGGAATTTGCACAGCCCTCTGTTTATAGAACTCTTGAGTATAGGGGTGAAGGCAGTATCACCTGGCTCATTGTGTCCATATCTTATCTCCTCTATCCAGCTGTGAGGACCCTGATGGCAAGGACACACCCCACACCCCATTACCCACATCTGTATACCTCTACCTTGTCCCTCACAGTGTCCTGGTGGAAAAAGAAGGCTTCCTTGCAGTTTTTATCTCTGAGATTCACCGGGTTTGGTTGTTGTAGAGATTTCTCACACTCTGGTGTCTCCCCCAGGACCGGACACCCGGTGCGCTGCATGCTGGATCGTGATGAGGATATGCTGATAACTGGCGGCAGACACCCCTTCTTGGCCAGATACAAGGTTCTAGATGTCAGGGGTTGTGCTGGGTGCGCAGTGTCCTCTGCTTAGGAAACTGGGGATGAAGATTCAGGGATCCTGGGATATACTCTAACTTTTCTCATGATAACCTATAGAAGTTCAAAGAAGAAATAGCAAGGAGAGAAATTCAAATCAGCCAACAGCAACATAGGAGGGCAATGCAGGCCAGCTCCCAGGAGATGCCCCAGGTTGCTATGCACGACTTCTGTGAAATTGCTGTGGTCCAAATCTTGTCTTTGTCCACTCAGGCTCAAACACAATTTATCAACAGACCTGGGGTAAATCCATTCCACAAAGTGGCCTAACGTTAATGTGCTATAATCCTGGGAGCCCTCTGTCTGCAAAAGCTGGTTTTGAAGAGCTCCTCTTTGGCCTCTTCTGACTTCATTCCATGACTTAACTTACCAAAAGAAACTGTTTTACTGTTTTTCTCATTCCCAAATTCTTGTGGGCTCCAAGCAAGTAACTTGGTCTTTGGAGATTTCAGGTTCCTCGCTCACGAAATGGCCTGTCAGGGTTTGTTTGGCTTGTTCACACGAGGCTGGGGATGTGGAAGCATGTTCATGCTTGTGCAAAGTGTAGCTTTTGCTGTCTGCTGCCCAAAAGCTATGAGCGGGTCTCTGGTTTCTCTTCCCAACATTCCCCTCCCTGGCCTGTCATGACCAATGCTCTCTTTTCTACCTCCTCACTTCTGCTGGTAGAACAGAAGCCAGGAGTAGAGAGGAAGAAGGACAAGTGCAGGGAGAAGGGTGCATCAGTGGGAGATGTTAGTTCCTTTCTTCTTTACCTGTGAAGTCTGCGGATCTCTTTAAGTTCTCCTTCATTTCATGGTGTGATGTCTTATTCTTTCTGTCTTTTGCAGATAGCTTAAGTGGGAGAAGATGGTTAGAGACAGACAGAGGGAAGGAACTATTGAGCTTACTCTCCTTTTTACCAGGTTGGCTTCATGAAGACAGGGAAGATTGTGGCTCTGGAGGTGGATCACTACAGCAATGCCGGGAATAGCCAGGACCTCTCTCACGGTGTATGTCAGACCTGCCCCTGCATCCTGGGGTGACTGGAAGGTCCATGTTATAGCATGGACCATTCCTTCATTCCTTTTTATTGATGAAGAATATTCCATTGTATGAAAGGACCATATTTTGTTTCCCACTCACCACTAGATGGACAATTGGGCTGTTTCCACTCTTTAGTTTTTATGGACAGTGCTGCTTTGAATCTTCTCATATGACTCAGATTTTTGTCATTTTGAAAATTAACAAAGTTACCTCGATGGTACTATCTTTATGTTTTTTAAATCTTAACTTTATGACTATATTAGTTATATATGTATAGATTCCTGTAAAAAAGAAATTTCAGAAAAACAGAAGTTCTCTATTATTCCCACTTTGGACATGCTAAGGGCTTCTCTAATTGGCTCAGTTTGGAAGCTTTATACTTCAGATCTAGGATAAGAAACTGTTCAGAAAAGAAAATATTTCTAGTAGTCTTACTAACTATAAAACTTGCTTCTTGATGTTATAGGAAAATCAGGTTGAGAAAGATACAGAACTTATCCCCAAAGATTTTACAAGTGTTAAAATTCAACCCAGCAAATATTTATTGAACCCCTAGGGTGGTGACATAAAGAATATGACATTGTTTCCACCCTCAAGAAGGTTACAATATGGTGGAGACAGACAATAAAAGACAAAATGAAATAGAAGTACAATTGACAAAGTACTAAGGGAAAGCAAAAAATGGGATTGAGACACATAAAAATCATCTAGGATGACTAACACCGAAAAGCAACCTGTGGGAAAGAGACTGTAAATGGAGAAGTAAACTAAAGCCAAAATGAAACAAACAAAAGCTATCATTTAGCTCATTAAAGAGACGAGTCATTATACTTTAAAGAAAGAATAGAATGCTATAAAAATGGAGCAGTCCAAGAATAAAAATGAAGTCTTGTGAATTAAAACTGTGAAAGCAGAAGTGTTGAAAGAAACTGAAGGCACTCTCTTAAAAAGGAGGAAACAATGGGGAAAACAGTAGAGAAAATACAAGAAAATCTGAGGACCCATCCAGGAGAGCCAAATAATAGAAGCTTCAGGAACAAAGAATAGAAAAAAGAGCGAGGAGGAAAACTGTTAAGAAGGAATTCAAGAAATTTCCCCAAACTGGTGGGCATACATTTTGAGGTTAAGAGAGCCCATCCAGGAACCAGGACAATAAAGGAAAATAGACTTATGGTAGTTCTATTCCTAGTTTTTAAAGGAATCTTCATACTGTTCTCCATAGTGGTTGCATCAGTTTGGCCAATTCATGTTGAGGTATGGCAAAAACCATCACAATATTGTAAAGTAATTATCCTCCAATAAAGTAAATAAATAAATTATAAAAATATTTTTTAAAATAAAAAAAAGAAAATAGACTTATGCTAATTTACATCATTGTGAAAGTTCAAAAACCAGGGGGCAAAGGAGATTTCACAATTTTCAGGGAGGACAAAACCAGGACTCATTCCAAGAATTGGAAAGGTATTGATTAGATTTCTCAATACTGGCGAGCTAATGCTTTCAAAATGCTGAGGGTAAACCAGAAATTTATTTCCAACCTGGAATTCTACATACAGCCAAATCATGAATTAAAAGTGAGAGCAGAATAAAGACATTTCAGACAAACAAGTTCTCAAAAATGCACCTCTCTATATACCCTTTTTAGAAAGATATTGAAGGTTATACTCCAATAATATGAAGGTGTAAAACTAAGAAAGGGGAAGACATGGAAATCTAGAAAGAGGAAATGCAATGTGGAGAGAGGCAGAGGGAATCATGGGATGAATGTGAGGGGAAAACCCGTGAGTGACAGCTGAACAGACGCATCAGACTGTAGCACGCCAGGCTCTTCTGTCCATGGAGTTCTCAAGGCAAGAATACTGGAGTGGGTTGCCATTTCCTTCTCCAGGGCATCTTCCCAACCCAGGGATCAAACCCAGGTCTCCTGCATTGCAGGCAGATTCTTTACCCTCTGAACCACCAGGGAAGCACCACCACTGACGCCTGGGGAAGCCAATTTAAATGAAAGTTGGTCAGAAGGCTCCAGAAACAATGTCTTCAAAAAGATGAGACTGATAGAAAATCAAATATGTTTGAACATATTGAAAACAGCTTTTTAGAAATATGTGAATAGAAAACAAAGCCAGTGTAAAAAGTAAAGATAATTATTAGCTCCAAGGAGGAAATATTATCAATAAAGAGAGAAGTAATTCTAGCATAACTCCAGGGCCTGTTCAACTGTAAGTGATGTTTACAGAATTATTAAATGGACTGTTAATATCAATATACTGTCAGATCAATATATAATGATATAGGGATGGAGGGAGACAGGAGGCCAGTGTGTACAAAGAGAAAGAGGGTTGGGGTGGGGGTGGGGGAGGGAGGACTAAATCCTCCTTTTCCATGATGGAAAAACAGTGTAAAAGTCTAAACTGAACAAGTCAAGAAATGGAAATGTAAACACATTATTTAGAGACATGGAAGACAATGTTAACAACTGACAGAATAAGAGGTTGCTTCTGGGGAGTGGAAGGAGGAGCGTGGAGGGGCTGCTGGTTTGCATTACATGACTTATGGAAGTATTAGATTCTTAGAACTATTTGTAGTACCGGTTTAATGGGAATAAAATCACCAACTTTTTAAAAGAGGCAAATAATCAATCCTAACTGGAGGATCTGGGAGGGACTTGCTCATGTGGGAGCCGAATGGGGATTTTAGCAGGTGGATATGGTGGGAAGGGGCATTAAGGTGAGAGTAACAGGCTATCAGAAAAGAGGATAAAAGATACACTGGGGAAAGGTCAAAAAGTGTCCTGAATTCCACACTTAAAGATATACAGACTTTATTCTGGTGTTAACAAGGGGCACTTTGAAGCAAGTGCTTTGAGTAGCTATGATCTTACCTTTTAGTATGAAGCATAGATTAGAGGGAAGAGACGCAGGCCAGGAGTGCACTAAGGAGGCAGTTGTGATATCACAGGAAAAAACTACTGCGGGCCCAAAGAAGAGCGGTTGACTGTGGGGCTGGCAAAGGCAGGGATGGGTGCAGCCCTTGAAAGCCCGCCTCCTTTTTTGAGGAGCCAGTGAGATCCATGCACGTTCTCTCCCAATTTGGTTGCTTGTGTGTGCTTCAGATAATGGAACGAGCTCTATTCCACATGGACAACTGCTATAAAATCCCCAACATCCGGGGCACTGGGCGGCTCTGCAAGACCAACCTGTCCTCCAACACGGCCTTCCGGGGCTTTGGGGGGCCCCAGGCCCTGTTCATTGCTGAGAACTGGATGAGCGAAGTCGCAGTGACCTGTGGGCTGCCTGCAGAGGAAGTAAGCTGGGAATATGGAGGAACAAGTCAGAGGGTCTTAGCTTAGTTTGGATTTTGGACATCTCCGTCGCGGTAGAGAATGGGCAGGCGCTGGGGGGGGGCGGGAAGCTCCACTTCCGGTTACGCCCCCCTGGTCTGTTGCCACGGCCACAGCCTCAGCATCTCACTGCTTGGGAAGGTGCGGCGGAAGAACCTGTACAAAGAAGGGGACCTGACCCACTTCAACCAGCGGCTTGAGGAGTTCAGCGTGCCCAGGTGCTGGGATGAGTGCCTGAAGAGCTCTCAGTATTACGCTCGGAAGAGTGAGGTCGACAAGTTCAACAAGTAAGCGCCGCGGGGGAGGAGCCTGATGTTCTGGGGTTCTCTAGGGTTTCAGATTTTATAGCCTTTTCGCTGAACTCAAAATAATAACTTACTAGATAACTGAGAAGGCTGCTGCGTTTGCGGACTCATCCATAGCCATCTCTTTGAGATTCTGAAATGTTCTGCAGCCCAGGGGCCCCCGGGTCACAGCACTTAGGATCATAGCAGTGTGGTTCATCTTCACATGTTTGTATGCCTTCTGGGCAGACGATGCTTTGAAAAGCCAAGGACTAAGAACACCATAGTTACATGCCTGCCTCTGACACCAATCTATAAATGTGACCTTGGTAGTCACTCCATCTCCTTGCGCCTCAGCTTCATCACCTGCAGAGTGGGGATAATTGTGCTGGCCTCATCTCTCACAGAGTTACTTGGATAAGCAAATATACAGCACAGAGGAAGTATTATTAGCAACAAGCCACAGTTCTTCCCTGGCACCATCACAGTCCAAGACCACGAGAGCACTCTGACCCAATCCTGATCCCTCTCAGGGAAGCAGAGTAATGACTCTAAGGTCGAGACTGTCGAGGGTGGGCCTTGTTCCAGCTCCACTGGAGGATCCAGAACCCAAATGCCCACTCTTCTCACTTTGTCTGCCCAATCAAAGCACAACTCAGTTATGACCAAGACTGAGTGGGCACTTCCAAGGACGCCTTGTTCCAGTTTTACAAAGATATTACATAAAACGTGTCCAATCTGAAATGAATGTGGTGGAGAAGTTACTATGAGATTTTTTTTCTTTCCTCTAGGAAGAATTGTTGGAAAAAGAGAGGATTGTGCATAATTCCTACCAAATTTGGAATAAGCTTCACAATTCCTTTTCTAAATCAGGTAATTGCTTTGTATAATTTTGTCCATCTTCACTGCCCTGGGGTCCCATTCCCCTCTCTTTGCACTGTTGCAAGACTTCCCAAGTGGCACAGTGGTGATGAATCTGCCTGCCAATGCAGGAGACACGAGCAATGCAGATTTGATCCCTGGATTGGGGAAGATCCCCTGTGGGAATCTGGCAGTAGGAAATGGCAACCCACTCCAGTGTTCTTGTCTGGAAGATTCCATGGACAGAGGAGCCTGGCAGGCTATAGTCCATGGGGTTGCAAAGAGTCAGACATGACTGAACATGACACAACAAGAACACATTGTCATGGGAGCAGGGCTGACCAGAGGAACTCTCTGCTGTTTAAATGAAATTGAATTTGTACATCCCTATTTGACCTGGGGTCAGTACCTAGTTATTATCTTCCTGACTTTTGGACTATGGACAGCTGCTCTGCCTTTCTGATCCCATCTGTTTGTTTAGAGAAGGGGGACAAACATACATGACTGCCCCCCCTCTGAGGACAGGTGACAGAGAGATATATTTTTTAAAAGTTTTGCTAACTACTGAAGGTATATATTATTAAATCATGAGATGTATACTACTTTGATTTTTTTTTGGTCTGAGGTTTCTATTCAAAATGTTACTGTGGGTTTTCTTTTTCCTGGGCTCCAGTACTTTTGGTCCCGGGCCTTAAACTGAGTTAGGATTTGCTGAATTTTGTGTTTGGCATTCTTCTTTTCCTTTAGGCAGGAGCCCTGATCCACGTATACACAGATGGCTCCGTGCTGGTGAGCCACGGGGGCACAGAGATGGGCCAAGGCCTTCACACCAAGATGGTCCAGGTGAGCAGTCTGGAGACAGATGTCTGGGTGAAGTAAGATTCTGTGAAAAAGTGAACAGTGCCCCATACCAGAGGCAGAAGCAGGCCCAGGTTCTGGCCCTTGCCCAGGTGCTTGTTTACACGTGACTTTGGGCAAGCCTGCTCCTCTTCTTGGCCTCAGTTTCCCCATCTATGCAAAGGTTGGTGATGATTCGGGCCACTTCCATCACCAGCACTCAAGGGCTCTGTGCCAGTGTGTAAGGTGTGTGTTAAAGGTAACTGGCTTCCCTCACACATGTGAGACTCCTCTCAGTGGAGCTGGATTAGAGTTGTCTCACCTGCTTGGCTTGTGGGCACTGGCCAAGCTGAATCTTTTTTAAAGCCAGAGTTAGTTTTAAAAAGGCATCGTTCATCACCATCAGGTTTATGAATATTTTGAATCCAACCAAACCACTCCATAAAGTGTTATTTCAGATTCAGACTGATGTGAGAACATCCCAGCCTCAGTAGACTTGTGGTTTATGAAATTATTTTCTTGCCTGTTAAGAGTGAATCTGAATCCCACCCTGGGGAGAAGGCAGCCAAGCCCTGCCAGGCCCTTCCCTGGAAGGTAGTGTCCTCTGTTTGCAGGTGGCCAGCAGAGCTCTGAAGATCCCCACCTCTAAGATCTATATCAGCGAGACAAGCACTAACACAGTGCCCAACTCCTCTCCCACGGCCGCCTCCGTCAGTACTGACGTCTACGGACAGGCCATCTACGTAAGGAGACTCGGGGGCTGCTGAGATGAGGGCCAGCCCAAGGCCGGGGGCCGGGAGAGTCCCCGGGTAGGAGCTGCAATGGTTCCCTTGCGGGCTTGTGGCGGTGGCCGTGGCTCTGGTTCTCTTCATCGGGAGGACACCAAGCTAAAAGAGGGGCCCAGGAACCATTATCGCGTCCATCAAGGCCTGGAAGGATGAGCGTGGGGGGGTGGGGAGGGGAGTTGGAGGAATGCAGGGGATTCTGGGAGGACACACACCCTGGTGGTAGAACTGAACAGGAGACAATGGATCGAAATTGAACTTTGATTGGGGGTCAGCCAGGTCAGAACCCGTGCTTCCCCCTGCCCTACGGTGGGTAATGTCATCAAACAAAGGAGTTTGAAGGGAGAAGACACCTCCTTAGGCATCCTTCAGCATTTCCCCCTCTTGTCAACTTCAGGACTGAGTTGTGAAGTGCTCTCCATGCAAGGGCCAGTGGCTCCTACCCTGGGCCTGGGACGTTCCTGAGAGGGTGGCACGGCTGTCTGAGCAGCACTCTGGGCACAGCATTGCTTGGAGAACCTCAGGGTTTTGCTTGAGTTGGGGAATGCAGAGGATTGATGTGTCTGCCATGTGGGCTGTCTCCTTTAGGAAGCTTGCCAGACCATCCTGAAAAGGCTGTTACCCTTCAAGAGAAAGAATCCTGATGGCTCCTGGGAAGACTGGGTAAGTTTGCAGACAAAAGAGAAATTAAGAACAGGGCTGTGTCCCCAACCCTGGGCAGGAAGAGGAGGCCAGGATCTAGTCACACAGGCAAAGAGAAGTTAAGGTGTCTGTATGCTTTCACAGGAGAAGCAAATGTTCAGCCTTGCTGGCCACCTTCTCTACAGCATTCATAGTTGAGGGAAGTCACTTGAGAATTTTTGATCCAAGATCTTGACAGCCCTGAGGGAATTGGGCTTGCCCTGAGCAGCAGAAGCTGGGAGTGACTGTTATTCCTGCCTCGCTGAGAATTCTTCCCTCAGAGCTCATCCGACATCCCATTCATCTGCAGTCTTGAAGAGTCTCTTTTTCTTCAAACCTCCATTTCTGAGAGGGCTGCCCCAGGAGCCTCCCCCATTACCCAGCTCTGGGGTCTGGGTCCACAGAGACTCTTGTCTGTGAGGGAACAGGGAAAAAGACACTGTGTCCATGCTCAGTCATTTCAGTTATGTCTGACTCTTTGCGACCCCATGGACTGTAGCCCGCCAGGCTCCTCGGTCCATGGGATTTCCCAGGCAAGACTACTGGAGTGCATCGCCATGCCCTCCTCCAGGGGATCTTCCTGACCCAGGGAATGAACCCATGTCTCCTGCTTGCCAGGCAGATTCTTTACCACTGAGCCACCTGGGAAACACCAAAAGACATTACCCACAAATTTATATCATCCCTGTGATTTTAGGAGTGATACTAGCACTCATGAGAAGAATGAGCCCTGTTCTCTAATTTCTGGTTTAGAAGCCTGCTTGTCAGAAACCCTCAGAGGGAAGCTGCAAGGCAGTGTCTCTCGGGTGGGAGACTCAGCTCCACCCACAAGCAAACATGCAATGGTGGCCCCACTTGACCTTCCCCTCATGTTGCAATGAAAGGACTGGATGCAATAGTAACCCATAAAATGGGTTCATGACCGCACATGAACCAACTCAGATTGTACAGCTCAGTTCAGTTCAGTCGCTCAGTCGTGTCCGACTCTTTGCGACCCCATGAATTGCAGCACGCCAGGCCTCCCTGTCCATCACAGACTCCCAGAGTTTACTCAGACTCATGCCCATCAAGTCGGTGATGCCATCCAGCCATCTCATCCTCTGTCATCCCCTTCTCCTCCTGCCCCCAGTCCCTCCCAGCATCAGGGTCTTTTCCAATGAGTCAACTCTTCGCATGAGGTGGCCAAAGTACTGGAGTTTCAGCTTCAGTATCAGTCCTTCCAATGAACACCCAGGACTGATCTCCTTTAGGATGGACTGGTTGGATCTCCTTGCAGTCCAAGGGATTCTCAAGAGTCTTCTCCAACACCATAGTTCAAAAGCATCAATTTTTCGGCACTCAGCTTTCTTCAGATTGTACAAGTCTCCCTCAAAAGAGTCAAAGAAAATAAGCTGTTTCTCCTAGATCTACTCATCTTATTGTGCCTCACACAGCCTGTCCTTCCCTGTCCACACTCATAGATACAAATGAATGTGGGCTGATTTTGGTAGTGTGGATTTTAGCATGGATTTGTAAGGCAATGTAAATGTTTTCAATGACAGTCTCTACAATCTGTTGACCTGGGCTTTGTCTTCATCTACTGGCCATGTAGTCCAGTGTTCCTTATAAGCAGGTAACCCTCCAAAAGGGTTTTATCAGAAGAGTGTGATTGGGACATGACAGACATCAAAGCTCTTTAGTGTCTGTACTGTATTGAAAAAGCAAGCTATTACTGCTACCACTACTATCTATGTATATATTTGACATCATATAGTAAAGATCCTAGAGAAATTCTTTCTGTAAACGTTAGTTTTCTCATCTGTAAAATGATTATAGTAATACTACTGATCTTATAGGGTTGTACTGAACATTAAGTAAGGCAGTGTCTGCAAAGAACTCAATAGCATCTTTTATGTAGTAAAGTGCTTGGTAGTTGACAATGATCATGAAGCAAGCTACATCAACAACAAATTAAATTTAGAGCCGTGAATATTGAAAGAGAGAAGAAAGAAAGGAAGGAAGGAAGAAAAAAATAAAAATTTATTATGTAGTTGTTGTTTGGTCGCTAAGTCATGTCCAACTCTTTGCAACCCCATGAACTGCAGCACACCAGGCTTCCCTGTCCTTCACCGTCTCCTGGAGTTTGCTCAAACTCATGTCCATTGAGTCAGTGATGTCATCCACTATCTCATCCCCTATTATCCCCTTTTCCTCCTGCCTTCAATCTTTCCCAGCATCAGGATCTTTACATCAAGTGGCCAACGTATTGGAGTTCAGTTTCAGCATCAGTCCTTCCAGTGAATATTCAGGATTGATTTCCTTTAGGAGTGACCGGTTTGAGCTCCTTGCAGTCCAAGGGACTCTCAGTGAGAGTCTTCTCCAGTACACAGTTCAAAAGCATCAATTCTTCAATGCTCAGCCTTCTTTATGCTCCAACTCTCACATCCATACACGATACTGGAAAAACCATAGCTTTGACTATATGGACCTTTGTCATCAGAGTGATGTCTCTGCTTTTTAATACACTGTCTAGGTTTGTCATAGCTTTTCTTCCAAGGAGCAAGCATCTTTTAATTTCATGGCTGAGTCACTGTCTGCAGTGACTAAAGAGATAGAATGGATGGAGTGGTGGACAACTTTATTAATAGATCACAAGGCTAATATGTTCAATAAGGAATGAGCATTGTACAGAGTTGCTGTTGTAATGGCCAGAGTAGGGAGTCATCACAGGAGAGGTGGATGAAGAGGCCAGCTTGATTGCCTTCCCTGATTGTTGAGGGAAGAAAGGGGTTTGGACAGATACAGCAGAGGAAGCACATAAATGAAGGCGCAGAAGTGTAGGGATGAGAAGGATTGGGAGAGAGTTAACGCTGGAGTTTGATTGGAGCAGCGACGATAAGTGTGTTACCGAAAGCCAGAGAGAAGACTGGAATCCTTACTGTCAGGCATTTGCTCAGTGGCTCTGTACGCAATGCGGAATCACGGAAAGCTCTAGAGTAGGTGAGTGACAAGGACTGTATGGTGTGTTAAGATGATCCCTCTGACTGGACTGGGCTACACGGCAGAGAGGGAGGTGACTTGAGGCTGGAAGACCAGTTAAGAGGCCGCTGTGGTGCTCCAGGCTTCAGATGACCAGTGCAGGGGGTGGTGGTGAAGAGCAGGAGGTGCCATGTGGAAGCGAGAGTCACTATTGAAAAAGAGCTGATCAGCTTCCAGGTGAGGAGGAGGAGCTCTTGAAAGCTTAGCGCCGGGCCGGGGTTTCTGGAAGCCATGCTTCCCCCTTCCTGATGGCCGTTCTGTCTCCTCAGGTCATGGCTGCCTACCAGGATAGAGTGAGCTTGTCTGCCACTGGGTTTTACAGGTAAGTAAGGTGCTGACCTTGCCCCTCTCACCGTGTGTTGTCATCCTAACCTCCGCAGGCCCCTCCAGCACTGCACTCTGTCAGCCTTTGGTCAGGAGAGAGCAGGTCCCCCAAAATGCTTCTCTCTCCAATGGACTTCCACTAACTTCAGTGTATTGAAGTTGCCCTGAAATACGTGAGCTTACCAAACGATGTGCCAAAAGCATGAGCTATCATATCGAAAGACCTCTGTTCTAGTTCTGGTCTTAAAGTGTACTATTCCACTTGGGGAGTCACTGGTCCCTCTTTGAACTTGTCTCCTCTTTTATGACATAATGGGCCCATCAGCAGCCATGCCCCTCAGCACTCTCCTGTAAGAATCAGGGGCGTCTGGTGTTCTGAGGGTTACCCACATGTGTTGCTGTGTGCTCTGGGTCAGATTGCTTTAACAGGCTCTCCTGCAAAAGAAAGAGAGGAGGATCTAGAGCACGTGGTCTTGTTACAAAATGCAGAGTAGAACATAAAATGAGATTTAGAAAAAACTGTCTTCTGAAACTTGAAAATTCAGTGAGACCCTGTTTCAGCAGAGGCCCTGCCTGTCTCATCTAGAAGCTGTGAAAAGAAATGATCATATTTACTGTTAGCCATAATGTTTTAGCTTTCTCTGGGAAATCTATCTAGGACCTTTTCTTTCACGGATCAGTGGACGTGGAAAATAGTTCAATGTTTGCTTTAAAAGGTCTTGTGTGAAAATTTATAAATATATAGACTATATATGTAATATAAATACATACATGTATTTTTTAGAGCAAAGCAGTGTTTTGCCAATGCTCCCTGGTTGTGTAATATTTGACTTACACACACACAAACCAATGAAGATTTTCTCATAAGTTCCTATTTCATTGTTAGAGTTGATAGAACTGGAGCTTTATCAGGGAACACCCAGATGAACTTGATGAGGTTAGAGGTCAAAGAACATGGCCATCTCTCGGGAGAAGCCTTTTCCCTCAGTCCTGTATTGGTTTTGTTTTCATGCAAATTCTTATCGCATCAGCTCACGTTATTCTTTCTGTGTAAGGTATAGAATAGCTCAGGTGTAGAGTGCTATAAACAGAGAATACACACACACAACCAATGTAACTCATGCAAAATTGGAATCATAGTATAAGATATTCAGGATTGAAAAAAATGTCACATTGATACTTGGCAGAAAACAACAAAATTCTGTAAAGCAGTTATCCTTCAATTAAAATAAATTAAAAAAAAAAAAAGAAATGAACCAAGTCTAAAACCTAACACCAAATGCTGGAATAAACTTACTAGTAATTTTTTAAAAAGGAATAGAAAAAAGAAAAGAAAAAGGTAAAAAAAAATTTGCTTTTTTTAAATAACCCTTTGCTCAAATCATCTGTTAAAACTTAGGAGGGGTCCGTAGATGAAGAATAATAACAGGTGGCTGCACCCATGTTGGCACGGGTTACTGATCTTGTTACCTTTCACCTTGAGAAAGGTGAGAAGCCCCAGGTGCGCTTGTATGAATAGCCCAGGAGCCAGCCCAGAAGGAACCTTTGGTTCTGAGATCTTGAATTCTAATTCAGTAGATCCTTTGAAGTGTGATTTCCACGTCCTTCATGAGCTCAGGCAATCCTGTCACCTCTGTTTCTACCACATAGAGGCCAGCATGCTGGGACCCTGCACTGCTCAGCTCTGCAGAATGATTCATATGAAGGCCGTTGGCAAAATGGAGCAGCGACAAAGGGCAAGATGCTCGGGCGTGTAGGGGTTTCACGGACACGTTCAAAGTGTTCAGAACTCACGGGCTTTTTAAAGAACAGCTGAATAAAAAATAAAGCCTTTAGGGTCTTCAGATTTTATGGGACAAACTGTTTGTATGTGTATGAGTTGGGAGGGGGGACATGTTCATCTTATTCATATGAGATGTTTTCTCTTCTCCCCAGGACACCCAACCTTGGCTACAGTTTTGAGACCAACTCAGGGAATGCCTTCCACTATTTCACCTACGGGGTGGCTTGCTCAGAAGTGGAAATTGACTGCTTGACAGGGGATCATAAGGTGAGAAGTTTGCAAAACTTTACTATGGAGGGTAAAAGAGAAACATCTAAAACTGTAATACAAAGAGCAGAGGAATGAACTTTCTGGTTGAGAAAATTATGTGCTAAATCATGACTTGGCAAACTTCCTGTAAAAAGCCAGAAAATAAATATTTTAGATTTTCTGGGCCACAGAGACTTTGCTTCAGTTATTCCACTCTATCTTGTAGTGTGAAAACAGATAGGAATGTATGCAAAGAAATGAGCGTGAATGTGTTCCCACAATATGTAATTTATGCACCTGGAATGTGAATTTCATATTGTTTTCATGTCACAACATATTCTTTTTATTTTTGTCAGTCATTTAAAAACATGAAAACCATTATTAGCTCACAAGTTCCACAAAAGCAGGGGATGGGCTGGGTTTAGCCCATGGAATGTAAGCCTTCCTTACATGATCGATCTGGGCTCAGGTTCAAAGCCCCAGGAACCTGGGGGCCTGCCGTTCCTACTCACACTGCTGCCTGAGGGTGCCTGGAGCTCTCTGCTTGGGAGAGAACTATACAGGTTGTTCTTAATAACCTAAGGGTTGCCACGACCCACCTATCATTCCATACATCCCTTTCTTCTCAAACTGCTTTTGTTTTGCTATCCATTCTAGAACCTCCGCACAGACATCGTCATGGATGTTGGCTCTAGTCTGAACCCTGCCATCGATATTGGACAAGTAAGATTCCTGGGGGGCCGGTGGTGAGGGACTTGGCCACTGATGTGTCCCACTGCCTGCTAGGATCCCTGGCCACAGCGTCTCACCCGCTGTTATTTTTAAGGAGGTCTGAGCATGGTGCCAAGTGAGTCCCCCTGAGAGTGGGATTTAGTGGATGAGAGTCCACCCAACTCCTGAGGCAGAAGAGAAATCGACATGGATAAACCTGAAAAGGGCATTCACGCAGCAGAAAGCAAGATGATGGGCAATGGGAACACTGAATGTTCAAACACACACATATATGCATGCACACACATAGGCACACATGCATAGTTTGAGAGGGAGCACGGGAGGGGGAGTGAAGATTGAGTTTGGATTCAATGTGCAGGCAGTGGGGTCTCAGGGCAGAGGCATCTTCTCCTTCTTTATTCCTCCTCCACTGAGGATGGCTGTTGTACTCTAGCAAGTAAATGCTACCGAGCCTGGGGTGGTGGAGGGTCCTGGGAGCAAAAGACACAGGTTCCAGCAAGAGGAATAAAGGAATGGCTGGAAGAAAATCACTTTGGAAAAATATGAGAGCACTGAGCAGAGCAGGTAGAACAGAGTCAGAGGGAGGAATCAAGAACCGAGGTATTGAACATGCGGTAGAAAATGTTCGTTGTATTTCCCAAACCTGGACAATCACTGAGTATATAGAAACTTAGTCATAAATCTGTTTTTTAAGTCATGGAACAACCGTGTGGGGAGCCCCTCCTATGGGCAGGCAGTGAGCTTGGCATAGCAGACAGAGAGATGCTCAGCGTCTGGTCTCCCTCTGAACACACTTGTTTAGCTGTGATGGTGCCACATACCATGATTCTGAGCAGTGAGGCTGGGAGAGCAGACACGTGGGCCAGCAGAGCATGGCACGTGCTGTTCAAGAGCCCTGTGAGCTGCAGCAGGGGCCGTCTTCTCCCAGAGGGCAGGCAGGACTGGGAGTTCAAAAAGCCTGCAGTCTACTAACCAAGAAAATCCTGTCTTATGCTGTGTGCTCAGTCGCTCAGTCGTGTCCCACTCTGCAACCCCGTGGACTGTAGGCTGCCAGGCTCCTCTGTCCATGGGGATTCTCCAAACAAGAATACTGGAATGAGTTGCCATGCCCTCCTCCAGGGGATCTTCGCAACCCAGGGACTGAACCTGTCTTGTGGGGCTGCCCCAAAGTGCCTGGTCCCTCTCAGTACACGGGGGGTAGTGGTCCCCTGAGGGACACCCTCAGCCACCATTACCCCACAAGCTCACTTCTCAGCTCTGGGCTACCATTTCTCCTGTGGCATCATGGAAGGAACATCTGCATCAGTCCTGAAGTAGGTTTCGTGGGAAATCATGCCTACCACCGCATGTCCCCATCCTGGAGCCTCTGACAAGTTCTGAAACTGATTTCCGTGTCCGTGCATTTGCTCTGCCTACACCAGTGCTGGCAAAGGCCCAGATCTGTTATCCCAGGTTGGGGCAAGGAGCTGGGGAAGGAAGCAGTGGGGGGCTGTTTTCAGCTTCTCTCCAGTCCCCTGGGCAGGTGGGGCTTGGTGCCTGCTGTGGGAAGCAGCACCTGTCTTTGGATGGGGGGCGGGAGGCAGGGTGGCCATGATTTCTGTCTGTCCTGCAGGTGGAAGGGGCGTTTGTCCAGGGCCTGGGCCTCTTCACCCTGGAGGAGCTACACTACTCCCCCGAGGGGAGCCTGCACACCCGCGGCCCCAGCACCTACAAGATCCCCGCGTTTGGCAGCATCCCCACAGAGTTCAGGGTGTCCCTGCTTCGCGACTGCCCCAACAAGAAGGCCATCTATGCCTCCAAGGTACCGTTGCCCTGGGTCTGTGCTGCCTTCCCGTCTGCACTTTGGGAAACCACCCACCATGTGGGTCTGCAGGGAGCTCGCATGGAAGAGAGAGGGAGGGGCCTGACCAGAGCCTAAGGGCTGGGGGTGGGGTGAGGGGGCGGTGAGCAGACCCGCCTGGGAGCATAGGGCACGGGGTTGAGGATGACACCACCCCCGGTCATTTAAGCCAGCTTTCGGGGTGCACTCAGAGGGATTCCTTAGTTCAGCCTTATAGGTCAAGCCCTGACCTACCCCCACGTCTCTGGCGTGCATCCCTGAGGCTTGGTCCCAGAGATGCTCTGACAGGTCCTGCACCCCTGTCGACTCATGAGGACCAGCCCATTCCCCGGTGCACACACTTTCACCTCCTCAATGACCGCCACTAGACCTTAGGGCTTGATCAGCATGCCTGGATGGTTATAACTACCCTCTGTTTCCTCCATGTCCCCAATAAGTATGAAAAACAGTTAATTAAAATTCATTAAACTGATTGGTACCATTGTTGGTCTAAGAAGGAAGACAGATAATTACTTGTAATCAATGAGACATATCTCAGTTTACTTTCCTGCGGGAGGGCCTGGGACACTTGTGGTCCTTGCCATCAGCTCTCACACTTTAGCATGCGTTGGGTCACTGGGGGCTCAAGATAAAAAAGGTAGCTCCATGGGACTCACCCTTACAAATTTTGATTCGGTAGGTATGGGGTAGGGTCCTTAAACCTGCATTTAAAAAAAAATTTTATTTATATTTGGCTGCCTTGTGTTTTTGTTTCTGCGTGGGCTTTCTCTCATTGCGGAAAATGGAGGCTGCTCTCTACCTGCAGTGCCCGGGCTCTAGAGGACAGGGTCAGTGACTGTGTTGCATGGGCTTAGTTGCCCCTCAGCATAAATGATCTTCCCAAATCAGGGATGGAACCCGTGTCCCCTGCATTGGCGGGTGGATTCTTACCAACTGGACCACAAGGGAAGCCCAGGCCTGCATTTTTAACAAGTCTCCCTGCTGACTCTGCTATGGGCAGTCTCTGATCTATGCTTTGGGGGATGAAAGCATCTTTGCTAGAAAATAGTTGCCATCCTGTTGGTCATGATGCCTCTGTTTCAGCAACTTGTTAAGTATAATTATGGTGACTGTAAATATTGGTGAGAGTTGCAGGTAGATTATTCCCTGAGGTTTATTGCTATGAGGAAAGGGTCAGATTTTTTTTTGTCTGTAAAATGTAATGCTTTATACAACTTTTAATCGTCCATTATATTCACATGGTGTCATCAGAGAAAATCACACAGTGAAATTTAGAAGACATGTGCCCACAGGAGGAATCATTTATTAGACTGTGCCCAGCCCCTGTTTAATTTTGAGCTCCTGCCTTGCTCTGTGTGGCCGAGTGCTGGCTGGGGTCCCGGGGTCTCCAGCCCTGCAGTTGTGGAGGCTGGGCCCTCCCCTGATTCCCTGCCCGTGCTCTGCTCTTGTCCACTCAGGCGGTCGGGGAGCCGCCTCTCTTCCTGGGCGCCTCCATCTTCTTTGCCATCAAGGATGCCATCCGCGCGGCTCGCGCTCAGCACACAGCCGGTAACGCGAAGAAGCTCTTCCGGCTGGACAGCCCCGCCACCCCGGAGAAGATCCGCAACGCCTGCGTGGACAAGTTCACCACCCTGGTACGGGGGCCCCGCAGTCCAGGGAGGTGGGGCCACAGGCCGGGGAAGTTCTGCTGCAGAGGCAGGGCTGAGATGTTAGGCTGTCTCTCAGCCTTCCTGTATGTTAGGTTGGGAAGCCATGGGTCCACACCGCCTGCTGCCATGAGGCGCCGCCTCCAACTTGCAGGAAGATAACAAGAATCACCTTAAAGCTTCAGCTTGGGCTGGGCCTCCTGAGAGGAAGGAGGCTGTGTGATGCACTTATCGCCCACTGATTTCATTATTTCCATAAAGATGAGGGTAATGGATAAAACTCCAGAAGAGCCTGATCTTTAGTGTCCACCAGTGGCATTTCTGAGACCCTTCTTTGTTAAAGACACTGTGAGGTACTAAGGAGATGGAGAGGGAAAAAAATGAATTTGTGAGATGGAGCACATTTGTTCTGTGATGACCCTGTGCCATGCTGATACCGGGGATGCGTAGGTGCCCTGGAAGACATTGCAGCCTTTTCGGACACCAGCTGATTGCCCTGTGTGGTGATTGGTTACTGCCTTGGAGGTGTGTGTAGCAGTGAACTCGATGGTCTCTGGAATCATTTGGGGAGGTCCCTGTGTGTGATACTTGTGGGGGACAGTGCCTGGTGAAAGGAGACTGTGCCAGGACAGATTTGTCCACTGTCGGAGCCTCAGAAGCAGCCCTGTCTCTGAGCTGGGCTGAGTGAGCCTTGCACTCACTCTCCAATGGCTTTTGCAGCCTCTGTTGAGTTAGCAGAACCAGATTCTTCCCGACACCCAAGTTGGATCTCCTCCTGGGCATTTGATAGGAAATGTGATAATTTTGGGTTTCAGAGGGGGAAGGTACAGGAGAGTCCCTGGGGGCAGGCAGATCTGCAGTCAGCACAGAGGGTGAGAGAGGCGGAGGGGTCTCCAGTCAGGCGGCCCTTCAGGTTTTGCAATAGCTTTAGCTTCAGGGTGAGACACAAACAGACCATATGCGGGGCTCCCAGGCAGCAAGGATGCCTACAACTGTGCAGCAACCTCGCTGTAGCCCAGACCCTTCCCACCATGGCCTCGGGGCTGACAGTAACCCAAACCCACCTCCTCTGAGAGGAGAGCTGCTGCATGGTTCCCAGTAAGCTCACAGAAATGGCAAAGTTAGCTCCTTGCAAACCATCTGATGCAGAAGTCAGTGATCTGATGAGCCCCTCCTTCTGAGGCCCCAGACTCAAGCAAAGATTCTAACCCAAGTGCCTTGGCTATGCTGCAACACAGCAGTGATTTAAAATCCCTGCTACGGATTTTCATGAGCAGCTGATCCATGAGCCAGCTGGGCTTTTGAAGGACTGTGAGTGCCTTGTGAGAAAGGACCACTTCTGTATCTGGTCATCCCTGTATCCCCAGAGTCTGCCACAGTGCTTGACACATGGAAACATACAGTGAAGATTAATGAATGACCAGGATATTACGGGGTCCTGCCCTGGAGGCATTCCCCACAGCCGGGACTGCAGAGTGGTTTTGGTCTTGGGGTGGTGGTTGGCAGTGATGGGATGTGGCACAGAGCCCTGAGCTGTAGGAAGACCCTTCAATCAGTTCTCCATTGTTCCTTCCTAGTGTGTCACTTGTGTACCAGAAAACTGTAAACCCTGGTCTCTGAGGGTCTGAAGAAGAAGCCCCACAGGAGTCTTCTTATGCTACCCTGGGGATTCCATGGAAGGTGGAACTTGCCCTGCAGAACATGAATCTGCGAAAGTCTCAGGATGACAGAGGTGTTATTCCTCAGGATGGTGGTTGGAAGAACATTGAATGGATTGGAAGATTTTGATAAAAATATGACTTATTAGCCTCCAACTAATAAAAATAAATGAAAAAAAAAAATAAAAAAATAAAAAAATTTAAAAAAAATTTAAAAAAAATATGATTTATAATCATGATGATGAGCAAATTCAAAACTACTAGGCCCAAATGGCTAATAGGCAATTAGCATCATTTCATGTCTTTTTTTTTTTTTTTCTTCTTCTTTTTTTTTTTTCATGTCTGTTTTAATCACGTATTTGAAATAGGTGTAGGAAGTATTTGTGCTGTGTCCTAACTCCCTGGACAGCTTGTATACGCTTAAGTGTTGACAGCGTCTTTCCTTCAAAGAAGATTCTCACATGCCTCCAGAAGCTTAAAACAGAGTTACTCTAAGTCTGTGTGTCTTCCTCAAAAAGCTTTTCCTTTGATTCAATAAACATCATATTATAACCTCAGATCCACACTCAGATTTGCAATGGGACAGCGGGGTGCAATTCAAACCTCTGACCGCTTCATTGGAGAGAATAAAGAGAGAAATTCATTACTTGAATTGTCTTCATTTAAAAAAAAATTTTTTTTTATTTACTTATTTGGCTGTACCGAGTCTTGGTTGTGATACAGAGGATCTTTTAGTTGCTGCGTGTGGGATCTAGTCCCCTAACCAGGGATCGAACCCAGGTTCCCTGCATTGAGAGTGCAGTCTTAGGACCACCAGGAAAGTCCCATGAATTTAATCTTCTTAAGTTGCATAAAGTAAGATTAATCCATAAAAGCAAAAGCCAACCAACCCACTTATTCAGTACCTACAATGTGCCGGTTTCTTCCTCTTCCTCTGTGCTTTAAGAAATGATCGGGCTTAAAAATCTTCAACTGAAGCCAGTAGTTCCCATCTAGAAAGGAGGCTACTCGAACTAAAGTCAGCTGGAGAAAAAACAGCCAAGGACCCCGAGTTCTCATCCCAGCTGTTTGTCTTTGTGACCTTAGACTGCCACTTCCCTTTTCTGTGCTTCATTTTACTGCAAAATGAAAGGATTGGACTGGAATACTCTCTTAAGGTCTCCTTCAGATCCAAAAGCCTATAAATATATGACCTGAAAAGGCCAGTTATTTAAGAGATCTGCAGGGCTTAGAGATATGACTCCTTTACTATGATGTGCTGTCTGGGTTTAGATTCCCCCAAGTTGAAAAGAGAACAGGAGAAAGGCAGGTGTTCCCTCTGCTGGCTCTGACGGGTGATTTCATCACTCTCTGGTGCTGATGGACAGTGTCGCCAGGTCATGTGCCTTCACTCTGTGAATATCCAATGTTCTACTGGATGGGGTCCACGGTTCTGGCCTGGAAGGACTGTGGAAACCGTGCATTGGAGCCCGGTTCTTGATGTTACTAGTAAATGAAACTGTCTGCTGGTTGGCACGTGAGAAATGCTTATTAATCATCATCATCATGACAGATGCTGACATCTGCCATATATTAACTGGTCTGCATTGCTAGGGAATGCACATACCAAACTCACACATTCACACACATACACACACGCACTTCCCTACAAAATTCCTTTCCTCTGAATATTCTGGATTGTTTACAGCGTGGTTAAAACTGAAGCGCTTTAGAAATAACACCAGTATTTGCACTGAGATCTGCACAGGTCTGTTTCATTGGTTTTCTGGAACATTCTATCAGGGTATGGTTAGGGTATAGGACTTGGCCTGAAACTGAGACAGGTCAGCTGTTAATAGTGAGGCTGTCAGGGCTGAACAATGACCGTGAATTCCCTTCTGAGCTTAGGAACAGAGGCAAGCCAGGGTGGTCATGAAAATCAAACAGCCAAGCGCTCTGTGAGCTATAAGTCACTGTGCAGTTCCAAGCCGTTGCCCTCCTCGGACACCTGGCCTTGGCTTGCTGTCTTCCTCTGTAAACCGCTTCACCTTGAGGGTCCGTGGGCCTGGGATGCCAGCATTGCCTGCAGTATCACACGGCAGCCGGCAGGGGGCGGTGGAAGACCAGACGTGAGACCATGCCCTCCAGCGGGCCCAGCAGCATGGCCGTCTGCTACGGGTTAGATTCTAGGCAGCGTATTTAGTGTCTCAGAGTAGGCCGGACACCTTCAAAGTTCTCTTCAAGAGCCGGATTGGAAGCTGACTTAGGGTGTCAGACTGACAAAAATCTCAAAGGAGCTCAGAAGACGGGGGTCAGCTGCGGGAGTCTGCGCTTCCGGTAAACCGCTGGCGGGGCAGGGCAGGCCTTACTTTCTTAGTATCTGCAACTTGCCAGGTGCCGGTTTTCACATTTTGCTCGTACGTGTGTGCTCAGCTGTGTCTGATTCTTTGTGACCCCATGGACTGTAACCCACCAGGCTCCTCTCTGCATGGGATTTTCCAGGCAAGAATACTGGAGTGGGTTGCCATTTCCTCTTCCAGGGGCTCGTCTGGACCCAGGGATTGCACCTGAGGCTCCTGCATCTCCTGAATTGGTAGGTGGATTCTTTACCTCTGAACCACCTGGGAAGCCGTTTTACTTATGAAATCTCATTTAATCATCCCAGGGGCCTTGGGAGGTAGCACTTTAATCTCTGTAACAACATGAAAAAGAAGTCCTACCCATAGCTGTGCAGAGGGATTACTCAGGGGCATTGACTCCTGGAAAACAGGCTGCGACTGGGCCATGCGACTGGGGAAACCTGGCTTATACTGGGTGTCGCTCTGCCTGTCAGAGTGGACCCATGCTACCCTGGCTCCCAGAGGTTGGTGGAGGCCCCCGAATGCCTATCTATTCATCTGTACTTTGGGCAGCTTAGGACTCTCACGATGACTTGGCCAAGTTGTGGACTGTTGTCAGAGGCAGCTGAAAACTTCCTTCTACTCCAGTTAAGGTGGCTGGGAAGCCAGGACAAGAGGACAGGATGGATGGAGGTTGTAGGAGGAACTCCGGGCAAGGGATAAGGGCAGAAATTGTCCTAGCTGATTGATTTACAACTGGGAACATCCCTGAGCCCATGATATTTTTATCTCTAGTGGAGGGGGAGCCTGGACCATTCCTGCCGCTGCCTATTTTAGGTCCTGGGACAAAGCTCTTTGGAGCACACAGCTTCCTTGATCTGCTGAGGCTTGAAGTCACCCTGGGGCCCCCAGGCTCAGGGACTTGTCCTTGTCTTTGTTCTGGTTTGGGGGAGAGCATGATCCCAAGGCAGGAGACAGATCCTGGGACAATTGTGTCACCTGATACAGAGCAGCCCACCAGAAGGAATGGAAATGTCATGAACTACCCAGAGGGTTTGGGCGTCATCTCTGTCCTAGAATGGGCCTGGCCCTGACCTTGCACAGTCCTCTAGACCAATTCACATCCTAGAACTGGAAAGGCCCTGGGAGCCATCAGACTCAAGCTTTTTGTTTAAGAGCTGAGAATCATAAACCCTGAGAGGGTAACTAATTTGTCTAAGGTCCCACAGCCCTTTCGTGAGAGAGACAGGCTTATGACAAGACTGCCTGAATCCTGGTCCAGGTGCTTTAAACTAAATCACCCACTAGTGGAGTGAGCCTTAGGCAACCTCAGATTGTGGGGGACATGCTAGAAATCTAGTTGTGTGGGTGGGAAGAAGATATGGAGAGCTTGGAGCCCAGGACAGCCCTGTGGCCGGAAGGGATTCATACTTCACTCATCTGTGCTCTAGGATAGGATGCTGCAACGGGAATCCTTCTGAAGCCCTCCAGGTGGGACCAAACAGTGTGAAACATCCCCTTGTTCCAAATGAGGGCCTAAGTAACCCATGCGAGACTTGCAGGAGGGATGGCTGAAACTGACTTTGCTGCTTTTAGCTCATGACCTACCTTAGGGATTCAAGAAATGAAATAGAGAGTTTGAGAGACTGGAGGGAAAGGATGTCTGAAGATCTTTGAAGAGGGCAAGATGTATGTCCTCTGTTGAAGAGAAGGGAAGGAGGGAGGAAGGAGGAGAGAAAGAGAGGAAGATTGTGTGTGAGGCAGGGTTTCCCCTCACTAGGCCAGGAGAGGGGGAGCTTCACAGGGTGCACTCAGAGACCCAATCCTGAGAGCTGCTTGAGAGGCTGTGTTTGGATCAGCCCAAGGCACAGAGCAGCAAGGAGAAGGGGATGAGAGCGAGTTACATGTCCTCCAGTGTTCGGGCAAGGATACCAGTTGTGGCCACACTGGAGGGAGCCACCCATGAGGACTGCCTGGAGGGGGAGATGTAATCCCATCCGAGGGAGGGACCATTTTATGCCCAGGATCAACTTGCTCCAGTGGCCATGAGAAATGCTCTCACATCCCTGCCTGCCTCCTCTGTTCCAACCTGACCTCCTCTACCACGCTCCTCACTCCCAGCACAGATCTCTCACCAGGGAGGAAGGTGGCAGGGCTCTCCACTGTGCCTCTGTGATGGCTGGTGCCTGATACCTGGAATCTCTTACTCAGAAATCTTCCCTGAGAGAGAGCCCTGAATGCTGGGGGAGGAGGCTTAGGGGCAGCGGTGCCCAGGCTTCTCCACTTACTCTGATGTGCTCAGAACATCAGCCCAGGAGCACAGAGTGTGTTTCTGGGAATCCGGCAGCTTGTGGCTTGCGGCCCCCTCCCCCTGCCTCCCCATCTCCATCACAGCCTAGCTGGAGTGGGGACCGGGGTCCTTCCTCTGTGCAGCCGGTTGTCCTAATCAAGTGTTGAACTGACCCATGTGTGGGCCCTGTGTTCTTCCCATGAGATGTGGATTCCCTGGGGTCCCCCTGGCTGTGTGCTGTGCTGGGGGGGAGGCTGGACTGAGCACCCGTCCTGGGCAGTGGCACCAACATGCCTCAGGCAGCACTTGGCTGTTTAGGAACTGAGGGTGGGCAGGCCAGTTAGCTCCTCTGAACCTCCCTCTTTTCATCTGTAAAATAAGCTTGGATAATCATACCACTCCTGCAAGAAATTATTGTTTCCAAATGGACACCCATGAGGTCTCTATCTCAGCATGGGAAATTGCCGTTCCTGCAACAAAATTATAAATGAAGGCATTCAACTTTAATACCTGCTTCCAGTCCTTTATCAAACCAATATAATTATTTCATGCTATAGTTTCTTAAAGCATTTCTATGTATTGAGACAATTACACAAAAGTGTATCTGATTATAAACACAACCCTCAAAACATGACTAACAGACCAGACCAAGGTATCGTCCTATGATTCTGTGAGAAAAAACACAGATATATCCAAAACACTTTTCATGAAATAGCTCTTCTTTTCCATGACTGCAACCAGAACTAAATACTGTGTATAGAAATTACTTGTGGTGATTAAAGCATTTGAGAATCTAGACTGATCATTAACATCTTACTGAGACAAACTCTGTATGTAAACTCTGTGAAAATAAGTTCCTATAATGGGCCGATGGAAACCTCTAGGAAGGCTTTGTCAGTTACTCATCCACCCAGCTTCATCCACTCATTTAGCTATTCATTTGTTCCTTTATTCAAGAAGAATAAAATGGTTTCTATTTAAAATAAGTATTTGGTTATCTATCTGCCTGTGACACTCTTTTCCTATAACATATATTTTAAATTTAAGATGGTTCTCTTATTTTATTTAAATATAGATATTTCCATTACTTTATATTGTTCCAATTATTAAGCAACTCCTTCAGTTCCACAATAACTCTTCTATCTGCTCAATAAAGCTGGGGCGAAACGGTGTAAACCACATTCTTGCTCTGTCTGCGCCCTCTGCTACAGTCTGCCAGTAGAGGGCGACCGTGGGGCTTGGAGGAGGAGAATGGAGGTGTGCTCCATTCTATTAATACTTGCTTCTTTTCTAAAAATTAAGTTTATTTTTAAATGAAACAAAGATGGATATTTTTAATGATAAAAGGTACAATTCACAAAGAAGACAGACATCATAAAACCATTTGACACCTAACAACAAAGAAACAGAGATACCTAAAGCAAAAATCAGAAGAAATAGAAGGGAAAAGAAAAAAATACAATCATAGTGAGACATATTAACATTTCTCTGAGAATATTTTACCAAGTGTATAAAAAATAAGAATAGGAGCATCTTGAATGATGCATTAATAATTTAAATTAATAGATTTCTACTTATATTAATTTATATTAATCTTACATCCTATATAAATATATTTAAAGTTTTGTCTCTCATACATTGTTATCAGAAGTCCATAGGACATTTAGAAAAACTGGAAATAATATAAACATTATTAAATTTCAAAATGGAATTTTTTTGCTGTGATTCAGTTATACATATGCCATATATTATTTTTTAAATTATTTTTCATTATATGTTACTACCAGACATTGACTATGGCTCCCTGTGCTATACAGTAAACCTCTGTTGCTTGTTCCATATTTTTTTTTAAATTAGAGATCTAGCATCCTATTCACACTAAGTCAAACAGTGGAATCAAAATGTCAAAAATTTTTTAGTTAGGCAAAAAGTCATGTTTTCTAAAATATATATATTATACATATTATTTACATACAAGAGCTTTTCTACTATGCTTGGCAAAGACATGAGAAAGAACATCAAAAAAAAAAAAGAAGAAGAGATGAAGAAATTGGAAAACATGAATTAAGTGAAATGGGAGCGCTGAATATGAGATGGAAGAAGTGATGCAATCTAGATAAAAGTAAAAGATCCTCATACAGTCCAGTTGTTTTTAAACATGGCTGCTCATTAGAAACATTTCTGGTGAAAAAAAGCGATACCTGGGCATCTGTATTTTTCAAAAAATTCCAAGATAATTCTGATATGCATTTGGATTTTAAAAAGTGATTACAGATTTTTCTATTAAATGGTAGTTTTGGTGATATAGAATTCTATTATTTTTCTGTTGACCAATCATGATACAATGGTTTTAAGTGAGTAATAGTTACATAATCACAATAGTAAAAGATGTTTATCAGTTTTCACAATCAATAGCCAGACCAAAAATAAAAGATAGTTATAGTTGCAAGCCATAGTGGGAACATGATTATCATAACAATATAAAATAATTACATACAATTTGGGGGGTCAAGTAGACTGATGTGATGAGTAGAAGTGCATACATGCACATGTTTTCATCTGCTCAGCTGGTCTATATCTTTTGGTTGGTGCATTTAAGGTAATTATCAATATATATGATACTATTACTGCTTTTTAAATTGTTCTGGATTTATTTTCTGTAGGCAGCTCTCTTCCTTCTCGTTTCCTGCCGAGAGAAGTTCCTATAGCATTTGTTGTAAAGCTGGTTTGGTGGTGCTGAATTCTCTTACCTTTAGCTTGTCTGGAAAGCTTTTGATCTCTCCATCAAATCTGAAGGAGAGTCTTGCTGGGTAGAGTATTCTTGGTTGTAGATTCTTCCCTTTCATCACTAAATATATCATGCCATTCCCTCTGGCTTGTAGAGTTTCTGTTGAGAAATCAGCTGAGAGCCTGATGGGAGTTCCCTTGTATATTGTCATTTTTCCCTTGTTGCTTTTAATATTTTATTTCTGCCTTTAATGTTTGTCAGTTTAATTACTATGGGTTTCAGTGTGTTCCTCCTTGGGTTTATCCTGCCTGGGACTCTGTGCCTCCTGGACTTGGTTGACTATTTCCTTTCCCAGTTAGGGAAGTTTACAGCTATTGTCTCTTTAAATGCTTTCTCAGGTCCTCTCTCTCTCCTTCTGGGACCCCTATAATGCAAATGTTGATGCATTCAATGTTGTCCCAGAGGTCTCTCAGGTTGTCTTCATTTCTTTTCCTTTTTCTTCTATATTCTGTTCTGTGGCAGTGATTTCCACCGTTCTGTTCTCCAGATCATTTATCTGTTCTTCTGCCTCAGTTATTCTGCTATTGATTCCTTCTAGTGTATCTCTGTTTGTTCTTTAGTTCTTCTAGGTCTTTGGTAAACATTTCTTGCATTTTCTCAATCTTTGCCTCCACTCTTTTTCCAAGATCCTGAACCATCTTCACTATCAGTATTTTGAATTATTTCTCCAGAAGGTTGCCTATCTCCACTTCATTTAGGTGTTTTACTGAGGCTTTATCTTGTCCCTTCATCAGTGATGTAACTTTCTGCTTGTTCATGCTGATTCAGTTCAGTTCAGTCACTCAGTTGTGTCCGACTCTTTGCGACCCCATGGAATGCAGCACGCCAGGCCTCCCTGTCCATCACCAACTCCCGGAGTTTGCTAAAACTCATGTCCATTGAGTTGGTGGTGCCGTCCAGCCATCTCCTCCTCTGTCGTCCCCTTCCCCAGATTTGTCTACCTGTCGTCCCTTCTCATTTTCTTATGCTGTCAGTATCCATCATCCATCAGCTCTTCTTTTCTATAGTCACAAATATTTCTAGGTCCATTTTTCAATTCTTCATTGTCACAGCAATTCATCTTATTAAACAATAACCAGCCATACAAGTTGTGAAACATCCTTTCCAAGAAAAATTTAGCAGTCTACATATGAGATATGTGCTACTCCCTAGAAGGAAAATAAAAGATGAATAAGGCTCAGATGCTGCCCCGAGTGGGCTTCCCAGGTGGCACTGGTGGTAAAGAACCCACCTGCCAATGCAGGAGATGTAAGAGATGTGGGTTTGATCCCTGGGTTGGGAAGATCCCCTGGAGGAAGGCATGGCAGCCCACTCCAGTATTCTTGCCTGGAGAATCCCGTGGGCAGAAGAACCTGGCGGGGTAGTCCATAGAGTCACAAGGAGTCGGACAGGACTGAAGTGACTGCCCTGAGTATCACATCATCTAGTAGGAGAAATATGACGTATGTCAATAACCATAATTATATGACCCAGGTGGACCATGGCAATGGCTGAAGAGGCTCGGGGGCAGAATGCTCTGAGACTTAACAGTGGACACACCTATAGATGGAGAAACCAGAGAAGGCTTCATGGAAGTGGTATTTGTATGAATGATGGTGCTAAAGGATGGTATGTTTCCTATTGCTTCCATAACAAATTACCACAAATTTAGTGCGTTAAAACTACATTTGGTAATGTACAGCATGGTGACAATAGTTAATCATACTGTCCTACATATTGGAGTTGCCAAGAGTTATCATCACACAGTTCTGTAGGTCAGCTATGTGTGGCGCTGCAGGGTCCTTCGCTTAGTTGTACAGGGTCACAATCAAGGTGTTGGCAGGGCTGTGTTCCTTTCTGGAGGCTCCTTAGATGCATCTGCTTTCAAATTGTCAGCTGGATTCAGTTCCTTGTTGTGGTAGGACCGAGGTCCTGATTCCTTGCCAGCTGTCAGCTGGGGGTCTGTGTTTGCTCCTAGCAGCCACTTCCCTCCTCACACCTTCCATGTGCCCCATATCCACCCCCCAGCAGTGGGGGTTGAATCCTCTCATGCTTTGAAACTAACTTCTACCTCATCTCTTCTGACCTCAGCTAGGGAAATTGATTAAATCAGGCCCACTTAGGTAATCCAGGCTCAGTTCAGTTCAGTTCAGTCGCTCAGTCGTGTCCGATTCTTTGCGACCCCACGAATCGCAGCACGCCAGCCCTCCCTGCTCATCACCAACACTCGGAGTCCACTCAAACTCATGCCCATCGAGTCGGTGATGCCATCCAGCCATCTCATCCTCTGTCGTCCCCTTCTCCTCCTGCCCCCAATCCCTCCCAGCATCAGGGTCTTTTCCAATGAGTCAACTCTTCGCATGAGGTGGCCAAAGTATTGGAGTTTCAGCTTCAGCATCAGTCCTTCCAATGAACATCCAGGACTGATCTCCTTTAGGATGGACTGGTTGGATCTCCTGGAAGTCCAAGGGACTCTCAAGAGTCTTCTCCAACATCCCAGTTCAAAAGCATCAATTCTTCAGCGCTCAGCTTTCTTCATAGTCCAACTCTCACATCCATACATGACCATTGGAAAAACCATAGCCTTGACTAGACAGACCTTTGTTGGCAAAGTAATGTCTCTGCTTTTCAATATGCTATCTAGGTTGGTCATAATTTTCCTTCCAAGGAGTAAGCGTCTTTTAATTTCATGGCTGCAATCACCATCTGCAGTGATTTTGGAGCCCAAAAAAATTAAGTCTGACATTGTTTCCACTGTTTCCCCATCTATTTGCCATGAAGTGATGGGACCAGATGCCAGGATCTTAGTTTTCTGAAAGTTGAGCTTTAACACAACTTTTTCACTTCCCTGGTGGCTCAGACGGTAAAGCGTCTGCCTACAATGTGGGAAACCCGGTTCAATCCCTGGGTCAGGAAGATCTCCTGGAGAAGGGAATGGCAACCCACTCCAGTATTCTTGCCCCCACTCCCCCCAAAAAAGGGGCTCAAAGAAATCCAGGCTAATCAACCCATTTTCAGTCTGTAACCTAGTTAACATCTGCAAAGTCCCTTGTGCCTTGCAAGGCAGTGTATTTACAGGATCCAGGGATTAGGGTGAGCACATCTTTGGAGAGCACTTATCCTGCCTGCCTCTAATACGTAGAAGTTACATATGCTGGGCGTGGCCAGAGGGCTCTTCAGGCAGAGGAAATGGAAAGGATGAACCTTAGAGGCCAGAAACCTCCTGCAAGGAGCCATGAGAACAGCCAGCTTTTCTCCTGAGGTGTAACCTTGTCTTCTGAACCGTAGGATATGTGAGCTCTTGGGTAGAGTAACAGCTTTTGAATGAGAATAAGGCAAACACAGACAACTGACCAAGGGGTGTGGGACGTGCAGGGCCACCTGCCTAGTTGCACGGTGGAAGCAAGAGACCTGATGTGCATATTAAATTTTTCAGCGTTCCAGTTTGTCTTTTTACATTAACAGACTTACATTCGCAGTGTTCTAGTACGTCCTCAAAGTTCTCATCTATAAGCACCCGGACTATAACATATTTTTCACTCCCTGGGACATCTTAAATTTATTTCACACATTACAAAGAGAAGTATCCTGACAAAGTTGTATATTCACTGTCCAGATATAAGGGAAAAAAACACAATAGTGGAAGAAAATTAAGTCTTATTTATTTTGAAAACCAAACCACTAGGAAAATATATCACAGTCTTGAAACAGACTTGAAACAGCAAACAGACAATATTATCATTTCAAGTACTAAGTTGGTAAAAAAAAAAACAAGGTCCTTATCAAAATGATAAGGGGCCAGAACTGGGGCAAGAACAACACATGTAGCAAAGGCCCTGGCAAAAGTGGTATTTGGTAATGGAGGGCAGTCCCTTTATCGCTCTAAAGGAGCCACAGTTCATCCCCAAGTTGCTTACTTTTCCTCCCTTGACTTTTTTGTTGCCAGGGGATTGTCTCAACAAAGCTCTGTTATTTCAGGGGGCAAAGTAAGCAACACTGGGTTTAGGCTTTCATTCTGTTTCATGAAAAACAGATTTTCCCAAAGCCCGTACTTCACAACTCTCTTATTTAAGTAGCTAATAGTTCCTCTTTCACTGTTCGTTCCTGAATATGAGCATATAATACTGTCAAAATCCTGTTTCCGTTCAAGGCCGAGTGTCACTGTAAGATTGTCTTGTCGCTTGGCTGATTCTGCTGCAGGCGGCCTCAGGGCCCACCATGGCTGCCAGTGAGAGGGAACACTTGCTTCCCTTACCAGTGTGATATCGCTTCTTACATTTTTGCAGGGTCTCCAGGCTGAATGATGTAATGTGTGAGAATTTTAAGAAACACACATCCACATCTTGATGGAGAAATGAGTACCCGCAGGGACCCTTTCAAAGTTTTTATCCGAACTGCCTCTCCCAACTTTACATCTTAACATCATGCCCTTGTCTATAAAAGAAAAACAAGCAAAACAAACCCCCTAAAGCCCCCTGCCCCTTTTGACATTAGTGACTGCATGGATTTTATTAGTTTGTGGAAAATGTTGTAGTGATCCTTCTGGTAAACAGCAGGTGGGCAACAAATAGAAACACCTCTTTTCATACTCCACTAGACCATAAGCAGGTTACATGAACCTGCCGGCCTCTTGGTATCTGTGCAGTAGGAGAATCTGGTACCTTGGAGGGCCCTGGTTTGGGACAAGGGAGACTCCCTATTGGCAGGAGAAGTACTTGCCACATGAAATTCAGGCTCACAACAAACCTCCTGTGCTATCTGTGACCCAAATTTTAGCACCATTTTTCTTCCATTTCACTTTCTAGGATTGAAACACAAAGGAACCAGCGTCCAGAGGAAAGAAACACAGGCCTTAGACTTGCTGCCATCCTTAATTTCCTCATTCCTTAACTCTCCTTAAAAGACCCAAATCCCCATTCCTCCTTTTAAATCGATTCCTGCCCTCAGCCCTGATGGCCACTAGCAGACAGCTATTTCCCCATGGATGAGAGCGACTCCTTCATCTTCCTGGTCATGGTTGGGATGAGGTTCATGTGGTCATCCACACACTTGGTCACGCAGGTCTCCAGCTGCCGCTTCACCTGAAGCTCCTTACTCCCTGCATCTATCGAATCTCTGGCCTTGTCATTGCAATACATAGTGCACCGGGCCAGGCGGTCCTGTGGCAAGAAGGAAAAGGGTAGAAAAACTGAAAGGTTGACCTTCATCTACCAAGTGCTTATCATGCGCCACGGTCTATACTACATGTTTTAGCTTGATGTGTATTACCTTGATCAATTAAAGGGACACGATAGTGGAACTGACCAAGAGTGTCCTGATTAAAACAGGGGGTGGCACCATGAGGGCCCAGACAAAGCATTACTAGAAAGCAGCTGAATGACCAAATAAATTGTAAGAAGTCCCTTCCAGGAAGTAAGAAGGAACTAGAGGCAACTGTTACTCAACTACAGACTTTCAAACACCTTGATTTTATATGATCTGTCATAGCTACAGAAAAATACTCAATTCAACAAATATTTATTGAGCTTCTACTATGTGCTAGGGACTCTACTGTTGGGGAATACAGCAATGAGTGAAATAGGTAAAGCTCTTTCTTTCACTGAACTGATATTCCAGTGGAGGGAGATGGACAAACAAATAAGTGAAGACGTTGGGGAACAGCTGAATATATGAATCTGGATAAGGAGTGAAACTGGTCTAAAGATATGAATGCAGGAGTTGTCAGCATATAAATATTTGCTATGAGACTACAGAACTAGATTGAGGTCCAAGCATAACCCTGGGCACTCCAGTCCTCTTCAGAGGTTGGAGAGAGTAAAAAAGACAGTAAATGAGAACAAGAAAGGAACTGGGGGTCAGGGGGGTGGGAAACAACACAACCAGGAGAGTGAGCTATCCTATCCTGGTGGCCAAATGAACATTTTTAAAGAAGGGGGAGAGTGATCCACTGTGTCAATGATGCAGGTAGACTGAGTAAGATGAGGAATGAGAAATGTCCATTGGATTCAGCCACATGGAGGGGAGTGGCAAGAGTGGGCCTGGCGCAATGGATAAGTAAGTCTGATTACAGGACTGAACAGTGAATGGAAGAGAAAGTTGTACAGTAATTCAAGAAGCAAACTTTGAAAGACCTGTAAAATAAAGTGTCAAACACAAAGAAACCCTTTGGAGTTTCATGATCTTGGAGAAGTTCTCCTTTTACAGTGCCAGTCATTTTGAAGAATTTTATATAGAATATAAAAATGTTTCACATTGGATATAAATCTGTCCACATGAACAGAATCCCAGGCTATGAAATACTGATTCAGAAGTGGGCCCTCTTTCACCCAGGTTTCAGGAAAGTATACCCAGAGGAAGGGAGTAAAAGGAAGCTGAGGACACCCTTTGCTTCTCCAGAGAGAAATATGGGGCAGGGTTGGGGAAGAGGAGGCTCTAAATGACCTGAGAGAGGCTTGCGAGTCAGGCATCAATGAGTCAACAAAAATAATGCTTCATGTAAAGGACTGCTCCTTAGTGACAGGAGCTGCCCTCTGGATACAGCAAGTAGGGGCATCCTGGGTGGGAAAACCCATAAAATGATGGTAGGATCTTGCTCTAATCTGTACCTTTTAAAGACTGGCTTATTCCACTCTCCTGGGGATTCTGCTATTGTAAGAATGAAATAACATATTTTACAAAGCTTTATACTGTACAGTATACATATATTTGATGTTTATGGGGAAAAAAAAAGCATAAGGCTCTTGGTCATGAATTCCCTTTTGCATTGTTTCTATGGGAAATTCTTACAGCACTCAACCTCTAGGACTTTTTCCAAAATTTTAAACCCTGTAAAGACTAGCTGGACATAGGCCTGTCACAGATGTTAACAAAGAAACAAGACACTAAAGCCAAGAATTCTGAACCAACGCTTGTCATCTGCAAAAGAGCAACACCTAGGGCTGAAGTGGTCTGACTGAGGTATTCCTCACCTGGAACTTCTCCAACTCGCTGGTCACCAGGGCCTGGGCTTGAGCCAGCGGTGCATGGCAGCGCTCAATGCACTGGTGGACTTGCTGCATGGACGCATGGCTTTCCTCACAGCAGGCGGCGCTGCACCGGAACATAAGGCCCTGTGGGGGGAGGGCAGAGATGACCACCGCCGAGTGCATCAGAGGCTAGCAGGCGCGTCACACCTGCACCTCTCCTTAGAACAGACACCAAGAGCTTAAACCCACGACCGGAAACATTATCCTCGGTGCCTAGCAATGTTTCATTGCTGCTAGCTCACTGACAGTTGTTGAACCGAAGGCTGGGTGGACAAGGAAGGCGGCGGAGGATGAGATGGAGCCAAGTTCTGAGAACCAGGGTTCAGAGGTCAGCGATCTAGTAACCATCCACCAGGGGGCAACTGGTCCACCGACTCCAGGGGCACCTTTACAAGCGAAACCCACCAGGCGGCTAGGGAAGTGGGATCAACAGCCGCACAACCTTCAGGGGATCAAAGAGGAACAGCAAGTAAGGCAGTGTGCGTGAGCCGAGCATGACCAGGCCATTGAGGAGGCCGAGCACTGTCGCCTTTCCGGTCCTTCACCTTGGCGGTGCTCTTTGGACGGGCTCTGGCTGCTCACCTGCGAAGGGGCCGCGCAAGACGGGCAGGTGGGGGAGGCTGAACACCTTACTCCAGGGGGTTTCTCAACCCTGGCGAGGGGACAACCCCTCCCCCGCCTGGCCTGGGGGGCAAACGGCCTTGCGCGTGGCGAGGGCGCACAGATTTCATTCGCTCAGCCGAAGCTCCAGTTCTAAGAGGGACCAGTGCTTCCAAGGACGCAGCGACGACCCCAGGGACACCCCGACCCGGGTCTGCAGGCTGGGAGGCAGTGGTGCGGAAGGATCCTGAGGCGGCTGCGGAAAGGCGCAGAAAATCCCGGACCGTACTCGCTCCCCCCCACCCCGGGTCGGCTCCCGCCCCGCTACCTGCATCTTCCGGATATTCTCCCTCTCCAGACTCTTCACCATGGAGTCCACCGCCTCCTGCACCCGGAGTTGCTGCTGCAGCTCCGCCATGGCGACCCGCGCGGTTCCCGGCTGCGCCGGCGCCCACATGGACTCCCGCGCACGGGCCCGCCCCCTCGTCGCCACTTCCCGGGTCACCGCGCGCGCCCTTCCCCGGCCCACGCCGCCCCCTAGCGTCCGAGAGGAGTAACTGCACCCCTGGCTGCCCGCTCCCGCCGCGCTCCGGGGTCCCGCCCCCGGCGTCCCCGCCCACCCCGCGAGCGTCTTTACTAGGTCTGCGCACGTCTGTTAGTGCCAAACGGTTTTTTCTCTCCTTACCTGTCTGGGTCCCTGTTCCCCTCTCTTACTTAAAGTTCTTTAAATTCATTTTTGTTTATTTTTTAAAAACTGAAGTAAAGTAATTCTCAAAATTCTCCAAGCCAGACTTCAACAGTACGTGAACCATGAACTTCCAGATGTTCAAGCTGGATTTAGAAAAGGCAGAGGAACCAGAGATCAAATTGCCAAAATCCGTTGGATCATAGAAAAAGGAAGAGAATTCCAGAAAAACATCTACTTCTGCTTTATTGACTTTGCCAAAGCCTTTGACTGTGTGGATCACAACAAACTGAAGACTTCTGAAACAGATGGGAATACCAGACCACCTGACCTGCCTCCTGAGAAATATGTGTGTAGGTCAAGAAGCAACAGTTATAACTGTACATGGGACAACAGACTGGTTCCAAATCAGTAAAGGCTGTGTATTGTCACCCTGCTTATTTAACTTATATGCAGAGTACATTATGAGAACTGCTGGGCTGGATGAAGCACAAGCTGGAATCAAGATTGCTGGGAAAAATATCAATACCCTCAGATATGCAGATGACCCCTCCGTTATGGCAGAAAGCAAAGAAGAACTAAAGAGCCTCTTGATGAAAGCGAAAGAGGAGGGTGAAAAAGTTGGCTTAAAACTCAACATTCAGAAAACTAAGATCATGACATCTGGTCCCATCCCTTCATGGCAAATAGATGGGAAACAATGGAAACAGTGTCAGACTTTATTTTCTTGGGCTCCAAAATCACTGCAGATAGTGACTGCAGCCTTGAAACTAAAAGACACTTGATCCTTGGAAGAAAAGCTATGACCAACCTAGACAGCTTATTAAAAAGCAGAGACATTACTTTGCCAACGAAGATCTGTCTAGTCAGCGCTATGGTTTTTCCAGTAATCATGTATGGATGTGAGAGTTGGACTATAAAGAAAGCTGAGCACCAAAGAATTGATGCTTTTGAACCGTGGAGTTGGAGAAGACTCTTGAGAGTCCCTTGGACTGTAAGGAAATCCATCGAGTCCATCCTAAAGGAAATCAGTCCTGAATATTATTCACTGGAAGGACTGATGTTGAAGCTGAAACTGCAATACTTTGGCCACCTGATGTGGAGAACTAACTCATTTGAAAAGACCCTGATGCTGGGAAAGATTGAAGGTGGGAGGAGAAGGGGACAACAGAGGATGAGATCATTGGATAGTATCACTGACTCAATGGACATGAGTTTGAGTAAGCTCTGGGAGTTGGTGATGGCCAGGGAGGCCTGGTGTGCTGCAGTCCATGGGGTCGCAAAGAGTCGGACACAACTAAGCTGATCATTGATTTACAGTGTTGTGCCAATCTCTGCTGTACAGTAAGGTGAAAAAAATATTTAATATGATTCATGTAACAGATCGGTGCACAGATCTTAGGTGTAAACAATGAGTTTTAACAGGCCTTGACCTTTCCCTGTTAACCTCTGCCCTTTTTCACCCAATTGCTCCTGACCCCAAGCAACCACTGATCTGCTTTCTTTTACTACAGATTATCCTTTTCTTTTCTAGAATATAATATATGTATTTATATAAAATCATTCATTCCTATATACTTTTTGAGGGTTCTGGTCTCTTCACCTAACATAACACTTTTGAGGCTGAGCCTTATCTTCAGTTCTTTTTTTCTTTTTCAATAGAATAGTATTCTATTGAGTGGAGGTACAGCAATCTGTTTTTCCATTTCCCTGTTGACGGGCATTTGGGCCCTTCCCAGTTATTCTGAATAAAGTGGTGACTGAACATCGCTGAGCAAATCTTTTGTAGACCTAAATTTCCATTTCTCTTGGGCAAATAAATATCTAGAAGTGGAATCATTGGATTGTTGGTAGATAAATTTATGCATTCATTTCTAATAAGAAATTGTTAGCTTCAAAGGCACAATGTGGTAGCTACAGATATTCAGTTGACAAGGAAGCATTTATGTGTCAGCAGCAGTGAGCTGTTTCGGAGCTTCTGGAACAGTTCTGTCTGGAAAACCCATTCCCCCACCTCCTATGCATTCATTTATTAGGACTTCCCTGGTGGCTCAGCGGTAAAGAATCCACCTGCCAATGCAGGAGCCTCGGGAGATACAGTTCAATCCCTGGGTTGGGAAGATCCCCTGGCAGAGGAAATGGCAATGCACTCCAGTATTATTGCCTGAGAATCCCATTGCCAGAGGAGCCTGGACCGCTACAGTCCATGGAGTTGCAGAGTTGGACAGGACTGAGTGACTATGCATGCAGGCACGCACGCTTCCAACCCCTCCTGTTACAGGCTACTTTAGTGAGTTTTCCAAACTTTAGTGAGTTTTCTATCCTATTAATCTGGAATTATTTCTAGTTCTCCCAATCCAATGTCTGCTCAAGGTCTGCAGGTCTGCAGAGGAAAGTTCTAATGCCTTAGAGACGGACTACCAGGCCCATCAGAATCTGCTGGAAGCTACCTTTCCAACACCAGTTTCTCTACTCACTACCATATGTCCGCCATGCCCAACCATTGACAGTCCTCAAACATGTCAGCAGCCTTCCCAGGTCCCCGGACCACCCGCTGTGCCCCTTGTCTGAGCTGCCCTTCCCTGCCTCTCTTTTTCACCTGTGGGCTCCTACTGAAGACTTAGTTTAGATGCTACACAATTGGTGTCTTATCCTGAATGCTCCCGTCGTGCTTTATGTTTTCTGCCTTTTTCCTATCACAGTGTCTTTTTAACAAAGCAGGGGTCTCAATCTCACCAGCATTTTGGGTCCTAGAGGCAGCGCCAGTGAGTGAAGCTGGTCTGGGGTAAGTACCTGTGTGGGCTGAGTGATGGGGACTATGATAGACCAAAGACCATTTTCAGTGTTTCCCCTTGAACAACATGGCCATACAACACAAGGTAAACCTGACTTTTCAGGTGCTTTCATCAAGTGATTAAACTGCTTCCTTTCCTTTTTGTTACCCCTTGCTAGCTGGTGAGCCCTTTGAGAACATCGTGTTGTTCTTCCCATTTTCCTTAGCACTAATAACAGTACAACACACACACATTATCAGGGAAATTTTGCTGAAGACAGTAACGAGTGGGAAGGCGATAGCTTATCTTTCTGTAAATTTTCTCTACTTTCAAGTTTGCCTGATGATTGGTGTGGCCTCTGGCCCACTCTGTGTACTTGGGAAGATTCTGGGTAACTTGGTGAGGGGCTTTTAGATAAGATGGAGCAAAACCAAGCCCCTTTGGGAGAAATAACTCTAACTAAAACCCTAGGGGGTGTGGACACTGGGCAAGGGATGGGAGAAATCAGGTTGGGACCTGGCTAGAGGTTGTTCCTAGTCCCACCGACCCCCTAGTCCCTCAGTCTTCATCTCTCTGAACCTCAGTTTCCTAATCTGATGAAAAGAAAAAAAAAGAGGGAAGCAAATCTATATTCATTGGCTGGTTTCAGGGAATAGAATAGAGTACTTTTAGGTTCTCAGAGGAAAATCTCTTTTTAATACAAAGAATTATTATTGAGAAATTTTAAGACTATTACTAAGAATTATTATTAGGAATCAGATCATTGACCAATGAGCTTACTGGTCACTGAAGAGAACAAGATGAGATGTGGGATGTTTTGTGGTGAGTTTATGACAAGACTGAGGAGACTTGAGGTGTTTTCACCGAAAACAGATACTTCTGTCACCCTTACCTGTCTGCAACCCTGGTGGGTCAGAGGGCTCACCTTCCTTAGAGATGTTTAAAGCCCAGTTCCAGGGAGATAATACAGATTGACAACCACGTGGCTATGGAAGTGTCCCTCTTATATATTTTCTCTGTTAAACAATAAATAAAACCCATGAGTGCTGTGGTCAGTAGGAAGTCAGCCCAGTGGTTGAGAACTTGTCAGATCTGGATTTGAGTTCTACTTTGCCCCTTACCAGTGATGTCGTCTTAGACAAGTTATTTATTTATTCGGGGCTGTGCTGGGTCGTTGTTGCTGTGGGGGCTTTTCTCTAGTTCCTAGAGAGCAAGGGCTACTCTCTAGTTGCGGTGGGCAGACTGCTCACTGCAGTGGCTTCTCTTGTTGAGGACCATGGGCTCTAAGGCCTCCGGGCTTCTGTGGTCATGGCTTCCGGGCTCTAGAGCACAGGCTCAATAGTTGTGGTGCATGGGCTTAGTGCCAAGACATGTATGATCTTCCTAGACCAGGGATCGAACTCGTGTCTCCTGCATTGGCGGGCAGATTCTTCACCACTGAGCCACCAGGAAAGCCCTAGACAAGTTATTTAATCCGTGTCTATCTCACCATGTGGTTGTTCTGTGACTTTTGCCCCTGGATCATGTCTGCCTCCACTCAGGCCAGGCCAAACTAGTCTAGTCCTTTCTTCATGTAATCATAGACATCTTGATACTTACAGAGCAAAGTATCCCAGGAGGAATCTCTTCTGTGTGAGTGAAATATCATCTTGAGACAGCTGGACCTGGGACACTCTACTGAAGGGCTTGCACCTGAACAAATGTCTGCTTGAGCCAAAGAATACAGAGAAACTGTAGGCGATTGAAAATAACTGCATGCATGTGCAGTTGGGGCAATTATGAACAATAGGATACAAAAGGCCATAAACCAACAGCTATTTCTGATGTGCCTGGGGCAAAAGTGAGGTACTGCACCAGGTCCTGCACTCAGTATTACCAAGGGGGCGGGCAGACCACCTAGGTATGCCGCCTGCCCAACCCACGGATCCTCACTGCCCCCGCCCCCCACACCCCACTGTTACCCTGTTTAAGGACACAAGCAGCTCTCCTTGGGGACCTGCTTCTTGTCTTCTCTCCCTCCCTCTTGCTGCAGCACAAGCTGCAATAAAGTCTTGCCTGAAATTCTTGTCCAGTCTCTTATCAATTTCTATTGATTAAAGAGTCCTACGGCCCAGGTTGGTAACAATCTGTGTCTCTAGTGAAGAATCATAGAAGTTAAAGGGTTCCTAGAGATCTGTTTGCTTTTGCAAAATTTTGAGAAGAATCATTTGTTTTCAAACGTGACAACTGGGGAAAACTCCAATATGAAGAACAGATGAAGATGTTATTTTAACAGTCTAAATTAACTTTCCAAGTTCAAATTTCAGAGAATTGTTTATTTTAAAGACTATCCAGATAGCCACTGGCCAAGTTATTAGTTATTTGAATTTAAATTAAATGTAAGTGAAAACAATTCAGCTCCTTAGTCTCATGAGCCACAGTTCAAGTCTTCACTAGGCAAACTTGACTGCAGTATATAGACACAGAGCATTTCCTCCATCGCAGAAAGTTCTGTTGGACAACACAGCTTTAGAACAATGAGGCTGTGTTGCTCAGGGTTGTGAATGATGTTCCTATATCCCTATAGCAGTCTCAGATCCAGTGTACATCTTGGTTTGACTTCACCTGCACAGATTCAAGGCAACCTTGATTTCACTGGATGAGTAGCTACACACTGTGATCTTTTCCAATTGCTTTTTTTTTTTTTTTTTTTTGGCAGTCTCAGGATGGCCTTCCACTAAGCAAAGGTGGCAGAAGAAGCTTTAGTTAGATCCCAGGCCAGAGTTAGTTAACCCAGTGGCAAAATAACTAATGACGTCTTGTGGGTTAAAATAGGGCAAAGAATATATTTGAGCAGGTGTTTTTTGAAGGATAGCTCAGAAAGTATTTAAACATATTAAAAAAAATTAGAATTTTGAGATGTGTGAAATACTAGGGCCTCTCTTGTGGAGCCCTAGGATGCTGCTGGGCACAGTTTGAAAACTCTTCATCCAAATCAAAGTTCTCATGAAACCAGGTCCTAAAAAGACAAAAAGGGATTTCATATGGTCACACAGTAGGTGACTATCAAAAGGAGAGTAGAAATAGATTTTTCTGACTCTGTCAAAGTGTTTTTCATACACTGTTGAAATGATAGAGTCCAAACACGGCTTCCCCCATCATCTGGTCCCTGGTCTTTGGGGCCTTGGTGGTAGGAAGGGTAGGCTCTAGAGCTGGACCCAAGCAGGGAGCTGAGCTTGGCCTCACCTTTCTGATTTGGGATGTTATCTTTGGTGACAACAATAGCTGCTTCCATTTATTGAGCACATATTGTGTGCCAAGTATACTATTATCCTCATTCAACAAAGGACTGTCAAATAAAAAATGAATGCAGACTTGTTGCAGGAAGGGGGACCCCTTCCAGGGCCCAAAACTGGGCTCTTGTCTAACACTCGGAAGTGAATTGTCCGGGGAGACACATGTGCTGACAAAGCAAGATATTTTATTGGGAAGGGCACCTGGGTGGAGAGCAGGAGGGTAAGGGAACCCAAGAGAACAGTTCTACCATGTGACTCACAGTCTCGGGTTTTATGGTGATGGGATTAGTTTCCAGGTTGTCTTTAGCCAATCATTCTGACTCAGAGTCCTTCCTGGTGTTGCACGCTTTGTTCAGCCAAGATGGAGGCCAGAGAGGATTCTGGGAGGTGGCCAGACATGTGGTGTCTCCTTTTGATCTTTCCCCAACTCTTCCGGTTGGTGGAGGCTTATTAGTTCCCTGTTCCTTACCAGGACCTCCTGTCCTAAAACAACTCATGCAAATGGTTACTGTGGTGCCTGACCAGGGTGGGTGGTTTCAGTTAGTGTGCTTCCCCTAACAGACTTAGTAAGGAGGAATTTTAGTTTAAAATGCTTATTGTAGTGGGGGAGGAAGACTACTTTAAAGAGTCAGGTAACTATTGCAATAGGGAGCCCGTGTTGACCGAAAGACCTACAAATTTCTTCAGAGTTAGGCAAAAACTGTTTTCCTTTCACAGAGCAGTAAACAAAGCTAGAGAGAAACAGGTGTAAGGAAGTGGGATGAAAGGATGGTGAGATTAGATAGTGGATCAGAGATTCTTTTACCCAGAGGCTAGTTTATTTTCTGGGAAGAATCCTTTAAGGGGCTATATGCTGGTTCAGGCTGAGGGTGGACAGAAGTTCAGGGCACTGGAGAGGGGAGAAAAGCTTAACAGAAAGTTTGGTTAACAATAACAAGTCTTATTCTGATTGATCAATAAGGACAAGCATTTCAGCTACTCATTTGTAAAACAACAAATAAAAATTTGGAGACTGTGTGACCTCCAAGTAAGTAAACAAGGAAGGCATCTGCACTCTTAGAAAATCTTATGGGGAGGGGTGGGTCCTCGCAGTGAGGTATTTTTGGAACACAAAGGGTGTGAGGATTTCTTAATCTTCACTGGGTTCAGGTTAAATTCCACATTGTCCAAGAAGCAGGTTTAGAAGTCAAGCAAATTGTCTAAGGTCACACAGCTAAAACAGTCAAAATGAGACTCAGATAAGATCTGATAGACTTCAAAACTACATTGTACTCTGTCAACTAAGGGCTTCCCTCATAGCTCAGTTGATAAAGAATCTGCATGCAATGCAGGAGACCGGGGTTCAATTCCTGGGTCAGGAAGACTCCCCTGGAGAAGGAAATGGCAATCCACTCCAGTATTCTTGCCTGAAAATTCCCATGGACAGAGGAGCCTAGTGGGCTACAGACAATGGGATCCCAAGAGTTGGATATGACTTAGCTACTAAACCACCACCACTGTCAACTAAAAAAGGATGTGTTAGATAGTTAGAATAGGGAAAAGGAGTCCAAAATGGGGGTGGCTAAAAGACAAGGAAGGGTAAAGCCCGTGAAAATAGAACAGAGTAAGGTCAAAGGAAGGTCCGAGGACCGGAGTGAGGACCATTCAATATCACAGTAATCCAAGTCCCCCTTGACCAGTAATGCTGAAGAAGCTGAAGTTGTATGGTTCTATGAAGACCTACAAGACCTTCTAGAACTAACACCCAAAAAGATGTCCTTTTCATTATAGGGGACTGGAATGCAAAAGTAGGAAATCAAGAAACACCTGGAGTAACGGGCAAATTTGGCCTTGGAGTATGGAATGAAGCAGGGCAAAGGCTAACAGAGTTTTGCCAAGAGAATGCACTGGTCATAGCAAACACCCTCTTCCAATAACACAAAAGAAGGCTACACATGGACATCACCAGATGGAGAACACTGAAATCAGATTGATTATATTCTTTGCAGCCAAAGATGGAGAAGCTCTATACAGTCATCAAAAACAAGACCGGGAGCTGACAGTGGTTCAGGTCATGAGCTCCTTATTGCCAAATTCAGACTTAAATTGAAGAAAGTAGGGAAAACCACTAGACCATTCAGGTATGACCTAAACCCTTACATTTATACAGTGGAAGTGACAAATAGATTCAATGGCTTAGATCTGATAGACAAAGTGCCTGATGAACTATGGACGGAGGTTCGTGACATTGTACAGGAGGCAGTGATCAAGATCATCCCCAAGAAAAAGAAATGCAAAAAGGCAAAATGGTTGTCTGAAGAGGCCTTACAAATAGCTGTGAAAAGAAGAGAAGTGAAAGGCAAAGGAGAAAAGCAAAGATACACCCATTTGAATGCAGAGTTCTCAAGAATAGCAAGGAGAGATAAGAAAGCCTTCCTCAGTGATCACTGCAAAGAAATAAATGAAAACAATAGAATGGGAAAGACTAGAGATCTCTTCAAGAAAATTAGAGATACCAAGGGAACATTTCATGCAAAGATGGGCACAATGGCATGGACCTAACAGAAGCAGAAGATATTAAGAAGAGGTGGCAAGAATACACAGAACTATACAAAGAAGATCTTCATGACCCAGATAATCATGATGGCATGGTCCCTCACCTAGAGCCAGATATCCTGGAATGTGAAGTCAAGTGGGCCTTAGGAAGCATCACTACGAACAAAGTTAGTGGAGATGATGGAATTACAGTTGAGCTATTTCAAATCCTAAAAGATTATACTGTGAAAGTGCTGCACTCAATATGCCAGCAAATTTGGAAAACTCAACAGTGGCCACAGGACTGGAAAAGGTCCGTTTTCATTCCAATCCCAAAGAAAGGCAATGCCAAAGAATGCTCAAAGTACTGCACAATTGCACTCATCTCACATGCTAGTAAAGTAATGCTCAAAATTCTCCAAGCCAGGGCTTCAATAGTATATGAACTGTGAACTTCCAGACATTCAAGCTGGATTTAGGAAAGGCAGAGGAACCAGAGATCAAATTGCCAACATCTACTGGATCATCGAAAAAGCAAGATTTCCAGAAAAACATTTACATCTGCTTTATTGAGTATGCTAAAGCCTTTGACTGTGTAGATCACAACAAACTGTGGAAAATTCTTAAAGAAATGGGAATACCAGACCACCTGACCTACCTTCTGAGAAATCTATATTCAGGTCAAGAAGCAACTGTTAGAACTGGACATGGAACAACAGACTGGTTCCAAATCAGGAAAGGAGTTCATCAAGGTTTATTTGATGAACTTATTTAACTTTATGCACCCTGCTTATTTAACTTATATGCAGAGTACATCATTTCAAATGCTGGACTGGATGAAGCACAAGTTGGAATCAAGATTGCTGAGAGAAATATCAATAATCTGACGTGCCAATGACACCACCCTTATGGCAGAAAGCAAAGAAGAACCAAAGAGCCTCTTGATGAAAATGAAAGAGGAGAGTGAAAAAGTTGGCTTAAAAAGCAACATTCAGAAAACTAAGATCATGGCATCCCGTCCCATCCCTTCAAGGTAGATAGAAAGGGAAACAATGGAAACAGTGACAGACTTTATTTTTGGGAAGGCTCCAAAATCATTGCAGATGGTGACTGTAGCCATGAAATTAAAAGACACTTGCTCCTTGGAGGAAAAGTTATGACCAACCTAGATAGCATATTGAAAAGCAGAGACATTACTTGGCCAACAAAGTTTTGTCTATTCAAAGCTATGGTTTTTCCAGTAGTCAAGTATGGATGTGAGAGTTGGGCTATAAAGATAGCTGAGCACTGAAGAGTTGATGCTTTTGAACTGTGGTGTTGGAGAAGACTCTTGAGAGTCCCTTGCACTGCAAGGAGATCCAACCAGCTCATCCTAAAAGAAATCAGTCCTGAATATTCATTGGAAGGACTGATACTGAAGCTGAAACTCTAATACTTTGGCCACCTAATGCCAAAAACTGACTCATTTGAAAAGACCCTGACGCTGGGAAAGATTGAAGGTGGGAGGAGAAGGGGACAACAGAGGATGAGATGGTTGCATGGCATCACTGACTCAGTGTAAAACTGTTTACCACAGATAGGGACTGGAACCCATATGGCTGGGACTTGAACTCAGCCAAAACCCAGTTTGGGACTTGAACCTACGTGGCTGGGACTTGAACCCAGCAAAAACCCTGTACCTGGTTTCAGGACCTAATGAAGCTCAGATTCTTCATGTCTCAACACAGAAAGAATTCAGTGAGACAAAGTGATAGGTAAGAAGTGGATTTATTCAGATACAGAGAGAAGCACACTCCACAGACAGACTGTGGGCCATTGCAGAGGGTGAATGTGGTGGCCGTGAAATGTGGCATGGTTAGTTTTTATAGGCTGGGTAATTTCATATGCTAATGAGTGGGAGGATTATTCCAACTATTTTGGGAAAGGGGCGGAGATTTCCTGGATTTGGGCCACCGCCCACTCCTTGGTCTTTTAACAGTGCCTTGGAACTGGCATGGCACCTTTGGGTGTGTCATTTCATTTGCTGATTCAGGATCAAGGTCTAGTCTTGTCTGCCATCTTGGTCCCACTTGATTCTAATCAGTTTATGTTGTCTTTGGGCTATGTCATTCTTTTGAAAGTTATGCCCTGCCCCTTTCCCTCCTGTTACAAATGGACATGAGTTTGAATAAACTCCGGAGTTGGTGATGGATAGGGAGGCCTGGTGTGCTGTAGTCCATGGGGTTGTGAACGACTGAACTGAACTGAACTGAACTGAACTCCTCCACTCATTCAGTTCATTCCATTGAGTCGGTGATGCCATCCAACCATCTCATCCTCTGTTGTCCCCTTCTCCTCCCACCTTCAATCTTTCCCAGCATCAGGGTCTTTTCAAATGAGTCAGTTTTTGGCACCAGGTGGCCAAAGTATTGCAGTTTCAGCTTCAGCATCAGTCCTTCCAATGAATATTCAGGACTGATTTCCTTTAGGATGGACAGGATGGATCTCCTTACAGTCCAAGGGACTCTCAAGAGTCTTCTCCAACACCACAGTTCAAAAGCATCAATTCTTCGGTGCTCAGCTTTCTTTACAGTCCAACTCTTACATCCATACATGACTACTGGAAAAACCATAGCTTTCACTAGATAGACCTTTGTTGGCAAAGTAATGTCTCTTCTTTTTGGGGGAAAGAGCTGCAGATTTCCAAGTATTGGGCTACTGCCCACTTTTTGACCTTTTCTGGTTGTCCTTGAAACTGTCATTGTGCCTGTGAGTGTGTCATTTAGCATCCTGAGGTGTTACAATGAGCATATACTGAGGCTCAGGGTCTACTGAAAGTTGAATCTCCCTGCTATCTTGGCTATAGTTAGTTCTAACCAGTTTTTGTCATGTCCTGTGACTGTTATTTTTTTTTTAAAGGTTGTGCCCTGCCCACTTCTCTCCTGTTTCAGTGTGGGTTGGAGTAAGTGGTGGATTCACTGCTATTACATCTTTTAAAATATGTTTACTCTCAATACTGTAAGACGCTAATGAAAGAAATTGTAAGACCACAGAAACAGATGCAGAGACATTCTGTTTTCTTGTATTTAAAGAATCAATATTGTTAACACTGAAACAAGAGGGAAGGGGGCAGGGTATAACCTTTAAAAGAATGATATAGCTCCAGGACACAAGATACACGGATTAGAGCCAAATGGGTCCAAGATGGTGGATGACTCAGCTTCCACTAGACCTTGAGCCTCACTGTATATGCTCACTGTAATACATCAGCAAGCTAAATGGCACTCCCACAGGCATCATGACAGTTCTAGGGTCAACCATCAAAGACCAAAAATTGGGGTAGTGACCAAACTCCTGGAAATCTCTGCCCCTTCCCTCAAATAGTTGGAATAATTCTCCCTCTCATTAGCCTATGAAATTACCCAGCCCATAAAAGCTAACCACACCACATTTTGAGGCTGCTCTTTCTTTCTGAGATGGTCCACACTCTGCCAGTGGAGTGTATTTCACTCTAAATAAATCCACTTCTTATATATCACGTTGTCTCTCATTGAATTCTTTCTGTCGTGAGACATCAAGAAGCTGAGCTTCACTAGGCCCTGAAATCAGCATGTGATCTCAGTTGGAAGACTGTGAGTTTTGGCTGGGTTTGAGTCCCAGCACATGGGTTCAAGTCCCAACTTGAGGTGAATGGTTTCAATACCACCCAAGGCAAACTATGAATTCAGTGTAATTCCTATCAAATTACCAATGGCATTTTATATACAACTGGAACAAAAAAAATTTGTACGGAAATACAAGAGACCCAGAATAGCCAAAATAATCTTGAGAAAGAAGACTGGACCTGGAGGAATCATGCTTCCTGACTTCATACTATATTCCGAAGCCATAGTAATGAAAGTACTATGGTACTGGCACAAAAAATAGAAATACAGATCAATGGAACAGGTGTTATAGCCATGCTTTCCGGGAAACAAACTCACTCAGAAGGACAATGCAGATAATGGAGTGCAGTTTATTACACCGGCGGGCCCAAGGCAGAGTCTCCTCTTAGCCAAGGGCCCCGACCAGCATTTGTGAAAATCTTTTATACCCCGTGTGTACGTGTCCAAACCCACCAGCCCAAATCCCTTGAGGCTTACAAAGGAAGGGTAAATACAATCACAATAACCCCATCATTCACATGTTATGTGTTCAAACAGTTAATAATCAATAAGCCCATGGTTATATTCCAACTTGTTAATAACCTATAAGCCTGTGGTTACATTCCGATAGATACTGTCCGGAGGCAGGGGTGATTAGTGTCTGTTTTTCTCTTAACCTGGATGTGATTTTCAAGATTCCCCTGCCCAGACGGGGTCTTATCCTTCCATTGTCATTCCCACAGGCGCTAAGCACAGAGTTCAGAGTCCATTAGAGAGGCAGCCTAGCACGATCAGCAAGGACAGGCCCGAGATGGAGTCCAGACCCTATGAATTCCTTCTTCACAGGAAAGGCCAGAAATAAACCCACATATCTATACTCAATTAAGCTATGACGAAGGAGGCAAGAATATACAATGGGGAAAAATAATCTCTTTAATAAGTGGTGCTGGGAAAACTGGACATAGCCAGAACCCTCTTTGACATGACGTAAATTGTAGCAGTATTCTACAGTAATGCAAACAAAAGCAAAAATAAACAAATGGGACCGAATTAAACGTAAAATCTTTTGCACAACAAAGGAAACCATACAAAAGGAAACAAAACAAAAAGACAACTTAAAGAATGGGAGAAAACATTTACAAATGATGTGACCAACAATGGCATAATTTCTAAAATATACGAACAGCTTATACAGCTCAATGTCAAAAAACAAACAACCCAATTAAAAAATGGGCAGAAGATCTAAATAGACATTTCTCCAAAGAAGACATACAGATTGCCAACAGGCATGTGAAAAGATGTTTAACGTCACTAATTATTAGAGAAATGCAAATCAAAGCTACAATGAAGTACAACCACTCACAGGTCAGAATGGCTAGCATCAAAAGGTTTACAAACAATAAATGGAGAGGATGTGGAGAAAAGGGACTCTTCCTACACCATTGGGGATGTAAATTGGTGCAGCCACTATGGAGAGCAGTAAGAAGGCTCCTTAAGGGGGAGGAGCCAAGATGGCGGAGGAATAGGACAGGGAGACCACTTTCTCCCCTACAAATTCATTGAAAGAACATTTGAACACTGAGCAAACTTCACAAAACAACTTCTGACCACTAGCAGAAGACATCAGGCGCCCAGAAAAGCAGCCCATCATCTTCAAAACGAGGTAGGACAAAATATAAAAGATAAAAAGAGAGACAAAAGAGCTAGGGACAGAGACCCATCCCGGGAAGGGAGTCTTAATAGAGGAAATTTCCAAACACCAGGAAACCCTCTCACGGGCGGGTCTGGGGGAAGTTTTTGAATCTCAGAGGGCAACCTAACTGGGAGGAAATATAAATAAAACTCACAGATTACATGAAGGCCCCTTAAAAAACTAAAAATAGTGTTACCATATGATCCAGCAATCCCATTCCTCTGTATATATCTGGAAAAGGCAGAAACTCTAATTCAAAAAGACACATGCACCCAATGTTCATTGCAGCACTATTTACAATAACCAAGATATGGAAGCAACCTAAATGTCCAGTGACAGATGAATGGATAAAGAAGATGTGGTTCATATATGCAATTGAAACCTGTGCATGCATGCCAAATCACTTCAGCCATGTCTGACTCATCGCAACCCCATGAACTGTGGCGACAAGGCTCCTCTGTCCACTGGATTCTTCAGGCAAGAATACTGGAGTGGGTGGTCATGCCCTCCTCCAGGGGATCTACCTGACCTAAGGGTTGAATCTGCATCTCTTATGTCTTCTGCATTGGCAGGCAGGTTCTTTACCATTAGCACCACCTGGGAAGCCTATGAAGTAGTACTTGGCTGTAAAAAAGAATGAAATAATGCCATTTGCAGCAACATGGATGGACCTAGAGATACTATTGCAGAAAGGAGAACTCCTTCCAGGGCCCAAGAATGGGCTCTTGTCTAACACTCGGAAATGAATTATCTGAGGAGACATATGTGCTGATAAAACAAGATGCTTTATTGGGGATAGGCACTTGGGCAGAGAGCAGCAGGGTAAGCGAAACCAGAACTGCTCTGCCATGTGGCTTGCAGTCTCGAGTGTTATGGTGATGGGATTCATTTCAGGGTTGTCTTTGGCCAATCATTATGACTCAGGGTCCTTCCTGGTGGTGCATGCATTGCTCAGCCAAGATGGATGCCAGCAAGAAGGATTCTGGGAGGTGGTAGGACATGTGGTATCTCCTTTTGACCTTGCCTGAATTCTTCTGGTTGGTGGTGGCTTATTAGTTCTGTGTTCCTTACCAGGACCTCCTGTTGTAAAGTAACTCATGCATATGGTTAGTATGGTTCCTGGCCAGGGCGGGTGGTTTCAGTCAGTGTGCTTCCCCTAACAATGCTAAGTGAAGTAAGTCAGACAAAGACAAATATAATATGATGTCACTTACATGTGGAATCTAAAAAAAGATGATGCAAAAGAACTTATTTAGAAAACAGAAATAGACTCACAGACATAGAAAACAAACAAGATTATTAAAAGGGAAAGCGGGGAGCCATAAATTGGGAATTTGGGATTAACACATATACAGTACTATATATAAAATAGATAAACAACAATGACCTACTGAATGGGGAACTTTTTTCAATATCGTATTAGAAAAACCTATAATGGAAAAGAATCTGAAAAAGAAAATATATATATATATATATACATATATATATATATACACACACACACATATATGTATATGTATATGGGTGACTTCCCTCGTAGCCCAGTTGGCAAAGAAATCTGCCTGCAATGCAGGAGACCTGGGTTTGATTCCTGGGTAGGGAAGATCTCATGGAGAAGGAAATGGCAACCCACTCCAGTATTCTTTCCTGGCAAATCCCATGGACAGAGGAGACTGGTGGGCTACAGTCCACAGGTTTGAAAGAGTTGGACATGACTTAGCAACTAAACCACCATATACATATACATATATATGTGTTGTTGTTTAGTTGCACAGTTATGTTCAACTCTTTTTGCCACTCCATGGACTGTAGCCCTCCAGGCTCCTCTGTCCATTAGATTTCCCAGGCAAGAATACTGCAGTAGGTTGCCATTTCCTCCTCCATGGGATATTCTTGACTCAGGGATGGAACTGGCATCTCCTGCATTGGCAGGCAGATTCTTTACCATGAGCCACCTGGTAAACCCACTTGCATGATTAGATTTATGTTAAACATTTTGGGCAAAAATTCTACATAAGTGAGGCTGTGTACCTCTGCTATTATTCCTTAATCCCACAACTGTGACTCTATATTCATTTTCTTCTACTTTTATCCCTAACACCATTTCTTTCTTTCTTTCTTGGAGAAGAATCTCGTCTAGCCCTTCTTTAGTAGTACTCTTATCTTCCCTCTGAAGATACATTTTTCAAACTGTGGGTGTTAAGTCACTAGTGTGTAGTCAAGTACACTTAGGGGATTGTAACTAGCAGTTTAAAGAACAAAATAGAGTAGATTTAGAATGAAAGAAAAAATATCCAAATTCACGGCACATGGTAAGGGTTAACAGCACTTTTATGAAAACTTTTATTTCTGTTATATATATAAATGTAAAATCTCAATTTTTACTGGGGTTAATGGTCAAAAGAGTTTGGAAAGTTCTGCACTGGAATGTCATGTTGGGCAAAGGTCTAGGTTCTGTTGAAAACACAGGTTTACAGATCCAATCTACGGCTGAACATCAAAGTCTTCAGTATTTTTCACTTATCTCTGACAATCTATCTTTGGATTAATCCACTGACACACTTCCCTTTTCTTTTCTTTCCTTCTCCTCTCTAAAAATTGTGGACAATCCTGCTATCTCTCAGGGGTGCCATGGCAGACCATGATTTAGTGTCTTTGAGGTGTGAGGTAAATAATTATTATTGTTGTTGGGAATCTTGTATTTCTCTCTCTCCCACTGTTATTACTACGGTAATCATAGTGGAAACAACAATGATAATGCTAATATCATTATTAGCATTGATATCAATTAGCATGATTAGCAATGATAATAATAATAATAATAATTCATGGAGCCTGCTATGGGTCAGGCCTTGGGGGCAGAAGGACTGATGAGCCCGCATAAGAAGACCTCTTATGGGGCAGTGTTCAGTGCATTCTACAGGAGGAGACCTGAGGCTGGTCACACATGTTCTTAACCCAAGCGGCTCTGGTTCTCATGACATTGAAGGAACTTTGGTTGAAGTCTTTGAGTCTGTGACGGCCTTAAGCCTTCCTTTCTCTTGGACTCAAATTCTTTATCTGTAACATGAGTGGGATTGGATTAGACCATCTCTGTGGTTCTCAACAACTTTACTCCCTGTGACACCCTTTACCAAAAGATGAAGTATCTCTTGCTAATTGGGAAACATATCTGGCAGCCAAGTTTTGAAGAGTAAGAGTGGAGGAGAGGCCTCTGTTCTGAGGCCTTGTCAAGATTGCGGGGAGGTGTTAGGAATGGAGGGGATAAGTGGTGAAAACAGTGGCAGTTAAAGGGCATTAAGATGACAATTGGCTTCCCTGATAGCTCAGTTGGTAAAAAATCCACCTGCAATGCAGGAGACCCCGATTCAATTCCTGGGTTAGGAAGATCCCCTGGAGAAGGGATAGGCTACCCACTCCATTATTCTTGGGCTTCCCTTGTGGCTCAGCTGGTAAAGAATCCACCTGCAATGCAGGAGACCTGGGTTCAGTCCCTGGGTTGGGAAGATCCCCTGGAGAAGAGAAAAGCTACCCACTCCGATATTCTGGCCTAGAGAATTTCATGGATGTATGGGGTTACAAAGGGTCGGACACAACTGAGCAACTTTCACTTTCACTTTTTCATGACGACAATAGTGTCCCAAGAAGACTGGGGATAGGACAGAAGCTTTAAGAGAGAATTCAGGGAGTTATCAAAGACTGACTTCATCTTCTATAAACACAGACTACTTTAGCTGCTGTAAACACCATGCAGTACAAGTTTTAAAGATATACTTGAGTTCAATAAGCAGAGTATGCAATAGATTTGACTGACCCTAGGTATGAATGTGTGTGTGTTGGGTGGTTCAAGTACTGGCCACATGTAAATGTCCATGAATGACTGTAAATACAACAGCAGTTTTCCTTTTGGGCTGCAAATAAATTTTACTGAGTCAGTAAAAAAAAAAAAAGAAGAAGAGTATGCAAATAACCTAGATTAAGCTTCTCCTGGGGATATAAGAATGTCAGTGGACCTCAGAAGAACTCTAGACATCTCAGGTCCAAGTGCACAGCAAGCACAAGCAGCTTATTCTTCTTCTGACCTTGGACCACTGTGAGTCACTGAATCCTGAAGAAATGAAAAGGTTGCCTTCAACATTTAAAAATGAGGTCTGTGTGCTTACTTGTGTCATTGCATCACCATAACTTAGACAGTACCGGGGAATGATTGTGGGCTGGGAAGGGAGGTTGCCATTCAGGAAGTCAGTATGGGGGTGGGTGAGATGGGCTGAAGGAAGGAAGGGAGGGGCTGTCATCCACTGGGCTTTGGGGCCTCCAGTTGCTGCCTGTGGCTCCTGGCCAGGAACACAAGGCGGGGAGGCAGGACCCTTGGGTTCCAGCTAAACTCTTAGCAGACTTGCAGGGTGGCCCCATCTGAGTACCAGATAGGTGGATACATTTATGCTCCCAACATGAGGTGATGTTGGTAATAATGAGACAGATAATCAGTGGGACTCTCTCTTCCCTGGTAGAAGCATGGTGAGCTGTTTAGTAAAGGGCCAGGTGAACACATTCTTACCAGAAGGACAAGAGGTGGGAAGAATGCCCTTGGCTCACCTAGGCTAGCCCAAGAGGACCTCAAGCTACCCAGAGGGGAACTGTACAACCCTCTCAGTAAGGAGGCATAGGGTACAGTCCAAACTGTGCACAAGGATAAAAAAGCTAAGATGTATTTGATAGGGAGATGTGAAGAAGGTATTACACCTCCTGGACAAACACAAGGGTGGGATGTCTGAGTGTGGTGGGGGGAGGGTGGTGGGAAAGGGAAAGGAACGAGCTAACAAGTATCCAAAGAGCTGCCTGGAATACAGACAGGTTGTCTGTGCAAGGAACTGTGGTGTTGGCGAATACTCTTGAGAGTCCCTTGGACTGTAAGGAGATCCAACCAGTCCATCCTAAAGGAAATCAGTCCTGAATATTCATCGGAAGGACTGATGCTGAAGCTGAAACTCCAATACTTTGGCGACCTGAGGCGAAGAACTGATTCATTTGAAAAGACCCTGATGCTGGGAAAGATTGAAGGTGGGAGAAGAAGGGGACGACAGAGGATGAGATAGTTGGATGGCACCACTGACTCAATGGACATGAGTTTGAGTAAACTCCGGGAGTTGGTGATGGACAGGGAGGCCTGGCGTGCTGCAGTCCATGGGGTTGCAAAGAGTCGGACATGACTGAGTGACTGAACTGAAATGAACTGAACTGAAGGGTTATATCTTTCCAGACATGACCAGAAAGGAAAAGGAGGACCTGCTAGTTCTAATAGGAAAAATCCTGAAAGGGACTTCCCTGGCAATCCAGTGCTAAGACCCTGAGCTTCCACTGCAGGGGGCATAGGTTCAATCCTTGGTTTGGGAACCAAGATCCTGCATGATGCATAGTGTGCCCCCCCCAAAAAAAAATAATCCTGGGAAAGAACTCTGATTGTCCTAGTTTGGGTAGCAAGTAAACCTTGGTTCAGTTGCTTTCATGAGGTGGCTTAGGCACTAAGATGGACTCAGCCTCATACATGTGTACCTGATGGTCAAGACTGCAGGGCCTCTCATCAGATAAGGTGTGGGAGAGGAGTTGATGGATAGAGTTTTTAAAAATAGCCACTAACATAAATAAACAAATTCAACACATTGTTGTGAAAAACAAGACAATGATAATATACATACCATGGCTAGTTCAATAAAGATAATTAAAGTAAGTTATCAAAAAACAGACCTAATCATGGAGAACTATAATTATTAAAATATTCTGCAAAATGCTATGCTAATATGTTTTAAAACCTTGATGAATTTCTTTTTTAGAATAAATTATCAATTTATGTTCAAGAAACTTCATGCATAGATGAGTTCTTTCGAGTCTTCTAAGAAAAGAATTCTCATGATATATAAACTGTTGGATAGCAGAGAATTTTATTTTACAAAACTGGCTAGTCCGGAGACAAGAAGAGAAAGAAAGATCCCCCACCAAGCAAACAAACAAACAAAAAGGCCTATAGACTAGAGAATGAACATGAATGCAAAAATACTAAGGGGACTACTTCTGAATAAAATCTAGGAGTATATTATTTTGATTATTTCAGGTTTTAAAGTTTTTATTTGCATATTAAAAATTGTGCATTACAGTAATTAAAATCATTTGAAAGTGAAAGTCACTCAGCCGTGTCTGACTCTTGGGATCCAATAGACTGTAGCCCACCAGTCTCCTCTGTCTATGGAATTCTCCAGGCAAGAATACTGGAGTGGATAGCCATTCCCTTCTCCAAGGGGATCTTCCCAACCCAGGGATCGAACCCAGGTCTCCCGCATTGCAGGCGGATTCTTTACTTTCTGAGCCACTAGGGAAGCCCCCAAATTTGAACAACAAAATGGGACTCTGATTAAATAGCATTTTACAGCCTGAAGGAAACCCTGGGCCAGGTTTTTATTCTAGATTTCTGTCTTCCCACCCAGCTTCTTCCTTTACTAACAACCAAGTTCTTTTCCTTCTCTGCCAGGCGGACAGGCAGATGGGAGAGGCAGGCCCAGGGTTTTGTCAGTAGTTCTCCATTCTTTGATGTGAAAAGGGGCAGCACGGTCATTTAAACTTGTACCAACCTCTTTTCATCTACAGAGTCGAACAGTTAAAAGAAGTGAAATAAAAAAGCAATGCTTGTGGCATGTACAGCGCACTTTGGTTACGACTCACCTGCTTGCTTCTCTTGTTCAATTGTTTCTTTAGAAGGCAGTGGATTTTCCGGTTGTGTTTCTGTTTTCTTCCATTTTTACTTGTCAAATTTCTCAATCTCAGTCATACCGGGTTTGTCAGACATGGTCGCTCGAGGAAGTGGAGTGAGGCCAAGGGAGTCCAGTCTGCAGTGGCTGCAGCCTGGTGTGGGAGTATATTTAAAGAATAAAAGTTGAGTTCAAGTAAGGTTTGCTAGAGGAATGCTGATATAGTTCAATATAAAAGATCTGTTAGTGTATATTGTTCATTTAATCACACTCACAGGTTAAAGGCAGCAAAAGTGATCAAATAATTGTTTCACTTAGTTCAAATATAATCAAGTTGTGCTCATGCTGAAAACACAATCATGGCTTCCTAACACATTTAATGTTAGTCCAGTATATCAGGCCTGTGTATCAGTACATAATCAGGCCTCTCTCTAGAGTCTTGTCCCACCCCCTCCTACCCCCATCCCACCTCTCCTTGGTGAGCTGTGGTCCAGCCCTCTGGGCCTGTTTCCTTTTTCATTTACACCAGCTTCCATCGCATCACATTTGCAGGTGCTGTTCCCTCCACCCACAACACTCTTCCCTCTCTTTTAGGCTTAGTTAATGCTTTCTCTTTTTTCAGGTCTAAGTATAGTCTTTGCTTCCTCAAGAAATCTTTCCTGGGCCTCTCTGGTGACTCGTGGTAAAGAATTCACCTGCCAGTGCAGGAGACAAGGGTTCCACCCTTGATCCGGGAAACCCCACTTGCTCTGGAGCAACTTAGCCCCTGCGCCACACTATTGAGCCGGTGTTATAGAGCCTGGGAGCCACAACTATTGAAGCCCGCCTGCCCTAGAGCCTGTGATCTGAAACAAGAGAGAACATTACAATGAGAAGACCCTGCACCACAACTAGGGAAAGAGGGAAAGGCCTGCACAGGAACAAAGACTGAGTGCAGCCAAATATATATATATGTGTGTGTGTGTGCATGTATATATCTGTGTGATATACATGTGTGTGTGCATGTATATCTGTGTGATATATGTGTGTGCATGTATATATCTGTGTGATATATGTGTGTGTGCATGTATATATCTGTGTGATATATGTGTGTGTGTGCATGTATATATCTGTGTGATATGTGTGTGTGTGTGCATGTATATATCTGTGTGATATATGTGTGTGTGCATGTATATATCTGTGTGATATGTGTGTGTGCATGTATATATCTGTGTGTATATATGTGTGTGTGTGCATGTATATATCTGTGTGATATGTGTGTGTATGCATGTATATATCTGTGTGATATGTGTGTGTGCATGTATATATCTGTGTGATATGTGTGTGTGTGCATGTATATATCTGTGTGTGTGCATGTATATATCTGTGTGATATGTGTGTGTGTGCATGTGTATATCTGTGTGATATATGTGTGTGTGCATGTGTATATCTGTGTGATATATGTGTGTGTGCATGTATATATCTGTGTGATATATGTGTGTGTGCATATATATGTATATATATATAAATCTTTCCTTACCTTTCTAAACAGTGAAATCTTTCCTACTCTTGTGCTCTTCAACCTGTAATGTTTGAGATTCTGTTAAGACACATGTTAAGGTATAGATCCTGACTGGGGAGGCCTGGAGGGACTGGAGTTTCTGTTTTTCTAATAAGCTTCTATGTAAATCCTTTACTGCTGGTGCATGGACCATACACTGAGTAGTGATTGTAACCGTTTTCTTTCTCACACCTATTGTGGTTGTACTTTTACATTCACTATGTGATTTTTAAAAAATATATTCATTTGATTTATTTATTTTTGGCTATGTTGGCTCTTTTGTGTTGGACTTCCCAGATGGCTCAGTGGTAAAGAATCCGCCTGTGATGCAGGAGATGTGAGTTCAATCCCTGAGTCGAGAAGCTCCCCTGGGGGAGGACATGACAACCCATTCCGGTGTTACTGCCTGGAAAATCCCATGGACAGAGGAGTCTGGTGGGCTACAGTCCATGGGGTCACAAAGAGTCCCACTGACTGAAGCAGCTGTTCATGCACACAAGGGAAGCATTAGGAGCATGTGTGATAGATGAAGCGTTTATATAAAGGGCCCTACCAACCAAAGAAGAAGACAACTCTATAGAAAAGCGAGCAGTTCACCTTAGGAAAAAGAAATACACATGGTCAGTACACGTGCTGTTCTGATTTGAATTGTAACAAAAAAGATACACTGAAGTCCCAAACCCTAGAACCTTGGATTCGACCTTATCCGGAAATAGGGTCTTTCCAGAAATAACCAGTTAATGCAAGGTCATTAGGGTGGGTCCTAATTCAATAGGACTGTGCTAAGTCACTTCAGCTGTGTCTGATTCTTTGTGACCCTATGGACTGTAGCCCACCAGGATCTTCTGTCCATGGGATTCTCTAGGCAAGAATACTGGAGTGGGTTGCTGTGACCTCCTCCAGGTTATCTTTCAGACCCAGGGATTGAACCTGCGTCTCTTATGTCTCTTGCATTGCCAGGTGCATTCCTTACCACTAGTGCCACCTGGGAAGCCCCAAATATGACTGGCATCCTTATAAAAAGGAGTTTAGACACAGAGACAGACACGCACAGTGAGAGGATCATGAGAAGAGGCACAGGGAGAAGTCTCCCAAGGAAGGCTCCCAGAACCTGGGAGAAAGGCCTGGAATAGATCCTCCCCTAGAAGCTTCAGAGGGAGTGGGCCCATGGCCACCAACACCTTAACTCTGGGCTTCCAGCCTCCAGAGCCCTGAAACAGGACATTTCTGTGGTTTTAGCCCACCCGGTTCATCACAGTTTGTTACAATAGCCCTAGGAAACCAATGTACTATGAAATAATATTCAGTTTCACTAGAAATTTAAGAAATCAAAAAGAAAACAAAACACTGTTTTTTATACCACTGTTCAACCTGTGAGGTGGCAGGATAAAATCAACTATCAGTGAAGACGAAAGGAAAAAAGGAACGTTTATACAATAATAGTGGATGTAAAGGGTACAACTTATCCATAGAGCAAGGAAGGCCATTTGGCAGTATATATAAAAACCATAAATACATGAAAACTTCTAGACCCAACAATTTTTCTAAAAAGAAAAACCTGAGGAAATAATCAGACATGTTTGGAAAGATATGTGAACAAAGACATTTAGCACTTATAATATTCCATATTAGGAAGCAACTAAATGTGTAAACATATAAAATTGATTAATAACTAATGAATGTACTATGTAATGGAGTACCCTGCAGACATAAAGAATGATGCTGAGGGAGCAGTTTCTATTGATGTGGAAAAATGCATATTTGATTGATTGAGTTACTTGAGAAGTCAAGTAAGAAAATATTCTGTGCATAAAGATTTTATATTTATAAGAAACGAACAGGTTTATATGCATAGAAGAAAGTTTGGAGGGTTACACAATAAAATGTGTTAAGGTTTGTTACCTGTGGGTGGTGAAATTATTTTCTTCTGTATGTTTACATTTTCTTCAACACATACGTCTCCCTTGGTTATATAAAAATTATTTCAAGTTAGAACATTCCACCATAATTAATGAGCAAGAGAGTTAGGACTCTTAGGGTTGCAAATAGTTAGACACGACTGAGCGACTGAACTGAACTGAACTGAGAATTAGGACTGATTTTCTCATGTAATATTGCAACTCACCCAACAGTAACACTTTCCCTTTAATTTTAATTTTTAATCAGAGGATAATTACTTTGCAATATTGTGATGGTTTCCGCCATACATCAACGTGATTCAGCCATAGGTATATGTATCTTCCTTCCCTCTTGAATCCCCGCTCCTACCTCCCCATCCCACCCCTCTAGGTTGTCACATATCTCCAGCTTTGGGTTCCTTGCATCATACAGCAAACTTCCATTGGCTACTTATTTTATATATGGTAACATATATGTTTCAATGCTATTCTCTCAAATCATACCCCCTCTCCTTCCCCCACTGTGTCCAGAAGTCTGTTCTGTTTGTCTGTGTCTCCTTTGCTGCCCTGCATGTAGAATCATCAGGACTACTTTTCTAGGTTCATATCTATGCGTTAATATATGATATTTGTCTTTCTCTTTCTGATTTACTTCACTCTGTATAACACGCACTAGGTTCATCTGCCTCATTAGAATCAACTCAAATGCATTCCTTTTTATAGCTGAGTAATATTCCATATCAGCAATACTTTAAAATTATTATTATTTTTTTCTATCAGGCACCTTCCCCACAAAACCTTAAGGCCACACCACTGCTCAGATGTACTAAGTGGACAAAAAGACAGCCCGAGAAAGCTCTGGCCCCCAACAGAGAACTGTACTGTGGATTGGGTTTCCATCTCGATTTCATCTGTAGTCACAGCCCTGCCCAGATTGCCTTAATTACAGGCTCTCCTCACTTGGTTTTCTGAGGGATGTGTATCTTAGAAGTGGGAACATACACAGAATGCTGTTCTAATTCTAGAGGACATGGCCCAGCCTCGCTCAGCACCTCCTTGCCGGGGACCTGCGTTAAGTCACTCTGTCTTTGTACCGACAATCTGATTACTGTAATGAGATTTTTTTTTCTTCTTACCTCCTTTAACTCAAAGAAAACACCCTCCTACTCAATGTCTCCTTCTGTTCTGCTCGTATGAATCACTTTAAGGGTTAACAGAATTATCTCTTCTCTGTCTGTAGCTTTGGGAAAGCAGATATGTGCACGTGCGCTGGAGAACAGAGGATAGGTGGGCACACTGGAGCTTTGATTTCTGTTCTGATGGGCTGCTGGAAAATGCAAAGTGCTTCTGTTAGAAGAGGCATCCTGGTAGTAGTTAGTCATGAGGATCTGCAGTTAATCTCTCCATATATATGTATGTACCCACACATAGGATATACAAGATGTTCTATAATTGTTAGTTGTTTTATTATCAGGGATGATTTTGGCTGGCTTTTTGCTTTGATTCTTCTGAACACAGTGAAGTGGAACAGAAGAGATTAAGGACAGACACTGGAATAGCTTTTGCTCTTCAATAGAGATTTGTGACCAGAGCTTAAGCCTCCCATCAATGGAGCAAGTCCTGTCTTGGATTCTTTGTTGCTTATAGAACACTGGAGGGAGAAGTGACTCCTGGTATGTGCCAGGCACATCAATAACCACTTTGGTTCCTAAGTGCAATATTGCCTGACCTCACCGTGTGACTTTTAGGACCACAAGACATATTTGATGAAATTTGTTGTTGTTGTTCAGTTGGAAAGTTGTGTCTGACTCTTTGTGACCCCATGGACTGCAGCACGCCAGGTTTCCCTGTCCTTCTCTGTCTCCTGGAGTTTGCTCAAACTCATGTCCACTGAGTCGGTGGTACTATCGAACCATCTCATCCTCTGTTGTCCCCTCCTGCCCTCAGTCCTTCCCAGCATCAGAGCCTTTTCCATTGAGTCAGCTTTTCGCATCAGGTGGCTGAAGGATTGGAGCTTCAGCTTCAGCATCAATCCTAAAGAATCAGTTAATAAAGAAATAAGTTAATAAAGAAATTTCCCTCAAATTTACAAGTTTTATAACAGTTTGAAGTATACTGACACATTTACAGCATTTTTTGAAGGCAGAAACAGGTGAAGTTGTGTTTTTCTTTCTACTTCTCAGTATTTTGCCAAATTTTCTTTAAGAACAATGCCTAACTTTTATAAATGTGAACATCATGAAACTTGAAACTCTGGAGCATAACCATCTATCCAAGTCCAAACAGTCCACCCAATGTTTCTCCAACTGGGGAACCGCTGGGGGCCTCAGTGTATTCTCAGAGTTTGTGAATCCGGTACAAGTTTTTAATATTTTCATTTTATTGATACTCTTAGAGAAAATAATATAAATATATGAAATATTTAAACATATTTATATAAAATATAAAGTAATGTTTTATACTATCCTTCTGATCAAATTGTGAATGGATTTACACATCTATTCTTCCATATAACTTCAGGGTTCATGTTTTCTTGTTTGCATCTTTGATTACCATCACATTGGCGCTAAAGTGATTTCCCAAAGTGATCATTTTTTAAATTTATAAATTGAAGTATTGGGACTTCTCTGGTGGTACAGTGGTTGAGACTCCACACTCCCAATGCAGGAGGCCCCCGTTCGATCCTTGGTCAGGGAACTAGATCCCACATGTTGCAACTAAGACTTGGTATATCCAAATAAATACTTGAAAAGAAGAAATGGAAGTATTTTCTCTGATCATAGCCTTGAATTGGCCAGTGGGAAAATCTTCAAAATCAATCTCAGGCCTGGAACTTTCCTCAAAAGAAGTCTATGCTTTTCTCAAATTTGAACATAACTGCCCTAGGTTGTTCTGCCCAAGCCCACTTCCTCTGCTGGGGACTCCCCTTTCCTGTGCTCACCTTGATGCCCCTCAGCCGTCCCCTGCTTCCCAGGCTTCTCTCAATGTGCCCCCCTAACTAATTCACAGCTGGAATCCTGATGAACCCCTGACTCAGCTGTGGGCTTTGCTGTGGGTGAGTGAGGGCCTTGGGACAGATCTATGGGTTCAGGACGAACAGAGGGGCCAGAGTCTCTCCCAAGCAAGATTATGGTTTTCATGTGTATCTCAGGTCTCAGCAGCAGGGGTCACTGCACGAAAGGTTCTAACCATGTGGCAGCTTTTCAACCAGCCTCCTGGTGTAACAAGGGAAATAAGCAGCTTAGCACCAGCTGTTTATCCCATGGGGTCTGTCTAACTACGTGCACAGGGGAGCTGAATGGATTTGACTTTATTGTGGCTTCTGCTGGCATTATCACCCACTTCCCAAGTTTTGCTGAGACTAAGGACACAGATTAGACCCACCCAATTAGACTGCAAGTTATTTATAAACTCACTCAATTGTTATGCATATTAAGAATAAAATCTCAAAATAAGGCCCAAAGATAAGATCTCTGTTTTAAATACTTAACATGTTGCAAGTTCCAGCAATAGCTCCAGCTCTTCTCACCCTCCCCATGACTCTGAGTACCCTACCAGTCCGTGTGGGCCCCAGAGTGTCCTCAAGGTCAGAGATGTGATCATACACTTAGCATGCCTATGAATCTTCTCCAAATCTTTTTTCCTCTTGAGATTGTGAAGCAAAACCTTTACCATCCTGATCAGGTCATTTACTCTTCTGGGACTCAGTTAATCCAACTGAAAATGGGGTTGGATCCATGTTTCTAAATTTTTCTTCTATGAGGTGATTCTGAAATCCTAAAACCAACCAAACTCTCAAAATAATACAGACGGTATTTTTTTTTCTTAAACATATTTAAAAACATGTAATAAAATAGGAACACACATATGGTAATGATTATTATGTAAAAAACTATCTTTAAGGGATGGTGAGCCCGGCCTAGGAACACAAGGTGGAGACGTGCTGCACAGATGAGTGGTGATTATGATGGTGGTGGTGGGGTCCAGACCATTGTCCATGTGATGATCACTGCTCCATGTGAGGCTTTTTGGCCTATAATTATTGTACAATTTTATCATGGTTTGTGCTTTTTGTTCTTCATGCAATAAAAATAGTTGTGTTTTTCTCAGTATTTTCTCTCCAACATATGAATATACTTGGGATCATTTTGTGTAGCATTTAACTCCCCCGTGAGACTGTTTTGGCTGATTAGTTGAATCCAAGTGATTCCACGCACATTCTTTCAACAGATGATGATTTAAAAAAAAAATTACTTGTCAAATTTTTTTAAGAAAGCACACTGGTTGTAAGATCTGTTTATTTCCTTTTGGATCAGGGAATCTATATTCATGTGGATATAATTCAGGGAATGAAAGAAGAAAAAAAGTTCAGAGGCCCCGTTCAGTAGGAACTTAGGGATCTACCAATCAAAGCAAAGTGTGTGTGTGTGTGTGTGTGTGTGTGTGTGTGTGTACACCTGGGTGCAGTGTGTGCAAAGGAAAAACACTCCGGAACAGGAAGACTTGGAGTACCTGGAACGGACAGGGACTACTCCCAGAGCTTGTCAGGAAACACCTTACCGAAGGGACTGCTTCCAAGGCCCCCTGGACTCAGACAGAGAGAGAGACACAGGCACACACACAAACAGAAACATGCTCAGAGACACACACACTCAGACACAGACGGGACTAGAGAGACACATGCAGACATTCTTTGAGAGAAGGTTTTAGTCAGGTGCAGGCATGAGAGGAGACGGAGGAGGGGCCTAGGAAAACAAAGTTTATTGCACTCATGAGTCCTCGAGACACGGGCTGTCATGCAGGCCACAGGGAGAGAGACACCAGGATTGTGAGGAGGCAGGAGTGAGGGGAGCCCTTAATCCATGGGTTTTCTTGGGCCTTCCATGGAAACAGCAAGGCGAGGCGGGGTGAGCATTTTAGGACTGGTCAGTTGGAACAGTTTCAATGGGCTTTAGCACTGGTTCCAAGTCACTGGCACAGGCTGGGCACCCCTATCAAACTCATAAGACCTGGTCATCCAGAAGTGAGCTCCAGCAGACCCTTTGCTGTTTATCAATCCAAATCTGCACTTACTGAGTGTGAGGGGGGGAGGTGGTGGTGGTGGTGGACGATTTTTGGGGTACCTGGCCCAGATGATTAAGGCATAGGAATATTGCCTCCAGGTCACATAAAGGAGATGTGACCTGGCTCTGGAATGTTTAGTTTGCATCCTGGCTGGATCCTTTGCTATCCTCAGATATGCAGATGACACCACCCTTATGGCAGAAAACGAAGAGGAACTAAAGAGCCTCTTGATGAAGGTGAAAGAGGAGAGTGAAAAAGCTGGCTTGAAACTCAACATTCAAAAAACTAAGGTCATGGTATCCAATCCCATCACTTCATGGCAAATAAATAGAGAAACAATGGAAACAGTGACAGACTACTTTTCTTGGGCTCCAAAATCACCGTGGACTGTGATTGCAACCATGAAATGAAAAGACACTTGCTTCTTGGAAGAAAAGTTATGGCAAACCTAGACAGTGTATCGCAAAGCAGAGATATTGGTTTGCCAACAACGGTCCATCTAGTTAAAGCTATGGTTTTTCCAGTAGTATGTACGGATGTGAAAGCTGGACCTGAAGAAGGCTGAGCATCAAAGAATTGATGCTTTCAAACTGTGGTGCTGGAGAAGACTCTTGAGAGTCCCTTGGACAGCAAGGAGATCAAACCAGTCAATCCTGAAGGAAATCAGTCCTGAATATTCATTGGAAGGACTGACGCTGAAGCTAAAGCTCCAGTACTTTGGCCACCTGATGTGAAGAGCTAACTCCTTTGAAAAGAACCTGATGCTGGAAAGGATTGAGGGCAGGAGGAAAAGGGGACAACAGAGGATGAGATGGTTGGATGGCATCATTGACTCAATGGACATGACTTGAGCAAACTCAGGGAGATGGTGAAGGACAGGGAAGCCTGGCGTGCAGCATTCGACTGCGGGGTCAGAGTCAGACACAACTTAGCGACTGAACAACAACAAAGGGAGGGGCTGTCTCTCCTCAGCAGGAAAGGATTTTTAAGGTGTCAAAACATAATAACATATAGAAAATGATATAATATAATTTAATATATACATGTAAAACAGACATGCCCTCAGACAGACACAGACATACACAAAGATACACAGTACTCTTCATCAATGCAATTTCTTTTCAGAAATGTGGAAGTGCTCCAGCCATGCCCTCTCTTTAAAGGTGTCCTGGATGAAGTTTCTTGATAATCGGGGCTATTTCCAGTTACATCCATGGTGCAATGAAACCACTCAGTGTTCTGACCAGCTAAAGGCCTTTGCATGATAGAGTTAGCCTTCACTTTCTAGGGGAGTTTGAATCCCAAATTTGAAGTCCTTTCTGAGACTCAGTAGATCTCAAACTTTAGTCTTCTGATGGTTCTCTGGGAAGCTAGGCCTTGGGCTTCATGCCTCTGATACTGAAGGGTTGAAGAGAGATCCAGGGATCTTACATTTTTATGAGCCCTCAAGTAATTCTGATGCAGGAGTTTCATGGAAAAAATATGCCATCAAACTGTCTCAGAAATTTCATTAATACAACAGAGTATTTACTAAGGAAATCAAGGTACTGAGTGTTATAGTATAAATATACAAGAACCACCTAGAATGCCTCTTTCCTAGTAGTCACCTTCTTTATTATTCTTATAAGCAGAAGGCACTTCTAATCCTCTTTCTAGTCTAGATGATAAAGCCAAATGGGCCCATCTATAACATATTGCCAAGGTACTAGATTTCCCAGTTTCCTGGACTCATAGCAATGATATTGGCCTCAGAGGGCTTTGGTAACTTCTGGAATTGCAATAATAGTCTAGCTTCTCAAAACTTAAAAAGTTATATTATTCAAGGAGCAAATACATTTAATTTCTTGATCTGGTGTAACATACACAAACACATACATTTTATTGAAAAAGTTTCTCGACAGTTCTTATACCCTTATTAATTTATATTCCACTTCATTCTGTTCTACTTAGTTTTAAAAAAATACTGGTCATGCTATAGTAGATTGAATTCATGACCCACTATTCTAGTTATCTATTACTGCATAACACATTACCCTAAACACTGTGTCTAAAAATAGCAAAAATCATTTTATTATATCCCAAGTGTTCTGTGGGGCAGGAATTTGGGAAGGGCTCAGCATGGCTGCTGTTAGGTCTGTAAGTGGTTGTTAGTGGCTGGGGCTGGCACGGTGTGGGCCTGAATCACTGTTTCTCTGTAGTCTCTCCATGTGGTCTGTCTACATGGGCTAGTTTGTGCTTCCTCACAGCATGGCAGCCTGAGGGTACTTGAATTGGTTACACGTGGCTAAGGGCTCTAAAGCTGAAAACAAGAAAAACGGTAGCCTAGCCTTGAAAGTCATCTAGCATGACTTCCTCCATAATCGCAAGCTCACTCCAATAGAAGAATATATAACATAAACGCCACCTCTTTTAAAAAAAATATTTATTTATGCGTCGGGTCTTAGTTGCAGTGCAAGGCCTCAGTAATTGCAGTCTGCTTAGTTACCACGCCACAGGTGGGGTTTTAGTTCCCTGACCAGGGATAAAACCTGCATCCCTTGAATTGAAGAGCAGATTCTTAACTACTGGGCCACCAGGGAAAGTCCCTAAATCCATCAAGATGGAGTTTAGTGTTGGGTGGAGTGCCATATTGTAGGCAGAGCAGTTGAGATGGGAGACAACTACCATCTGTGGAAAATGCAATCTACCACACCCTCTTAGACGGCACCATTGCAGTTTGGACAATTGTCCTCTAGAGGGCACTCTTGTGATGTGACATTGGCTCCATTTCACTATGAGCAATGGGGTGGAGTGATGGGTGGGGTGATGGAAACAGAAAAAGGAATTTGGGTGTTGGCTAAGGTGGAGCAGCTCATCCTTTCTGAACTGGTCATTCTTTTCTGTTGCGTAGAGCATGTGCAGGGATGTGTGTATGTGTGTGTGGTCAGGTGGATATCGTAGGACGAGGAGGGCTGGTGACAAACTTTAGGGCTTTATGCCTGTGTGCGCTCCCCAATCCCCACCCCTTTGCCTAGCAGAAGGCCTCATACAGGGCTCTGCTGTGACAGCTAGGCATAAAGTGCCTGTGGGTCACCAGGCGGAAGTAAGTTTTCCCAAGCTTTGGGAAAGGAGAGTGCCACCCGTACCACCTCCATGGAACCTGCAATTCCCAATAAACTGTGGCTGGCTCCATGCCTACAGTGCTCAGAGACTGGAATGGTGGTTATCTGGAAGAATATTGAAGATGAGTTAGTAAGTGAGCCTGTCCACGAAGTGTGTATACAGGGAGCAGAGACTAAGAAAGTGATCTATAGCCTGATGGAGGAGGAAAACCTGGTGAGGATGGTGGCAGGGGCTGGGATAGAGTTTTCAGGAAGACGGAGTGGGTCTGAGGGTCAAGTATGGCAGCAAAATCAAGACTGAAGACAGCATCAGATTTGGCAACATGGAGGTTGTTGGTGACTTTTATGATGACGTTTGGGGGAAGCCAGCTGCGCAGGGTATTACAGGAGTTTAGTAGTGATGGGAGGAAGGAGTGAAAGGGTGGAAACTGGAGAGGGGGACAGGTCCAAGAACTGTTTTTAAAAAATCCTGGCCACGACTAAACACGTGTATAGGGAAGGGAAGGAAAGGAGACAAGGCGGGGGGGGAAACCAGACTAAAGAGGAGTAACTGATACATCCTGGTCCAGAGCGGAGTGGAGTCTAGTGCCCAGACGGAGTGATGAGGCTTGGAAGGCGGCCATTTTTTCTAAGAGAAAGGAACATGAAACAAAGAAGAGATCGAGGTTTAGGGAGAAGGGGTGATGGGCTGAGCTAGTTCAAGCTGCCTCTGCTTCCAGAGTGAGAAGTGAGAAGGGGTAAATGGCTTGAGAAGAATTCATCAGCCCGTTGGGGAGGAATGAAAAGTCTGTTTAGTTTCAGCTCACACATATTTAGGACCTATTCTGTATAAAGTGTTTTCAATGAAATTACTTTATCCTTTTCCAACAGTGTGTGAAATAGGAAGTATCCCTATTTGCAGGCTCTAACCTCTTCCTTGGTGAATTTCTTGCTTCATCTAAGTATGAAAGGAGTATGGTCGTGAGGAAAAGAGGGGTGTGTTGGTTCCAGGTCAGTCCTGGAGCTCAGAGAACAAACCATAGTCTTAAGTCATTTAGTAGTGTCCTCTTTCCTTGATTTTCTTCCTTTTTGCTTCCTCCTCTCTCCTCCTCGGGTTGCTTTCAGGAACTTCAAAGTCTTCTCTCTGTGTCTGAAGACCAGTTTAGGTGCTAAGGGCATCCTTTTTAATAAAATAAACAACAACTGTGGAGTACTCTGTAGCTTTTACTATATATTTACATGTGGGGTGTGTGCATGTGTGTGGGTGTCTGTGGTGGGGGTGGATTTTGGTGGTCTCTCTTATCTGATCCAGGAGCACCAAACTTAGACCCAGCTCAACTCTTCCTTGCCTTCCTCAGGACAAGCAACTGAAATAGCTCTGTGAACCGAAAAATATCAGCCTGCAGACATCCCTGCCTGTAAGGAATACCTAACCAACCCTAGGGCCAAAGGATAGGGACAAGAAGTAGAGGACTACTTAGTGATTTGTGCTTTGCTCACCTCAATCAATGGGCCTCTACTTTAGGAGCAGAGAGCTAAATGCTTAATGGGACTGTCTGGGCCATAGGCTGGCAGTGGCTGCCTCTCTCTATTGAAGGCCATGCTCTTGGACAGTTCTTTTTCATATCTGTGGGTCTCTTTGGGTTACAGTGACCTTCCCCCCATTCTCCTCCAGTTCTAGAGATAGTAAGAGCTCCCCACGATTGCTTCACAGGATACAGGGCAGGACTGTTGCTTTCCCTTAAGCCTGTCCATGTTGCTGTAACTCAACACTTTATCTCAGTCAGTTCAGTTCAGTCGCTCAGTACTGTCCAACTCTTTGTGACCCCATGGACTGCAGCACACCAGGCTTCCCTGTTCATCACCAACTCCCAGAGTTTGCTCAAACTCATGTCCATCGTGTCGATGATGCCATCCAACCATCTCATCTTTTGTTGTCCCCTTTTTTTCCTGCCTTCAATCTTTCCCAGCATCAGAGTCTTTCCTAATGAGTCAGTACTTTGCATCAGGTAGCCAAAGTATTGGAGTTTCAGCTTTAGCATCAGTCCATCCAATGAATGTTCAGGGCTGATCTCCTATAGCATGGACCGGTTGGATCTCCTTGCAGTCCAAGGGACTCTCAAGTGTCTTCTCCAACATCACAGTTCAGAAACATCAATTCTTTGATGCTCAACTTTCTTTACAGTCCAACTCTCACATCCATACGTGACTACTGGAAAAACCATAGCTTTGACTAGATGGACCTTTGTCAGCAAAGTAATGTCTCTGCTTTTTAATATGCTGTCTAGGTTTGTCATAGCTTTTCTTCCAAGGAGCAAGCATCTTTTAACTTCATGGTTTCAGTCACCAACTGCAATGATTTTGGAGCCCAAGAAAATAAAGCCTCTTGATCTCATTCTCCTCAATTAACTCGCTGCTGGGTGTGCCCTTTCTTTTCAACTTGCTCTTTCTCGAGTCCTTTGTGCCCTGGTTGTAGTTTTATGAAAGTCTTGCACAGCTTTAGGAGTCCCAGTGGGCCTTTCAGATGTTGCTTCCCTGAGGCCCTTCCCCAGGGAACTTGGGGTTGTGAGGGTAGAAGAATGAGGCTTTGTAAGCAATCATGCAGCCCCCTTATTCTCCCTCCCTCGCCTCCATTTCCCCCACAGGCCCGAAAACCCTCGAGAAGCCCAAGGTATGCTCTGGAATGAACAGATGATGACTAGGTCTTCTAGTCTGTTCAGAGGGCTCAAGCCCCTTTATAACAGGAATCGGAATAGGATAATGCCTGGGACCAGGCCTTTTGTTACCAAGACTGTCTCCCCAGAGCCAAATCCCAGCCCCTCTCTTGAATAGAAAACAATTACTCTTACCTAAGTTTCAAGAGGAAGCTTCAAATAGCAAAAACTGCTTAGAACCAACTAGGCCCAAAATAACAGAAGACTTGATTCCAGCAGACCTTGAACCTCATTACACACTCATTATAATATTTTAACATGCTAAATGACAGACCCGCCACTGCCACGACAGTTGATAATTGCCATGACAACAACCAGAAAAGCCTACACCAACACTGAAAAGAAGAGTTGCATCAGTTCTGGATTGAAACCACACCCCTGTTATCGGATCACATGAGTATTCATTCCTCCCACCCTTTCCAATTCTGTCCCCTTTACCTCAACCCTTCTATGTATTTGGTGTCTCCACCTAAACTGGGTTGAGAAGTTGATTTGTGAACTAGGTGCCCGCTTCTCCACGCTTTGGCCATTGAATAAAGCTTGTATTGTTCCAGTCTCAGCACTGGTTTTGTTATTGGCTATGAATCTGACTGGGAAAAGAACTTCCTGGGCTGGGACAAGAGGTCTTGGCCCAGGCTAGGACCCAGGCATGGGTCTGGTTGACCAATTCAGTAACAGCTTTATCCACGGCCTCCATTCCCCTTCTCTTTCCTCTTGGTGGAGGTTCCAGACTTCCTATACCACAGGGTGTGTAGGGGCAGTGAGGTCTGGTTGGAAGAAGGTTGAGAAGACTTAGGTTCACCTTTCCTTGAAACTGCCACTGGAGGGTTTTGCTGGAGACACGGCATTTTATGAGGAGGCTTGCAGGGAGCAATAGTGAGAATGGGGTGTTGATGAGATTTTAGAGGGAACGTTTGAGCCTGTTCACTCACTCCTTAGCCCTACCACTGGCTCCCCTTTTGCAAGAAACTGGTGATGCCAGCTCCCAAATAAAAAAGTGTACATTTAATGTAATTTAAGTTGTAGGAGATCAAATCTTGCCATTCCAAAAGGTCTCTTTTGCATGCAGATTATTTTGTGCTGGAAACAATCAAGGCCCAAAAGACTCATGAAAAAGCTTTGACCTTCTCCCTAACTGTCTAAAAGAATGCAGACAGAGAATATATTCCAAGAAAGAAGTTATCACCATAGATAACTATAGTACGAATTAGGTGTACAGATGGGGAAATGCAGGAGACACAAGAGATATGGGTTTGATCCCTGGGCTGGGAAGATCCCCTGCAGAAGGAAATGACAACCCACTCCAGTATGCTTGCCTAGGTAATGCCATGGACAGAGGAGCCTGGTGGTCTACAGTCCATGGAGGGGCAAAGAATCAGACACAACTAAGCACATACGTATGCATGCACAGGGAGGAACCTAGCAAAGTCTCTTTGTGAAAATTCCTCTCTGTGTCCCACTGTCTCTGCATGGCCCAGCAAACATTTATTTACCAATCATTTGCTTTTCCATTGACATAGGTCAATGGCCTTCCTCCCCTTTGAAGTCCCAAATTACTACCCCCAGTATTCTCTTTTGTCTTTAGCTGAAGGGAGTATTTAAACTAAGGTTTCAGCCATTTTGGCTTGTTACTTGGTTTTTCTGGGCCTCTTCCGTGTGTACATGTTATTAAACTTTTGTGTGATTTCCTCCTATTAATCTGCCTCTTGTCAATTTAATTCTTAGACCAGCCAGAATAACCTAGAGAGTAAAGGAAAATGTCTTCCTTCTTGACACGGTGAAACTTTGAGAAGGATTTTCATGGAATTTAACAAAACTAATATTAAAGGTGTCAACTACAAACTGACACTTAGCGTAGGCACTTGCCATCTACCTCTACAAGGATTGAATCATGTGTTTCTGCAGCTGCTGATTTTTAATGCCCCTTGAAAGGAGTTCAGGGTGAAGAGCAGGAATGAGACACTCTGTGCTTGAGGCCAGAGGTGGGATGGGTGTTGGGAGTTGGGTGGAGGTGGTGGAAGTGGGTAGGGGTCGGGGAGAAGAAGGGAACTGACAAAACAGGTCTTCTGATAGTTAGATATTTTCAGGAGCTGATTTTTTTTAACTTTTTATTTCAGAAATATTAAGATTATGGTACACAGAATTGCTTATAAGCATCTTGGTGAGTCCTCTTGTGATTTGGAAATCAGGATTATTCCATAACAGACCAGTTGCTGGATAGTCCACTCAAAGAGCCCTGTTTTGGTTTTGTTGGATTTATCTATTTATTTCTTGACTGCTGTGGGTCTCCATTGCTATGCGCGGGCTTTCTCTAGTTGTGGCTTCTCGTTGTGGTGGCTTCTCCTGTTGCCCTTCTAGGCGAGTGGGCTTCAGTAGTTGTGAAACATGGTGCATGGGCTTGGGTTTAGTTGCCCTGCAGCATGTGGGGTCCTCCCAGACCAGAGATTGAACTGGTGTCCCCTGCATCGCAAGGTGAATTTTTCCTCATTGGACCACGAGGGAAGTCCCTAGGAGCTGATTTTTTTAAAAATTTATTTATTTTTTTATGGCTGCGCTAGGTCATGGTTGCTTTGCGAGGGCTTTCTCTGGTTGCAGTGAGCAGGGACTTAACTCTTTGTTGCCGTGCACAAGCTTCTCATTGTGGTGGCTTCTCTTGTTGCAGAGCACAAACTCTAGGCGCAGGGGCTTCAGTACTTGTGATACACAGGCTTAGTATTTGCAGCTCCCAGGCTCTAGAAACTGATATGGGCTTAGTTGCTCTGCAGCATGTGGAATCTTCCCAGACCAGGGACTGAATCCTTGTCTCCTTCTTTGGTAGGCAGATTCTTATCCTCTGCACCACCAGGGAAATCCCAGGAGCTGATTTTATGAGTCCAGTTCTTGTTTGTATCTCCTCAAAGCACTAAAATCCTTCATAGTGTTGACTGCTCCTCATGACCAGCAGAAACCTGCCTTAAAAAAAAATATGCTTGATTGCCTATATCTCCCCTTCACCAAAATCTCATATATACTGACCTCCCCACAACTACCTCTTTGGAGCAGTTTCTCAGAGTTATCTGAAATGCAGTCCTCATTTTGCCCCAGATAAATTTAACTTGCAACTCTTATGTTGTGCCTTTTTTTTTTGTTGGTCAACACCAAAAGGGCAAAGGATCAAGAAGAGCTAAGACAATTTGGAAGAATGTGGTGGGAGTATTTTCCTTTAAGTTACTAAGACATCATAAAACTGTAGACGTTACAAGTGAATTTTGCAGAGGGATGAATTTCTGAGGTCTCCATTTGTATACGGGAACTTGAATTTAATGGCAGAGGCACTATGGATTATAGGGAAAGGTAAACTATTCAATAAATGTGCTGGGACCAGTGGCTCTCTGTGGAGAAAAATAAAATCCTTACCTCACATCACACACAAAATAAGTCTCATTTAGATTAAAACCCAACTGTGGAAGAAAAGCATAAAAACAAAGATTATTTTTATGGAGTAGAGATAGATTTCTGAAACAAAACAAAAAGCTCCTATGAACTATTGAGGAAAATTGCATTGTTGCTGTGTCCAGCTCTTTGTGGCCCTGTGGACTATGGCCTGCCAGGGTCCTCCATCCATGGGATTTCCCATGCAAGAACACTGGAATGAGTTGCCATTTCCTTCTCCAAGGGATCTTCCTGACCCAGGGATCAAGCTTGCAACTCCTGCATTGGCTGGTGGATACTTTACCACTGAGCCACAAGGGAAGCCCATAGAGGAAAATTAGACAACATTAAAATTCAGTCAGTTCAGTTCGTTTGCTCAGTTGTGTCTGACTCTCATGGACTGCAGCACACCAGTTTTCCCTGTCCATCACCAACTCCCAGAGCTTGCTCAAACTCATGTCTATCAAGTCGGCAATGCCATCCAACCATCTCATCCTCTGTTGCCATAAAAATCAAAACCTTGCAAATACTAAAACACATCACAACCAAAGTGAAAAGACAAGCTAATAGACTGAGTGAAGATATCTGCCATGTAATAATAATTAGTGCCCAGAATACACACCAAGAAATAAAAAACAAATAACACAGTAGAAAATTGCTGTTTGGATAAAAATCAGTGACTCACAGAGAAAGAACTGAGTATTCATAAACTAATGGATAGATGCTCAACTGGTAATCAGAGAAATGCCCACTAAAACAAAACAAGATTTATAATGGTCATGCTGAAAAAGAAAAAAAATAATCAACTTTGATAGGTCAAGAGCTGGAGAGCAGCTGGTAAATGGAAACTCTCCCACATTGCTGGTAGGAATATAAATTGTTTCAACTGTTTTGAAGAATAATTGGTCAAAGTCTTGGGGGAGATGAATTATGACTTACGACCCAGAAATTTCACTCTAGTAGTGTATCCTTTTGAAAAACTCACAGTAGTGCTCAAGTCAATGTGAGTAAAAATGGCCACTGCAGTTCCTTTGCTAAGAGGAAAAGTGGAAACAACCTAAATGACCTTCAGTAGGTAGATGCTACTTGTTTGTTTTTAATCTCTCTTTCTTTCTGGATCTGGTGGGGTGAGTGTGGTTAGAGGGCCCCAGGACTGGGATCAACACGGGCAAGAAGCACAAACAGGGCCAGTGCCTCTATGAGGAACATGTACAGATGCCTCTGAAGCTGGTTCTAAAAGTGGGAGGGAACAAGGCCACCGGCAGGTCAGCACACAAAAGCATAACAGCTTTATTAAGTGAGATATAATTCACATACCACAGAACTCACCTGTCTAAAGTGTTCACAAGCTGGAAACAAGATTGCTGGGAGAAATATCAAAAACCTCAGATATGCAGATGACACCACCCTTTTGGCAGAAAGTGAAGAGGAACTGAAGAGCCTCTTGATGAAAGTGCAAGAAGAGAGTGAAAAAGTTGGCTTAAAGCTCAACATTCAGAAAACTAAAATCACGGCATCTGGTCCCATCACTTCATGGCAAATAGATGGGGAAACAATGGAAACAGTGACAGACTTTATTTTTTGGGCTCCAAAATCCCTGCAGATGGTGACTGCAGCCATGAAATTAAAAGACACTTGTTCCTCAGAAGAAAAGCTATGATAAACCTAGACAGCATATTAAAAAACAGAGACATTACTTTCCCAACAAAGGTCTGTCTAGTCAAAGCTATGGTTTTTTCCAGTAGTTGTGTATGGATGTGAGAGCTGAGCACCGAAGAATTAATGCTTTTGAACTGTGGTGTTGGAGAAGACTCTTGAGAGTCCTTTGGACTGCAAGGAGATCAAGCCAGTCAATCCTAAAGGAAATCTAGAATAATCACAACCAGACCATACAAGCACTATAGGATAATTTAGAATTAATGTGTAATATGCTTTACAATAACAGATACCATTTATTACAAAGACGTGAAGACACTGTCGTACTTAGGTGAGCAAACTCTAAGCCTAAACCAAACTCAGATTCTGAATCAGTGCATAATCTTTATGGCAGACTCACAAAAGACTAGAGAGTGAAAAGGTGAATCAGCTACCTTGCAGAGAGGGAAGGACCATGGCTGCCAGCTAAGGGAGGAAGCAAATCTTTGAAGACTGATGCAAAAGTCTTCAAAATTTCCATGCAGGGACGTAAAAAGAAAGAAATGTGCTTAAAGATAAATATAAAGCAGTAGTTCTGAGGGAGAACAAGGGCCCCTATGAGGCAGACTGGCCCCACTGTTAGATATAGAGGAAAGTTGACCGGAAGGTCAGTTGAGTTGGAAAGACCACATGGCTAACTACACAGAGACTTCTCCATCCTGAGGAGCCAGAGCTAGGAGAACCAGGCCATTGTTCTGTGAGTCTGGGGATGACAGCTCAATGGCTTTGGTCTGGTGTGAATATGGATGAAGAGGCAAACTGAACCCCAAGGCACCACCGTTTTGAGGCTGTGACTCATGCCCAAGGGCATATTGTCCTGGAATTACAATGGGAAAAGATAGGACCTAGTATTTCCAGTTTGCAGACCGAGAAAGGGAAACTAGGAGAGGTTCAGTGACTTGCTCCTTAAAATTGTCCCAAGTGTTCAAGCTGGGAGTGAGTGGTTCCCGAACATGTGTGACTTCAGTCACAGGAGGCCTGAAGGGAAAAGTGTGTAGAAATCAAAGGGTTCCAATGGAAGGCGTGAAGGATTTGTTTCACTAAAAGATGTCTGTCTTCGTTTAATTAGTTAACTCATTCTAGGGAGGAGGCTTCAGTGTAATTCTCCTTTTTATAGAAAGGTCAGCCGGGTGGGTCAGGCAGCTGAGGAATGCATGCTTTTTTGTGAGTTCAGGCTTCCTGATTCATGGGGTGAGATTTAGCTTTCTTATGGCCTCTCTGAGCAGGATGAGCTCATTGGTGGTGACAAGAGCAGTTCTCTGTCCTTCTTTCTTTTTTTCCAAATGCTGGGAGAAGTGGGATGTGAGCTCTCAAATGTCACAGAAGCTTACAAAATGCTGACTCCCGAATGCCAGGCATAACTGGGGTTGGCTCAGAACGTGGAGATAGGGCAATACCATCATCTGCTAAGAATTCATTGTGAGGCAGCTTGCCTGGGACACAATGGCAAGCCTGAAACAGGAGGCATAGATGTGGGGTGGGGTGGGGGCAGGCAACCTGGGGTGTGTCTTTGAAAACACAGCCTTCTGGGGGGTGGGGTAGGAGTGGGGAGAGGAGCGGGGCAGGATTGGTCAACGGGCAGATTGTATGTGGGTTTAGGGCACCAAGAAGCAGGGACACAAGAAACCCTGATGGAATAAAGCAAAACAAAACATACACCCAGACAAAGAAAGGGAGGGGGGAACACTTGTTTCAAAAGATTTGATATTCATTGCTTTAAAAAAGCACTGAAGTAGTCATGGGAAAATTCAGAACTTTGTCTAGAATCACAAATGGTGGGTGGGCACCATGACCTTTGCAGAGTTTAGGGTGCTATTTAGCTTAGGAGGTCTTCTGGGTTGGATGGTGCCAGACTCCCTTGTGGGCAGAAGGGCAGTGATAGCCTGATGGACATGCCTGAGCCCCTGAGTAGAACCCTGACTCTTTCCCAAAGGGCTCTAGAGGGTGAGCAGTTTAGGTGCGATTAGAGGCTATTTTATTTGCGTCTTTATTCTTTGTGTATTCTCCAAATTTTCTCCTGCGTATATGTATGTTTGAAAACAATTTTGTTAAAGTAAGATCACACAATATGTTATTGAGTTTTTCCTGAGCATAATTATGATTTATAGTAAGAGTAAACTAAGTACCTTTGACCATCGCTACTTTTGGAATGTTTTTTTCTCTGCATTCACACACAAATATATAGAAACACACAGACGACAATCAGATTATTTCCTGTAGCTTTTAAAAAAACTAAAATGACATTGGACTGTACCTTTCTTTCTTCAACTTGCATTTTTCACTCAACAGCACGCCTTCTTGGGTATTATGACACATTGATCTTTTTCACTCTTCTAACTGCAGCATGCTAGTTTGTAGTATGGCTTTATTAGATTGATTTAGCTGTTCCCTTTTTCATAGACATTTAGGTTGTTTTTGATTTTGCACTACTGCAAGCAATGCTTAATCAACATCTTTGATCCCAGATAGCTGGACATGTCTACAAAGGTCTTCCCAGGGCAGATAGAGAGGAACAGTGGGTCCTAAGATTTTAAATTTTAATAAATACTGGCAACTTGCCCTCAATAGGAGCTGTAATAATTGACGTGCCCATAGCAGTATGAAAGAATTCATTTCCCACAACTTTGTTAACACTTGATCATAAGGAAAAATATTGCCAGTCTAATGAATGTGATGTTTCATTGGTTTTCTTTGGCGTTTCCCTGATTTCAAGGGAGGCTATTTTTATTTATGTATTCATCCTTTCCTGTATCTAAATTTTTCCTCAGGAAACACATGCTACTTTCATAATATTGAAAGGAGTTCTGTTTTTCTTATTCTCCTCCTCCTCCTCCTCGTTGTTGTTATTAAAAGAGCCATAAGCCATATAGATGACTCTTTGCTCTGACGGCTTAAGTCAAATGCCCATCTCTGGCACCATCAATGTTAGGAGGCAGGAGAGCCTATTGCTGTGGGGAGGTGAGTGGGTTCCTCTGATTGGCTTGCACGGCACTCCTGCAGCTGGGGACGGGCTCAACCTCAAGTCCTTGTGGCCATGGCTGAGCAGAGGAGGGGTCTGTTTGTGCCAGGACCCTTCAGTCCTGATATTCTCTGACTCTAAGGGGTACTGAAATTCTGTTCATTTAATCCATGATCTTTTTGTTGAAAAGAACAGAGATCTACTCAAGCCAGATTAAGTGATAAATTGGATTTATTTGGGAGTTGGGGAGGAAGCAGGTGGTATCTCCCAGAACATAGGGCAGGTATTAGAGCTGGGCTATTGTTTTGTTTCCAGGCAAATTACTTTTAGAGACTGAGATTGTCTTGGCCAATATTTTATTTTATTTATTTATTTTTGGCTGCATCCAGTCTTAGTTGCAGCATGCAGGGTTGGCAGCAGGATTGACCCTTGTGGCACATAGCCTCTCTAGTTGTGGCTCACAGGCTTAGTTGCCCTGCTGCATGTGGGATCTTAGTTTCCCAGCCAGGGCTCAAACCCGCATCCCCTCCACTGAAAGGTGGACTCTACTCCTGGACCACCAGGGAAGCCCCCCAATATTTTATTTAACATAGATTCACTGTAGGAATTATAATAACTTTACAAGCCAATAGCATACAGGATAATGTTGCTTAATAAGCCAATAAAGAAACATCCTTCAAACCAATGATAGATTAACTACACTGTTGTTCCTGGCAAGGGGAAATGAAAGGAATAAAGTCCAAATTTAGTTCAAGGTGTACCTTCCTATCATTTGGTTCTCAGGAGAGGTGGCTCATCCTAGGGGTCCCCAGCCCCCGTTAGGAACCGGCCTGCACAGCAGGAGGTGAGCGGCAGGCAAGTTACTGAGGTTTCGTCTGTATTTACAGCCACCCTCTATCACTCCCATTACCTCCTGAGCTCCACCTCTGGCCAGATCAACAGTGGCATAATACGTAATTTGCTTCAGTCATCCTGTAACTCTGCCCGCACGCCCCTCCACCCCCATCTGTGGAAAAATTGTCTACCCATAGTGAAGGACAGGAAAGCCTGGTATGCTGCAGTTCTTGTGGTCACAAAGACCTGGACACAACTTAGTGGTTGAACAACAGTGTCAGGAAGAATACACCTTTCCGTTCCCTTCCTCCTACCCTGGGCCCAAAACCCCAATTCTGGAAATCTAAACTTAAGCTGTTTTCTTTTTTTTTTGCAAAAAGATGTTTTATAAGTCATATATATGATACTGATAACTTGAAATGGGCAAAATGCCTTGTACTCAAAGGATGGCTAAATAAAATATGTACATTCAATAGTCAAAGTTATGGTTTTTCCAGTAGTCATGTATGGATGTAAGAGTTGGACCATAAAGATGGCTGGGCGCCGAAAAATTGATGCTTTCAAAATGTGATGCTGGAAAAGACACTTGAGAGTCCCTTGGACAGCAAGGAGATCCAATCAGTCCATGCTAAAGGAAATCAACCCTGAATATTCATTGGAAAGATTGATGCTGAAGTCAAAGCCCCAATATCGTGGTCACCTGATGTGAAGAGCCGACTCATTGGAAAAGACCCTGATGCTGGGAAAGATTGAGGACAGGATGAGAAAGGGGGGACAGAATATGAGATGGTTGGAGGGCATCACTGACTCAATGGACATGAGTTTGAACATACTCGGAGAGATAGTGAAAGACAGGGAAAGACAGGGAAGCTTGATGTGCTGCAGTCCATGGGGTTGGAAACAACTGAGCAACCAAACAACAACAAATTCTATGGCATATTGTGTTGAAGTTCATTAAAATTTAGAAAAAACAAGGGACATGTACAGTATGATATAATAATAGTAAGTGAAAAATAGATATATTTGTGCATAAAGTATGATCACAGCTATATATATAAACCAAAATGTCATATGTATATATAGATATGGTAGTCTGCTTGTCATTTGACAATAGGTGCTTCTCTCTCTCCTCTTTTTCTGTATTTTAAAATTTAAAAAAACACACATAGATTTTATAAAAGGAAAAACCTAAAACTTTATTTGAAAGGAGACAGCTTGGGCCTCTTGAGCCCTGCACCATGTGATTTATGGTTTTTCTCAGTAATGTCTAAAAACCATCACTGCTAGACTCTGAGTCCTGGGAAGAAGTTAACTACCTGATGGCCAGAGTGCTGTGAAAATTCCAAGAACTGGCCTCAAGGAGATGGAAACAAACCAACCCTGGAACTGTACTCAAAACTATGTACTCAAAACAATCAAGATGATGCTGGTCAGACCAACACATGACCAACTTCAAGATGACTGTCAGAGCTGACTGTGCTGATTCTGAATGTAGCCCCTCCCTCTGTCTATAAAAGCTCTTGCCCACTGATTACCAGTGAGGGTGAGTATGTCTTTGGACAGGTGTCCACCCCCTTCGTTCCCACCCCGGTTGCCGGCATTGAAAATAAAGCAAACTTTCCTTTCCACCAATCTTGTCTCTCTACTGGCTTTTGAGCAGCGAGCAGCTAGACCCCACTTTCGGTTATATTTTGACTCAGTTCCTGCACCCACCACTTTGCCAGCATCCAAGGAGCAGGGGCCTCCGGGCTGAGGAGCTCAGTTGTCCATCTGGATTGACAGCAGCAGCGTTGCCCCATCCAGTTCTTCACTACAGAGACGTGTCTTCTCTGACCCATGGTTGTGTGTCTCTGCAGCTGGACTGAGGATTTGCTAAAACCAGAACATTTTCTTCTGAGAGAGCTGAGGACGTGTATGTGTGTGTGTGAGAGAGAGAGAGACAGAGACAGAGAGGAAGAAAAAGAGAAAATAAAATTCTGAGCTTAATAAATCTACTGAGAAGGGGAGTCCAACCTGCCTAACATCCCCTGGTACCTGTCTGTGCTGCCTCCTCATTTGATCATTGAACACCCTGAACTTTCCAGATTTCAGCTCTTTTCTCCTTTACCCAATTCTATCCTGCCAGAGGAGGCTGCCCTCATCCAAGTGGCACAGTGTATCCCTTACAGCACTCATATTCTTCAGACTCTGGCCCAACCCACTTATCACTGAGATCTTCAATCTCCAGGGGCTGCAAGTGGCTTCTCACATCCCCAGAGCTCTTAAACACAGCAATGAGCTTCCCCTATTACCTCTTCACTTTGCTCGGAGATTCAGACATCAGCAGAATCAGTACATAATGACTGAAACTCGGGGGTGATAAAAGCCAGGAAGAGGTACAGGCTGCCATGGAAGCACTCTGGGACTTGATGAATCAGTGGAGGACTGCTAGGGAAGGCCTCAGTGAAAAAGTAAGAGTGAAGGGGGTGAGTATGAGTTAGGCAGCTGATGTGAGGTGGGTGCAGCGGTCGGGACTTTAATTTGAGTTCCAATCTCTTGGACATCTAGCTTTGGAGTGGGGCCAGGGGTTCTGCATTTCTAACGGGCTTCCACATGTTACCTGAGTTGCCGGTGTCAGGACCTCATTTTGAGTAGCGAGGTTCTGTGCCAGTGATTCTCAACCTCGGCTGCCTGTTGAAATTATCTGGGAGGTTTGAAAAATACTGATGCCTGGGGCTACCTCCAGAGATTTGGAGTTGCTTGGTCTTGGATGCGGCCTAGGCATTCAGGTTAAATGAAACAAAACAAAAAACATCCTCCCCTGGGGAATTCTGATCTACCATCAGAGTTGAAAATCCTTGATCTAGGAAGAGCTAATAGTATGAGCATTGCTATTAGGTGCTCAGACTCTCAGTTATGTCCAACTCTTTGTGATCCCATGGACTGAAGCCTGCTAGTCTCCTCTGTCTATGGAATTTTTCTGGCAAGAATACTGGAGTAGGTTGCCATTTCTCCCTCCAGGGGATCTTCCTGACCCAGGGATTGAACCCGTGCCATTTTGCTTCTGCATTGACAGGTGGATTCTTTACCACTAGCACCATCTGGAAACCAATGAGTATTGCTACTACCACCCAGGACTGGCTCAAATTGACTGACAAGAGCCAGTTCCTAAATTCTCAGGAATTTTGTGAACTGGTTATTATACACAGGCATTATTAAACAGCAACTTATATATATTTACATTAATAAATTATATGATTATAATAAGCACAAACACATCACTTACTTATTTTCCTATATTTTTGTTATACCATGCTTTTGAGGGTATTTACTTTTGCTTTTCTGTATGGTGGAAATACTACATAAAAGTATACTACTGAAAATCTTTCCAACTCATTGTGTAGTGACTTAATGTTAGTAACTTGAAAACTGGCTAAGGTGTTGGTGTTTATTTGGTGTTAATATTTATCTCACAGAAACTAGCAAAGGCTGCAGATCAGGGCCTGCTTTATATTATTTTTTAATTTTTTAAAATGAAAAAAAAAATTTGTTGACTAGGCTAAAGTGACGGAGGAAATATTAATAATTGAGATGAAACTTACATGTGTAGCGTATCTGTGGCTGTTACATTGTGAATAGAACAACAACAACAAAAATCCTTCTAGTATTATAATGAGAAAGTCAACTATAAATGAAATATCATCCAACACTCAGAACTATACTCATCTGATAATTGCAACCTTACGCTGGCTATCCATACAAGAGGTTGCTAAAACTCAGTGAAAGCTTTCTTGACTTGTTGATTAATTGGCTACACGGAGTTTACAGTAAAGAGTATTGTATATTTTATTACTATTTGTAAACTGTGTACTACCCGTCCTTTCTATCAGTAAAATGTATATGTAAGCAGGCCACCTCATTCAATCTGGTTATTGAACATTAACCACTACCACACTGAGTTGGAGAAAGATAGGGAAGATAGCCAGGTCTTGGAGATGTCCTTTTGGATTCCTGGCCACAGTTAACATGAGGCCTCCAGCACCCAGCAAGGCAAAGCTGCAGCCTTCCTTTTGGGTTCTTGCATTTCCTTAATCTCCTTCTCCTCCCTCTTTCTACTTGGAACCTTTTAAGTTCATCTGGTTCCCATGGTATGTCTCTGACTGCCTCAAACTCAGAATCTCCCCATTTCTGCCCCATTCCTTTGGGTTGCTAAATCTCCCTAAGAGGCTGCCTGGGATTCCCTGGGAGAACCCAAAGCGGCAACTTGTTCAGCACCCCAGCTCCTAGTTTGTCTGGGTGAAAGGATTCAGTTCAGTTCAGTTCAGTCGCTCAGTCATGTCTGACTCTTTGGGACCCCATGGACTGCAGCACGCCAGGCCTCCCTGTCCGTCACCAACTCCCAGATCTTACTCAAACTCATGTCCATTGAGTCGGTGATGCCATCCAACCATCTCATCCTCCATCATCCCTTTTCCTCCAGCCCTCAATCTTTCCCAGCATCAGGGTCTTTTCAAATGAGTCAGCTCTTCGCATCATGTGGCCAAAGTATTGGAGTTTCAGCTTCAACATCAGTCCTTCCAATGAACACCCAGGACTGATCTCCTTTATTTTTGATTGTTTGTTTGTTTTCACACAGTTTTTTCAGAAGTTTAGAAGTTAAAATGTGGGCATCCCCCCGCCGCCCCAAATTATCCCATGCCACTTTCCAACATACAGATTATCACCCTCCTATTCTCATTACCCATGCTTACCACATACTCTTGCAAAACACATGGGGTCAAGACCCCAACTATTTGGTAATCCAAAGAAACTACATAGTTATGCAAAAGACTCTCACTTCTTTTCACCAGCAAACCATGAATGAAAGAATAAGGGGCAAACACATAATCTTCATCCAGAGTTAATATTTCCCTAAAATTCTTTTTCCCTTCCTCTAAGTCATTAAAACCCAAAGCAGTTTCATTTAACTACTATCACTTTGATATTCCTTTTTTTTTTTTTCCCTGTATGGCTAAGCTAGGACATGGAGAAGGCAATGGCAACCCACTCCAGTACTCTTGCCTGGGAAATCCCATGGATGGAGGAGCCTAATAGGCTACAGTCCATGCGGTCGCAAAGAGTAGGACACGACTGAGCGACTTCACTTTCACTTCTCACTTTCATGCATTGGAGAAGGAAATGGTAACCCACTACAGTATTCTTACCGGGAGAATCCCAGGAACGGGAGCCTGGTGGGCTGCCGTCTATGGGGTCACACAGAGTCGGACACGACTGACGTGACTTAGCAGCAGCAGCAGGACATACTTTCCTTTCATAGCTGATGTTTACAACCTCAAGACTGGCAGGAAGCAGTCTCCCAGTTGTGACTTGGCCACGACACTCTGCAAAACACAAAATTACCGCATAGATGCAAATGATGCTTTAAGTGTCATCAAAATTTTTTAAAGCAATAATGCATTAACATGAAGCCTCCACATTTTTCTGATGCAGCAAAAGTTCTCTAAAGGTGGTGGCATCTGTGAAAGAAAAGGCACTTCGTGTTAAAATTCAGAGCGTCTCTCTTCAGAGACCACCCCAGCAGAGAGGCCGGGACAGCCCAGGCCTGCAGGTGACCCTTTAGGGTGGAGAGGACCATCCCCCAGGAAGGCATCTGCAAAAGAAAAATTTGTAATCATGATTCCAAGGCAAAATTGTTCCTTAAAGTTGGGAGAGGAGAAACACTGAGAATACAAATACTGTCGCACTAGGGACTGAGGAGTGAACTGTATAAGGATCTGCAGGCTGGCTCTGTACTGTGTACTGGGCTGGTTCCCTCACCACTTGCAAGGAGGTCCTGGAGACAGAACAGGAGCAGCACCTTAGCCAAGAGGGTTCCAGGCCGCCTGCTTCCGCCCAGGCTCCCCCTGCTGTGTTCCCAGGAAGGAGCTGAGGTACTGTTGGCAGCACTTGTGGGTATTGCTGGTCCATGGAAATATCCAAAGGGATTTTCTGATACAGTTGTGAAGAGAAGGTGAGGATTTTCCATGTGATCTGAGACTCCTTGGTGATGCCCAGCAGCCTTTGGGCCTTCTAAGAGCAACGATGGATCAAGCTGGCCTCCTCCATCAACACTCAGAAAAGCATCAGGAGTATTTTAGATGGGCAGGAGCAAATAAATCAAAACGGATTGAGGGTTCTTTATCCTAGTACCATAAATAAAGTGCACCGTGATTGGAGTCTATAAAAAGCCACTTGCCAGAGGCTGAGGTCTGGGGAGAAACCGCCATAACCACCCACTCAGAATGGCGGATTATTTCCTTCAGCCAGAACGCTGGCTGCTGATGCTCTTTATTGCTTTATTTCCTTTAGTACTACAAACTTCTGGCCGTAAAGAAAAAAAAAATACTTGGTGGGCTTGACAGGAAGCATGTAACAGAAACACAGAAATGGCTGATAATAAGTTTATGTTACAGTCTTAAAGTTGGATGATGGTTGTTTTTCCCCCTTTGTTCTGATGAACTTAGGAAAATTTGAGGTTTTTTTTAAAACATCAGATTGACTCATGATTCTTATAAAGAAGCAGGACAGCCGTTCATGCCCAACATAGTAGAAATGGTTGTCTTTGTTCTACTGGTCATCAGATGTGTAATGGAAGAGAATCCACTTACTATCACCATGTTCACCATGTTGGTGGGTTCCATAAATTTCCTGGAAACTCTTTTCAAAAGAGTATGTGAGAAGAAAACCATGATGCTGTACAAAAAACTCGATTTAGGATCCCATTTCAAGGAAAACTATTTTGCTGCTTTCATGTAGGAAGGTATCTTCCCCCAGTGCAGTCAGGCCCTCAAAGTGCTTGTAGGTGTAATTGATGAAGACCCAGTCTTTGCTCTTGTAGTCTGTCTCAGGGTGATTACTTGTTGCCACTGTTGGCTTAAGAATATCAGATTCTGGAAACTCATCGAAGTTTGAGGTATCATCAATGCTTTTGATTTCAATAGATAGTGCAGCAGGTCTCTCTCTCTGATATGTTCCCAGTCAACACCTTCAAAAAAAGAATTGTTTTTGATTTCCTCAACTCCAGGGGCTCCAATTCTATGTTCCCATTCACAGCAGAATCTCAGAATTAGATCCTTGGCTTTCACAGAAATAGGAACTTCTAGAGGAAAAGTCAAAGTTTCTTTCCAGTTCATCACCTTCTTATATGTCTCTTGAGGGGTCTCAGAACAGAAAGGTGGGTAGCCAATGAGCATTTCATACATGATCACCCCCAGCAACCACCAATCACAGAGCTTCTTGTACCTGGTCTGCATGAACAACTCAGGAGCAATGTAGTCAGGAGTGCCTACTGTGAAGAAGGCTAGCTGATGTCTATTTCTTTTCCAGGTTTCTGCTTTCCTTTTGGAATTCATGTTCTGAAAAGTGAAATCACTGGGGAGGCTGTGGTTCAGGTTCCTATGAAATTCTGTCCTATGTGCTTTTTTCAGTACTATGCAAAGGCCAAAGTCAGAAAGCTTCACGTGGCCCTTGCAGTCCAGGAGAAGGTTGTCTGGTTTGATGTCTCTGTGGATGAATCCAAGTTGGTGAGTAGAGTCTATGGCTAACACTGTTTCTGCTATATAAAACTGAGTCTCCTCTTCTGTCAGCGTGTCTTTTTTCATCAACAGGGTCATCATGTCCCCTCCAGGCAGGAACTCCATGATTAGTTAGAGGTTTAGCTTATCCTGAAAACTATAGAACATTTTCACAACCCACAAACTGTCTGCCTCCACTAGAATTTCGCGCTCCACATGAATGTGGCCAACCTGCTCTTTTTCAAGCATATCTGCTTGACGAAGTATTTTCATTGCACACACATGGCCCGTATCTTTCTTCTGAACAAGCTGCACCTCACCAAAGGCTCCTCTGCCTATTACTTTTAAGGACTCAAAATCTTCCAGTCCAAGTCTTGCTCTCTTCAAACGAAGAAACTCTGTTTCCTTCCGAGCATGTGCTGACCTCCGGAGTCATTTCTCTTCATCCTTGAGGCCTTCTTCTTCCATCACTTTTTCTCACTTCTTTTGTCTCATTTCTCGTTCTTCATGTTGAGCAATAAGGTTGCTATAAAAATTCTCCAGCATCACGTTGGTCATTGTCACCCTTTCCTTTGTGTGACTACTCATGGAAGAGCAAGGTGTTGAGCCTGTCATTGCCATGGCCAGCATCAGGGTCTTTTCCAGTGGCTCGGCTCTTCACACCAGGTAGTCAAAGTATTGGAGCTTCAGCATCAATTCTTCCACTGAATATTCAGGACTGATTTCCTTTAGGATGGACTGGTTTGATCTCCTTGCTGTCTAAGGGACCCTAAAGAGTCATCTTCATCCAGCACCACAATTCAAAAGCATCAGTTCTTTGGCACTCAGCCTTCTTTATGGTCCAACTGTCACATCAGTACATGACTACTGGAAAAACCATAGCTTTGCTATATAGGCCTTTGTTGGCAAAGTGATGTTTCTGCTTTTTAATGCACTGTCTAGGTTTGTCATAGCTTTCCTTCCAAAAAGCAAGTGTCTTTTAATTTTGAAAGTTTTCTTAAGGTTTTCCTCTTGATACGTAGCAGCTTTTAACATTGTTTTGGAGATTGAATGTAGCCAGAGCCCAGGGCTGAGGGGAGAGGCAGGGTTGGGGGCAGCGAACAGCCGCAGACGCCCGGCTGGGCCAGCGGTCTCGACGTGAGGAACGGTGAAACCCCTGCAGCAGCTGCCAGCCGACAGGAGGAGGGGAGGGGGTGCGTTAGGGATTCTGAAATAGGGGGCCGCGGGGCGGTTGCGGGTGTGAAGACGACAGGAAGTGCCCCAACTGCCGGAAAAGACAGCAAGCGCAGGGGCTGACCCTGCCCAGTCCCCCGCGGCGGAGACGGGCTGGTACAACCACCAGGGCGCCCTGATGTTCTTTAGGATGGACTGGTTGGATCTCTTTGCAGTCCAAGGAATCCTCAAGAGTCTTCTCCAACACTACAGTTCAAAAGCATCAATTCTTTGGTGCTCAGCTTTCTTTAAGTCCAATTCTCACATCCATACATGACTACTGGAAAAACCATAACCTTGACAAGATGGACCTTTGTTGGCAAAGTAATGTCTCTGCTTTTTAATATGTTGTCTAGGTTGGTCATAATTTTTCTTCCAGGGAACAAGAGTCTTAATTTCATGGCTACAGTCACCATCTGTAGTGATTTTGGAGCCCCCAAAATAAAGTCTGTCACTGTTTCCACTGTTTCCCCATCTATTTCCCACGAAGGGATGAGACCAGATGCCATGATCTTAGTTTTCTGAATGTTGAGCTTTAAGCCAACTTTTTCACTCTCCTCTTTCACTTTCATCAAGAGGCTCTTTAGTTCTTCTTCACTTTCTGCCATAAGGGTGGTGTCATCTGCATATCTGAGGTTATTGATATTTCTCCCTGCAATCTTGATTTCAGCTTGTGCTTCATCCAGCCCAGCATTTCTCATGATGTACTCTGCATATAAGTTAAATAAACAGGGTGACAATATACAGCCTTGACGTACTCCTTTCCAGATTTGAAACGAGTCTGTTGTTCTGTGTCCAGTTCTAACTGTTGCTTCTTGACCTATACACAGATTTCTCAAGAGGCAGGTCAAGTGATCTGGTATTCCCATCTCTTTAAGAATTTTCCACAGTTTGTGGTGATTCACATAGTCAAAGACTTTGGCATAGTCAATGAAGCAGAAATGGGTGAAAGGATTAAGCATCTTATTTTCCTCAAGAGAGTTTAACTTCCTGGTATATAACAGATTGTGATTACAATAGTAGTAGCTAATATTTACTATGTTTTTATTACTAATGGTAGCTGATGTTTTTGAGGAGTTACTCTGGGCAAGGTGCTCTGTTAGGAGCTTGACATGTGTTGCCTCTGATGCTCACCACCATCTGTGAAATCATTTTACAGATGAGGAAATTAAAGCTCATAGAAATTTAGTAGCTGAGGGTCCTATCGACTAGGACTTGGATTCGAATCCAAGGTCTGTGTGACTTCAAAGACAGTTACTGAAAACTACTATTTTATGCTCGGCATGCTCTCTAGTCTTCTCTACAATGTAAGAGAAAAATTCAATAGCTAACATTTTTATAGAGCATTACTTCTCTTCCCCAAGAAAGAAGGCAAACTGGGCTGCTTGAACAGGTCTTAGAAGGTTCACTGAAAATGTAATTAGACTATTTTCTGGGAAATAGTCTCTTTTGACCGAGCAGGTTATTTGATGAAACAAAGCTAACCTCCCTGATCTTTTCCTGTCAGACTGATTCCCAGGAGCAAACTAACAGCAATGAGGACTGACAGCTTCGAGGTCTCCCTCTGAATCTCTTCCTCTTTGTTCAGCTCTAGCCTTGCCTCACCTTGTACTATTTCAAAATATTCTATACTTGAGCCAAGTTACTTTGCACCCAACTTTGCATGTATGTCCCAGGGCATTGTGAAACCAGGAATAGATAGAGGATGCCTAAACTCTTAACCGATTATGTTAATAATAAAAAATTACTTGAAGAAGTGGGTGGTGGTGAAGATGTGTGTGTGCATGCTAAGTTGCTTCAGTTGTGTCTGACTCTCTGTGACCCTACAGAGTATAGCCTGCCGGCTCCTCTGTCCATGAGATTCTCCAAGCAAGAATACTGGAGTGGGTTGCCATGCCCTCCTCCAGGGCATCTTCCCGACCAAGGGATCAAACCTGCTTCTCTTACAGTGGGTTCTTTACCACTAGCACCACCTGGGAAGCCCAGGGGTGAAGATAATGGAAGATAATGCCCTTCTGAGCCCTTCCTTTCTTCCTTCCTTCCACCCGTCCATCTTGCCTTCCTGCTTTCATAGCAGGAAATCCGGGATAGGTGGTCTTGCCACTCTTGGTGATTAATGAGTGGGAGTGGGCTTGTCAAGGGATAGTTTAGTGAGTCTGACTTCAGGACGCAAGGAAGGGTCCATGAAACCAAGGAAGGATCAGTAGATGGGACTGGCAGGCTGGGCTTGGGGAATGGTGCACGCTGGGGCAAGGGAGAAAACTTGGGATGGGCATTTGGGCCTAGCATCTTGGCTCTAGGTGACAGCAGAGGCTTGGGGTAATAAACAACCCCAAGACTGAGTATCTTAAGATAACAGTTTATTATTTCTGATGATTTGTGAGTTGCCAGACAGTTCTTCTTTGATCTCACCTGGGATCACTAAGGCAATAAACAGTCAGAGGGCATCTTTACAGCAGCTGGAAGGGCCGAGTTGGTCTCATTCACAGTGACAGTGGGTGCTGGCTGTCAGCTGGGGTGCCTCCTTTCTCCATGTAGCCTCTCATCCAGGAGTAAACTCTACTAACTGGAGGACATCATTTCATGAGAGCAAAGTAGGAAGCTGCAAGGTCATTTAAAGCCTAGGCTCTGAAAGTTACATAGCATCACTTCTTCCACATTCCGTTGACCATACCTTGTTGCAAGGACTGCCCGGGTTCAAGTGGATGGAGACATAGAGTCCATCTGTTAATGGGAGGAGAGATAACATCCCGTTGCAAAGAGGGCTTGGGCCCTTACTGAAAAGACTAACCACAAAGATCAAAGCAAGTATGTGGGACCCTGGGGTCAGAAGACAGTGTGTCTGCGTTAGTGATATCATCTCTGTTTAATTCCCATTGACATGAACCTGATAGTGGTCTCAGACTGCCTGCTTGAAATCCAAATTCCCTGCTTCAGCTTTATGCCTGGTGAGAAGGTGAGATGGAGTAGACCAGATGAAAGGACAGGTTTTCCTCAAGCGGGTGGAGCTCCCTGCCTGCCTGTCCCCAGGGTGGCAGGCTGCACCTCACTGCACTCCAGCCTCAGGCCCTTCCCACACAGAGCTGCTCTCTGGCCAAGCTTACAATCCAAGAGCAGTGGGAGCTTCCCAGACAAGATGAACCCCTCTTAGCAATAGGCAGCTGTTGTCCTGGAAGAAAAAAGGGGAGGCCCTCCTGGGCCCCAGTGCCCACTGGAAAGCCTACCATTGTTTGGGGGTGTCTGAGCTTTACATGCTTCAGGGGAATTCAAGTCTGGTGTAGTCAGAGGGAGTGTAGAACTGGGGACAAGGTGACCACCAGGCAGCCTGGAATTTCACAAAGTGCCCTTGGCCTGCCTTCACACCACATGGAGGGGTAACCGGGCAGAGCTTTCTCCAACCAGGACTGTACTTTTGGCAACTGAGCAGTGACAGGACAAGGGAAGAATCTCAACCAGCTGCTGCTGATATGGGTCTGTAAACTCCCGCTCTCATTAAGGCAAAGAGAGATGGGGCCCTCCTGCCCCTCCCACTCCAGGCTTACTGCTCCCAGGCCAGCAGCACTCACAACGAGCCCATGGCCACTTCTCCAGTTTGCTTTGCACAAGACATTTAATCTATTTTAGACTAGAGGTGATAGAGCCCAGGACCCTGTTCCTTCCCCAGCAAACATGACCCAGCTCTGTCAGTTCTGGCTCCAGAGAAGTTTTAAGCAAACGTTACTCTCCTGGTCCCACCCCCTGTTTCCTCGGGGGACTGCCAGGTCCCACCCTGTAGCCCCTTCAGCACCAGAGCCAATCCCAGGTAGCTCTCCTCCAGGGCACTAGAAGGATTACTCCTTTCAGGCTGGGCCAAATGGCATTTCCTGTTTCAAAGAAGAGAGGCTTACTGTGGAGAGGTCTGTAGCAGCTTTGGCACCTGCCAGGGGAAGAGGTAAATATAAAGTAAGTCACGGAATGCAGCTTGAATTTCTCTTGAAATGCAAACGAGGCTTAAAAATTCTAGGGATGTGCTTCTGGGCACAGCTAGCATCTTGAGATGGGCTGAACCAGAAGATGCTGGGGGGTGAAAAGGGCGTGGGTTTGGTATGGATGGGTCCACCTATGCACAGGACGCAGACATCCACGGAGAGTGGATGCATATGAAGAAAGGTTTTCAGAATCTTTGAGGGTCACTGACTGCCCTTTTCCTTGTTCCTGGACTTTTCATCTCCCAAACCTGCCAGCAGAAGCTCACTGGGCTGCCCCGACCTTATAGGAGCAGAATGATCAGCACTCGGTTAGCTAAGCTCTTGCTCCCAGGCTTTGGCTGGCACAACCCAGGATCCAGGTGTCAGCCCTTGCCTGAGAAGACTGGTTCTCCTAGCTCAAGGCTCATGTTGGTTCCTTCTAGGGTGTCTGCTCATGCAGTTTCCCTCTTTCAACACTACTCATTTAAATCGGTCCCTTTAACAGAGGCAGTTGCGGTGCCCAGAGCCTAGATCTCCCCTTGCTGGGGGATGAAGGGTGACTGGGTGGGAGAGAGAGGCTGACCGTGCCAGCGAGGGCAGAAAGTGAGATGACTGATGAATCAGGGTCTGCTCAGAGTCGGAACAACTTGGCAGCTAGAAGGGTCTTTGAGGGAGAGGGTGGGAAATGGAGTAGGAGTAGGAGATGGTGAAGAGAACCCAGGCTGTCGGCCTCAAATCTGTCTGACAGGAGAAGGAGGATGTGCATGGGGGAGGAAGGTAGTGTGAGGTGGGCAGTGCGGAGGTGGGAATGACTGAGATGCAGGATGGTGCCAAGCCCACAGCTGGGATGGAGACCCTGAATTTTGGGGGCTGTGACCTGGTGATCTGGCTCCTGCCTTTCTTTCCAGCCACACACCTGGTTATTTGGCCATTTGCCTCTTACACTTCAGCCATACAGAGCTGCAGGGTCCACAAGTTTGGTCTTTTTCTTCCCCGCAAGTGCTCAAGCTATATCCTTGTCTTTGAAAGTTCTTGTCTTTTTCTGGGAGTGGAAGAACCATTTGTCTTGATTCAGCTTAAATGTCTGCAACTCCAAAAGCCTTTTGCCAGATAAAGTCCTGAGTGTCTTCCTCCGCAATCCCCAGCCCCCTTCGGTACCTCTCAGTTATAGCAATTTTCATTTTGTTGTATAATTCTGTGCCTGTGCAGATTTCTCACTGGACTATAAGCTCCCTGAGTCAGATGAATTCATCTGATTACTTGTTTGAGCATTAAACTTCATCTTTTATGTGGCTTGTCTTTTTGGGTCAGTGACTGACATCTGTTAAGCCCAAAGTTTTGGAATGTTGTTCTGGTTTGTGTGATTCTGGAAAGTTCTGGAATGAAGTCCTGGTAGGGCTTTCAATTTAAAAAAAGGTCCTGGTACTATCTCTGACGGGACAGGTAATAAGCATTCACTAAACCAACTAATGAGCATCTTGGTGGAGATTAAAGGCTGGGTAGGTGTTTTTCTAGCCTATACATATAATTTAAATTTAAATCTTTATTTATTTTACACTGATTTGTCTAGAAGCTGTTTTCTTAGGTGCAAACACTGAGCCATGCATATTTTCACCGCAAAAAGGAAATATAAAATATCCACGAAATGCAAGAGGCCCTTCAGCTCCCGGCAAGATGTCAGTTCCACATCCTCTGGGGAGGCCTTTGGTCACTTACAGTCGTGCAGGTGCTGTTTGTTTCCTAATCCCTGCTCTACCTGTTTCTCCATGTCTTAGGTCTTGTTTTGAGTATAGAACATCTTTTATTCTTTCCTCTTCAAAGATTTTCTTTGGGCTATGAAAGCAATTCACGTTAACTGTAAAAATGTGCCAAGCACAGAATGATATAAAGATGCAGAAACCAAAAATCCCTACTTATACTCAGTACCGACTGGCAATCACTATTTTGTCTTGTTTCTTTCCATTTGATCTCCTTTATATTTTTGACACATATATTGTATATGTTATTTTTCAGTATTTTTCAACATTTTTCAATATTCAATTTTTAATATTGTATCTTGTTTTCTTCATCTGACACTATTTCTTAAGCAATTTTTTGGTCATTTAAGCAAAAAACTTTGTAAACAGAATTATTTTTATTTATTTCTTTTTTACTTTATTGAGGTAAAATACATAGCTTATATATATTATATAAATATAATATATAGTTGATGTATATATATGTCACAGGTATACAATATAATGATTTGTATTTTTTAAAGGTTTTATTCCATTTATAGATATTATAAAATATTGACTGTATTTCCTTGTAGCTTGTTAATTTTACACTAATAGCACCTCTTAACCCCCTACCCCATCTTGCCCCTCCTCTCTTCCCTCTCTCTATTGGTAACCACTGGTTTGTTTTTTATGAGTTTTTGTTATATTTTTTGTTATATTCTTCTTTTTTCTTATATTCACTAGTTTGTTTTATTTTTTAGAATCCACATATAAGTGATATCATACAGTATTTTTCTTTCTCTGTCTGACTTATTTCACTTAGAAGTCCATCTTTATTGCTGCAAGTGGAAAATTTTCATTCTTCTTTATGGCTCAGTAGTATTCCATTGTATATGTATGTGTGTGTATTTGTGTGTGTATCACATCTTCTCTATCCATTCATCTGTTGATGGACACTTAGTTTGCTTCCATATCTTGGCGATTGTAAATAACGTTATTATGAACATTGGGATGCATATATATTTTCAAATTAGTGTTTTTGTTTGTCTTGAATATATACTCAGGAGTGGAATTGCTAGGTCATATGGTAGTTCTGTTTTTAGAACTTTGAGAATAAATCTAATTTTTAATGGCTGACTTTCTATTTTGCATGCTATTGTTGTTGTTCAGTTGCTCAGTCATGTCTGACTCTTTGTGACCTCATGGACTACAGCACACCAGGCTACCCTGTCCTTCACCATCTCCTGGAACTTTCTCAAACTCATGTCCATTGAGTCAGTGATGCCATGGTTGCTTCTCATCCTCTGTCATCCCCTTTTCCTCCTGCCTTCAATATTTCCCAGCATCAGGGTCTTTTCTAATAAGTTGGCTCTTTGCATCATGTACTCAAAGTATTGAAGCTTCAGGTTCAGCATCAGTCCTTCCAGTGGATATTCAGAGTTGATTTCCTTTAGGAGTGACTGGTTTGATCTCCTTACAGTCCAAGGGACTCTTCAGAGTATTCTCCAACACCACAGTTCAAAAGCATCCATTCTTCCTCACTCAGTCTTCTTTATGGTCCAACTCTCACATCTATACATGACTACTGGAAAAACCATAACTTTGACTATACAGACTTTTGTCAGCAAAGTAATATCTCTGCTTTTTAATATGCTGTCTAGGTTTGTCATAGCTTTTCTTCCAAGGAGCAAGCATCTTTTAATTTCTTGGCAGCAGTTACCATCTGCAGTGATTTGGGCTTCCCTGGTAGCTCAGCTGGTAAAAATTCGCCTGCAATGCAGGAGACCTCAGTTCGACTCCTTGGTCAGGAAGATACCCCAGAGAAGGCATAGGCCCACCCCAGTTTTCTTGGGCTTCCCTGGTGGCTCAGACAGTGAAGAATTCACCTGCAATATGGGAGACCTGGGTTCAATCCCTGGGTTGGGAAGATCCCCTGGAGGAGGGCATGGCAACCCACTCCAGTATTCTTGCCTAAAGAATCCCCATGGACAGAGGAGCCTGGTAGGCTACAGTTCATGGGATCGCAAAGAGTCAGATATGACTGAGCGACTAAACACAGCAACTAAACACATATGTGTGTCTATTTTGCATATAGCTAATGAATAATTTTTCAAAGGTAAACTTATGACTTTAATACAAATATAAAGTGAACATGTGTCAAAGATTTCATTTAAATCACTAATGAATGAGGGAACAAGTAAGATGCTACACTTGGTTCAAAAGGGAATTTAAAGAACTATACCATAGCGAATGCTGAAATAAATTTATGAATAGATATAAAACTGGCCTGTCTAGAAGGCAGTAATCAGTTGCATTCCACTGGATTCAATTTGTTTGCATTTCTGTGGATACAGGGAATTTGCATTATTATCAGTTTCTACAATTTACATAGTTGTTGCTCAGTCACTCAGTCGCGTCTGACTCTTTTTGACCCTATGGACTGTAGCCCACCAATTGTACAATAGGTCAAAGACAATGAAATGCAATTATAATCAAGTAGTCCTTTCTGGTCATTTGGAAGTCTTCTACGATTTTCCCTGTGAGGTGTAATAGGATTTTTTTTTTCATTTATTTTTATTAGTTGGAGACTAATTACAATATTGTAGTGGGTTTTGTCATACACTGACATGAATCAGCCATGGATTTACATGTATTCCCCATCCCAATCCCCCTTCCCACCTCCCTCTCTACCCAATCCCTCTGAGTCTTCCCAGTGCACCAGGCCGGAGCACTTGTCTCATGCATCCAACCTGGGCTGGTGATCTGTTTCACTTTAGATAATATACATGTTTCGACGCTGTTCTCTCGAAACATCCCACCCTCACCTTCTCCCACAGAGTCCAAAAGTCTGTTCTGTACATCTGTGTCTCTTTTTCTGTTTTGCATATAGGGTTATCATTACCATCTTTCTAAATCCCATATATATGTGTTAGTATGCTGTATTGGTCTTTATCTTTCTGGCTTACTTCACTCTGTATAATGGGCTCCAGTTTCATCCATCTCATTAGAACTGATTCAAATGAATTCTTTTTAATGGCTGAGTAATATTCCATGGTGTATATGTACCACAGCTTCCTTATCCATTCATCTGCTGATGGGCATCTAGGTTGCTTCCATGTCCTGGCAATTATAAACAGTGCTTCGATGAACATTGGGGTGCACGTGTCTCTTTCAGATCTGGTTTCCTCGGTGTGTATGCCCAGGAGTGGGATTGCTGGGTCACATGGCAGTTCTATTTCCAGTTTTTTAAGAAATCTCCACACTGTTCTCCATAGCGGCTGTACTAGTTAATAGGATTTTACTTAGCCGTTAGGAGTGTGTGTGTAGTGCACCTGTGTGAACATGTGTGCCATGCGATGCCCGGATATCTCCTTGGTTGAGAGAGATGCAGCAAATTGCTGAAGATCTGGGGCTCACAGGTCCTCATTTGTAGAGTAAGGATAGCTTATATGGTTTCTTAAAACCTTTCCTGAAGTTCTGATGTCCACAACTTCTCTAATTACCTAGAGGCAAATGTCCACACAGGACACTTAGCTATTTCTTTGCCTAGCTCTCCTCATCCTTCCTTTTAGCAAGATCATACAGGTAAAATGTTTGATTCTAAGTTCTCATATTAAAGACGTATTTAATAGATGCTGAGATTAAAAAAATACCTTGAATTGAGGGGTAGCAAACATCCACTGGGTCATTGAAAAATCAAGAGAGTTCCAGAAAAACATCTACTTCTGCTTTATTGATATGCCAAAGTCTTTGACTGTGTGTGTGGATCACAACAAACTGTGGAAAATTCTGAAAGAGATGGGAATACCAGACCACCTGACCTGCCTCCTGAGAAATCTGTATGCATAAAAAAAAAAAAAGAAAGAAATCTGTATGCAGGTCAAGAAGGAACAGTGAGAACTGAACATGGAACAACAGACTGGTTTCAAATTGGGAAAGGAGTACGCCAAGGCTGTATATTGTCACCCTGTTTATTTAACTTATATGCAGAAAGTACATCATGAGAAATGCTGGGTTGGATGAAGCCTGAGCTGGAATCAAGATTGCCGGGAGAAATATCAATAGCCTCAAATATACAGATGACACCACCCTTATGGCAGAAAGTGAAGAAGAACTAAAGAGCCTTTTGATGAAAGTGAAAGAGGAGAGTAAAAATGTTGGCTTAAAGCTCAATATTGAGAAAACTAAGATCATGGCATCTGGTCCCATCCCTTCATGGTAAATAGATGGGAAACAATGGAAACAGTGACAGACTTTGTTTTTTGGGGCTCCAAAATCACTACAGATGGTGAATGTAGCCATGAAATTAAAAGACACTCCTTGGAAGAAAAGTATGACCAACCTAGACAGCGTATTAAAAAGCAGAGACATTACTTTGCCAACAGAGGTCCATCTAGTCAAAGCTGTGGTTTTTCCAGTAGTCACATATTGATATGAGAGTTGGACTATAAAGAAATCTGAGAGCCAAAGAATTGATGCTTTTGAACTGTGATGTTGGGACTCTTGAGAGTCCCTTGAACAGCAAGGAGATCCAAGTAGTCCATCCTAAGGAAAATCAGTCCTGAGTATTCATTGGAAGGACTGATGTTGAAGCTGAAGCTCCAATACTTTGGCCATCTAATTTGAAGAACTGACTCATTTGAAAAGACCCTGATGCTGGGAAAGATTGAAGGTGGGAGGAGAAGGGGATGACAGAGGATGAGATGGTTGGATGGTATCACCGACTCCATGGACATGAGTTTGAGTAAGCTCTAGGAGTTGGTGATGGACAGGGAGGTCTGGCGTGCTGCGGTCCATGGGGTTGCAAAGAGTCAGACACAACTGATAGACTGAACTGAACTGAACTGAAAGCATTGTCATAGGTGAATGGCTATTGTTTTATGTCTTGGTACATAAAATAATAGTGATTGATGGTGCTTTCAAATTGATGAAATATAGTACTACCTTTACAGAAAGGAAAAAGAAGCATTATAAAAGTAAACAGATCACTAGATGAATTCACATTTCAAAAACATGAAAAAAAATCTAAACCAAGACAACAAACAAAAGCTCAGATCCTTAGAATTGAGAAAATAGAACATTCGCCTTTGGTTAGTGGATGAAGAAAGAACTAGAACATGAACTTCCATCAACCTACTGGGTAATCCAAATAAAGCAAAACAAACAACAATCCAAAACTTTATTATTTTTTCCTGATTGCAAATATGGAATAGTGTTTGGTCATAAAAAGGATTAAGCTACAATGTGGATGAACCTACAAAACTTGCTGAGTGAAAGAAGCCGACACAAAAGGTCACATATTGTATGATTCAATTCATAGTTAATTTAAATCCAGAAAACAGATGAGTGATTGCCAAGAGCTGGGAGGAATGGTGAATGAAAAGTGCCTGCTTAATAAATGTGAGATTTCCTTTAGGGATAATGAAAATGTTTTGGAACTAGATAGTTGTGATGCCCTACACTGTGAATATTAAATGCTACTAAGTTGTATGATTCAGTTCAGTTCAGTCGCTCAGTCATGTTTGACTCTTTGCAACCCCATGGATTGCAGCACACCAGGCCTCCCTGTTCATCACCACCTCCCAGAGTTTATAAAATGGTTAAAATAATAAATTTCATGCTATGTGTATTTTGCTACAATAAAAATGTAAAAAAAAATCACTGCCATCAGAGTAATACTTGTTGAAAAAATTTTTAAAACATCTGAGTTGTAAAATAGAGAAAACGGAAATTGTATTGGTAAATTTTTTAAAACAATTTAATTTATTTATTTAGTTTTGGCTGTGCTGGGTCTTTATTGTTGCACAGGCTTTTCTTTAGTTGCAGCAAGCAGGGGGCTACTCTCTAGTTGCAGGGTGCAGGCTTCTCATTGCAGTGTTTTCTCTTGTTGCAGAGCATGGGCTCTAGGGCGAGTGGGCTTCAGCATCTGTGGCTCGTGGGTTCAGTAGTTGCAGCTCCTGGGCTCTAGAGCACAGACTCAATGATTGTGCTCTATTGTGGCCCTCGGGCTTCGTTGCTCTGAGGCAGATGGGACCTTCCCATTTCAGGGATTGAATCCTTGTCTCCTGCATTAGTAGATGGGTTCTTTACCACTGAGCCACAAGGGAAGCCCAGTACTTTTTTTTTCCTCAGTATTGAGTTTCTTGGTGATTGCAGCTGGCAAATTACCGTTTGTTGCTTTTTGTCTTACTGAATCCCAGGACTTAAAAGTGAGGCCCGCAGTGAACCAGACACCTGAAGTTCTTCCCCGCTGCTGTTATGGAGCCACTCCCATCCTTGCAATGGTTCCTGTGGATCCACTCAATGAGATGGGCAATCAGTCTTGTGGCCTTTACCAGTGTTTCTAGTGCAGGCCCCAGAAGTCTCCGAGGTGGATAACTCCAACTTCCCGAGCCTGGGCCATCACTTCAAGTCCTTTTCCCATTTCCTTACATCTCCACACATGTACATGAGAGCACAGAGGCATTCACAATTCAGGGATAAAGACAAGAGCCCATACAACTCCCCCATGAGGGCCTCAGGTGCAGTGAGAGGAGATCCTGCCCTTGCATGATGAGAAGTTGCCAGGAGATACCTCAGAGAAGATGCTCTGAGGGTTGAGGGAGAGAAGACAAAGTTTCTCAGGGGCTGAGGCCTGCAAGGTGTTTAGAAATTATACACACAAAATTCTATTTTCTGAGAACTGTTGCTTAAACCTTCTCTGCATTTCTACCACAGGAGCCATAGTTCTTGCTTCTGGACCATTTTGAACAAGTGGGAAGTGGGGATGGAGAGATAGTTCCAGAGACAGAGAAGGGTGGGCTGAAGACTAGAGGCAAGAGAGAGATTGGTATGTGGGAAGAGCTGAAAGGATTTCAGCTGGGTTGGTGTTAGAGTTTGTGAGGGTCTCGGGGTGAGAGGTGGGCTGAAGGGTCTGAGCATGGAAGAGCTTCAAGGTTTGGCTACTATATCCTAAGACCAAAGTGAGCCATTTTGATGCCTTATTTTCTTTCCTGGACACAAGAACATTTAAGAAGGGGTTTGTGGCTCAGCTGGTAAAGAATCCACCTGCAATGCGGGAGACCTGGGTTCAATCCCTGGTTTGGGAAGATCCCTTGGAGAAAGGAAAGGCTACCTACTCCAGTATTCTGGCCTGGAGAATTCCATGGACTGTATAGTCCATGGGGTCATAAACAGTCAGACATGACTAAGCAACTTTCACTTTCACTTTCTTCCCTAAAGGCCACCTGTGTCTATATTGACAGTTGTTCCAGTGTAAAATCTCTTCTCGGTAAGTTGTTGGAGGCTCCTCCCTCTCCCAGCAACCTCCTGTCAAGCAGGGAATGGAGTTCATCCTACCACTGCTCAGTCTTCATAGGCAGAAGCCGTACCCGCGCTAGTCTTTCTCCCCAATTACTTTTCTATCAGAGAACATGTGGCTCTTCCCACTTCAGTACCCCAAGTTAGACACTTTACCAAGCAGTCAGTCCCCTGCCTTGGGTTATAAATCAGGCTGTAGCCCCCCTGGCAGTTGGGCAAATGCCAGAGGCCGAGATTCTTGCTGTGGTTCAATGTCTAGACTTTGGTTTAGCCGCTGGTTTGGGTTTGTATTTCAACCACCCCTTCCTTGGGATTCCGGGGGTTTGGAGTTTATCTGGTTCTCTTTCTCTAGAGACTACTCTTCCTGGAGGTGGGAAAGGGCTGTCATCTGTTGGCTTACTCAAGGAGGGGATCAGTGCAGGTTCAAAGGGTTCCATTTATGGACTTTCCAGCACTCTCTCTGATTTAGCTCCATATTTATTCCTCATTCTGTGGTACAAGGTGCCTCCCAAGGTGCTCTCTGAGCATTTGGAGTTCTGCTTAGAAAAGATCTTGATTCTAATTGGTACTCTTCCTTCAGATACTCATGTTTCTTCTTGGCCTCAGCAGTTTTTCCTTCCACTTACTCTGTTATTACCTAGGTTATAGGTGGCTCTTAATTTCATCAGAATTGGAGTTTGTCTTTCATTCTCATTGTTTTCAGGTGATTTCTGGAGGAAGGAATGCCTTTAGTCCACTAACTTAAATCTGAAAATCTTCTAAGCTTTACATTTTATGTAGTTAAAGATGTTCATTTTTTTCCTTATTGCAGTGGTTCTCAATCTGGCTGTGTATGAGAATCACAGGGAAGCTCTAAAAAAGTACCATTGCCTTAGCCTTGTCATAGATTAATTCAGATTAATTCCACTCCTGGGAGTAAGCCAGGGCCCCAGATAATTCTGAGGCACAGATTGGGCTGAGGCTTAAGATTTCTACCATAAGGTTCTTCACACCATCATTTTCTTTTTTAGAGAGACTTTTCTACAGCTAAGGTTTATAAATCTCCTCTATCTTTTCTCCCTCAGGTGTATTCTTTTGTACCCAGGATTCTCCAGAGAAAAAGAGTGACTAGAATGACTAGAATGGAATAACAGAGAGAAAGAGAGGGAGAGAGAAGGGGGTTTATTATAAGGAGTTGCTCACATGATTATGGGGGCTGGTGAATCCAAAGTCTTTAGCACCAGTGTTCCAGTTTGAGTTTGAAGGCTGACAGACTTCTGTAGAGCCAGTTCCAGTTCAAAGATCTGTTGGGCAAGAGAATTCCTTCTTACGTGGGGGAGGGTCAACCATTCAGTTCTATTCAGGTCTTCAACCTGATTGGATATGACCTGTGCACATTAGGGAGAGCAATCTGCTTTACTCAGCCTGCCAATTTAAATGTCAATCTTACTCCAAAACACCCTCACAGTAAAACCAACGATAATGTTTGTAGACTTCTCTGGCAGTCCAGTGGATAAGAATCTGCCTGCCAATGCAGGGGACACAGGTTTGATCCCTGGTCTGGGAAGATCTCACAAGCTCCAGAGCAACTAAGCCCATATGCCACAACTACTGAGCCCACACTTTAGAGGCCTTGGGCTGAAACTATTGATCCTATGAACTACAACTGCTGAAGCCTGCATACCTAGAGCTCACGCTCCGTAGCAAGAGAAGTCACTGCAGTGAGAAACCTACCAACGGCAGTTAGAGTGTAGCCCTGACTTGCTGCCACTAGAGAAAGCCTGTGTGCAACAACAAAGACCCAGCACAGTAAAAAAGAAAAAAAAACAAAAAGAATAATGTTGTCCAAATATCTGGGCACCTCATGGCCTAGTCAAGTTGACACATAAAATTAACCATCATGGTGGGTATGTTTGTTTGTTTGTTTTCCATTTAGTCCTTTAGTCTTTCTGGAATTGATTTTGATATATGGTGTAAGGTCCTTACCAAAATCTAAATTGATTTATTTTGCAAATAGCCAGCCAATTATCCCGGCACTTTTTATTGATAATTGCTTTCCATTTCCATTGATTTGTGTTTCAGTTTTGTTTAGTTTTACCTCGGCAGATGCTCTTCCTTTTAAACATCTTGTGTTTCTTTTATATAAGATTTTTCTAGGCTGTTTCACCTGACATCATGCTCCATACCTTGAAGAAAAAGATAAATTCTCCCTCTACAGAAAAGAAAAACAAACCAAAAAGACCTCACAAATTTCATCTCTGGCAGGGCACCACTCTGCTTAGACACTCCATCCACATGATGTAATGTCATTAGTTAACTTGGCTTTGTGTGTTCCAGAGAAGCAAGTTTCCTATGGGTTGGGTTTTGGTAGTCACATCATGGAAGAAGGGTGTCTGAGTGGTGATAGGGTTTGGCCCGGGAAAGCAAGTAGTGGGAGTCTAGGAGGAACATTCCAAAAATGTGGGACGTAAATTTGATGGTGAAAAGAGTAGCTTAGTTGGGGATCAGGAAAATTACCTACCAGGTTACTTGCTGCCTTCATTTCTGGATCTGGGAAATGGGTCTTACTTCTCTGACTCTCTCCTCATGGCACATGGGAAATTGGGAAAACATATGCAATGTGCTCAAAATTCTTTAAAGAGGAGCCAAAGAAGACTACAAGGCATTTATTCATTAAGTACAAAAGTCTTTCAACTCCCACTCTACCCCCCTCACCTGGAGACCTTGGTTATAAAGAAATAAAGTAATGACTGTGTTGCAACATGTTTTTCATCTGGTCTGTTTCTTGTTCCGCTGGAGTAAGAGGCATGGACGTTTAGGCTTCCAGCTGAAGGCATTGATTGGGAGGGGTTCTCCCAGAGTTGGCCCACTTGAAAACCAGGTAATCTGAGCTGGAGGAAAAAGGCACCCCCCTCCCCCAGCTGGTTAGCACACAAAACACAAAGCTTTTAACTCAGATCAGAGAGTTTGGTTGTTGGTCCTTCTGTGTGAGCCGAGGGGCTGGAGTCAGTTGAGTTTGGTTGAGAAGGGAACGGCAGGAATGTGCTCACTTTTCCTAGAGTGAAGAATTTGTTGGAGTGGGGTTCGGGGGGAGGCAAGGAAATTGGCAAAAATGGGAAAGGAGGAACTGGAGAAGAGTGAAGTGTGCTAAGAATGTACTTGAAATTTATCAGAAGCAGAGGCCTCCTTTCATGAAATCCTGGCTGTTGGGGTTGGTTGATGTGTTTTTTTCCAAACTCTAACCTCCCATGATTCAGGACTGTGGCTTTAGTAATTATCCAAGTACTACTCTGCCCTTGTGTGTAAATGGCCAATTACCTCAAACTGTCAAAAGGGCCCAGAAGGCTCGAACAAGGATCAGTTCACCACAGTCAGGGAATGAACTGACCCAATTTTAAAAAGTTCCAGGCATAGAGCTGGAGAAAGCATGGCTTTGTGTGGGTATATGAAGTGTGGAGGAGTAATGGAGTCTTCTATTTAAAAAAAAAAAAAAAAGCAATATCGAGAAAAAATTCACATACATATAATTTACCTGTTTACTGGTGTACATTCACTGGTCTTTATATACACACAGTTGTAAAACCATCATCACAGTGAATTTAGAACAGTTTATAAGCTCAAAAAGAAATCCATATCCTTTAGCAACCCAGACCACCAGGCTCCTCTGTCCATGGGATTTCTTAGACAACAATATTGGACTGGGTTCCCATTTTCTTCTTCAGGGGATCCTCCTGGCCCAGGGATTGAATCCACCTCTTCAGTGGATTCTTTACTCGGAGTCACAGGGGAAGCTTTCGTATGAATGGAGTCTTGTAATACATGGTCTTTTGTGATGGACTTCTCTCATTTAGCATAATGTTTTAAAGGTTCATCTATGTTGTAGCGTGTATCAGTATTTAATTTGTTTTATGGTTGAATAATATTCTGTTGTATGTGGATGCTACCTTTTTGTTTACCCATTCATCAGTTTACAGACATATGGGTTGTTTTTACCTTTTGACTGTTATGAATAAGACTGCCATAAACATCAGTGTACAAGTTCCTATGTGGACTTATGTTTTTAATTCTCTTGAGTACATATCCAGAAGTAAAATTGATGAGTCATATGGTAAGTGGTAATCTTCTTGAGAAACAACCAAACTTTCTTCCACAGAGGCTGCATCATTTTATATTCCTACCAGTGATACACAAGAATTTCAATTTCCCCACATCCTAACAATGCTTGTGGTTTTCCATTTTTTTGATTATAGCTATCATGTGAGTATGAAGTGTTATCTCATTGTAACTGAATTTGCATTTTCTTAATGACCAATTGATTTAATTTTCTCATAAGGTGTGGGGTAGCAGTTTCTCTTTGTTCTTTTGCTTATGTTACCCAGCATCATTTGATGAAAAGACTGTTCTTTCCCCATTGAATGGTCTTGGGGTCTTGGCCTTGTTGAAAATCAGTTGACCATAATTGATTATGTATGTATGGGCTCTTTTCTGGGACTCTTAATTTTATTCCATCAATCTGTATGTTTATCTTTGTGCTAGTATCACACTGTCTTGATTACGTTCAGTTCAGTTCAGTTACTCCGTCGTGTCTGACTCTTTGCAACCCCATGTACTGCAGCACGCCAGGCTTCCCTGTCCATCACTAACTCCCGGAGCTTGCTCAAACTCAAGTCCATCGAGTCAGTGATGCCATCCAACCATCTCATCCTCTGTCGTCCCCTTCTCCTCCTGTCTTCAATCTTTCCCAGCATCAGGGTCTTTCCCAATGGGTCAGTTCTTCACATCAGGAGGCCAAAGTATTGGAGTTTTAGCTTCAGCATCAGTCCTTCCAACGAATATGTTGATTTGCAGTAAATATTGAAATGGGGATGTGTGAGTCCTCCTTTGTTCTTTTTCAGGATTGTTCTGGCTATTCTGATTCCATAAAACTCCATATGACTTTTACAATTATCTGGTCAGTTTCTTTAAAGGAGCTAGCAGGGATTCTGATAGGTTTTTTGTTGAATCTGTAGATCAATTTGGGGAGTTTTGCCTTTTTACCAATGTTAAGTCTACCAATCCATAGACCAGGGACTGAGCCCATGTCCCCTGCATTGGCAGAAGGATTCTTAACCACTGAACCACCAGGGAAGTCCCAAGTTTTGCATTCTTTTGTTAAATTTATTCCTAAATTTTATTCTTTTTACACTTATAAATGGGAGTATTTTCTTAATTCAATTTTCATATTATTCATTGCAAGTGTGAAGAAATACAATTCATTTTTGTACCTCTTATATCTTGCAACCTTGCTGCACTTATTGGTTCTTATAGTTTTTAGCGAATTTATTAGGATTTTCTATACAAGAGATCATCTGTGAATAGATAGTTTTATTTCTTCTTTTCCAATCTGGAGGACTTTTATGTGTTTTCCTTACCCAGTTATCCTGAGGAATGATGCCTTAAAAGTCTCAGTTCAGTTCAGTAGCTCAGTCATGTCCAACTCTATGCAACCCCATGGACTGCAGCATGCCAGGCCTCCCTGTCCATCACAAACTCCCAGAGTTTACTCAAACTCATGTCCATTGAGTTGGTGATGCCATCCAACCTTCTTATCCTCCGTCGACCCCTTCTCCTGCCTTCCATCTTGCCCAGCATCAGGGTCTTTTCCAATGAGTTGGTTCTTCGCATCAGGTGGCCAAAGTATTGGAGTTTCAGCTTTAGCATCAGCCCCTCCAGTGAATATTCAGGACTGATTTCCTATAGGATGGACTGGTTGGATCTCCTTGCTGTTCAAGGGACTCTCAAGAGTCTTCTCCAACACCACAGTTCAAAAGCATCAATTCTTCAGCACTCAGCTTTCTTTACAGTCCAACAGTCATGTCCATACATGACCACTGGAAAAACCATAGCTTTGACTAGACGGACCTTTGTTGGCAAAGTAATGTCTCTGCTTTTTAATATGCTGTCTAGGTTGGTCATAATTTTTCTTCCAAGGAGAAAGTCTTAAAAGTCTAGAAACATCAAAATGTACTGGAACAACCTCTGGAAAGAAACTCAGAAGTTTACCCAGTATACGGTCAGAGTCCTTCTGAGTGATCACATATGCATCCATTTATCTAAAATGAAGAAAGAAAGAAAAAAGAAAAAAATAATTCAGAGAGAACATTCATTGTGTCCTAAAGTCTAATAAGAATGCTCTTCTCCTTCTCTCAAACTAATACATTTTTTTTTCAGTGGACACTCATCCAGGACTTCTTTTTGGCATGCTGTTTCCAGGAAGGAAGCACATTAGTGCTAGAACAGGATTAGTCAGTACTGAGCAGAAGGCTTACAGGCAGATAGACAAGCCAAATTGATAATTATATGCCCATGAAAACAACACAGTCTATGGAAGGGATGTAGAGAGAGTTATGGGAACAGAGAAGAGGAAACAATTGGGGGAGGAAAAGGAGAAACAACTTCCAGTCCAGAGAGCAGACTGGATTGAGACATCTTGAAAAGCAGATGGGGGCCCCAAACATACTTCAAGCACATGTCAAAGCCCCAAGTGGCCCTTGATCACAGACCAATTCCCTAGTGATTTCTCTTTTCTTATTTGGCTACTATGCAAGTTGGAGTGTGTAGACCCCTCAGCAGAAGTCCCCAGAAGACTGTGGATAACTGGTTCAAAATCTGGAAACTGAAACTGGCAGAGCTGAAAGTCTATCCTAGGTCTTAAAATTTTAACTCCAGTGTCTTATCTAGTCAATAATAGACCATAATATCTCCCACACATATTAAACCTTTGGTTTTAGAGGTTTAACAGAACCTCTTTGAAGACTGCTCCTGTTTAGAAGACTGTATACTGAGAGGGTGATCAACCATTTCGGTTTGTTTGGGACTGAGGGGTTTTCTAGGATGCAGAACTTTCCTTGCTAAAATTGGGATCATCTCAAACTGGGATGGCTGGTCACCCAACAATCTGACATTGTGGTGGGACATTTGGGGCCTGTTCAGCTGGCTGAAGTAAAGCGGACACCTGTGACTTCCTAAGGCAGGATTTGAATTGAGGCCTTTTGTCCTGAGTGGGGCAGAGCTCTGGAGAACAAAGTCACATGACAGACAGCCCTGGGGAAGAAGGTTGCTGGTGAGAGAAGGATAACAAGGATGAGTAACTTCTCTCAAGAGGCCAAGAGGAAGTCATCTTGGTGCTTCCTGGTTGGCCCCAGCTGCCCTTTCTCTGTTTCTCGTCTCTCCAGTCTGATAGGCATTAGCTCTGTGATCTTGGGCAGATCACTCAAATCCTCAGGATTTATGTTCTGAAACAAGCTGGTGAGGTGATAAGGCCCATTCGTATGGCCAACCTTCTGGGACCCACATTTTTAAACTATGAGACACTTAGGGAAATAAGTTCTGTGGAAGGTGGGTGAAGGGTACAGTGGGTTCTGGCTTGATGCCTCATTCTCAAATTCTCCAGGGATGATGGGGCACTCCCTTCCCGAACTGCACCCTTTACAGTAAGTCCCATGAGCCTCTAGGAGAGGGCGGGCTGAGTAAGCCCATCAAACCCACCTGAAAGTCCTGGTCAATGGCTCTGGGGAAGTCGGGGGCTGCGTCCCATCTGACAGGGAGCCTGGTTTTGGTGTGAGGGAGGGTGAATCACCACCCTCTCCTACCTGATCTACCTGCTTACGAAGAGATGAGGAGAGTCTCCCTTATTGACTAATGATAAATTTTAAATGACTCCAAGCTACCTCAAAGGTCGGTCTCTATTCTCCTGAAAGTGCTGATTGCAGAATGATGCCTTCTGGTTTCATAACTGGACAAAATCCACCTCAATGCATGCACATGTTTGTGCTTGCATGAGCACTTGAGAGGGAGAGACAGGGAGGGAGGGAGAAAGTCGTGGCCACAAGAGATTTCTTGAAGTAATAACCAATGGCATAGCAACTCCCTCCCACTCTTTAAAAGTGACTCCATTTTCTGAAAAATCTTTTTCTCTCCTTTTTTCTCCCTCCCTGATTCCATACGCTCTTCCTTGCTACAGGAAGTCTCTATCTGAGCCCTTAAGAACTGAGCTTAAGTCTTCCGCCTCCTCAGGCTCACTCAGACATCCAATTTCTCCCTTTTCAGCATTTCTGGCATGGAATACGTGGGCCTGTACTTCCTTTAACACAATCTGAATTGTTTTCTGATTGTTCCAGGGATATTAGTGTCCTCCTCCCAGGACTGTCACTTCCACAAGGGCAGGGCTGGAGCTGTGCTGTCTACCTCTTCTGTATATTCTGGGCACCTGGGCTGGATGCAGCAGGAAGTGCTACCCTGCTAGAAGGTTCTCCTCACCTGCCGCTGGCCAGTTCCAGTACAGGGCTGGGACTTCCCATCTTCATCTCATCTGTGGAGGTTACATTTAAAGCTCTCCCACACCCTGATCTCTTCTTCAATTGGTTATCCTGGCAGGTTGGGTTGATTCATCCTGCCATGTTTATTACTTAAGGCTATTGAGCATCCTTGGAGGAGGGCATGGCAAACCACTCCAGAGGTCTTGCCTGGAGAATCCCCATGGACAGAGGGGCCTGGGGGGCTACAGTCCATAGGGTCGCAAAGAGTCAGACATGACTGAGCGACTAAGCACAGCACAGCACATTGAGTATCAGGGTTGGAGCTTTTCCCTAATTAGGATAATAAAACAGAGTTTGGCCAGTGGGTGGCCTTTCTTTAATGAATGAAAAATGAGCTGTAAGGTCACCCCCAAAGACTGCTTATCTGCCTTGTTCTCTTTTGCAGAACAATTAGCATTCTGTCACTATGAAAGCCACCAGTATCATGGGGATGTCTAATTGTGTTTATGTACAAGAGTGCCTTTTATTCTCTCTTCTGGCGCCAAATTTCATTTTGATTGTATGTGGGGGCGGGGAGTAGAAGCTAACTTTTAAAAAATTAAAGCAATGTGGATATTAATGATTATTATTGACATTCTAGCAGAAAAAACACCTCACATTCAAGAAATAGGGAGTTCACTTCCAACACTCACCTGGGCAGCCTGTGGAGTGGCCTCTGGGAACCCAGCTGCAAGGAGAGGAAGTCCCCTTGGGCATCCCTCCCTCCCACTGAGGATGGGGACCAGTGTGGGACCAGTTACTCAGGACCATTCATTCACTCACGTTTTACTGTGCATCTGCTGAATCTTTGCAAATGAGAGCACAATATTTCCTGCTTATATATTTATGTTTTGTTTCTCACACATGAACTCTGGTTTTTATTCTTTCTTTTTTAAAAAAAAAAATTTATTTATTCATTTTGGCTGCATTCAGTCTTGGTTGCGGTGCTTGGACTCTTCATGGCAGCATGCGGGATCTTCTCTTATAGCTCATAAGCTCCCCTTTGGTTGTGGTTTGAGGGCTTAGTGGCTAGTGCCTGGGGATCACACCCACATCTCCGGCACTGAGAAGTGGATTCTTCATCTCTGGACCACCAGGGAAGTCTCTGAACTCTGGCTTTTCTCCTTTATAAATTCCTATGTACAGTGCACCCAGTTAATCAGCTCTCTTTGGAATTCATTTGCAGCTGGACATTGAGGGTAAAAGCAAAACGCTTTTTACGAAGCAAAAGACACTTGAGGTGCCAGGCATGGTGAACCATCTGAACATGTCACTCTTTCCATGAAGGCAGGGCTTGGTGCCAGGCCCATAAAAAGTCCCAGGGACTGGCTAATGCTGACTCATCATCAGGAAGCAAGGGGGCATTAAGCTCTGCTGAGGCACCTTAACAAATGGGAGGGCATCTTGTGTGACTGGCCTGCCCCACCAACTTTGTTAAGGAAAGCCCTGTGACAGCGAGGCAGTGTGAATACAAAAGACATGGGTGGGATTTGGCATTTTGCTTTGTGTCTAGTAGTGTCTAGTCCCTCTGACAAATGTGGGCCAAGGTACAACAAATAATCAAAGTTTCCTCTTATTCATAGCAACTTGCACATTCGTAGGTTCACAAGACCTTATTTGCAGAGGTCAAGTGTGTCCAGGCAAGGTTAGTGGAGCATTTTGATTTTACTTTGAACTCTGTTGTCCCAGTGCCCCAAATATGGGGTATAATTAACAGCATAGCCCCCACTGCTGCTTTTTTTTTTTTTTAATCACCATATACTTTGCCCTGAGTGCTATAGTTTCTGTGCTATCTTTATGGCCAGTTTCTTATGGAATCAGAAGACCAACTATTTTCAAGACTGGAAACAGCATTTCTTACCAGTTTGGATTGCTGTTTTGATCTTTGCTTTGGTGGCTTTCCAAACATAGGCAGGCACCAACAGATGCCTGCAGGAAGTGGCTGCAGATGTGGGAAGACTATGAAGAAAGTGTGAAGCCAGAGGAGGGAGGTGCGGCCCCACCCCGGCTTGCCTGCTCCGTGCAGGCTGGCTGTGCTGGCTGCAGCCGGAGCGACTGCAGAGCCCTGCTCGTTTGGGCCCAGGCCAGGGCCACAGCAGAGTCTTCATCTCATTTGTATTTGCCTCTCACTCTGTAACCCCGAAGTTTTGTTCCATGTGAATGGACTAGAGGCAGGAGCCCATTTCTTTCAGAAAGTCTTCTGTTTAATTCTGTATTTGAAGTGGAGATCTGTGGAGATGGGTGAGGGGAGTCTGACAAGAGTGAATGTCTGATAGGAGTGATTCAGAGGAGGAGCTCCTAAAAGGTTGATGTGTGGCTCTTCAGAGAGTCTCTGTCTTTCTCTGGTCGCTGAACTGAGGGTCCTCACCCTCAGCATAGCTTCTAGGTCCAGGTTCTACCAGACTTGCTCAAACCTGGTCTGCAAGAGGAGGAAAATTTGAACAACGCTCCACTTGTATCTTCAGAATAAAATGTTAGTGGGTGGCTGTTATGAATTTTTGTTCATATTATGGAATCATCTCCTCCTCAAATTCAAATGTTGAAGTCATAGCTCCTAATACCTCACAATGAGACTATATTTGGAGACAGGAACTTAAAAGAGGGAATGAAATTTAAGTAAGGTCATTGGGGTGGGTTCTAATCTGATATGACTGGTGTCCTTATAAGAAGAGATTAGGATAAAGGTGCACAGAGAGAGGACCACGGGAAGACATGGGCAGCCATCCACAAGTCAAGGGGAGAGGCCTCAAAAGAAGCCAACCTTCTAACACCTTGATCTCAGACTTCTAGCCTCCAGAACTGTGAGGAAATACATTTCCATTGTTTAAGCCACCCAGTCGGTGGTATTTGTTATGGTGCCCTAGTAAATCAATTCTTTCCGGGTAAAGAATCTGCCTGCCAATGCTGGTGACACAGGTTCAGTCCTTGGCTTGGGGAGATACCCTGGAGAAAGAAATGGCAACCCATTCCAGTATTGTTACCTGGGAATCCCATGGACAGACTACTTGAGACTTGAGACTACTTGTTACTTGAGACTACTTGTTACTCGAGACTCCCATGGAGTCTCAAGAGTTGGACTTAGTGACTGAACAACAACAAAGTAATCAAAACACTGGGTCTTGTGCTCCTTATTCTTCTGGCAGCTATGAGCTGTGTTGAATGTCTAGGTGTTCTATGGACATTTTGTGTGTGTGTGTGCAGTTTTTAGTGAGCATTTGAAAGATATTGTCCTTCTCCCCCATCAAGTCTTACCATAGACTTTGTATTTCACTTTTTTATTCCTTGCAATCTTTTCTTCTTGGTTTAGTGGGAAACTCTGGGAATGGGAGTTAGGAGACTGAAGCGCCAGCTCCTGGAAAATGGTGATCAAGTTGTGTGACCTTGTTAGTTTTATGCCGTCTCCTAGGGCCTTGCACTCCTGGCCCATAAAACTGAAGTTGCTCCCAGCTCTGCCAGGCACTAAAAAGAACACACCATTTACCTCACACTGGGAGTGAGCTCTATCTCTTTTCAGGTTGCCCATTTCTTTCATTCATAAAGTGGCTAGAAAATGCATTCTTGCTAATATCTGCTGGGGAGGCCATCGGAATTAGAGTCCATATGTGCTCACAAGTGAACAAGGAAGAATGGTTTTGATTCCAGAGATTAGATCTGAAATTCTAGAGCTGTAAGTTAAATTCTCAGGGCTACCTCTGACTTGCTTTCTTCAATGAGGCAAGTTGATGAATTCCTCTTTGCTTCAACATAGGCAATGGTTGAGGTAAAATCAGATGTTGTTTGAAAATGGGATGACCACGGGGATGAAAATTGTGCAAAACTGGACTAATGAGCTACAAGTCCTGTGAACTTGGCACCTATTCTAGGGTAGCTTTTACCATTTTGGTAGCCTGACTTAGCCTATGGTTTGGGGTTGAGTCTGGTCCAAAGGAAGTATGGACCTTCCTTCTTTTCCCTTCTCCAGGTGTGGGCTACTCAGTTCAACCTCGGAGTGCTTTGTCAGCTTACCTGTTGTAACATGTACGGACCCTGTGTGTGTCATTGTGGCACACACCTTGGGCCCATCCTAGGCATTACTCACCTGAAATTGGAGGCCACTAACCGTCTTCCTCATGAGTGCCTAGTGGCTTCCTGTTTTCCCGTGTGCCTTCCTATAATTCTCATTAGTTCATGCAGCTTCATACATGTAAAGACTTCCTAAGTATTCAGAACCATGAGGGTACACAGAGCCACATACAAAAGGATTACATGACCCAGTCCAAGACTCCAGGGAGCTTACAGTTTTCCTGGGAGGATAAGATACTTACATGAAACAATCAGAACAGTCAAGATGTAAGAGCTATAGTCTTTTGGGGGGCTGAATAGAGGCTCCAGTTCTTATGTAGGTGATCAATCGGTAAGTTCCAAGACTGGTAAGGATGGAGAGAGATCTGAGGTGACTGCAATACTGGGGAAGGACTTCAGAGAGAAGATGTGAGCCCTGATCTGTCGTTGGTATTTTTAGGTGGGACAGGTGATACAAAGTTTATCTGGATATATTTCAAGCCCTGGAGGATCAGGAAGAATTCCCTAGACTCTGATAGAAGTGAGACATTAGGTTGAGGGAGAGAGCTCTTAGAAGAGGTAAGAATTAATAGAGAGATGGGGCAGAGATGGAAAGTGGACTTGAAAGAACAGCTTGTTTGATTTGGACTGTGTGAGATGGTTTCCAAACAAACATCTCTCCCCCTGTTTCTCCATCTCATGCCTTTTTCAGTTTCCAGACTCTGACGTCATGCCTCAGTGCAGCTGCCGTTATGTATCTTTTCCTTTCCGCTTGACCTCCCTCTGCTAAAGCACCACTTTCTTGGCACCCAAGATGGAGTGCACTGCCAGTGGAGCAGATGAGAGATTGATTTTGGACTGTCAGCCCTGACGGAAAGCGGAGGGCTATTGCATGCCTTGGGGAACGGAGGCAGCCGCTAGAAAGTGGTGTGAGGAGGCTCTTCTGAGAGGGTGGAATTTGGATGCCTAGAAAACACTTCTCTAGAAAATGGACATTGGTAGACCTCATTCCTTCATGACTCAGTCAGGACCATGACCCCTTTAGATGGAGTCCCAGGATCATTCCCCTCCAGTGGGGCAGGGAGGGCACTGTTCTGGGAGTGAGTCAGTGTGATGGTTGACCTGGTGAGGTCTGAGGACTGAAGAGAAGAGAGGGAGGCTGGATAGGGCAACAGCTTCCCTCAAGCTAACATAGGAAACTGGATTTCTAATGGCAGAGAGCAGAGTTTCTTTTTACCCTGACAGGAGAACCATTTCTTTGAAAGATGGCAAGAGCTATAGTACCACTGTCATTTAAAATATCATCAGGAAGAAATCTGGGTGGGCCTTGATCCTTCCTGAGTGGAGTAATGGACACATGACCTAATAAGAGTTTCATTAAGATGATTAATGATTATCTCAGGGGCCTTAGAAATGGTACCTTCCTAGAGCTCTAGAACACTCTTGAAAATTATTTCACCTATGCTCATATCTTCCCAAGATAGATGAGAGAAGGGGAGGGCAGGCCCATAGAGGGATAAGCACAAGTTGATCAAAAACATGATTTCCTTCCATTATACTGTGTCTACCTGCATTATTCTTGGGTGGTTAAGGTTTGCTAAGACTGGTCACCACTTTAGTTGTTCTGAACTGACTCTGATTGTACATCAGGAAGAGAGGACCTCTGTGAACCAGTCAACTCAAAAAGTCAGTTTTATTGCTTACTAGCATATCACTGAACAATGCAGAAGTGACAGAATTTGGCCTGGATGTCTTTCCTGGTAGAGTTTTGATATAGGGAAAAAAAAAGCAGTTCACTTATTTTGTGAGCTTGTGGAGGCAAGATGACTTGGGGGTCAAGAACAGAGGCTTTCAGCACACCTGATTCACATCTGTGCCCCTTGCTTAACAACTGTATGCTCTAGGCCACGCAGCTTCTTCAAGCCTCAGTTCCTTCATCAAGAAGATAAGAATAATACTCCAAATCTAACACACACTTTAAAAACTTGATGACACAATATATGCATGGCATATGCATGGTGATCAATCAGTAAATGATACAGCCAATAGTAACTGTTATTGCTTATAGCTAAGATTTGGATAAAAAAGATATTTGGTAGATTTAATGAGATGGGCCATTTGGCAATTTATTATAATACTTGTTAGGGGCTTCCCTGACATCTCAGTTGGTAAAGAATCCACCTGCAATGAGGGAGACCTGGGTTCGATCTCTGGGTTGGGAAGATCCCCTGAAGACGGGAAAGTCTACCCATTCCACTATTCTGGCCTAGAGAATTCCATGGACTGTATAGTACATGGTGTTGCAGAGTCGACACGACTGAGCGACTTTCACTTTCCTAACGCTTGTTACTAAAAGTGAACAAATAGGGACTTCCCTGGTGTTCCAGTGGTTAGTAATCTGCCTTGCAATGCAGGGGATGAGGGTTTGATCCCTGGTCAGGGAACTCAGATCCCAGTGTGTGTGTGCCCTTCTGCTTAGTCGTGTCCAACTCTTTGTGACCCCATGGACTGTAGACTGCCAGGCTTCTCTGTGCATGGAATTTTCTAGGCAAGAATACTGGAGTGGGTTGCCATTTCTTCCTCCAGGGGATCTTCCTGACCTAGGGATTGAACCTGCTTCTCCTGCATCTACTGATCTTCCCGACCTAGGGATCAAACCTGCTCCTCCTGCATCTACTGCATTGGCAGGCAGATTCTCTACCACTGTGCCACCTGGGAAGTCCACAAGATCCTACAAGTCCCAGGGCAGCTAAGCCCACACACCACAACCCCACACTCCAGAACCTGTGTGCCACAACTAGAGAGTCCTGTGTGCTGCAATGGGAGATCTTGCATGCCCCAACTAAGACCTGAGGTCCAAAAAAAAAAAAGAAAAAAAAGCAAACAAAAATCAAAAACTCTAGTAGTTATATGAGTAGTGGGGATGCCCTTGAACTCCCTGCCCCCGGCCCACCCCATGCTGGCCACACCTGACAATAACCTCTGACCACTGGGCAGCTGACTGAGTCTAGCTACCTGGCTTTCCCCACCCCATGACCAATAAGAGTACAGCGCCCTTTGCCTTGCTGGTCGCTAACTCGAAGGTCCAAACTGGAGATTATGATATACACAAAGAATATTTACTGATTAACTGCCATATGCCAGATGCTACTGTAGGAGCTGGGAATCTTGCCATGATTAATCAATTCCTTGTGAACATACCTGGAAGTACTTGCAACAATTAAAAGAACAAGGTCATTGCTAGTGGTGATGAGGGCTGTGAAGACATAGCAAAGAAAGTGGCTTTTAAGGCCACTGGGGCTAATTCCATTGTGCCTACTTATGCACACATGGGACTCCGGGGCAAAACTGACCTCTGAGCCCCAAAGGCCCCCAGATCCTCTGAAATACAGAGCACCACTAACTGTGGGAGAGCCTTGGAAAATCTTTTCCCCTCCTCTTGGGATCATATTAACAGCACTTATATCCTAAAGGGCCCCTTTGCCATAAAATTTATATGTTTCCACCCAACTCGGTGCTTTCCTGTCTCTCCCAGTTGCTTGGGTCTCTGTGCTATTTGAAGGCTTAAAAATGTGTGGAGTCCTTGGGATTACATGTTTCTTAGTCAAACAGAAATATGTTCCCTCTTTTTCTCCTCCGGGCAGAAAAATATCTCTGGAAACATACACCAACTGATGCCAAATGCCTGGGAGTCAGGAAGAGTGATACCTGCCAAGACTTTAAAGTTGGGTTTTTATCCAAAGTGAAAATTAGGGAGCTGGCTTTCCTCAGCTTTGGACACAGGAAGCTGAGCGGGCCCTGAACTAGAGGTCAGCGGAGCTCAAGTTCTTTGGAAGTTATTAGTCACCTGACACTGGGCAAATTTCTGAGCATCTCTGGGGCTACTTATCTTTGAAATAAGTCAGTCCGAGAGTTGTTGTGGGGGTAAAACGAGGTAATGGCTAACCCCCAGTGCCTCAGCTGTGAAGCCAGCAGGCTAGTGGCAGACAAGGGATCAGCTGGAGGCGTGGGCTAGGGCTGGAGGAATGGAGAGGTGGGTGGTATCCGGGATGTCTGTATCTGAGAGGGCACAGCCAGCCTCTGCCAGTATCCACCGGGCTGGTGGAGGTGAGGCCAGGGGGGTTTCTGAGCAGAACCCCAGTTCTAGGGCTTAGTTCTCGAGTGCAGAAAACAAAAGCAGGGCATTAACCAGCAGCCGAGGGTAAAGGTAGAATGTGCCAGGCTCCTGAAGGCGGGGAGTGGTGCATGATAGGCAGGGAGTCAGGCCCAGGTGATGTGTGTTGGGGCTCTGTTTTATCCTCCTCAGGGGGATACCCAGAAACCCAAAGCAGAAAGTGGGTTGTTGGCCTGAGGGCTCTGTTTGGGCTTACAGGGAAGACTGCAGTGACCCCCTGGACTGTAGCCCGCCAGGCTCCTCTGACTATGGGATTTCCCAGGCAAGAATGCTGGAGTGGGTTGCCATCTCCTCCTCCAGTGGATCTTACTGACCCAGGGATCGAAACTGCGTCTCCTGCAGTTCCTGCATTGGCAGGCAGATTCTTTACCACTGAGCCACCAGGGAAGCCCAATATACCCCAGGTCTGGTTAAATCAGCTCAGGACCTGAGGCTATGCTCGCAGGCCTTTAGGAACTATGGCCAACGAGGGACCAGTGCATGTTGAATAATGAGATGTGGGGGACATGACACGAATATGGTAATAGTAGTTTACATTACTGAGTTCATTCAATGTGCTGAGCACTATGTTCAGTGCCTTATATGCATCAGCTGATTAAAATTGTATTTAATCTTCCTACTAATCCTGTGAGATATCTCCCATTTTGCAGATGGATAAATTGAGGCACAAAAAGTTAAATAACTTGCCTCAGGGTTGTAGCGGTGGAGCTGGGATTTGAAACCAACTTTCTCTTATCCCAGAGCCTGTGCTCTTATTTTGATTTTACTAAGTGATAAAAACAAATAACAACAAAATCACCACAATGATAATAGCAGCAGTGGTTGTAGGGCTCTGCCATGTTCCGTGTAAGCATTGATTCCATCTGGTTCTCATATGACCGGTGACATTGATGGAGTTTCTATTCTACAGATGAGAAAAATGGGACCCAGGGAGTTAACTTGCCAAAGGTCACACAGCGGTAAGAGGTACAGTCCAAACTAAAACCCAGGGCTGTCCTAAACCTCAGGCTGTCTCCTCAGCCGCTGGGGCCTGGACTGTGATCTCCACGTTCCTTGACAAATGTGTTCTTGACGTGACAAGCTCGTTCACAACAAACTAATGGCACACAAGAAATGAAAGGCCTGCGTGTCTAGTCCTAAGACAAGGATTCTTTTCCTTTCACCCTTCCCTCGAGGACCACTACCTTTGTGACCCTCCTTGCCCACTACCTAATTTGGGCATTGGAAAACTTTTGGAAAACACATTCTCTTTCTCAGGCTGAAAGTTGAAATTAAAGCAGGAGAGACTTCTGCTGAGAACAAGGAAACACTTGTCTGTAAGGAGCATAAAATTCTTTGAGTGAGAACTAGGTAGGGGTGTAGGGGAATCTTTGAACTTTCATTGCAATTTTTCTGTAAGCCTAAAACTATTCTAAAAAATAAAGTTTATTTATGGAAAAAGGAATGTGAAAGCACAGTATCTGAAGACACGCACAGTTATTGCACGGAAGAGGAAATATACATATAACTAATAAATACAAGGTAAGGCTCAGCATCACCAGTATTGGGGGATGTGTAAAGCCACTCTACCAAGGATTTAATCCTCCACTAGATGGCCGAGAGGGCTTCCCAGGTGGATCCAGTGGTAAAGAATCTGCCTGCCAATGCAGGAGACAAAAGAGACGCAGTTTCTTTCCCTGGGTCAGGAAGATCCCCTGGAAAAGGGTGTGGCAACGCACCCCAGTATTCTTGCCTGGAAAATCCCATAGACAGAGGAGCATGGTGGGCTATAGTCCATGGAGTTGCACAGAGTCAGACACTACTGAAGTGACTTAGCACGCAGATGGGCAAAAATAAAGAAATCTGACAATGCCTAGTATTGGAAAACAATTATTTGGCATTCTTTTGTAAAGCTGAATATTTGCATGTACATACATCTGAGAGAAACTCTAGGTACATGGTCACCGGGAGGCACAAGATAGCTCACAGCAGCACTAGGTATGATAGCAAAGAACTGGAGACAACCTGGGCAACCATCATGGAGAAAATGGGCAGATAAGTAGTGCTGTGTTCACATGACGGGCTGTCACTGAGCAGTGAAAATGGGTGGACTGTAATCACCGTGTATACATATTAGTAAAATATGTTGGGATAAAAAGAAAGTCATGAAGACTTTATATACAATATGATATCTTTTTCTAAAGGTCTTGCTGTTGGGTCGCTAAGTCGTGTCCAACTCTGCAGCCCATGAGGCTGCAGCATGCCAGGCTTCCCTGTCCTTCACCATCTCCTGGAGTTTGCTCAAATTCAGGTCCATTGAATCGGTGATGTCATCCAACCACTTCATCCTCTGCTGCCCTTTGCCGCCTTCCTGAGTTTTCCAGGTGGCACTAGTGGTAAAGAATCCACCTACCAATGCAGGAGACACAGGATATGCGGGTTCAATCTCTGGGTCAATAAGATCCCCTGGAGTAGGAAATGGCAATTCACTTCAGTATTCTTGCCTGGAAAACCCCATGACCAGAGGGACCTGGCAGGCTACAGTCCATGGGGCTGCACAGAGTCAGACTTGACTCAACGACTAAGCACTGCTCACAAGTCTAAAGGTGAAGAGTAAGCAAAATTAGACAATATATTGTTTTGGTCTGAATAGTTCTAAGATGGGCTTCCCTGGTAGCTCAGCTGTTAAAGAACCCGCCTGTAATGCAGGAGACCTCAGTTCGATTCCTGAGTCAGGAAGATCCCCTGGAGAAGGGAGAGGTTACCCACACCAGTATTCTTGGGCTTCCCTGGTGGCTCAGATGGTAAAGAATCTGCCTGTAATGCAGGAGACCTGGGTTCGATCCCTTGGTTGGGAGGATCCCTTGGAGGAGCGCATGGCAACCCACTCCAGTATTCTTGCCTGGAGAATCCTCATGGACTGAGGAGCCTGGTGGGCTGCAGTCCATGGGGTCGCAAGAGTCGGACACGACTGACCGACTAGCACAGCACAGCTCTGTGATAAATTATACGCATGTCAATAAAAGGGTGATGAAAACAAACTGAAGCTAGTGCTTGCTCTTGGGAGCAGGGTGGGGGAGCAGGGTTTGGGGATGAGAAAGAGCACATAGGTATACACAAGTATTGGTAACATTTTAGATCTTAGAGTTGGATGCTATACTCTGGGTATTCATTATATAATACGGTAAATAAAACAGGGACATCCATGAACGAATGGTAAAAATTATAAACCAATGCTGGGCACCAAGATAGTCTCCCTCCAAAAAGAAAAAAAAGAGGAAGATAAATTCTTAATTTTTTTTATAATAAAAACTTATAAAAAGAGGCAAATGTAAATTAAATGTTACAAAGTGATAAAAATGAAGCAAATGGAAATACCAGTAAATCAGTAAATGAAGTAGAAAGCCCTCAGACCTTCAACTGTATTTTTGCTTTTCCTGTGTGACAAACACGGGAAGTCAAATCAGTGGGGATCAGTTGCCACTAATGATGCTACTGTGGCCGTGGTCCCCCGCACTGTGAGAGGGAAAGGTGCTGGTCTCTCAGGATTAGTGTCAAAGTGAGCACTGCCTCCACACGTCAGGGCTTCCAGTGTTCCTGCTCTCTAGTGGCACAGACACTTAGCCCATAAACACCCACCCAGACGCAAAGCTCTCTTCTCAAAGCAAGCCTGAAGCACCAAGATCACTGGTAAAGGATGCTAACATCAGCCTGGGTTATTCTCAGCATGAGCCATCTTCTCAGATGCCTTGGCTCTGGTCTTGTGCCCAGGGAACCAGTGCACACACCTCTCTCCCTTATGGGGCAGGTGACCATGTTGGCCTCTTTTAGCAGTTGGGACCCTCCAATCAATTAAACAGTTGTCATAACTTTGAATGTTAAAGGAAAGTGGTCAAGGTATTGATATCCTTCTTTTCAGAAAGCTCCTTGACCTTTTGTCAAGTTTGCCCACTTAATCTCTCATAAATTTTAAGTTCCTTTTTTAATAAGTATGGGCAGGAGGAGATGGGTATGACAGAGCATAAGATGGTTGGATGGCATCACCAACTCGATGGACATGAGGTTGAGCAAGCTCTGGGAGTTGGTGATGGACGGAGGAGCATGAAAGGCTACAGTTCATGGTGTTGCAAAGAGTTGGACATGACTGAGTGACTGAACTGAACTGGGGGATGGTCAACCTAATTCTAACTGTTTATAGAATTGAATCCAGGACTTTGCTAAGTAAAAAATAAAAGTAATCAGATGTACAAATAGATTAAAGTCTTTGTCCTTTGTCTCTCCAGAACTACGTGTGCCTTCTTGATTTATAGCCACCAAACAGAGAGAGGCCATTCAGTTCAGTTCAGTTCTGTCTGAACTGAACACGCTCAGTCGTGTCTGACTCTATGCGACCCCACGAATCACAGCACACCCAGGCCTCCCTGTCCATCACAAACTCCCGCAGTTTACTCAAACTCATGCCCATCGAGTTGGTGATGCCATCCAGCCATCTCATCCTCTGTCATCCCCTTCTCCTCCTGCCCCCAATCCCTCCCAGCATTAGGGTCTTTTCCAGTGAGTCAACTCTTTGCATGAGGTGGCCAAAGTATTGGAGTTTCAAGCTTCAGCTGCAGTCCTTCAATGAACACCCAGGACTGATCTCCTTTAGGATGGACTGGTTGGATCTCCTGGCAGTCACGGGACCTCAAGAGTCTTCTCCAACCACGAACAGTTTCAAAAGCATCAATTCTTCAGCAATCAGCTTCTTCACAGTCCAACTCTCACATCCATATATGACATGGAAAAACATAGCCTTGCCAGACCTGGACCTTTGTTGGCAAAGTAATGTGTCTGCTTTTTAATATGCTATCTAGGTTGGTCATAACTTTCCTTCCAAGGAGTAAGCGTCTTTTAATTTCATGGCTGCAATCACCATCTGCAGTGATTTTGGAGCCCAAAAAAATAAGACTTCTGCAAATGGATGTCTGCTTGAAGATTTCTTGTGGTTTTCATTGTTACAAACAGAGAAGATTTAATAGCTTTTAAATCATCAAGTTTCTGGTTAAAAAACAGATACATTAGAGTTTGAATTCACTGGGCACCATCCTACTACAAGGTGAAAGAAGAAAAAAAAAAAAAAAAATAGAAGTCGCTATGCTAGAGCATATTTTCCAAAGGGAGCACTATGCTATTCCACTTTACTTTGTAAGCACCTAGTATGATGTGAACTTGACACTTCTCCATTGAGGGCTGGGGTCTCTGCTTCATCCCCTTGAGTCTGTGTGGGCCTGTGACTAGGGTGGCTGATGGTGTGTTTTAGTCACTAAGTCCCACTCTTTGCGACCCTATGGACCCCATGGCCCACCAGGCTCCTCTGTCCATGGGATTTTCCCAGCAAGAAGGTTGAAGTGGGTTGCTCTTCCCTTCTTCAGGGCATCTTCCTGACTCAGGGATCAAACCTGTGTCTCCTACATTGCAGGCAGATTCTTTACCATGGAGCCACCTAGTGAGACTATATGATTACCAAGGCTAAGTCAGTCACAAGGTCGGATATAGATCTTCCTGTCTTTCTCAGGATACTCTTGCTCGGAACCCAGCCACCAAGATGTGAGGAAGCCAAACTGCCACAGAAGAGGCCATGGTCACAAGGTGCTCTGGTCACAGCCACAGTGAAAGACCCAGCTGGCAACAACTGACAGATATGTGCGTGAACATGCCTTCAGATTATTCCAGCCTCCAGGCTTTGAACCATTGCAGCTGATACTGAGTAGAGCAGAGAATGCGCTTTGCTGAACTCTGCCCATGTTGCAGACTTGTGAACAAAATAAATAATATATATATATATTTAATGAAAAAAAAATTTTTTAAGTTTTAATTGAAGTATAGTTATTTTATAGTGTAGTGTTAGCTTCTGGTGTGCAGCAAAGTGATTCAGTTATACACACACATATATATGTATTCCTTTTTTTAAACTTTTTATTTTGTATTGGGGTATAGTTGATTAGGGCTTCCCAGGTGGCGCTAGTGGTAAAGAACCCACCTGCCAGTGCAGAAGACATAAGACATGAGATTCGGGTTTCATCTCTGGGTCAAGATGATCTCCTGGAGGACGGCATGGCAACCCACTCCAGTATTCTTGCCTGGAGAATCCAATGACAGAGGAGACTGGCAGGCTCCAGTTCACAGGATTGTGAAGTCGGACATAACTGAAGCAACTTCACACACACACATAGACATCGTTGATTAACAATGTTGTATTAGTTTCAAATATACAGCAAAGATTTAATTATACACATACATGTATTTATTCTTTTTTATTATGGTTTATTACTGAATATTAAATATAGGTCCCCATGCTAAACAGTAGGACCTTGTTAATTTCTTTTTTTTTTTTTCTGTCTGCTCCACATGGCTTGCAGCATCTTAGTTTCCCGACCTGGTCCATGGCAGTGAAATCATGAAGTCCTAACCACTGGACTACCAGAGAATCCTCTTATCTCTTTAAAAAAATGTTTTAAAACACTAAGTTTCGGGTGGTTGGTTGTGCTACCAATGCCTTGGCCACTTCCCTGTCCTTCTCTAATTGGATGGTTCATTAGTATCCAACAAGTTTATTCTCCCACCTCCTGCTAGAAACAGTTGCCCCTTCTAGCTTTCCAAGATCTGCTCTCTACTGGTGTGCTTTAAAACCTGCAGGCAATCCCTTCCCAGCCCCTTTGGTCTCATCCGCATATTACCCACTGTCACCAGTAGGCTGTTGGCTCCCTAATTTATATCTTCAGCTTTGACCTCATCACTGAACTCTAGATGCAAATATACAAACACATAAAAGAAGTCCTCACCAAGATATCTATAAATCATAGCGAATGTTAACTTTCCCAAACAGAACTAAGGACTCCTCCCCAAGCCGAATCTTCTCCAGTGTTTCCTATCTTCAGCTCAAGCTGAAAATCGAGGCGTCATTCTGGATTCCTCCTTCCCCCTCATCCCTCTGCCTCTAAACTGTCAGTAAACCCTGTCAGCGTTACCTTCATGCCACAGTTTCAGATACGGCCCTGAGCGCTACCTCTCCTGCAGCATCTTTGTCTAGCCATCATCCCTCACATGGACATCTGCTGTGGATTTCTGCCAGCATTTTCTAATTTCACTCTTATTTTCCTTCAATCTTTTTACAACTGTCAGAGTACTTTTTTTTAATGTAAATCATCATGTCATTCCACTTCCTGAAATCTCTTAATACTTTCCCATTGACTTAGAATAAAATCCAAAGTCCAGTAGGGGTTGTAAGACCCGATACCAACTGACCTCTGCCTGTCAAGCCACTCCTATTCTGTAACCTGTACCAAAGTCCCCACCCCTACCACCATGCTGCTGCTACATCCGTCTTTTCTTCTCTTAGTTTATTTATTTTTTAAAAATTGATTAATTTACTTTTGGTTGTGCTGGGTCTTCATCGCCTGTGTACGGGCTTTCTCTAGTTGGAGTGAGCAGGGGCTATTCTATAGTTGTGGTGCACAGGCTTCTCATTGTGGCGGCTTCTCTGGTTGCAGAGCACAGGCCCTAGGCACACAGGCTCCAGTAGTTGTGGCTCACCAGCTTAGTTGCCAGTGGCCTGAGGAATCCTCCCAGACCAAGGATTGAACCAGTGTCCCTTGCATTGCAAGGCAGACTCGTATCCACAGTACTACCAGGGAAGCCCCTTAGTTTACTTTTTTTTAAACTTTTGTTAAGTTACAATTTTTTTTTTTTTTTTGCCACAGGTGGGATCTTAGTTCTCCTACCAGAGATCAAGCCATGCTCCCTGCAGTGGAAATGGTCTGAACCACTGGACTGACAGGGAATTCCCTTCTCTTAGCTTCTTGAACATTCCCTTTGTTATCATGTCAGGGTCTTATTGCATTGCTGATGTCTTCCTGTTTTCACCTTTCTCAATCTGCACTTATTATGTTTATTGCTTTGTTTACTTGTTTTGGGTTTATTTCTCTTCTCCAAATATAGATGCTCCAAGTGGGCAAGGATCTTTAGTTTCTGCTTACTTCTGTTTTTCCCCAACATCCAGGATTATGACTGGAACATGGGAGGCTCTCAATAAATATTCATTAAGATTCATTTGAATGAGTGAATATGTGAATGTGCGTTGGGGTCTCAAATAAAGATCATAATGGTGTCAATTCAAATCTATCAATCTCTTTTATGTGCCAGGCTCTGTGCATTCTTTCTTTTGCATTAAATCCTCACTACAACCCTATGAGGTGGGAACTGTTATCATATGCATTTAACAGATGAGGAGACTGACTTCAAGAAGTTACATGACTTGGCCAGGCTTTGCAGCTGTTTAGTGGCAGGTCCAGGGTTCAAACTCAGACCTTTCTGACTCCCAGGCTCACAAGCACTGCCTGTCAGCAGCACCCGTGAGATTCATACTCTAATCTTGGCTGGTAGCGGACACACGTGGGGCCAGTTTCAGAAAATCTTCTTTGAAGGGTAGCCAGGGGCACTTTGGGGGAACTCAACAACAGTGAAAAGGTGAAAGTGAAAATGTTAGTCGTTCAGTCACGTCTGACTCTTTGAGACCCCGTGGACCGCAGTCTACCAGGCTCCTCTGTCCATGGGATTTCCCAGGCAAGAATACTGGAGTGGGAAGCCATTCCCTTCTCCAGGGGATCTTCCCAACCCAGGAATCAAACCCAGGTCTCCTGCATTGCAGGCAGATTCTTTACTGTCTGAAGCACCAGGGAAGCCCACAATAACAGGTATTAAAAAGAACACAGATGAACAAAAACAACTCCCCCACCTTTCTGTTTCTGGTGTTTTCTCTGGCTGGCCTGGCTGGGGATGGGAGCGGAGTGGCAGAGGAGGGCAGGAGAGATGGAAGCCTTGGGGAGTTGGTGAGGGGTATTGGTGGTTGTGGCAGGGATTCTCTGGCCCCACCCAAGACATTGATCTCTACATTTTACAGCTGCATTTCTGAAGTTTTTCTTGAATCTGGCTTCTCCTCTGTGAAGAACCCATATATATCACAACCCATATATCACATCTCATTCTGAATAATGCTCCTTGTTCCTGCCTCCTTCTAGAACTCAGCATCATACCCAGCCAGGGCTTTCTTCTGAAGTGCTCCTGAAAAGCCCTGATGGTTTCCTCTGGTCCCGGTGACCCACCATTCCCAAGAGGCTCCAGTTCCCTTCTTAAGCCTCCATTCCTGCCCACCCTGGGCATCCCTCTTCCCCGATTCATCACATCCATCTTATTCTCTTTTCAGTCACTGTATCTTTATAAATGCTCCATCCTCTGCACAAAATGCCTTCTATCAGCTGAGAAGGAATTCTCTAAGATCAGCACTCAGAGTCCTGGAGACCTCCCGCAGAGCTGCCCTGAGTGTTGTAGGGCCCTGGCTTAATTTGGCTGCCTCTTCCCCAGTCTATGGGCTTCCCCTGTGGCTCAGCTGGTAAAAAATCTGCCTGCAATGTGGGAGACTCGGGTTTGATCCCTCCGCTGGGAAGATCCCCTGGAGAAGGGAAAGGCTACCCACCCCAGTATTCTGGCCTGGAGAATTGCCTGGACTTTATAGTCCATGGGGTCGCAAAGAGTTGTACATGACTGAGCAACTTTCACTTTCCCCAGTTTATGGGCTCCTTTGGGAAGCTAATTCATTATTGTATTATTTTTTTCTAAAATTTTTATTTTATATTGGAGTACAGTTGATTTACAATGCTGTGTTAGTTTCAGGAGTACAGCCAAGTGATTCAGTTATATATGTACACATCCATTCTTTTTCAGATTTTTTCCCCATATAGGTTATTATAGAGTATTAAGTAGAGTTCCCTGTGCTATACAGTACGTCCTTGTTGATTATCTATTTTATATATAGTAATATGTTATGTTATGGAGAAGGAAATGGCAACCTACTCCAGTATTCTTGCCTGGAAAATCCTAGGGACAGAGGAGCCTGGAAGGCTACAGTCCATGGAGTCGCAAGAGTCAGATATGACTTAGTGACTAACCCGCCACCATCACCAACGTGTTATGTTAATCCCAAACTCCTAATTTATCCCTCCCTTATCATTGTATTCTTGAAGTCTGTAGTGCATGGTAGTGTCGGTGCTTAGTAAGTATATTCTGAGTGAGTGATTGAAGGAGAGAAAGCTTGTGCTTTGCCTTTTTCAACTACACGCCAAGGAGAAGGGATGCCTCTGGTGCTGGGGAGGACGATGGTGTCTACACCAGCCCTGAGTGAGGCAGACACCGGACTGTTGTTTGCAACCTCTCAGGTAAAGGAAAGCAAGCCAGTGCATGGCAGTTAGGGTGAGACACTGTGTTTTCTCTGTCAACAGTTGGCAGGAGATATGGGAGAGCTCTGGTGATGAGGAACTCAGCCTGGGAAACCTCAGGAACGCACCTGTACACAGGTGAGGTCATTTGACTGTACACCTGTGAAAATGAACGGTAGGGGTGAACCGCAGCTGGCTTTCCACCTCTTCTTGCCCTGCTCCACCCCAGCATGGTGCTCGGGTCCTGCACCCAAAACACCTGCCTGAGGGTGGGTGATGGTGTTTGCTTAGAGAAAGCTCCAGAAACCGGCCTGACTTTGGCAAACAAGCCTCTAGCAGGGGTTCTCAAACTTGACTGCACTGGGCAATCACCTGGGAGCTTTTGAAAGACACAGATGCCTGGGCCCATCCCTGAAGATTTTCCTTTAATTGGTCTGGGTGGGGACCAAGACCGGTATTTTAAAAAAGCTCCTCAGGTGATTCTAATGTGCAACCAGTCTGAGAACCTTGTTGTAAATGAATTGGACAGAATGTTCCTTTCTTGCTCAGATGGGAGGAAGAGCCTTGTCTGGAAGGGGCTGAGAGCTGGCTCCTCTTGAAGCTCCAGGCCCCGCCCAATGCCTGAAGGCCCCAGCAGGACTTTTCCTGCAAGACAGGAGTCGACACTTAAACTGCAAAGGGCCAGGTAGTAAATATGTTGGGTGTCATGGACCATCTGGTGTGTGTCGTAGCTACCTTAACTCTGCTGCTGAAGTGGAAAAGCAGCCACAGATAATGTGTAAATGAATGAGCACAGCTGTGTTCCAAAGAAACTTCATCTATGGAACTGAAATGCGAATTTCATACAATTTTCTTGTTTGATTCTTTTTTCCAGCCATTTAAAAATGTGAAAACCATTCTTAGCTCATGCACTAGATACAAAAAGTGGTGGTATGGATTAGGCCTGCCAGCCCCCTGCTCTAAGAGATGAGTGGCAGCCACTCTTCACAGCTTGATGGATGGCAAACGCCCCCTCACCCCTTCCCGGCCCTGGGCCTCCCTCTCTCTCCATTGACAATGATCAGCAGCCAGCTCTCGTGACAAGGAGTGTCAGTCAGATGGGAATGCTACTTCAGTTACTGCTGCACCTCATCCGGAACAAAAGGTAAAGATAAACCTTAGGTTTTTAGCTCTTTGAGTCACGAATATTCTCCAAGTTGCTGAGGGCTCTGTAGCATGACTGTGAACAAACACCATTCCTTATGGCATGCTCAGAATGAGGAAGGAGGAAGCAGCCAGAGAGAAACTTAAATACTCTATGAGGGAGTGACTGGAGTGTCGTTGTCTCATTTACTTAACCCTACTTCCCTCACGAATTTAGAGTTTGGAGCAGATACTATTGGATGCTGCCCATGTCCTATCCATACTTCCTGCTGGTTCGCCTTCCACGTTCTCTGAGAGGCCCCATGTCCAGCTCCACAGGGTAAATCATGAATAGTCTAAGTCAAGAAATAGATACAGAAAAGATAGTCCCTCTTCTCCTTCTGGGCCATTGTCTTGTGTCCCCGTTGATGCCTGCATGTTGATGCCTGGAACTGTGGCAGCTATATTGGGATCATGAGGAGAGTTAGTCTGGCCAGGACACACCAAGGATGGTGAGCAGAAAGAGGGAAGCAAGTTGGATCCCTGATGACATTGTTAAGCCACTGGATGAACCAACTCTGGAGCTGCCCTCCTCTGGATTCCTAGTTATGTGCACTAAATATCTCTATTATTGAAAGTCATTTTAAGTTTGAGTTTCTGTTTCTTACATTAAGCATTAAAACTGAAAACATTAAAACTCATACAGAGGTCTGGAAAGATATATCCTCCACAACATCCAATACTGGACACATAATAGATTGACTAAGGGAATAATTTAAAATGCACACATCCAATTATTATCTAGCAAAGAGACTTATTATAAAGAAACTCCCTTGTAAAAAGTGTTGCCTCTTCCAGTGTCTCTAGCAGGATAGCTTTCTCTATATTACTTAAAGACTCATTGACATGTAATAGTAATCAGGAGGCCCAAGGTCCCTTTCATCTGAAGAGCATACAGCCCAGGAACTGACTTCCCACCCAGGCTGGTAAGCAAAACTTTGATGATCAACCCAGCATCTTCTGTGGATCTCATAATTCAGAGAGCAGGACTAATAAAATCAACATGTAATGAGTCAGTCTGATATTTGCAAAGTTGCCTTTGTAACTCAGGGTTCTATCTCATAGTTTGTAATGCAAATAATATCCTCCTTTCCTGTTCCAATTACTTTGGCTACTTAACAGATTACTCTGAAACCAAGTGATGTAAAACAATCATTTATTATGCTCCCAAGTGCTGTGAGTCAGGGGTTCAGATAGAGCACAGTGGGAAAGCCTTACCTCGGTGGGGCAGCTTGAAGCCTGGGACTAGAATCATCTGAAACATCAGTCGTTCACAGGTCTGGTTGTTGATGCCAGATAGATTGGAAGATCTGAGGGTTCTATAATTTCTCTCTATATATAGTCTCTCTATGTGGTCTTTTAAGGGCAGCTTCAGGGTATCTGGACTTCTTACATGTTGGCTTAGGACTCCTCAGGTGCAGGTCTGGAGAAAGACAGCTAGATGGAAATCACATTGACTTTTATGACCCAGCCTCAAAAGTTATGCAACATCACATCCCCTATTCTATTGCTTCAGGAGTACAAAGTTCTGCCCAAGTCCAAGTGGAGGGAATACAGATTCTACTTCTTGATGAAGGAGTGGCCACAACACTTTATATTCCATTCCATTGCAAGAAGAATATGTGGGATGGGGTTTGAACTGGTTCATGCACCAGCCTAAACCTTTAGGGCCTGTAGGGACTCTAGGATGTGAAGGCAGACAGATATGAAACTGGTCTGCCCTGAAGCTGAAACCCCTGCCAGCGGTGCAGGGTGTGTAAGATAATGATAGTGCTGCCCTTGGGTCGGTTTGCTCCAAAGGAGCTCAGATGGGTCCTTGATAACTCTGTTAGGGTTTCTGACTCACAGAAATGGATACAGATCTGTGTGACTCCAAGAGAGCTCAGCCTGGAGTCAGATCCAGAGGAAGCCTTGATGCTTGGTAACTGGAATCTTCTTACCTTTAAACTGTTGCCACAGATTTGAGCGGTTGTTAAGAGACCAAAAAATGAATCAACAGGCTGATGATGCCTGTGCCTGAATTTTTAGAGTCTGAGAAGCACTTCAAGCTACATGTTTTACTGACATTTTAAACAAGCATTTGAAGTTCATTTCAGCTCAGTAAGCAAACAATCAGTTACTACATGTACACAGAGGTGAGAGGAAGAGAGAACTGCCAAGTGGAGGATGCTGAGTGGTGGTGGGGATGCTGGGGTGACGGCGGGACTGGAACAGGGATGTTAGGGATGGTGGAGAAGCAGGAGCTGTCCCAGTGTGCTCTGAGGAGGTGGGTATGCACCCTGACCCTGCTTCCCACAGGGAGCAGAGAGCAGAAATGCAAACAGGTTACACCAAGTCAAGACTATATCCTAGAGTGAAAGAGCTGTGTATCTTGAGTAAAGAGGAGGAGGAATGTTCCTTTCATCAGCATCCCTTAACTGCAGGAATCCAAATCCTTTTCCAACAGCTTAAGCATTGCTGCAGTGAAACCAGCATCACCCCAAATCAGGGACCGGTAACAAGAAAATTTTCCATGTCCCAGGGAATGACAATACTGGAAAAAAAAGAAAAGAAGCAAGCAGTATAGATGGAGAATGAATTCCTAAAGGTGAAAAAGGTAAATAAATCAACTTAATCTGGAAGTCTCAAGAAGGATTGGTGCTCGGGCTCAGCTAAATGGGAGAGTAAGGTTGTCTAGGAGGTTTTGGAAACCAATTTCTAGTCCAATGCCCAGAGACATTGTTTAAGATGTGTTGAATAGGAAGGGTCCTTAAATGAGGAGCTGAACTGAATTTGCTTAGAGAATTTGACGGAATGTATCATTTCAAGACTCGCAGAACTAGTTTCCTATGAGAGTCAAGGACTAGGCCCCTGGGATTAAAATCCTGAAACAGGAAGAGCCAGTGAGCCATAGGCTTGGGCCCATGGTCACCCAGAATTTGACCCAGAGGACAGCACAGTATTTCTCTGGATTTTGGTACTTTAGGTTGGGGAGCAGACCCCCATATACTTGCTGCCGCAGCTGCTGAGTTGCTTCAGTCGTGTCTGCCTCTTCGCAACCCCATGGACTATAGCCCACCAGGCTCCTTTGTTCATGGGATTCTCCAGGCAAAAATACTGGAGTGGGCTGCTCTTTCCTCCTCCTGAGGATCTTCCTGACCGAGGGATCTAACTTGTGTCTCCTACGGCTCCTGAATTGAAGATAGATTCTTTGCCACTAGCCACTAGGGAAGCCACGAACGTCCTCTTCAGTCAGGATGGCTGATCCCAAGGAATTCAAAAGAAGAAAAGTGATGCCGCCTTGGGTACAGTGATGGTCCCCGGGAAATAAGTGACCACTGGGAGCTCTGTAGGAGAGAAAGGCTTGTCTTGAATCAGAAAGGAAGTTAAGGAGGGGTAAGTGATTGTCTGGTTAGGAGGGTGGTTCATCTCCATTATAGAATTGTGATCTCAAGCTGGAATGGCTTGAAAAATGTGGACCAAGTTATACATTTTTTTCATTCATTTGTGTAAATGCACATATAGCTATTGATACATGTAATTCTAGGCAATTTCTTTCCGAGTGCAGGGAAAGTCTTGGGCAACAATGTGCTTGCAACACCCTGTACTTCAGCTGCAGGGGCCGAGAAGGCAGTGAGGTATCTTGTGTGTGCCCTGCCCTGTATCACTGTGAACATCCTACTAGGAAGTTTCAGGCTTTTAGTCTTTAAGGTCTTGTCTGATGATACTCAGTGTCAGTGTGAGAAATCCAAAGTTTCCAAGTGTCTCCCCACTCCCCATCTTTTAAGACCTCCACTATAAAAATTAAACACTGGTTAGTGTGCAAGCTTGAGTCTGGTGCATTAGACCACTCGGCCATCCTGACAGTTTCACTGGTTAATGTTGAGCAAATCTTCTCTCTCAAACATTCTAATTTGGTTTACTTTAGTTGAGTGTTTCTCATCGCCTTTCTGTTTAAATGATCCATGGAAGTGGAAGTGAAAGCGTTAGTTGCTCAGTCGTGTCCAACTCTTTGCAACCCCATGGACTGTAGCCTATCAGGCTCCTCTGTCCAAGGAATTCTCCAGGCAAGAATACTGGAGTGGGAAGCCACTCCCTTCTCCAGGGAATCTTCCTGACCTAGGGATCGAACCTAGGTCTTCTGCACTGCAGGCAGATTACTGTTTGAGCCACCAGGGAAGCGTTAAATGATCCATATTTGATTTTAAAATGTGAAGGAGATTTTTGGTGACTGAGAAACTTCTAAGATCCTGTTCCCATTGAGTACTTCAGAGCAATGAGTGAAAAGAAACACCGGTGGGTCCTCAACTGTCAACTGTCCGTAGAAAGCGGTCCTGGCTCCACGTACAAGAGGAGAAGATGATCTGCCCACTGGAGTAGGCCAGTACCTAGCTCTGGGCCCTCAAATATGAAACTATAAGGTTCTGTCCTGTGAAAAATAAATGTCACCTTGATACTCGGGAGAGCTTAGAGAAAGGACAAAAGGCTCGGGAACAAACAAAGGAGGTGTTAGTAGGTTTCTCTGTTGTCAAGTGTAGGGATGATTTAAAAAAATTTTTTTAATAAATTCCCACAAAAAGGTAATACCCAATAACATCTTTACATATGTATTTTATACAGAATTCCAATAATATAAAGTAATGGATTGCTGAATATGTTCCAGCAGGTTTTCTCTATGCTTCACATATGTTAACTCTCTACAGTGTACAAGCTGTGAGACCTTGAGCAAGTTACTTCATCCCCTTGTGCCTCTGTATCTACATCTGTATAATGGGAGTAGTAATAGTAGCTCCCTTATAGGGTGGATATGAGGATTAAAAAGTAATGGCTACCATTTATTGACTTTTCTGACTTCTTACCACATGGCAGTTATTATTCCAAGTGCTTCATATGAATAAACTCATTTAAATATTTTGTTTGTATGTGTAAAGAAATATTTATTTTTTGAAAGTAGAATTGTACAGTATGTACTATTTTGTCATTTTAAATTGCATTAAATAAAACAACCTCGTTGAATAAAACAGCTGGGACATTTTGTCTGTGTCATTCAATGTTCTTATCACTTATCATTTTAATGACTTCTTAGAATGCTATAAAGCTGATAGCATAATTTATTCAACCAGTTCCCTTTTCATGGACATATATGTAGTTTTCAGCTTTCATCTACTATAATCATTTTGATGAACAACTTAATAGTTAAAATTTCTCTCATATTCATGATGGTTTCCTCAGAATAACTTTCTAGAAGTGGAATAGCTGCATATGCATTTTAAACAATGTCTAAGCCTTTGCCTGGAGAATCCCAGGGACAGAGGAGCCTGGTGGGTTACAGTCCATAGGGTCGCCAAGAGTCGGACATGACTGAAGTGATATCACACACACACACACACACACACACACACACACACACACACACACGACTTTCAGGCAAGCCTGTTTGCATTTCTGTCTCTACCAGCAGTTTGGGTGTAGAGGACTCTCGTGCCTCCTACCCTCCACTCTCACACCATGAGCAGCCTTCCGCCCCAAACAGTGAATTTGATGGTGGAAAATGTGTCTGCCTGTCATATTAATGTACATTTCTTCAGTTTTTGCAGAAGCTCCTCTTCACTTGAGTTGATCTTCACTTGGCAGTTATATTTTCATGTGACTCTCATACGACTTCCCTAGGATATATTCTTAGAAGTGAGGCTACTGAGTCAAGGGAATACCTATTTTATGGTTTTTATTATGGTGGCATATTGCTCCTCCAAGAAGGTTGTGCCAGATTACTTTCTCTGGTAGAGTAGGGGACTACTCATTTCCCCGCTCTATAACCAACATCCGGTATTACTGTTGTTGTTACTTTTATGTGTTTACAGATTCAGTTACGCAGTATGTCATGACCAGAGGTGGGAATATCAGGGAACAGATGTCAGCCCTAACAGGGTGTGGGGTACTGGAGGACCTCAGTGTGTTATACACCCCTTTAGTTGCAGGACATGGGGGTATGAAGCAGGTGCCACGGCAGCTGGTGGAGTGGAGAACCTAGGGGCTCTGGGTAGCCGCTCTTTATTAGCCAGTCTGGAGGTATAATGCTGCTTGAACAGAGAGTATGACTTTATCAGTTCTGCCTGCTGCATCCCACTCCTGGTCCTGGCCCTACAGTGCATCTTATTAATTATTTATGAGGTTGAATTTCATTTATTGCCTATTTGCATGTTTTTCCTTTTGTCAGTTGTATGCTAATTTTCTTTGCTCCTTTCTATTTTTTCTCATAGATTGGAACAGACATTTTATATATATACTGACTGCCATTTATGTTGAAAATATTTCCTCCACTTTGTTATGCAATGTTCAACCTTAGTTAAGGTGTTTTTTCCCCCTATGAAGAGATTTTAAATATTCAGTTCAGTTCAGTCACTCATTCATGTCTGACTCTTTGCAACCCCATGGACTGCAGCATGCCAGGCTTCCCTGTACATCACCAACTCTCGGAACTTGCTCAAACTCAAGTCCATTGAGTAGATGATACCATCTAACCATCTCATCTTCTGTCATCCTCTTCTCCTCAGGCCTTCAGTCTTTCCCAGCATCAGAGTCTTTTCAAATGAGTCAGTTCTTCCCATCAGGTGGCCAAAGTAAACTCAGCTTCAACATCAGTCCTTCCAATGAATATTCAGGACTGATTTCCTTTCAGATGGACTGGTTGGATCTCCTTGCTAGTCCAAGGGACTCTCAAGAGTCTTCTCCAACACCACAGTTCAAAAGCATCAATTCTTTAGTGCTCAGCTTTCTTTATGGTTCAACTCTCACATCCATACATTAAATACTAGTGTAGTTAAATTTATCAATCTTTTACCCTTTATGGTTTCTGCCTTTGGTATCATGGTAATAAAGCTTTTTTTCTTCACCAAGATTACATAAATGTGTATCTACTTTTCATTTCATCAGTTCATTTTATACCTTTAAATGTTTATGTTGATGCATGGTGTAAGGTATAGAGATAGTTTTCCCCCTTCCCCCAGTGGTTTCTCCAGGTGCCTCACACCATTGCCTTAAAATGACTTACTCTCACATATCTAATTTTTGTATGTACTTGGGTCTATTTCTGGACTTTCTGTTTTGTTGATTTGTCTGTCTATTTCTCTACCATACCACATTATTTTCAACCTTTCAGTGTTGTGGTCCATTTTAATACCCGATCAGTGGGTAGTTAATGAATCTCACTTTCAAATATTTCTTTGCTATTTATCTCTGTTATTTTCCAGTTGAACTTCCAAATCATGACGTCAAGTTTCAAGAAAATTCCATTTGTGTTTCAGCTGGTGTCCAAACAAACTTACAAATTATTTTGAAGGGACTGACCTCCTTCCAAAAATGCACCTTCTCATTCTGAGCAGCACTTCCAGTATGCCGTATTTCCTTGATTCTAAAACATCACCAAGTATGAGCCGCATCATTAATCTGATAACAGATTTTTGAAAGCCAAACATTATGTTCTATTCAGAATTTAATGATTCTTCTAAGTCATTCTTATCCATGGACAGTAATCACAGTGACAGGTCCCTCCCTCTGTACTCCCCAGTTTAAGCAATCAAGAAATTTATTATCTTACATATTTGGAAGTTCTGAGGTCAAACAAGCTTCAACGTTGGGTGATTCAGCTGGTCAACAATGTCATCAAGGTTGCAGCGCGGGTCCCTTTTACTGCTCTGCCTTTCTGATTGGACTGGCGCCCCCTTCAGGCTGCTGGATGAAGCGTTTCCAGCACTGCATCTCGGAAAAGAAACGGGCTGCCACTTTTTTTCTTAGGAATGAGGACTCTTACTAGAAGCCCCAAGGGTTTTTTTCCCTCATTGCAAGAACAGGGTCACCAGCCCAGTCTGAAACCAATCTCTGACTGGAGATGGTGGTGGTTGGTGGTCTCTGATTGGCACCATAATTGTTTAAGGCCAAACAGAATGTACCCTAGAGGTGATGGTGGTGGCTGGTCATAACTGGAGATCTTGGACCTTGATGACTAAGAAAATAAATGTGAGCGACAACAAAGAATACCTGCCTGTGAATTAACTTGCTTAATTTAGTTAAACTTTGTTTTGTTGAGTTAATATTGGGTTGGCCAGAAAGTTCCTTCAGGTTTTTCTGTATCATCTTAACAGAAAACGCGAACAAACTTTTTGGTCAAATCAATACTATTGTAAGTTAAAAATGTGTTCTGAAAATCAGCTGGGAGGTTTTTTTGTTGTTTTTTTCTACACTGGGCAGATTTGGGGATCTTAATTCCCAGACACTCTGGGGTAAGAACTTAAGAGTCCTAACAACCAGGAAATTCCCTGGGAGCTTTTGACAGATAGAAGCTCAGCACCTCATGGATAATTCTTCACATCCAGGTGACTCGATCCCTCCAACCTTTCCTAGCCTTGAAAATTTTGAGTCAATTCTGAGGGACTATTTAACTGAACTGCTTTGTACGTGACAGGAAAAGTTCTGTGTAACACAACTTTCTGCTTCAGAGTTTCATCATAATGTAATCTTTTTTCAAAGTTACATAAATTGGTAATTAGGGATATAGTCATAAAAGAGTAAATTGGACTAAAAAAGTATAAATACACAACTGAAACAAGAGTCAGATGAACAAATTCTATGCATGGAGTATTTCCCACATGCATGGCTAATAACCACAGCATTTTAATTTATTTCTGTGCCTGGTGACTGGTTAAGTTTCTTTTGACATTGATAGTAAGATGTACCTTGATTTCCGCAACATTAAAATGTGAAAAATTCTTCATTTTAGAATAGAGGTAGTAAAACAGAATGGTGATTTATATAATACTATGTTGGGACACAGAATTAAGCTTAAAGTCCATCTTAATAGTAAATGACTGAAAGTAATAGGACGCTAAGGTAAAATGTTACTAATGTACCAAGATAAGGTAAATTTACTAAAGTAAAATGTTAAGGTAATTTTTTTTAAGTTACAAAGCTACTTAAAAGTAAAGTTAAAATGTTTACTAAGGTAAAATGTTAAGTTTTGCACTTCATTAAAAAAAATCAGTATGATGTGGAAGATAACTTAGCAATTAAGTTATCTGAGGGATTTTGACAACATCAAGTTCAAGGTGAGCTATCGAATGTAATGGATAGTAGCAGGCTAACATTTCATATATTAATTTTTGTTTCACTCTGTGCATTTCCTTTTCTCTTGTTTACATTTAGGCAAGCAGTTTTCCAGAAAACCATAATCCTTTAGGAGAAGTCAGTCTAAGGAGCTCAGAGGGAGAAGGGGAATTCAGTGCAGAGTCACTCGGTAAACTTTCCCAAGCTAGAAATTTTTTCCAAACTGATGGGGGCAGAAGAGGGAGATAGAGGTTGGAGGTGGACTCTCTCTTCATGGTATTCAACTGGAAATGTCCAGATTCCAGAGAATGACTTGTGGGGACTCCAGGCACACAGGCCTTTAGATGGCCTCAGAAAAAAGATCTCTTGCCTCTCATGGGACACAGTCCCAGCAGGGAGTCCCTGGATCCAATGGACCCTGGGAACAGAGGTTCATGAGCCTTTCAGGGGAAACCTGTGAGGACAGATGGCTGATGACCAACAGGACCCTCCACTCCTACCCCAGAGATACCAAGGCACTGATTGCATAGAATCCTGAAGCGCTGACTTAATCCTGGGGAAGAATGCACCAGGGATAACCAAGTTCTCCAATTTCCTGCCATCCTGTTGGGAAGAAGACATGGAATCAGAAACTGAATTATAAGAAATAAAGGGATATTTTTTGCACATTAGACTTTGGCCACTGAGGTACCTACAGCTCCTAATGTTGGACTGAACTGACAGCCACAGCTCTGAGGTAGCCTATGGTCCTCTGCACCAGACACTGTATTTTGTTCCAGGGGCCTGGGTTTTAGGTATACAAGAAAACGGGAATGCATTTGTCCCTCTAGGGCAAGCTCAAGATTCCATCTCCCACCTTAGACATTCCCCCGGGATGTGGCTCAGAGGCAAAGCAGTCACAGGGCCTTCCTGCAAGGACCGTGGACACTCTGAATGAATCTTGTTCTTCTTTTGTGAGGTCTGTGAGGAAAGATGCTCCAGCAGCTGCTGCCAGTCTGGGAAGCCGGGAAGCCTGAGGTGGGTCAGTTTTTCTTTGATCTTACAAGAGAGCCCTCACTTTTCCTTTCTCTCTGGAATGGACTGAGTTTAAGACGTGGGTTTTGGGAAGCAGATCCATTTGATTTTAAAACTGGGTCTTAGGCTCATAGCTGGAGCCTCATAGTTGTACACAAGCCCATCCAGTTCGCAAGGGGCAAAAGTCTTATTAAATAAGGTGACTTGAGGGAGGCTGATGGAATGATGCGCTCCTGGTAATTTGGAAGACCACTGTTCTCCAGCTGACAAGCCTAGCAAGCCTGCTTCACTGCTACAAAGTCTGTGGGAGACCAGCCCCGAGTTGGAGGCTCACCTTCCCTCAAGCATACCAGGATCAGTCCAGTAGGCTTGCCTTCCAATTTATGGCAGCCCCTATATAAGTCCAAGACTTCCAGCATGGAGTGGGTTGCCATGCCTTACTCCAGGGGATCTTCCTGACCCAGGGATCAAACTCAAGTCTCTTATGTCTCCTGCATTGGCAAGCAGGTTCTTTACCACTAGTGCCACCTAGGAAGCCCCTGAGTACACACGCACCCTCAGAGACCCAAGACTCCCAGGGTATCCCCACCCAGAAAACCTGCTTCCACAAAGCAGTGGGTTGATTGCAATCTGACTGTCCTCCCATCCTTTTCTGCCCCCAGTCCTCCTACTGTGCCTTCTGGAACCTAGTCTGTCACCAGAAAAATTGCCTGAGTCTTCAACCTCTGCTTTGAGTGAGCTTGTTTAATGGAAACCGGGCTCCGTTTTCACAGAGCTCTTTTTATATCTTTCTCAAGGTCCAACACTTTGGCCACCTGATGTGAAGAGCCAACTCGTTGGAAAAGACCCTGATTCTGGGAAAGATTGAGGGCAAGAGGAGAAGGGGGTGACAGCGGATGAGATGGTTGGATGACATCGCTGACTCAATGAGCTTGAGTTTGAGCAAACTCCGGGAGATCGTGAAGTACGGGGAAGCCTGGTGTGCTGCAGCCCCTGGGGTCTCAGAGTCGGCCACAACTTAGTGACTGAACAACAACAAGATAAAAGAGGCTGGGTATTGTGGTCTTTGCTCCTTGTGGCACTCCAGGAAGCTTCTCCCTCTTTCTTCCTCAAAACCCCCAGTTTCTGTGAAATGTGTGCTGTCAGACTCTACTCACAAGCTATCCTTTCTTGTTAAGGTCACCATCACATCTTCTCTAGTAGGATTTTAGCAGCTTTTTCACTGTCTTCCTTTCTAGCACTGCTCCCATCAGCATTCTGGATGACTTCAGAGTCTATGTAGATGATTCATCTCACCCCTGGTCTTTCCATTTCTTTCCATGGCCCTACCTGAAACCTTGTCACTAGTAACTGGACCATCTACAAAGTCTAGATTTCAGCACCCTAATCTCTGGTTACTATGGCCACCTGTCCTTCCAGACCTTTTAGCCTGATTACTCCAGTGATTCTTCAATTCCATAGAAACCTCCAATCCATTGACTGCCACTCTTCTTCCTCATAGTCTCATTTATTTCCTCATCCAACATACATTCCAAGGTCAATACTCTTGCAAACACAATTCCTTTGTTCTTCAGTTGCTTCCTAGTATTCTCCAAGCAAAACAGACAAACACAACCCTGGATAAACTCATCTCTCTATCTGCTCCACTCCTGAGCAACAAACTTGGCTGAGGATAAGTCTCATCACCATGCCGAATGCTCTTGCTTTTCATCTATGACCATAAATCTCAAGGGGTCTCTTACTGCTTGTTACCCAGAGGTACTGCCACAGTTTGCTTTTCCGTTCCTTTGTTTTTTCTCTCCAAGAGGACTTTTGCATACCTCACTGTCTCCATAAAGTACATTTCCTCCCCCTTCTTATTCTCAGCTGGCAACCTCATCTTTATTTCAGTGATGAAAAATAATGATATCTCTCTCATCTTACCATCGTCCAGTTAACCAGCCTACTTACATGTGTCCCCATATATTCTGCTTTTGCTTTTGGTGCAGCAGAGGCATTATCTTGTTTTCCTGTCTAAGGCTAATTTCACTCATGCCCTGGAGCCCACCCTCCTGGCCTCCTGTAATTGTCCCTTATCACTCCTCCATCATTAAAATGTTACCTTCTCTACTGGATTATTCTTTCTTTATTTTTTTTTACCTCACCTTGCAGCTTATGGGATGTTAGTTCCCTGACCAGGGATTGAACCCAGGCCCTAGCAGTGAAAGTGCTGAGACCTAACCACTGGACTGCCAGGGGATTCCCTGGATTACTTTTTAAAATTTTTATTGAGCTACTGGATTATTCTTATCAAAAAATAAACATACCAGGATATCTCCCAAATTAAACAAAACCTTTCATCATCTTCAAATCCCTTCTTGCTATTGCCCCCTCTCCACCCTTCTTTTTGACCCAGTGTCAAAAAGCTGTTTATACTGTCTCTACTTTCTCACCTCCCTCTTTCACCCTAATCCACTTTAACCCAGCTTTTATCTGCACAGCTCCACTGAAAGGACTCTTCTCAACGTCACCAGTGCCTTCCATTCTTTCAAATCCTAAATTTAGTTTTTCAGTCCACATTTGACTAGCTTCTTGGCATCTTTGGACACAGTTAATCACTCTCTTCTTCTTGAGGCAGTTTCTTTACTACCCTCTCCTGGCCTTCCTCCTTCCTTGCTGGAAGGTTTTTCTCAGTCTCCTTGGCTGGTTCACTCTCTTTCAGGCCTCTAGATGTTGGAGGTCTTGGAATTCTGTTCTTGACTTATTTATTTGCTCTCAGGTGGGCTTCCTGGGTGGCGCTAGTGGTAAAGAATCTGCCTGCTAATGCAGGAGACACAAGAGACATGGGTTTGATCCCTGGGTTGGGAAGATCCCCTGGAGCAGGAAATGGCAACCCACTCCAGGATTCTTGCCTGGAAAATCCCATGGACAGAAGAGCCTGACAGGATACAGTTCATGAGGTTGCAGAGAGTCAGGCACAACTGAGTGTCTGAGCACAGGGTGACCTTCTTAGTCCCATGGTGTTAAATACCATCTTTGTGGTGATGACTCCCAAATTTATATTTTCAGTCTGATCTCTATCCTGAACAATAGACTCATGTATACAATTATTTACTTAACAACTAAAAACATCTCAAACTTAACATGTCTAAAACTGTTCCCTCAGCCCATTCCTTCCCTAGTCATTCCCATCTCAGGAAATGACTCTGCTAGTCATTATTCACTATTCTCCTATTCACGGGCTTGGGTGAATTAACCATCTCTGATTCCTCTGTTTTCCTCATACCACACAATCCAAACTACTGACAAGTTCTGCTGACTCTAAAAATATTCATCCCCAACCTGACCACTTCCCACTCCTTCCACCAATCCCATCTTGATCCAAGGCACCACATTCTAGTTTAGGCGATTGCAATAGCGTCTTGACTTGTCTCTCTTTTTCCATTTCTGCTCCTCTATGACCAATTTTCCATGTATTAACTAAGAATTATCTTTTAAAATGTAAACCATACTTTAAAATATGCAATATTCCTCTGCTCAAGATTCTCCACTGCCTTCCCATCACACTTGAAATAAAATCCAAACTGCTTACCTCATTTCACCAACCCTACCTAATCCAACCCCCAAGTCTCTCTGATCTTATCTCCTTCTCCTCTCTGCCCTCTGATCCACTGGCCTCATTACTTCCTTTAAACCTAAGCTTTCCTTCTGGGGTCTTTGCATGGGCTGTATTTTCTGTCTGCAATACACTGCCCTATACTGTCCCATGTCTGATGACCTCACTTCACTCAGGTCTTAAGAATTAACTTATCATGACACAGACGGAGAGATATATCATTCTCTTGGACTGGAAGAATCAATATTGTGAAAAGGACTATACTACCCAATGTGATCTACAAATTCAATGCAATCCCTATCAAACTACCAATGGTACTTTCCACAGAACTAGAACAAAAAAATCTCACAATTTGTATGGAGACACAGAGGGCCCTGAATAGCCAAAGCAATCTTGAGAAAGAAGAATGGAACCAGAGGAATCAACCTTCCTGACTTCAGACTATATTACAAAGCTATAGTCATTAATACAGAGTGAAGTAAGTCAGAAAGAGAAAGACAAATATTGTATATTAATGCAGGTTTATAGAATCCAGAAAGACAGTACTGATGAGCCTATCTGCAGGGCAGCAGCGGAGACACAGACATAGAGAATAGACTTGTAGACACAGTGGCAGAAGGAGAGGGTGGCATGAATTGAGAGAGTAGCATGGATGCATATACCTTACCATATGTAAAATAGATAGCTGACAGGAATTTGCTGGGTGACACGGGGAACTTCAACCCAGGGCTCTGTGACAACCTCGAGGGGTGGGATGGGGTGGGAGGTGGGAGGGAGGTTTAAGAGGGAGGGGACATATGTATACCTATGGCTGATTCACGCTGATGTGTGGCAGAAGCCAACACAATACTGTAAAGCAATTATCTTCCAATAAATTTTTTTTAAAATTATCAGTGGAAACTTCCCTGATCTTCCTATCTAAGGTAATCACTCATCTCCCTGGCTCTTTGCCACCTGATCCTGCTTTATTTTTTCTCTAGCACTTACATTGTATCCACATTGTATCATATATTTGTTCCTTATTGCCTGTTCCCTGTCTTGGAATGTAAACTCATGAGAGCAAAGACTTTTCCTGTCTTTGCTCAATCATTATATCTCCAGTGCTGAAACAATGACTCCGTGTGAAATTTGATTCTGAAATCTTAGCACTCTGTGCACTGATGACAAACAGAAATATGGAGACAGACTTATGAAGAAGGAAAGGGTGGCTTAATTTATTTGCCAGGCAAAGAGGGAACACAGCAGGCTAATGCCTTGGAAACTACAAACTCTCCCTGAGGAATAGGAAGAGATCTTGTAGACAGGGTTCCTGGTCAGGGGAACAGGTGGTAAGGGGCAAGGCAGTGACAGACTTGAATTCTTCTGATGGGTTGGTGGTGAGGTAAGTAGGAGCCCGCATCATCAGTCTTTAGGTTTCAACTGATCTGGGGTCTCTGTGTTTGTGGGCAGCATATCATCATGAATTGTTAATTTTTCCCACCTGAACAATCTTACAGAGACTGAAAGATCTTTTTGTGTATCCATTGATGGGGAACCATGACCTGGCCCCAAGACTGATCCCTTGACCAGGAAGATCCCCCAGAGGAGGAAATGGCAACCCACTTCAGTATTCTTGACCGACATCCCATGGACAGAGGAGCCTGGCAGGCTACAGTCTATGGGGTCACAAAGAGTCGGACATGACTGAGCAGACACACAGCTGGACATTCCCCAGACCTCCTGCATCAGCATATCTTGGGGAAGGAGCCAGGAGTCAGCAAGCTGACCTTGAAATCCAGCTGGATGAAACAGCCTAGGAGGTCCTTCCTCACTCTGAGAGCCTATGATTCAAATTCTAATGCTGTTCATTAACTGGGATTAGCTGAAGGCCCTTGGGCATGTTATTAAACCTTTTAGGCCTCCATTTTGCCATCTTTAAACAGAAGTTAAGCTACAGTCTCTTCCGGCTCTGGAGTCCCATGCTTTTCTTAATTTTTGCAAATTTTAAAAATTTGAAACATGAGATATAATTGTCATATAACATTGTATTAGTTTAGGTGAACAGCATAATGATTTGATATCTGTGTCTGTTGTAATGATTACCGTGACACAGTAGTAACCCTTATCTGTGGTCTTGCATTCTGTGGTCTCAGTTACGCTTGACCAACCATGGTCTGAAAATATTAAATGGAAAATTCCAGAGGTAAATAGTTCATAACTTTTAAATCGTGCGCCATCCTGAGCAGCATGATGAAATCTTGCATCATCCAGGGACATGGATCATCCTTTTGTCCAGCATATTCTGCTCACTTGTCACTTAGTAGCTATCTTGGTCACCAGGTCAGATTGACTGTCACAGTATTGCAATGCTTGTGTTAAAGTGACCCTGATTGTATTTAATAATGGCCCCAAAGTGCAAGCGTAGTGATGCTGGCAATTCGGATATGCTGAAGACAAGGTATAAAGTGCTTCATTTCAGTGAAAAGGTGAGCGTTCTCAGCTTAATCAGGAAAGAAACAGACAAAATTGTCTGCTGAGATTGATAAGACTGACAGTAAGAAAGATTATTCTATCTACAAAATTGTAAGGAAGGAAAAAGAAATTCATGCTAGCTTTGTTGCTGCACCTCAGACTGCAGAAGTTGCAGCCACAGAGTACGATCAGTGTTTAGTTAAGATGGAAAACGCATTGAATTTGTACACGACACTTGAGAGGGAGAGAGACCATATTCACATAATTTCTACTACAGTATATTGTTACAATTGTACTTTATTGTTATAATAGTTATTGTTAATCTCTTACTGTACCTACTTTATGAATTAGCTTTATCACAGGTATGTATGTATAGGGAAAAATATATATAGGGTTCAGTACTAGCCAAGATTTCAGGCATCCACTGGGGTCTCGGATGCCTGTGGATAAGAGGATACTGTATAAGTTTAGTTAGCATCCAATACCACACACAGTTGCAATTATTTTCTCTTGTGATGAGAACATTTAAGGCTCTTAGCAACTTTCAAATATAAAATACAGTATTATTAGCCCTAGTCACCATGCTGTACATTACATCCCCAGGACCATGCATTTATTTTCTACCTCGTCTCTTTATTTGTATCTTTGATTGTAGCTGGTTACAAGAGAATGTGTTTTTTAAAAAAAATGTTTTATGAAATGAAATGAAAAGTAGTAAATGCTCAATAAATTTTCGTTGATTGATAGCTAGGTTGAGGGTTAGTCAAAGGAGACCATTCAAAACAGGAGGAAAGCCACATCTTAAAAGCCAGGAGCTTCACAAACCTTGGCTCACTTCAGAGCTTCACATGAAAGCTGTTATTTAAGTTGTGCTTCTGAAGAAGGTTGGAGCAGGGAGGCAGCAACCTACGATCATAGGACTGCTGTGGGCCAGTACATGCTCTGCCAACTATGCCTGCCGCCTGAAAGAGGCTTCCCCTGTGTGGCTTTATCAAAGGCCACGGGCTGGCCGCTGGGCACAGAGCTGCTCCTGTGTGGGCACAGAGACTCCTTGTCGGGCTGCCCCTCGGAGCAGCCACAGGGCTGGTTTCCATCTCCTCTGTAGGCAGGAGGATAAAGTTTGGGAGGGAGGCCTATGGGGTTTGTCCAGATCCCAGAAGTAGCAGGCGAGACGAGCCGTATTCACGGGCCCATCTATGGATGCTGGCGCCTCAGGCTGGTGACTTTGGCTGCAGTTTCCACCTACTTTGTTTTTAAGAGAATACCTAGAAAAGAGAAGAGCCGCATTTTAAAGTCAGGGACATTATCTCTTGCTGGGAATCAGATGGAGGCTCCTTGTCTGCAGGAACCTCTATGGCTCCTGTCAGCTAACGGCAGCCGTTCAGCAGGCCAGATTGCCTGGCTGGGGCTTGGGCTCTCCCAGTAGAGTCTCCCTGCCATTTCTGAAGAGTCCGCCTTCAAGAACATCTGGCTGAGCTCTTTCTGCTGAGGGCCATCCCAAAGATTATGGCCTTGGTGAGGACCCCCAGGTGGTGTCTCAGTGACTCCCATTCCTCAACCCCACTCAGGCTCTGGTCTCACCAAGCCATACTCAGGAGTCCTCAAGTGCCCTCGCTACTGGATCTCCTTCCTTGTTCTTCCCTGAGTCCTGTCCACAGAGAGAAACCTCCAGGATTCACCAGAGAGCTAAGGACAGGATGCCATCCCAAGTGTCTTTTTCCAAACACATCTCCCCCAGGGAAGAGAATTTGCATTAACTAGGCATCCACTATGTGTGAGGCACCCACTCTGTGTTTTACACTAACTCTTTCCAGGGTGAGGTGTGAGATCCTCAAGGACGACCCACTGGGGAGTAAGAAGAGCACACTTAGACTTCTATTTACATTTATATTCTAATCTAATAAATAAGAAAGAAATTAAGTATGTGCTGTGCTGTGCTTAGTTATGGCCAACTCTTTGGGACCCCACAGACTGTAGCCCACCATGCTCCTCTGTCCATGGGGATTCTCCAGGCAAGAATATTGGAATGGGTTGCCATGTCCTTCTCCCATGGGATCCCAGGCGATCTTCCCAACCCAGGGATCAAACCCAAGTCTGCATTGCAGGTGGATTCTTTATCTTCTGAGCCACCAGGGAAGCCCAACAATACTAGAGAGGGTAGCCTATCCCTTCTCCAGCGGATCTTTCTGACCCAGGAATTGAACCAGGGTGTCCTGCATTGCAGGCAGATTCTTTACCAGCTGAGCTACCAGGGAAGCCCCGAAATTAAGTAAACTTGTATTTAATGGGAACTAGCACCTACATGCCCAGCTTATGAGGTATCTTGGGGGTGGGGTGGGGGTTACAGTCATGCAGAAGCTGACGTGGCATCCCCAGGCTTTTGTTTGCTCATTTTTAGTGTATTGAGACAAACTGGTGAACAGGAATGGATTTATGGATTTTAAAATAATCTTCACAAAGTGAACAAATGGCTTAAACAGAGGCCACAGGTTGAGTTCACTTCAGTTCAGTTGCTCAGTCATGTCTGACTCTTTGCGACCCCATGGACTGCAGCATGCCTGGCCTCCCTGTCCATCACCAACTCCCAGAATTTACTCAAACTCATGTCCATTGAGTCGGTGATGCCATCCAACCATTTCATCCTCTGTCGTCCCCTTCTCCTCCTGCCTTCAATCTTCCCCAGCAACAGGGTCTTTTAAAATGAGTCAGTTCTTCACATCAGGTGGCCAAATTATAGGAGTTTCTGCTTCAGAATCAGTCCTTCCAATGAATATTCAGGACTAATTTCCTTTAGGATGGACTGGTTTGATCTCCTTGCAGTCCAAGAGGCTCTTAAGAGTCTTCTCCAACACCACAGTTCAAAAGCATCAATTCTTCTGTGCTCAGCTTTCTTTATAGTCCAACTCTCACATTTGTATATGACTACTGGAAAAACCATAGCTTTGACTAAATGGACCTTTGCTGGCAAAGTAATGTCTCTGCTTTTTAACATGCTGTCTAGGTTAGTCATAACTTTTCTTTCAAGGAGCAAGCATCTTTTAATTTCATGGCTGCAGTCACCATGTGCAGTGATTTTGAAGTCCCCAAAAATAAAGTCTGTCACTGTTTCCACAGGTTGAAAATAATACCAAAATTTGAATATAAAGAAACAAAAATAGTAGAGAAACATTTCCACTTCCAGAATGAACTGTATCATCCTACAAAACAAAAACAATGGCAATCCAATCAGATCTGACAAGATGCTGGTAACAGAGGAAAAAACTGGTAAAGAAGAGTACAAATACTCTGAATTTGCATCCACTATCTTTATGGGGACTCTCCCTCTAAGTTTACAGCCTGTTTTGAGATAATAGCTGCTGCTGCTGCTAAATCACTTCAGTCGTGTCTGACTCTGTGCGACCCCGTAGACGTCAGCCCACCAGGCTCCCCCGTCCCTGGGATTCTCTAGGCAAGAACATTGGAGTGGGTTGCCATTTCCTTCTCCAATGCATGAAAGTGAAAATAGCAAAGGATGATATAAAGCCATTACATTTAGCAATGTATTAAAAAAAACTAGGCACGTAAAACATGAAGGCAGGTCTCTACAGCTTTTCAGAAATGTTTAAAGTCATGAAAAATCAGCCCTGTTTGTAAGGAAATTTTATTAAACTTAACAATACAAGTTTAAAGTCCCTTTTGAAGTTTCTAATGCAACAGAGTGTTAGTCACTCAGTCATGTCCAAGTCTTTGTGACCCCACGGGCTGTAGCCCAGCAGGCTCCTCTGTCCATGGAGTTCTCCAGGCAAGAGGAAAAGACAAAGTCACACACTATTGGAGAAACACATCCTAACTTCCTGGATGAAACACACAGAAAACAATATGGCAAAAAACTATGATGTATTCATCTTTCAGAAAAAGAATATTAAAAATTGTTGAATAATGTTTAAAAAAACATTGCTTAAGATTTGAAGTAAGAAGTATTAGCATAAAGCACTAAATTTCTCAGGCTTCCCTGGTGACTCAGATGGTAAAGAATCTGCCTGGAATGCAGGAGACCTGGGTTTGATCTCTAGGTTGAGAAGATCCTGAGGAAAAGGGCATGGCTATCCACTCCAGTATTCTTGCCTGGAGAATTCCATGGACAGGGGAGCCTGGCGCGCTAAGCTCCCTATGGGATTCACAAAAAGTTGGACGTGACTAACACTTTCGCTTTCACTAGATTTCTCAGTGAGAGACAGAAATGGAACTTTTAGATATAAGTGGTGCTACTTCTAACATGTTTCACCTTATGGTAACTCCTAAATTCTATTTCAGTGAAGAAATTACATGAACATTTTGCTTCTTTTTAGAATATAAAAAGCCATAAGAGCTTGTAGTAAACACACTAGTAATGAGAAAAAGCTAGATAAAGGTTTTAGAAAGTCATTAAATGTTTTTGCATCCATTAGAGAACTGAGGTCTCAAATCAAATTCCAAAGGGGTGAGAAGCTCTTCTGAGGCAAGCTTCCATACTCATCTTTGCTAGAGTATGGAGGAAAGAAGAAGTTGCCAGGAGAGCAGACAGGTAACAACAAAACAGCTGAAATTTTAATGAATTCTTAGGAGTTGACTTAGGTTCAAAGAGGACAATTTAGAATCCTCAGAAGGCCCAGACCCAAGGGGAACCCACAATTCCTTGCCAGCTGTTTTGTCTGAGTTTCTACCAAGTTCTCATGGAGAAGACTGGGGATGGAGACCTGAGAAAGCCCTCTCCTCTGTTTTGCAGATTCTTTGCTCCCCCAGATTCTTCTTTCATATGATGCAAAAGCCACATGCTTCTGGAGTGAGGACAGGAAAGAAAATCTGTAGTCCCTTGGCCATAGGCAAAAAGCTGCTCCCACTGGACTAGAGGTGTAAGTAAAACCATCTGCTAGGGGAGGAAAAGGAAATCTGCTTGGGGGTTTAGAACATACGTAGAATCTAAATATTAGTCAAAATAGCATGAAGGATGAGCAGGAGGGATGGAAGTATACTGTTGTAACATTCTACGACCATACTTATATTTGACAGCAAACTACATATTGTAAACTGCAGAGTAATCACCAAAAAGTAAAATAAAGAGGTATAGCCAGTGTGTTTGTGTGTGTGTGTTCAGTTCTGTCCAACTCTTTGTGACCGTATGGACTGTAGCCCACCAGGCTCCTCTGTCCATGGGATTCTCCAGGCAAGAATACTGGAGTGGGTTGCCATTTCCTCCTCCAGGGGATCTTCACAACACAGGGATCAAACCCACCTCTGCTACATCTCCTGCATTGGCAGGTGGGTTCTTTACCACTGTGCCTCCTGGGAAGCCCATTAAGCTAGTATTAGAGCTTAAATGGAATTATATAAAAATTTCTCATTAATCAAAAAGAAGTCAGGAAAAGAGAAAAAAACAAAGTTGGGACAAATGATCAAATGGTAGATTTAAATCCAATCATATTTATAGTTACATTAAATGTAAATGTCTAAATAGTCCAAATAAAAGACAGAGAGTTTCAGATTGGAAAAAAAAAGCAGGTCTGATTATAGTTTCCTCAAAAAACCCTATTTTAAATAAAAAGACATAGATTAAAAGTAAAAAAATTGAAAGAGATATGTCATGTAAGCAGTAGTTTTTAAAAAGGTAGAATGGCTATATGAATACTAGAAAAGTAGACTTCAGAACAAGGACTATTATCTGTTAAAAAGAGGGATACTGCATAGTGATAAAGGAGTCAGTTCTTTAAGAAGACATAACAACTCTAAGGGGCTTCTCTGGTGGCTCAGACAGTAACGTATCCCCTTGTTATGCAGGAGATCCAGGTTTGATCCCTGGGTTGGGAAGATCCCCTGGAGAAGAAAATGGCAACCCGCTCCGTTATTCTTGCCTGGAGAATCCCGTGGACATAGGAGCCTGGGGGGCTACAGTCCATGGGGTTGCCATGAGCCAGATGTGACTGAGCAACTAACATTTTCACACTTTCACTTTCAACAGCTCTAAGGGTTTTCCAGGTGTCACTAGTGGTAAAGAATACACTGTAAGAGATGCAGGTTCGATCCCTGGATCAGGAAGATCCCCTGAAGGAGGGAGGGCATGGCAACCCACTCCAATATTCTTGCCTGGAGAAACCCATGGGCAGAGGAACCTGCTGGGCTATAGTCCATAGGGTTGCAAAGAGTCGCACAAGACTGAAGCAACTTAGTAGCAGCAGTAACAACTCTAAATGTACGTTCACTTAATGAAAGAGCTTCAAAACACATAAAGCAAATGCTGATGGAATGGAAAGAAGGAATAGACAAATCCACTCTATTAGTTGGAAACATCAAACAAGCTCACCCTTAGCTCACCCAACACTGGGGGTATGATCCTGATATTTCTTCAAGCTATATCCCCTCTTTCTAAAAATCATCTACAGGGAAGATGCAGATACCTTAGCATGATTTCCTCATTTCTGTCCTGAGTCAGTAGGCATGGTCAAGTCTTACTTAGATTTTTAGACCAAAGTCTATTATAGATGTCCATAATGGAGAAGAGACAGATCAGAGGCTAGAGGAAATACAGACCAATGTCTATCTGGACCTCTTTATTTTACTATTGGGAACAATGAGGGTCAGAATCCTTAAATAAAAGACCTGAGGTCACACCACTGGTTAGCTGTAGAGCCAGGACTAGAACAAGGACACCTGCCCTCAATCCAGTGCTGTTTCTGGCGAAGGAGGGGAAAGGTGTGGGGATCAGAGTGGAGGGAAGAAAAGGAGGGAAGGAGAGAAGATGTGAATTATGTGAAGTTCCTGAACTTCAGGCCCTGCAGTACTGTGGTGGAAGGGAGTTGGGAATGGTACATACATTGGACATAAGGACACTTTTCAATACTGTTGAAGGGCTTTTAGAGCCACCGTGAAGAGCCTCAGGGACTTGGGGGGACATCACATGGGAAAATTCAGTGATGGATCAAGACAAGCAAGCCAAGGGAAGATTTCCTTTTGGAAATCGAGTGAAGAAGTCTTGCTGTTATCATTTTCTTTATGTCCCCAATAATAAATAGAGTTTCTGGAACATAGGGGACCAATCCTTCCACATATATCACCCCCACACTCATCCCTGCCTGGCTTTATATATTTCAGTGTAGGTATGTTTTTCTCTGAAGGAACTCTTGTGGGGCTGAAGACTCTACTCAAAGCAGAGTTCCTCAGTCCAAGCAGGGTACAGATACATCCAAGGTCCTGCCTGCTGGGTCTTATCACCCCTCTCCCCTCCACCACAGGAGAATGGTTAGAGATCAGCTAAAGAGATGCTGCTCACTGTGGAGTGTCTAAAAGGCCAGGAGTCCATCTGAGGACCACCAGCTGGGAAGAGAGCTGTGAACCAAGGCCTATGAACAATGATGTTAGCTTTAGCTGATACCTTAAAAGTAAGTGCCCATTGCTTTCCCATTTGTTACTCAGCCGCTCAGTCATGTCTGACTCTTTGTAACCCCATGGACTGCAGCATGCCAGGCTTCCCTGTCTTTCACCATCTCCTGCAGTTTGCTCAAACTCACATTCATTGCGTTAGTGATGTCATCCAACCGTCTCATCCTCTGTCATCCTCTTCTCCTCCTGCCTTCAATCTTTCCCAGTATAAGATCTTTTCCAATGAGTCAAGTCTTCGCATCAGGTGGCCAAATTATTGGAGCTTTAGCGTCAGTCCTTTCAATGAATATTCAGCACTGATTTTCTTTAGGATTGACTGGTTTGATCTCCTTGCAGTCCAAGGGACTCTCAAGAGTCTTCTCCACCACCACAGTTTGAAGGCATCAATTCTTCGGAGCTCAGCCTTTTTTATTGTCCAGCTCTCACATTCATACATGACTACTGGAAAAACCATAGCTTTGACTCTATCTGATCCCTTTCAACCCAGCTACTCTTTGCAGTATTTACGATTTTCATTTTATAGCTGAGGAAACATGTTCAAATGCTTAAGTCAGTTCACCAGGGGCATGGGCTGGTAAGAGAAATGCTTGGAGTGGGACCCAGTTAAGCAGATCTCTACTCACCTCTGGAGGATAAGAGACACATATCAAGGGAGTAATTGATCTCATACTGGCATGGTCTCCCTTAGGCAGCCTGTGTGAAACATGAGAGAAGGCCAAGGCGGGTCGAGAGTCCAGTTCTGCCTGGGAGAGTCAGCATTTCACAGACAGGGAAGCATTTGAGATGACTCTAAAACAGCTTCCTAAATTTGGCTGCTCATCAGAAACAACCGAAGAAGTTAAAAAAGAAAACAAAACACTGATTCCTGGACTCTTCCTCAGACCAATCAATTTAGTACCTCAGTAGGGAAAACTGAGAATATGCCTGTGTTTGTCCCAGTAGCTGCCCCTGTGGCCAGATGGAGATCCTTGAAGGGCTGGGAATTGGGGCCAGCCCCAGGGGCCTTCAGTCTCAGGGAGCCATGGGCAGCCCCCTCCACTCCTCTTCCCTGAGTGGAGAGAGGGGCTTCTGAATGGAAGGTCGGGATCCTGTCTGCTGCTCTGGCACCTACTGGGTCCAGAGACCAGGATCTCATGGACAGCACAGGGCCTCTCCACTATACGATCTGTGCCACAGGCTCGTTTACCGCCATCTGCCCTGGGACTGTGCTTACAGAAATTATTTCTTTGTCAAAACACACAACAGTGAGCCTGCCTTGGCCCCAGGCTTCTGTTTCATAACTTTTTATTGGAGCAGAAAGAAGGAGCACATTATTACTCTTCTGCTCCATGTTTTCTCATGGCTCAAGAGAGCAACAAGCACTTTGTGCAAACAGAAAAGCCGGCTTTGTTGTCTGAGGACAGGGAGGTGAGAGAGACAAGACGAAGGCCTTTCACAGACCGTAAAAGAGACACCACACAAAGCAGGCTTGGGGCGAATGGGCGGGAGGCCTTGGGAATGGCGGAAAGAAATCATTTGCACACATTCACCAGCTCATCCAAGTTTTATAGGTTTCAGTAGGAAAAGTGATCTGGGCAGGTATGTGTCAAGTCTCTCTGGCAGAACCCTTTCTACTAAGAGGACCATTCTCGGAAGATTTTATGCAATGATGATGTTTTTATAAAACCAAGGAAGTCAATCAAGTTGTTGAGGGCATTTCAATGTTTAAGAAATCATGGTACTAACATCTGACAATGAGTAGTGGGCTTTCCACGTGTCACCTGCTCCTCCCTGTGACCTGAGGAGGCAGGGTGGCTGTTGTTATCATCAGCTACAGAGGCAGAACCAAGGCCCAGAGACTGAGTCCCTCAGCTCACATAGCAGAGCCCCAAGTTCAATTCCTAATGTGTGCATACATTTTACTTTACTCTGGTGATGTTGGAAGCCATTCAGTAATTTCCCAGTGTTATTGGTGTCATGAATCTGAATTTTTAAAAAAAATTTTTTTGAAGCGTAGTTGATGTACAATGTTGTGTTGATTTCTGCTGTACAGAAGAATCTGAATTTTTCCATGTTGGATTTTCTTCAAGTAGAGCATAGAAGTCGATTCAACTGATAAGCTAGCACAGCCTAGTAAGATGTGTACATGACTTTGAGGAGCATTCTTTATTAACATAATTACATTTCTCAACAGTAGAGAAGTGAATAAACAAGTAGAAATTTCCCCCTAAGCTAGGTCTCTTCTGTCTGCACCTCTGGATAAATGCTCTTTCTAGAACAGTGACTCTCAAATTTCAGTGAGCATCAGAATCACCTGGAGGGCTTATAAACCAGATTACTGGGCCTCACCCCTGGAGACTCTGACTCAGCTTGTCTGGGAAGGGGCCTGAGAATTAGCATTTCTAATAAATTCCCTAGTGATGCTGAGGCTGCTGGTACTTGGAACTCATTTAAAAAAACCACTTTTATAGTGTTTTTATTCCTACGTGTACACAGTACATATCTCTATAGCTCTGCATATGCACAGATGATTAAAAATGGACCCATGCTTTACTTATAATTTTAAAATTTGTTTGTTTTCATTTAACAGACAGCATTCCAATTCTGTAGATTAGAATCTGCATCATTCTTTTTTAAAAAAATTATTTTGTTGAAGTATAGGTGATTTACAATGCTGTGCTAATTTCTGCTATACAGCAAAGTGATTCAGTTATGCATATATATATATATATATTCTTTTACATTATGGTTTAATCACAAGATATGAAATATAGTTCCTTGTGCTATATAGCAGGACCTTATTGTTCATGCATTCTATATATAATAGTTTGCATCTGCTAGTCCCAAACTCCCAATCCATCCTGGGATCATTCTTTTAAATGGCTGCATAGGAATCCATTGTATGTCTTATCATGACTTATTTAACCAGTCTCTATAGCAAAGAAAGTTGAGAGCCGAAGAATTGATGCTTTTGAACTGTGGTGTTGGAGAAGACTCTTGAGAGTCCCTTGGACTGCAAGGAGTTCAAACTAGTCCATCCTAAAGGAGATCAGTCCTGGATGTTCATTGGAAGGACTGATGTTGAAGCTGAAACTCCAATACTTTGGGCACCTGATGGGAAGAACTGACTCACTGGAAAAGACCCTGATGCTGGGAAAGATTGAAGGCAAGAGGAGAAGGGGACGACAGAGGATGAGATGGCTGGATGGCATCACCGACTCAATGGACATGAGTTTGAGTAAACTCTGGGGGTTGGTGATGGACAGGGAGGCCTGGCGTGCTGCAGCCCATGATGTCGCGAAGAGTCAGATGTGGCTGAGTAACTGAACTGATCTGATTACTGAATGTTCAGTTTCCATTTTTTTTCCTACTATGAACAAAACTGCTGACTTTTCATGGATCTTTACACACTAGTGCTAATATTTCTGAAGGATAAATTTACAAAAGTGGGATTCAGATGGGTGATAGTGATTACTCTTAAAATTACATACAAGGGCTTCCCTGGTGGTCCAATGGTTAAGAATTTGCCTTTTGATACAGAAAACACTAGTTTAATCCCTGGTCCAGGAAGATACCACATGCTGCAGAGCAGCTAAGCCTGTGTGCCGAAACTACCGGGCTCTCGAGTCTGCAAGCTGCAACTACTGAACCCACATGCCTAAAGCCTGTGCTCCACAAGAAGAGAAGCCACCACAATGAGAAGTCCGAGTCCCGCAATTAGAGAGTAGTCCCGCTCTCTGCAACTGGAGGAAGCTGTCATGCAGCAACAGAGACCCAGTACAGCCAAAAATAAAATAAATAAAAAATTTTTAAATTACATACAACTGGCAAGTTATGCCCTACCCTCATAAAGTTTGTCCCAAATTATATTCATATCAGTAGAATTTGAAAAATTTCTCTATACTGAATGTTAAGAATAATTTTTATTCATTTATCTCTCTTTTCTAGCAGCACCACACAGCATGCAGTGTTCTCTGACAAGGGGTCAGAGAACCTGCGCCCCCTTGCAGTGGAAGCGCAGAGTCTTAACCACTGGCTGGCCAAGGAAGTTCCAAGAATCATTTTTATCTTTGCTTATCTGATAGGTGAAACCTGCTCTATTGTTATTTTGATTTGTATGTCTTTATTAATGAAATTGGGCCTATGTTATTGACAACTCATATTTCATCTCCAGCGGTGCGCCTGCTTATATCCTTTGCCTATTTTTCAGGGAAAAGAAATTCAGAATGGCAGAAAAATTCATGGCAACTTCCTCATTGTACTGTGCATGGCTTAGGTTCCTGACTCCCCGCTGAAGCGATTTGGAGGTGCTACAGAGGAGGAAGAGGAAACAAGCCACAGAAATGAGCAAAAATGATTAAAGGAGTAAGTTTAGAAAAGCAAAATAAAGATTGTTTGGGCCAGAGGATAGAAATGGGAAGGGACAGTTGGAAGGGCTCACCAGTTCTTTTTTTTAATAATTTAATTAATTTATTTATTTTTGGCTGCACTGGGTTTTTGTTGCTGCATGGCTTTTTCTCTAGTTGCGGTGAGCAGGGTCTACTCTCTATTAATAGTTGCGGTGCATGAGCTTCTCATTGCAGTGGCTTCTCTTGTTGTGGAGCATAGCTCTAGGGCACAGTCTCAGTAGTTGTGGCACTGGGGCTCAGCAGCTGTGGGCAATGGGCTCAGTTGCTCCACAGCATGTGGGATCTTCCTGGACCAGGGATCGAACCCATGTCCCTTGTATTGGCAGTCAAGATTCTTTACCACTGAACCACCGGGGAAGCCTGGACTTGCCATTTCTGAATGGTAGGTCTTTTGGTGGCTGATATGTACTCCTTCTGCTGGGAACCAACTTCAGTTCTCAGAGGCAGGCTTTATTCAGTGTGAGGAAGGTCTTTCTGAATATTCTATTCTTAGAGACATTTCAACTCAATTGGAGATAATTTTGGTGCAGTTCCTCCTACACTTCAAATCACAGAGCATGATCTTCCAAATAGCTCTGTGTTCCTTCTTTTAAGTTAGAGAAATTTCAGATACAGTGGTTAGGTCAATCTGATCTCATTTAATTAAAAGTTTGGGGCTCTTTCCAACCCACAGTCTGCCATGGTATTTGAAAGTGTCCCTCCCTCCTCCCCAGCTGCATGTGCCTTCAGCACTAAGATGGCTCATTTACAAGTTATGTCCTCTGCCAGGATGCTGACTCTGGCACCAGAGTTAACACGGCAGGAGCCCAGCTCAGCAGCTGAGGGGTCCCGTCTTCCCATGGGACCTGAGCCAGTGTTATGCATTCAGGGAGTTTTCTGTGCTCGAGTACAACCCAGAGGTCAGCCTCCCCTGTGCTCTCTCTGCTGCTGCCTCATTGCAGCGAGCTTGACTCCAATCTCATTACTGGGCTCTTTTCCCTGTTCCCCAGAAGGTATCCTCTTGTATCCAAAGCATTAGTGAGCAATGCAGTAAGAGGAAGGTACAGTCAAGGCCCTGGGAACCGCTGACTTCTCTTTCCTTTGTATAGAATTACAGAGTCCAAGCTAGAAAACTGAGGCATCACCTACTCCTCCCAAGCCCTCCCTCATTCTTCTTGCTGCCGTGTTTCATATTCTCATGTGCTCAGGCAAGCTACTTCTGACTCCAGCCACAGATGGGAAATCTTAATTGGTTCATACAAGTCATGGTGATTTCCCCTTTCAGCCACTAGCTTAGGCCACTAGGACCTTAGGGGAAGATGTCTGGGAAGGCTTCTGGTAAAGGTTTCCGTCCCTCATGAGAATAAATGTATGGGAAGAAAAGCTCCTCTTCCTCACAGTTGTTACCATACATGTATGTGATTCCTGAAACCACAGCAGCCAGCTTGCAACTGTGAGGAGAGATATTGTCAACATGCTGAGGTTGGTGGAAAGGTGGAAAGCCTTTGGGTTCTTTAAGGTCACAAGCCTGTGAATTAACTAACTCTGGAAACAACCCACCCCAAACTCCCACATTTATTTAAGTTTCCTTTAGTTGGATCTTCAGTTACTTGCAGCCCAGAGTATTATTTAGGTAAGACACAGTCCAATGGGATGACTGTTTCCTGGCTTGGGTCCTGGGGTTACTGTGGGCACTGTTGATTTTCCTGATTTTCCCAAGGTCAGGCTTGCAGACTGCAGGATGTATTATTGAATACTGACTCTGTAGCCTGGCCTGATGGAGATATGGGGGGCAGGGGCCAGAACAGGGGTCAGAGAGACCCCCATCTTTTTTTTTAATATTTAAGCATTGTTCATTTATTCAGCAAATATTATCTTAAGTACCTAGTACCTATTTGGCACTATTCTAGGTGCTGTGGTGACCAGACAAAAAGGCACAGTCTTTGTTTTCAAGGAGGTGAATCCAGTACAGAGGTGACCATGTACTGATGTGATACAGGAACATCGTGATATACTATCCAGAAGCATAAAGAAATGGCCACTGAGTGAACCATGCACAAATTAGAATTTATAAGGCTTTAGTTTCTTTCTTTTTTTTTTTGGTGTGTGTTCTCCATTCTTTTTAAGTTGAAGTTTAGTTGGTTTACAATGTTGTATTAATTTATGCTGTACAGCCAACTGATTCAGTTTTATATATATATATGTGTGTGTGTGTGTATATATATATATATACATTCTTTTTTAAAGTATTGTTTCCTGTTATGGCGTATCATAGAATATTGAATACAATTCTCTGTGCTATACAGTAGGACCTTGTTGTTTATCCATTCTGTATATAAAAGCTCGGGCTTCCCGGGTGGCGCAGTGGTAAAAAAATCCACCTGCCAAGCAGGAGATGCAGGTTTGATCCCTGGGTTGGGAAAATTCCCAGAAGAGGCAATGGTAACCCACTCCAGTATTCTTGCCGGGGAAATCCCATGGACAGAGGAGCCTGGCAGGCTACTGTCCATGGGGTAGCAAAGAGTCGGATATGACAGAGCATGCACACATGCATATAAAAGCTCACATCTGCTAACCCCAACCTTCTACTCCATTCCTCTCCCAACCGCCTCCCCCTCAGCACCACCAGTCTGTTAGAGAGGCTGTCTTATACTCTTATTTTATGCCAGTGCCCAGCACATCCAGAAATCATAGGCTGGAAAGGCACCTTGGCTATCATCTGGGTCAGAGGGCAGGCAGGTGATTTAAATGAATGCACAGGCTGGTGTTTGCTTATTAAACATGTAAAAATAGCCTTTATTTCATGAAGAAAGATGCTCTCTTTAATTTTTCTTAGTGCAGATGGATGTTTTGTTTTCATTGTTTTTATGGGAATGGAAAAGTGAAGACTTGTTCTATTGAAAAGTAAACTCAGCCTCCAGGTTGGTTGGGAGACATAGTCTAGGGAAATACAGTGGACTGGAAAGAGTGCCCATCTAACGGTGAAATGTGTGGGTGGAATCAAGTGATTGTTGTCACATGAAAATCCTGGAGCAATATGATAGGTCTGCTGATCTCTCAAGAGAAACCTGAAATCTGATTTTAAAATGTGTGTGTGTAGGGGAGGGATATATCCTGTTGTGTGGTGAGCATGTGCATTCTAGGCAGAAACATCTTGAAGCAGAACCTAGGGACAGAGGCATTTGAGGTTAAGAGTGAGAAGTGGGTGGGAGAGATAGGGACAGGAGCTTGGGCTTTTGAGGGAGAGATGCTGAATTCTTGTCTAGGTGGTAAACATGAAAATGAGCTTAAAAAGCACTCTAGGAAAGAAAAACCTGAAGAAGAAAACCACTCACAACTCTGCTGTATAAAGAAGCACTAATTTTTAATCTTTTCTTTTATAGTTTTTTTTTTTCTTTTTCTCTTGCAGTCTTCCTTCCTGACTTTAGATTGTGAGCATTATTAAAGCTTTTGGCAAACTTACTTTTGAATGGCAATAATTTAAATCTATTAAATCTACAATTTAAATCTATAAATAACTTAAATCTATGAATGGCAATAACTTAAATCTATGAAAAGTTATGACCAACCTAGACAACATATTAAAGAGCAGAGACATTACTTTGCCGACAAAGGTTCATCTAGTCAAAGCTACGGTTTTTCCAGTAATCATGTATGAATGTGAGAGCTGGGCCATAAAGAAAGCTGAATGCTAAAGAATTGATGCTTTTGAACTGTGGTGTTGGAGAACACTCTTGTGAGTCCCTTGAACTGCAAGGAGTTCAAACCAGTCAATCCTAAAGGAAATCAGTCCTGAATATTCGTTGGAAGGACTGATGCTGAAACTGAAACTCCAATACTTTGCCCACCTGATACAAAGAACTGACTCATTGGAAAAGACCCTGATACTGGGAAAGATTGAAGGCAAGAGGAGAAAGGGATGACAGAGGACGAGATGGTTTGATGGCATCACCGACTCGATGGACATGAGTTTGAGCAAACTCCGGGAGTTGGTAATGGACAGGGAAGCCTGGCATGCTTCAGTCTACGGGGTCACAAAGAGTTGGGCATGACTGAGAGACTGAGCTGAACTAAACTGAATTTAAATCTAATACCAAGGCCATGTCTCACGTAACCCCAAATATTCTAATTCTGTCAGAAAAAGGAAAAAACAACTTTTTGGATCTTGGCTGGTTGCTGTGTTCACTACACATGTCACTTGTCATGCTACTGCTGTAGAATGCCTGCATCCCACGCTTGGGAGCAAAGTTGGGGGTGATAGGAAAGAATAAAATCTGGCAGACAGAGAAATCTAAGGAGAGGACCAAGACCAAGCCAGTCACTGGAGATCTTTTTTTTTTTTTTTTTTTCTCATTTAGCAAAGTGTTTTATTCAAAAGTTTCTCAGCACCATCTAGTTGTCAGAAAGAATGGATGATACCCCCTTTTTGTGCCCACCCAACTCCCAATTCCAGAGGCAGAAGTTGAACCATTTGGCGAGAGCTCCCTCTTAAGTGGAATTTAAATGCCAAAGGGGGATTCCTTCTATAAAAGTTTAACTAAATAATCATCCTGGGTGTAAATTGCATGGGCTTCTGGGCTCCTTAGGGGCTCTGGGAGTGGGTGGGAAGTGTCTACATGTTAATTCTGCTAATGTTACTCTCAGATTGCCAGGTTAAGAGTGGAAGAAAGGGTACCAGCAAATCCATGCCTGGTCAAAGTACTCACTGACAGATGGCCAACAGGCACATGAAAAGATGTTCAATATCGCTAATTATTAGAGAAACGCAAACCAAAACTACAATGAGATATCAACTCACACCAGTCAGAATGGCCAGCATTAAAAAGTCTGCAAAAAAGAATGCTGGACAGGGTGTGTTCTCCACACCCTCTACACTATGGGTGGGAATGTAAATTGGTGCAGTCACTATGGAGAAAAATATAGAGGTTTATTAAAAATATAACAGCAGAATTACCATATGATCCAGAAATCCCACTCCTGGGCATATATTCAGAGAAAACTCTAATTTGAAAAGATACATATACCCCATAGTACATAGTACCCCATAGTGTTCATAGTAGCACTATTTATAACAACTAAGACACAGAAGCAACCTAAATGTCCATCAGCAGATGAATGGACAAAGAAAATATGGCACATATATACAATGGGATATTAACTCAGTCAAAAAAATAATGAAATAATGCTGTTTGCAGCAATACGAATGGACCTAGAGATTATCATATTTAGTGAAGTAAGTCAGAGAGAGACAAATATCGCTTATAAGTGGAAACTAAAAAAATACATATAGATGTATTTACAAAACAAGAATAGACTCATAGACACAGAAAACAAACTTATGGATTCTAAAGGGGATAGGGTGGGTAAGGACAGGGAGAGATAAATTAGAAGTTCTGGATTAACATATACACAGTACTATGTAGAAAATAGATAAACAACAAGGACCTACTGTATAGCACAAGAAACTATGTTCAGTATCTTGTAAACACCTATAAGGAAAAAGAATCTGGAAAAAAAATATATATATACATATATATATATAAAACCGAGTCACTTTGCTATACACTTGAAACTAACACAACGTTGCGAATTAAGTCTACTGCAATTTTAAAAAATGGTTTAAAAAGCACTTGCTGAGCAGCAGTTTCCCACAGTTAGCCAGCGCGTGAAGTCCTCCAGCTGTCCCCTCCCGGGCAGGTGCCCTGGGGCGGGCTGGCAGAGTGTGAGCGAGGAGGGCCTGCAGGAGTCCCTGAGAGTCAGGTGGTCACACGGCCTCTGAGTCTCATCTTTGTGTCTGTGGCCTCCACTGCCCTCTGGTTCAGGGGTGGGGGGCCCGGGCAGACACTGTGCCTGTTCTGTTGTCGTGTGAGTCGCCCCGAGGGCACGTTCCGGTGCCTTGTGCAATGACGGCTGAGCGCTGGGCACAGGTCTGAATGCATTTCCCAGGCAGCTGGCATGATGAAACCTGGCTGGCCCAGTTCCCCAGTGAACACTTGGCTCCCCTCGTCTCTACCATGTTCCCTTGACAGACACCTGACATGGGAGAGGGAACCAGCTTCAAAGATCCTTCACAACACACCTACGCTGAGATCTTGCTTTGTGTGCATGTAACACGATTCCCAGGGATCGATGAGGGAGAAACCAACCGAACAAACTGATGTGCGGTGCAGATTGTTTGTACTGCTAAATAATGAATACGATAGTTATTTACTGAGCATTTGCTATGTGCCAGTCTTTGGGCTAAGGGTTTTTATGTATTAACTTATTTAAGCTTCATGAAATCTCTCTGAGTTTTAATAAAGAGGAAACAGAGGCCCATGAGAACATACAACAAACAACCAAAACATAACACCAGTAGGCCAGGAGGGCTGAAGGAGAGCTTCCCAAGGAAAGGACACAAGCTGAGAGCTGAAATGTTACCAGTTTTTATAAAGCTTATATTTGGTCAATGAACTAAATTCTTTTTTTTTTTCATTTATTTTTATTAGTTGGAGGCTAATTACTTCACAATATTGTAGTGGTTTTTGCCATACATTGACATAAATCAGCCATGGATTTACATGTGTTCCCCATCCCGATCCTCCCTCCCACCTCCCTCCCCATCCCATCCCTCTGGGTCTTCCCAGTGCACCAGCCCTGAGCACTTGTCTCATGCATCCAACCTGGGCTGGTGATCTGTTTCACCCTTGAGAGTATACTTGTTTCAATGCTGTTCTCTCAGAACATCCCACCCTCGCCTTTTTCCACTGAGTCCCAAAGTCTGTTCTGTACATCTGTGTCTCTTTTTCTGTTTTGCATATAGGGTTATCGTTACCACCTTTTAAAATTCCATATATGTGCATTAGTATACTGTATTGGTGTTTATCTTTCTGGCTTACTTCACTCTGTATAATGGGCTCCAGTTTCATCCATCTCATTAGAACTGATTCAAATGAGTTCTTTTTAACGGCTGAGTAATATTCCATGGTGTATATGTACCATAGCTTCCTTATCCATTCATCTGCTGATGGGCATCTAGGTTGCTTCCATGTCCTAGATATTATAAACAGTGCTGCGATGAACACTGGGGTGCACGTGTCTCTTTCAGATCTAGTTTCCTCAGTGTGTATACCCAGGAGTGGGATTGCTGGGTCATATGGCAGTTCTACTTCCAGTTTTTTAAGGAATCTCCACTCTGTTCTCCATAGTGGCTGTGCTAGTTTGCATTCCCACCAACAGTGTAAGAGGGTTCCCTTTTCTCCACACCCTCTCCAGCATTTATTGCTTGTAGACTTTTGGATAGCAGTCATCCTGACTGGCATGTAATGGTACCTCATTGTGGTTTTGATTTGCACTTCTCTGATAATGAGTGATGTTGAGCATCTTTTCATGTGTTTTTTAGCCATCTGTATGTCGTCTTTGGAGAAATGTCTGTTTAGTTCTTTGGCCCAATGGGTCATTTATTTTTCTGGAATTGAGCTTCAGGAGTTGCTTGTATATTTTTTATTTTTTTTGTATATTTTTGAGATTAATCCTTTGTCTGTTGCGTCGTTTGCTATTATTTTCTCCCATTCTGAGGGCTGTCTTTTCACCTTGCTTATAGTTTCCTTCGTTGTGCAAAAGCTTTTAAGTTTAATTAGGTCCCATTTGTTTATTTTTGCTAACTGAATTCTTTAAATTAATTGCAATTGGGTTTTTAGTTGCTTTGCTATGGTTTGCTAAGGGTACAGTTTAACCACTTGTAATATTTCTTCTTTTAAAAATATTTATATTTCTAATTAAGGACAAGAAGCAATAGTTAGAACTGAACATGAAACAATGGACGATTCAAAATTGGGAAAGTAGTATATCAAAGCTGTATATCGTCACCCTGCTCATTTAACTTATATTTCGTACATTATGCAAAATGGGGAGCTGGGTGACTCAAGTCATGTCTGACTCTTTTGCGATCTCAAGGACTATAGCCTTCCAGGCTCCTCTGCCCATGGGACTTCCAGGCAAGAATAGTGGAGTGGGTTGTCATTTCCTTCTCCAAGAGATTTTCCCACATCAGGGATCGAACCTGTGTCTCCTGCATTGGCAGGTGTATTCTTTACCAGGGAAGCCCCATAGTGTATTTTTAGCTGTCCCTTATCCTTGTAGTACTGGGATATGCTCCTTCAGGGAGGAAGACAGTTTCTTCTACTCTTCTAGGTTCTTCTGGCTGATCTAAGAATTAAATTGACATGAGACAGGAGAACAAGAGAAAATCACACAAAATTTAATAGCATGTATACATGGGGTGTTCAGTCGTGTTCAACTTTTTGTGACCCCACGGACTATAGCCCACCAGGTTCCTCTGTCCATGGAATTTTCCAGACAAAGAATACTGGAGTGGGTTGCCATTTCCTTGTCCAAGGGATCTTCTCAAGCCAGGGTTCACACCCACGTTTCCTACGTCTTCTGCGTTGACAGGTGGGTTATACGTGGGAGAGATCCGGAAAACTGACCAACTCACTGAAATGGCTGAAGCTCTCGCCATACGTACCATCGTCAGCTAAAGACAAGAGGGATAGTGGTTTGGGGCTTCAAAAGCAAAGGCCATTAACACTGAGATGAAAAAGTAAGTGCTTGATAAATAAATGGTTGATGGGCCGTGCAGAGACGATGGGACACAGAATCTTAATTAATAGACTTTGCTGGGTTCCTCCCTGCCTACACACCTGGTTCAAACTATAGTTTTCTATGGTGATGGCTTCCTTCCTAGAAAGCTCCTCTATCTACATTTTTCAGGCAGTTAGAGGGAAGATCAAAGTTTCTTCTTGAGTTTTTTTTGGCCTTGATTGTCTTCAGCTTGAAATAATCTGCATGACAAAGAGACATTTTGGGGTGGCAAATTTTGTTGCCCTATAACCCTATTGGTTATGGTATTTTTTCTTTAAATGGACTTCAAGTTATAAAATCTAAAATTTTATTTAGAAATTTTCAATGTTCATCTATAAATGAGACTGAGCTATAGTTCTCTGTCTGTTTCTCTTTCCCAAAGTTGTTTGAACATCTTGTTATTTTTGCTTTGAATTTGAAATGAACAGCTCTCTAAGCTCTGGAATGATTCTAATTCATTGAAGGAGAAAAAGAAGAGTTTCCTAAGCAAGACAAGAAACCCAGAAGCAATGAAGGAAAAAATAGACAAAGTTGACTACATACATAATATTTTTAACGAAGTATGCGTGTGTGCTCATTTGCTTTGTGTCTGACTCTTTGCAACCCGTAGCCCACCAGGTTCCTCTGTCCATGGGATTCTCCCATCCAAGTACTAACCAGGCCCGACCCTGCTTAGCTTCCGAGATCAGACGAGATCGGGCGCGTTCAGGGTGGTATGGCCGTAGACTGTCCATGGGATTCTCTAGGCAAAAATACTGGAGTGGGTTGACATGCCCTCCTCCAGGAGATCTTGACTCAGTGGTCAAACCTGCATCTCCTGTATTGCAGGTGGATTCTTTACCCATTGAACCACCTGGGAAACCCTAAAACAGCACAGTACACCATAAGGTCAAGAGATAAACACTTTGGGAAAACATTTATAATACAAATGACAGAAAATAGTTATTAACACACAAAAAGATTCAAATTATAAGGAAAAGAAAAAGAGCTGATTAAAAATGAATAAAGAATTTGAATAATAATTCAAAGAAGAGAAAATCTAAATGGCCAATTATCATATAACAAGATGTTCAATGTCATTAATTGTCAGAAAATGTAAGTTAAAACATCACTGATACACTTTTTCACATATTATGAGGCAGGAGATAGATGGGCCCCAGGGTGAGCAGCTGGAATTTGTTCCCAGTAGACAGAAACTCCAAAATAGCAGAAGCAAGAGAGGAGGCTGGACCCTCCCGAGGTAAAAGAGAAGAGATCACATATTTCTCATTCTCGAATTCAATGAAAGATTCCCTATGATAAGGCTCCTTGGAGGTCCAAAGTGGAGTGATGTCAAGTTACCCACAGGTCTCTTGACTGGAATCCAGCTTGGCTAAGAAATGGGAGCGCGCACATGGGAGCTTCCTGAGATATACCAACTACAGACTCAGAGCCAGGCAAAGCAAGATGATTGGCCAAAGGAACTCAAAAGCTCTATAAAAGCTATTCAAATTACCACCAGGGTGCAGCTCTCTCTCTGAGCCTGCCTGTATCTATCCACACGTACTCTTTTCCCTCCTAATAAACACTTGTTTCACTATTTTCCATTTCTTTGTGGATATTCATTTTCTGCAAAGCTGTATAGGCCAAGGTCTTGTCACTGGCCACTGGTCTAGTGTCCAGAACTCAGCACTCTCTCGGCTGCGGCCTGACTTCAATCCCTGGCCAGGAACCCAAATCCTGCTTCAAGCCACTGTAGGCCAAGGCCAACTTAGATCAATTAGATCAGTAAAAATGAGAAAAGCTTTTTTTGTTTTTTTTTTTTACAATATATAGAGGTGATAAGGATGCAAAAAATAGGCACTCAATCTAAAGATAGATATGTGAATTATTATAATTTATTTAGAACCAATCCTAGCATGCCTGCTGTGTGCTAAGTCACTTCAGTTGTGTGTGACTCTGTGTGAACCTGTGGACTGTAGTCCGCCAAGTTCCTTTGGCCACCTGATGCGAAGAACTGACTCACTGGAAAAGACCCTGATGTTGGGAAAGATTGAATGCAAGAGGAGAAGGAAATGACAGAGGACGAGATGGTTGGATGGCATCACCGACTCGATGGACGTGAGCTTGAGCAAGCTCTGGGAGTTGGTGATGGACTGGCGTGCTGCAGTCCATGGGTTGCAAAGAGTTGGACATGACTGAGCGACTGAACTGAACTGATGGCAGACACTGTTACTTGCCTGTCCAGCATCCACAGCTTTTTTCATGGAATGCTTTATCCTATTTTCTCCATCCTGAATTTCCCTGAAGGCTCACTCTAGGTGGGTGACTACAGTGGGTTGCAACTTAACACTTTGTATAACTGGATAATGAGCAATACTCTGTTCTTTTTGTTCGCACTAAGGATATCAGAGCAGAAAAACATATAAGAGCTTGGGTTTCTCAAGCAATACCTACAGTTACTTACCTCCAGACTCTTGTTATGGGAGAAAAACAAATCCTTGTTTGTTTAAGCCTTTGTTAGTAGGATTTCTGTTACCGGTAGCTAAATATACCTCTAAGCAGACACATGAAAAATTTTGACCTAGCCATTCCCATGTGAGATTCCATCCTAAAGAAATTAAAGTACCAGTATATAGAAATTTATGCATAATATTAATTTTTGGAAGCAAAGTACTGAGAACAAATGGAATATCTATCAAAAGCCATACAGCTCAATAAAATGTATTTAGTATATTCATACAATAAAATGTTGTATAACTATTAGAATGATTTGAACTGATGTCTATTCACCTTGAGGGATGTTAATAATGTACTACTTTGTGAAAAAGAGCAAATTGAATAGTTAGCACTTGTAGTATAACCTATTATTTGTGGAAAAAAAACTGTACAAGTGTATAAATGTTTGTATATGTCTAAACATTTACAGAAAAAAGCACAGAAAAAGGGGATAAAAATGCCTACAGGAGTGAGGGAAGTAACACAATTGAATGAAACAAGCCCAGTAGAAAAAATAATCTGTCTTAAGTATTAGCAAACTTTATTTTTATTGAACTATGAAGAGAAACATCTAATGTGATATAAATATACATGAACAAATTAATGAATTTCAGATCATCACTTTCATTACTAGAAAGTTGATTTTTGTGTAGGAAAGCGAGCCAAGTTATTTCTTTTTTTCAAAGTTATTTCTTGTCGAATAAATTTCCCAAAGACACACTTTGTCTAGAATGAAAGAATCAAATCACACATTTGAGGAACTACAGTACTTGTGAATGCCCTTAAAGTCATTTTGGAGATATTACCTTGACAAAGAAAAATGCCAAGACTTAATCCAATTTTAATTAGTGAGCAGAGGTAGACACCTTCCTTCAGATGACGTGAGCAGTGCATTTTTCCCCCCTCACAGTTAAAAAAATTCCATTCATATTAAGACACTAGTTACATAACTTCTGTGCAGCCCGCCATATTGTGCTGCCAACTCACTGTGTACTGAAATGTCTGGGTTAAGCCAGGGTGGGAATCTAGTATACAGAGTTAATTACTGTAGTCATCACGTGTTCTCTTTTTAATGTTTTAGCAACAAAGGGATTCTTGCTGAATGACACAACAAACTTAAATTCTGTTTCCATAATGAAAGAGGCCTCCATCGAATTGTTTCATACAAAATGCCAGTTTAAGAGCAACATCGCAACAGCACTGTTTGTAGTTATGCTGACTAATTTTGACATTTGCACATCAAACTTTTCAAGAATGTTCTCAATGCAAAATAATTTATTTCTCAATGTTGTGCTAATATGGTCATATGTCCAAAAGCTCTGCTCATGCTAACTACCCCCACTCCCACCTAAAGACCAAAGCAAACAATACCTTTGGATTCCATGAATAGGTTCACTTAAATGTATGATATTAATTATATTTATGCTTTTATCAGTTACAAGAAAAAAAATTACAAATTATCTAATTGTTTTCACCTACTTGTCCTGAATGTTTTAAACCCTATCTTCATCATGCTGAGCAATAGTATTTTCAGTAAATGTGTATTTATGTATAGTTGAGACAAAAACAATGGAAATAGTGCATTTCTTCAGTTCGGTGATTTTTTTCATCTGTTTTTCCTTTTCTACACAATGGGGTTTTTAGTTATCTTTTTTGTTTAGTAATAGCTTTATTGAGATGTACTTGCTATACCATGAATTTCCCCCCATTCTAAGTATACCATTAGCAGTTTTTAGTATACTCACAAAATTGTGCCAGTGTGCCATCACCATTGCTTTAGTACATATCTACCTTCCTCCACAAAGAAGCCCTGTACCCATGAGCAGACACTTTCCTCTCCCCTCCTCAGACCCTGATAACCACTAATCTACAGATATATCTATTTTACATATTAAATATTTCATGTATATAGAATCATACCAGTGTGTGTCTACTGTGACTGGCCTCTTCATATTGTGTTTTTAGGATTCATTTATGTTGTAGAAAGTATCAGTACTTTATTCCTTTTATGGTGGCTCAGATGGTAAAAAAATCTGCCTGCAGTGCAGGAGGCCCTGGGGTTGATCCCTTGGTCAGGAAAATCCCCTGGAGAAGAAAGTGGCAACCCACTCCAGTATTCTTGCCTGGAGAATTCCATGAACAGAGCAGGCTGGTGGGCTACAGTCCACAGGGTTGCAAGGAGTCGGACACGACTGGGCAACTGACTAATACTTTCACTTTCAGTATGAATATATCACTTTAAAAAATCTATTCATTGGTTGATTGACATTGGGATTTTCTACTTTTTAGCTGTTATGTATAATGCTTCTATGAATATTCATGCACAAGTTTTTATGCTGGCATATATTTTCAGTTCTCTTGTGTTTATACTTAGGAGCCAAATTTCTGAGTCATTTAGTAACTCCATGGTTAATCATTTCAGGAATTGCTAAACTGTTTCCAGAGTGGTTGTGTCATTGTACATTTCCACCAGCTATGTATGTAGGTTTTAATTCCTCCACATCCTCATCAACACTTGTTATCATCTGACTTCTTGATAATAAGGTTTTGATTTGCATTTCCTTTTTTAATTTTTATCTTTTTAAATTACAAAAGTATGATAACACATTTACAGGAGACTTGAAAAATACAGAACAAGGTTACATATAGTTCCACTATATATTACTTTTCTTTTAAAGTAAATTAAGATTTTAGTTGGAATTTCAATATCGAACTCTTGAAAATTAATAGAATGAATATACAGAGAAGTAAAAGGATATAATAGACCAGAAAAGCCTTGTGAACCAATTCACATAATTAAGATTTATACAATGTTCACACAACAGTAGGATACAAATTCTAATGATTAATGATGCTGAGCATCTTTTTATGTGTGTTGGCCATTTTATATAACTTTGGAGAGATGTCTATGCAAATTATTTGCCTGTTTTAAAATCAGGCTATTTTTACTATTGAGTTGTAAGCTCTTCATATATTACAGATACTTGACTCCTACTGGATATGATTTGAAAATACTTTCTTTCATTCTGTGGACAGTCCTTTTACTCTCTGGATGGTGTCCTTTTAAACACAAAAGATTTTAGTTATGATAAAATCCAGTTTATCTAATTTTTCCTTTATTGCTTGTGCTTTTGTTGTCTAATCTAAGAACTTTGCCTAGCCCAAGGTCAAAGATTTAGTCCTATGATGAAAGAGAAAGAGGAGAGTGAAAAAGTTGGCTTAAAGCTTAACATTCAGAAACCTAAGATCATGGCATCTGGTCCCATCACTTCATGGGAAACAGATGGGGAGACAGTGGAAACAGTGTCAGACTTTATTTTTTTGGGCTCCAAAATCACTGCAGATGGTGATTGCAGCCATGAAATTAAAAGACGCTTACTCCTTGGAAGGAAAGTTATGACCAACCTAGATAGCATATTAAAAAGCAGACACATTACTTTGCCAACAAAGGTCCGTCTGGTCAAGGCTATGGTTTTTCCAGTGGTCATGTATGGATGTGAGAGTTGGACTGTGAAGAAAGCTGGGCACTGAAGAATTGACGCTTTTGAACTGTGGTGTTGGAGAAGACTCTTGAGAGTCCCGTGGACTGCAAGGAGATCCAACCAGTCCGTTCTGAAGGAGGTGAGTCCTGGGTGTTCATTGGAAGGACTGATGCTGAAGCTGAAACTCAAATATTTTGGCCACTTCATGTGAAGATTTGACTCATTGGAAAAGACCTCAATGCTGGGAGAGATTGGGGGCAGGAGGAGAAGGGGACGACAGAGGATGAGATGGTTGGATGGCATCACCAACTCGATGGATATGGGTTTGGGTAAGTTGATGATGGACAGGGAGGCCTGGCGTGCTGTGATTCATGGGGTCACAAAGAGTCGGACACGACTGAGTGACTGAACTGAACTGAACTTTCTTCTAAGAGTTATAGTCTTAGTTCTTATATTAGGGTCAAGAAGCAACAGTTAGAACCAGACAAGGAACAACAGACTGGTTCCAAATTGGGAAAGGAGTATATTAATACTGTATATTGTCACCCTGCTTATTTAACTTCTGTATGGAGTACATCATGTAAAATGCTGGGCTGGATGAATCACAAGCTGGAATCAAGATTGTCAGGAGAAATATCAACAACCTCAGATATGCAGATAATACCACTCTGATTGCAGAAAGTGAAGAGGAACTAAAGAGCGTCTTTGTGAGGATGAAAGAGGAGGGTGAAAAAAGTTGGCTTACAACTCAACATTTAAAAAAAAACTAAGATCAAGACATCCACTCCCATCACTTAATGGGAAATAGAAGGGGAAAAAAATGGAAAGAGTAACAAGTTCTATTTTCTTGGGCTCCAAATCACTGTGGCTGGTGACTGCAGCTATGAAATTAAAAGATGTTTGCTCCTTAGAAGAAAAGCTATGACCAATCTAGACAACATGTTAAAAAGCAGAGACATCATTTGACTAACAAAGTCTGTATAGCCAAAGCTGTAGGTAGTTTTTCCAGTAGTCATGTGTGGATGTGAGAGTTGGACTATAAAGAAGGCTGAGTGCTGAAGAATTGATACTTTTGAACTTTTGTGCTGGAGAAGACTCCTGAGAGTCCCTTGAACTGCAAGGAGATCAAACCAGTCAATCCTAAAGGAAATCAATCCTGAATATTCACTGGGAGGACTGATGCTGAAGCTGAAGCTTCAATACTTTGGCCACCTGATGTGAAGAGTCAACTTATTGGAAAAGACCCTGATGCAGGGAAAGACTGAAGGCAAAAGAATAAGGGGGTGGCAGAGGATGAGATGGTTGGATAGCATCAACAACTCAATGGACATGGATTTGAGCAAACTCTGGGAGATAGTGAAGGACAGGGAAGCCTAGTGTGTTGCAGTCCATGGGGTCACAAAGAGTCAGACATGACTTAGTGGCTGAATAACAACAACAAGGCACTGTTTTGAGTTAGTTGTCATATATGGTGTGAGATAGGGATCCAATTTAATTTATTTGCTGGTGGACATCCATTTGTCTTAGCACCATTCGTCAAAAAGACTGTTCTTTCTTTATTGAATTGTCTTGGCACCCTTGTCAAAAATCAATTAGCCATAGATGTATGGTTTTATTTATGGACTTTCAATTGTATTCCATTAATCTATTCTTAGGTCAATTTTGTTCACCCTTGTGCCTATGTCATACTGCCTTGATTACCTTTGCTTTATTCTAAGTTTTGGAATCAGGAACAATGAGTTCTTTTTGTTCTCCTTTGTTTTAGCTCTTCTAGGTCACTCTCAATTCCATATGAATTTTATTTTTTAAATTTTGGCTGTGCTGGGGAATATATTAAATACATTTCTCAGTGATCTGCCTATTTAAATTTTCTGCTGGTGACTTACATTTTTAGCAAGAAATTGATCAATCTATGGAGGTTTAAAAGTCACTAGCATAATGATTAGCTTTCTTTGAAAATAAAATTATTCACTATTATTATAATGCTTTATTACTTTGAATTTTGGAGTTCTCCACCATTTTTTTCTTGTTTGAACTTGCTTGAGGTTTGTTCCAAGAAAACAGTCTTGAATTTATTCATTGAACTGAATGCTTTTTTTGTTGTTGATTTATATATTCCTGGTTTTATCTTTATTATTTTTTTCCATTTTCTTTAGGCATTTAATCAATTCTTTTGTAAATTATTGAGTTGAGCATTTATTTTGTTTGTTCTTTGGTTAACTTAATAGAGATTATTTTACTTCTGAATCAATTGACCAAAGCTTATAGATTTTGATATATAATGTTTTCCTGTTATTTTGTAGTTGGTTTTCAATTTTATATTTATTCATCTGTCTCCTGGTCAAAATTATTTGAGGCTTTTTTTCTTTTTTTTATCTTTTGACTGCACTGCACAGCTTTGATCTTATTTTTGACCAGGGATCAAACCTGTACTCCCTGCATTGAAAGTGTGGAGTCTTAACCACTGGACTGCTGGGGAAGACCTTATTTGAGTCTTTTCTTAATGAAAAAGAGTAAGTTGTTATTATTCATGTAGATGTTCAAATCATATGATTAATTTATAATTTTAGTATATTGTCTTTAGAGAATGTGAATCATACACTTTCTGGGTCAACCTTAAAGTTTTCCTTAATTCAAAGTGCATGGCTTTATGAAAAAAAGATTGTTTCCAAATTGTGTTATATATGCCCTTTATCCTATGTCAGTATTTCAAATACTCAAGTAAACACCCCAGTCACAAATTGAATGCTTTTGAGAGTGCTTATGACCTCTCAAAATTCAACTCAAAAACCATACCATTGGCACTGGGTTCCCAGTATGCTTTTACTAGAGTTACATCATCTGTACTTTCTTTTCCAGAATGAAAATAACATAGTGTTCCCCTGTATAGAGTACTCATTAGTATGACTTACAGTGTGAAGCTGTTGCTAATGAATTATCTCACCTTTTGTCTGACCTTTTGTCCTAATTGAAGATATTTTTAGTGGATAAAGGATTTAGGTGTATATGTCCTTAAGATCAGTGAAAAGACTCCTGCAATATAACAAAATAATAATTCACTATCTAGTTAATTTATCCATTCAATTTATCCAGGAATTTAGCCATCATCCACCCATTCATTCATCCTTTCAATTAATTTAGGCAACTGCTATATGCCATATTAATAAGTCTGATGTTAAATATTTAGTGGTGAAGAAAACAGACATAATTCCTGGAGCTATTATCTAGTGGGGGAGACAGACGTTAATCTAGTCAAAAAATACACATATAATTAAAAACCGTGATGGGTACAACTATTTTCCTAGTGAACATAATTCAGTGATGGAAAATAATTGTAGTGGGAGGGCTAGTCAAGACAGATTGAGTGGAAAGTAAGGGCCTCTTTGTTGGGATGGCATTTAACTGAGAATAAGGGATGAGAAGGAGCTGGCTACAGAAAAGTTGGAATGAGAAAGCTTTCCAGGAAAGCAAGGATGGTTCAATTTTGAGAGCTACTAATTTAACTTATTATCTTACAAATAAAAGGAGAAAAACCGAGATAACCACCTCAAGAGATACAAAAGAGGAGTTTGATCTAGTCCAGGTTCTTTTGATTTTAGGAGATAAAAGTGTATTCAAGCTGGCTCAAGTAAAAAGAGAATTATTGTAAAAGTTCAGGGACTCAATATAGCAGAAACTTCTGTATAGCCAGGTATCATCAGAGACTAAATTAGATAGTGCTTAGGAATGGGAGTGACTTTATCTCCTTCCATTAAATGTGGCATGCTTTTTTTTTTCCTCTTCTATGAATTATTTTTGCAATCTTTTCCTCAGTTTGTTTATCAGTTTGCTCAAAACCCATTCATAGATGGCCCCATTTCCCCAGCCCCATTTTACCCACCATGGTCTTTCTCCTTCCTGGTAGTTCATGGACTAATCAGAGGCCTATCATAATCATTTGGCTTCTCAGGGTACTCAGGGCTGTCACAGTCTGGGGCAATAAGATGAGCTCTCTTGTAAGAAGGCATGCTCTCTGACAGGCATCTTGAAATGTGTTGGAGGCATAACAGAGTACACATTTAGCTGAATGCTAAATGGCTGTTTTTAGACTCAGTAGTGTACTAAATTGGAATATCTTCAAAAGGCAAAATGGGAACTTCTGTTTACAAGAAAAAAATCCAAATTTCATGAAAAAACATGATTTTTATTACCTCTGTTAATTAAAAATATTTAATTAATTATAGCACATGCCTTTTTTTTTTGGTCACATCATATGCTGTTGGACCACGTAATTTCAGCTGTAGCTTTGGAAGACTGTTCCACTATTAGCATTACACAGATCACTAAGATTTGCGTATGTGTGTCTGTGTCCAGGTGGTGGAGGGTAGAAATTAATGATCCTATGGCAACTTCCAATCAGAGGATGATGGGAGTTGACAGACAAGTGCCCCAGATCTTCAGAGGCTCAATTGGGAGGTGACATTATATGGTTCCTCAGTGGTGACATTATGTAGTTCTTCAGTGGGTGCCCATTAAGACTGAACCCCAATTTCACACAGTGGTAACTAGCTCAAGGTACCTATCATTGGCTTTTTTTCATTCTTTTCCTCACTCTTTTTGGTCCTTCACTCCTGCTTCCTGGGATTAACTCTAAAATAAATTATTTATCTTCAAGTTTTCATCTCAGACCTTGCTTTTGGGGGAATCCACATTTTAAAGTGGACAAATGTTAAAGTTTGGCATTATGGAAGGGAGATACAATTTTTTAGCTGTCAGTTGCTAGAAAGCTCCTGTACTTGCTCTACTGCCTATTTCCAACATATAAAAAATGTTTCCAATGAAATAAGTGTATAATTCACATCATTGCCTGTTTTGATTTGAGGTCTCCCTAGAGAACATATAGGAATCCATAGAAATTATTACTGGATGCAAGTCTACATGCCCTACGCACAGTGAAGCAAACAATACCAAAACGTCAGAGTCTGGAGCAGAGAAAGGTTTATCGCAGGGCTCATGCCTTAAAATCCCTCAGCAAAGCACTTTTATAGAGGTTGGGTGGGGGGTGGGGGCATGGTTAGTTGTTGCAAACTTCTTTGTGTCAGATCCTTTGTTCTTGAGTTCAGGTCTCCTGAGGTTACAATGGTCCTGTAAACCTCACCAAAACAAGTGTTATTCTGTGTTCTGACAAAAACAGGCAAGGTCCCAAGACTCAACTTTCACCCTCTGAGGTCCATGTCCTGGCTAAGAGGAGGGATCCCTGCACAGGCCGGTTACCTTGCCCAAGAGCGTTCACCCAGCACCCAGTCTGGGTCCTCCCGCCAGTGCTGAGGCCTGGCTGAGGAGGCAGATCTCAAGGCCAGGTTCCCCAGATCCCAGCCATCTTCACTGAGGGAGCCAGGCGCCCAGGACTCAGCTGGCCCTCAGGCTCCTCAGGCAACCCAAACAGGGGCTGGGTCCTGCAAACCTGCCACTCCTGGAAACTATCACCACCATCAGGTCGAAGTGGTGGGGATGAGGGAGAGATTCAGCTGCTTCGAGGTCTGGGCCCGGCCAACGGACAGCCATGGCCAGGGCTCTGGAGCTCTGCAGGACACAGCCCTCAGCCTGTCCCCGGGGCCCCCAGCTCACTCGCTGGCCTGAGGCGTGGGGCCTGGAGGGCCCTGGGGAGAAGGCTGAGACCCACCTCTCACTGAACCTTCTGTCAGGACCACGGTGAGGCTGACAACTGACTGAGTGGCCAAGTGTCTCATACCACTCATTGCATGCTGCAAGCTTGCTCCATCCATATTACAGACAAACTCAAGAATGACTAAAGGCTTAGGATAAAACCCCTCCCTTCTTTGTCCTCTCATCTATACATATCTTCTCATTTCCAGTCAGAAGCTGCTCACAGGGCTCAGGGCCTAGTAGTTAATTTACTAGCCTAAAGGAAGCCTCCTGGGTACAGACTATCCTGAGAAAATAAACGGAGCCATGGAGAGAGTGAACATTCTCCAAAGGCTCTACTCTTTTGTATGGGACTAACCTAGAGAGTAGAATGGTAAAGGATTAAAAAATTCCTGTCACATTGAAGTAGACACATAGACCAATGGGACAGAATTTAGAGCTCAGAAATAAAGTCTTGCCTATACAGTCAACTAATATTTCACAAGGGAACCATGAATACTCAATGGAGATAGTTTCTTCAATAAATATTTTTGAGAAAACTGGATAAAAACATGTAGAAGAAGGAAATTGGACCCCTATCTTATTACACTCACAAAAATTAACTTGAAATGGATTAGTGGCTTAAATGTAAGATCTGAGACTGTAAAACTTTCAGAAGAAAGCATAGGGAGAAAGCTCTTTGAATTGCTTTTGGCAATAATTTTTTGGATATGACCCAAAAGTAAAGAAACAAAAACAAAAATAAATAAGTGGGACTACATTAAACTAAAAAGCTTCTGCACAGTAAAATAAGAATAAAATGAAAAGGCAACCCATGAAATAGGAGAAAATATCTGCAGACCATCTATCTGATAAGGGGTAGATACCCAAAACACCTAAGGAACTCACGCCACTCAATGCGATCAGATTCAAAAATGGGCAGGGGATTTGAATAGATATTTTTTCCAAAGAAGACATGCAAACAGCCAATAGGTACACACGCAAAAAATGCTCAACATCACTAATCATCAGGGAAATGCAAATAAAAAACTTTTTTTTCTAAAAAAATTAAGAGCAGAACACCCACATATTTTAGCAATCCCATTTCTTGGTATATAACTAAAGAAAATGAAATTTGGTTCTCTTTCTTGTGCATTGCAGCATTATTCACAATAGCCAAGCTATGGAGACAACCCAAGGGTCCACCAATGAATGAATGAATGAAGATGTACCCTGTACACACAATGGAATATTGTTCAGCCGTGAGAAAGAGGGGAATCCTGCCATTTGTGACAACATGGATGAGCCTTGAGAGCATTATGCTAAGTGAAATAAATCAGAGAAAGACAAATACTGTATGCCCTCACTTATATGTGGAATCTTAAAAAGCTAAACTCAGAGAAACAGAGCAGAGTAGGGCTGCCCAAGGCTTGGGGTGGAGTGGGGGGAGAACGGGGAGAAGTTTGTCAAAGGATATAAACTCACAGTTGCAAGATGAATGAGTTCTGGGGATACAATGTACAGCATTGTGACTATAGTTAAAAATACTGTATTATATACTTGAAACTTGCTAAGAGATTAGATATTGAATGTCTTCAGTGCACACACAAAAATGGTATCCATGTGAGGGAGTGGAAGTGTTAATTTCTCTACTGTGGTAATCATTTTGCAATAGATCCGTGTATCAAATCATTGCATTGTGCACCTTAAACTTAAACAATGTCATATGTCATTTCTATCTCTATAAACCTGGGGGGAAAATACTCCTGTCAAATTCACCTGGATTGTGACAAAGTTCATGGTAAGATACTGGTCAGAAAATGTCTGTTTGCCTAGAATCAAAGCTCTTACAATAGATAGGAAGCCAGAGACCCAAGACCTATCTGACCTGTGAGATGTCTAACGGTAGCACAGCGTCCAACACCAGGTCTGGATAACCTAGCCCCACAGGACCCAGTGAGCCCACATGACATTGGTCTCCTGCCTCCAGAGACAGACATTGGTCCAACTAAAGCCCTGTATATCTGAGGGTCTTTCTTAACAAAAAGTTATTGCATCACCTTGCTTCAGCCATCAGGCTAAATGCTCAGGCTACAAAGATGTATAGGAAAGAGATTGTTGACCTTGAGAAGCTCATGACCTGGGACACAAGATGATCCTGGGCACAGGACAACTTGTGGAGAATTTGCTAACAAACAGTGGCAGCAAAGTGAGATGACTGTCTTAACATGAATATTAACATGTACAAAGTATTCTGGGTGCATAGGGAAGGCGCTGCATGGGGGCTTCAAGAAAGCTCCAGAGAGAAAGTGAGGTGTGAGCTTGTTCTTGAAGGACCACAAGTTTGATCAGGCCAAGAAGCAGAAAAAGCCATTCCTAGCAAAGAGAACCGTGAATGAAGAGAGGTGCGAAGGGGCCTGGCAGACAAGCGAACAGCTTGAGAGTGAAGGCTGCAAATGGATGGTGACCTGCAGACAGATTTCGTTGGGGCCCCAGGGTGGTTTATGAATTTGAGCAATATTTAGAAATGGAAATATTTCATGAAAAAGTCCAGATTTTCTGCTTCTTTTGAAAAAAAAAAAATAGAAAAGCAGACCACCTTGCTGGATACTCATCACGGGCGGGAACTGCGACATGATCGCCCCTTTCAGAAGAGGCCTGTGCACCCCAGTTTATCCCAATGTCCACCTCCCATGTCAGGTTCAATCTACTCATGGACATTTATGCTCCCACCCAGCAGTTGCCCTAGTTCAGATTAACAGCGTCACTCCTGGTGGCATTTGAAATTTTAGCCTCTGGTTAAGCACTCCTAGAAATTACAGAGCAAGAGGTGGAGGTTGAGGGGACCAAGATTGGCAGAATTAAAACTAGCAACTGTGGGGAACCATTACCACTCAAAGCTGAAGGGACAAGGGGAGGAAGTTGTGTAAATGAAGTGTGATGAGAGCTGGGAGGAGGAAGGGCCTTGGGAGCCCAGGGCTTGGGGTGTAATTATTGGAAACACAGCACTGGAACTGGAAGGGTGGTGGTTTAGACACTCGTGTCTGACTCTGTGACCCCATGGACTGTAGTCCACCAGGCTCCTCTGTCCATAGGATTTCCCAGGCAAGAATACTGGAGTGAGTTGCCATTTCCTTCACCAGGGGATCTTCCCAACCCAGGGATTAAAACCGGGTCTCCTGGATTGCAGACAGATTCTTTACCAACTGAGCCTCCAGGGAAGCCCTGGAAGGAAGGGGGGATAAAACACCTCAGTCTCAGATAAGCAATAAGAATATATTATACAACACAAGGAAATGTGGCCATTATTTTGTAGGAATTATTTTATGAGTTTTTTTTTTTTTTGATGCGGATCTTTTAAAGGCTGTATTGAATTTGTTACAATATTGTTTCTGTTTTATATTTCAGTTTTGGGTTTTGTTTTTTTTTTTTTTTTGCTGTTAGGCCTGTGGGATCTTAGCTCCCTGAGCAGGGATTGAACCCACACCCCTCCGCATTGGAAGGCAAAGTCTCAACCACTGGACCACTGGGGAATTCCCTGATAGTCAGTTCAGTCGCTCAGTTGTGTCCGACTCTTTGCGACCCCATGGACTGCAGCACGCCAGATTTCCCTGACCATCGACAACTCCTGGAGCTTGCTCAAACTCATGTCCATGGAGTCGGTGACGCCATCCAACCATCTCATCCCCTGTTGAACCCTTCTCCCGCCTTCAATCTTTCCCAGCATCAGGGTCTTTTCCAAGAGTCAGTTGTTCACATCAGGTGGCGAAAGTATTGGAGTTGCAGCTTCAACATCAGTCCTTCCAGTGAACACCCAGGACTGATCTCCTTTAGGATGGACTGGTTGGATCTCCTTGCAGTCCAAGGGACTCTCAAGAGCCTTCTCCAACACCACAGTTCAAAAGCATCAATTTTTCAGTGCTCAGCTTTTTTTACAGTCCAACTCTCACAATTCATATATGACTACTGGAAAAACCATGGCTTTGACTAGACGGACCTTTGTTGGCAAAGTAATGTCTCTGCTTTTTAATATGCTATCTAGGTTAAATGGAATATGATCTATAAAAATATTAACTCACTATGCTATACACCTGAAACTAGTGTAATATTGTAAATCAGCTATAGGCAAATTTAATAAAACAGATAAGAATTGCACTGTAAAAACAAACAAATAACCTTGATCTCTCCTTCAGAGCCTCCCACAAGCTGAACTAGAAGCCAGAGGGCAAGAGAACCCTACAGAGGCTGTCCACAGCCGGGCACAGAGAGAGGGGTGGAGAGTGGCTCTGGGAAGGCGCCAGTATATCTAGGCACATCTAGGGATGGAGAAGTCAGGAAAGGCCCTCTCCTGTGATCCCTGCATAGGGACCCTCCTAAATATGGTTAAGACACAGACTCTGAAGCCAGCAGGCAGAAGGGAAGGGGGCTGGACAGAGCCTGAGATGCCCCTCCATCACCAAGAAGCTCCAGGAGGCTACAAGACCCACAGCAAAACAGGGGGAAGACAGAGGCTTAGGTCTGGGTTCCCAAAGACTATTCTAGAAGGGTGCCGTGGTAGGTGAAGGTTTGGAGTGCTGGGATAACACAGGGGCTCTTGGGCTGGAGATGGTGGTCGGGATGCTGGAGGAAGATGTTCCCCAGAGGTCTTCTGGCTCACGTGGTACCTCACCAGGGCACCCCCTACGTCCCTGCTGGTCACCCAGTCTCTGCTTGATCACTTAGGTGTTAGGGAGCACAGTAGTCCAGGGGATGGCTCTGACCATGAGAAAGACCCGCTGCTGAGCTGAAGTCAACCTCTTTGCCTCTGGCCCGGCAACTTGAGGGAACACTGAACACCTTCCTACGTCCAAGAACAGTCTTCCTCACTCCTCTGGGTCCTTAACCACCTCTCAAGGCGGTGACCTGCGACCATGACCCTCTGAACGTGGCCCCTTTCGCCATCGGCTCTCTGGAAATATTTTTCATACACCCCCCTCCCATGCCTGCTTTTACCTTGAATTGAATGTCTGTAGAGAATGGAGGAGGTGGCCTCCCTTGAGCTGGACAGTTTATCAGTGGCATTAGTTTTATTTTAAGAATCAGGCTGAACAAGTGGGTGTTTATAAGTTTTGTCTCAACAGCTCCCCGAGCTAAACAGGCAGGGACTGGAGGCTCAGAAAGACTCAACACTGCCCCAGGTGACACAGCCCCAGGCGGGGCTGCAACCACGCCTAGGTCTGCGCCTCCAGGCCTCCTTCCGCCACAGGGCCCCAGGGCCTCTGGGCTCTCTCTGGGGGGCTCCTTGTACAAAGGCAGGGGGAGACCACGCTGCAGGGATGGGGCCGCACTGTTTGCTTTCTTCTGCTGGGACAAGGTTTAAATGATGCCAGCTTGTCACAGCACAGTCCTTCTGGGATGGCACATTTCTAGACCTGGGGAGAGTGCTTCCCTGGAATACGCGGGGCAGTTAAGCTCAGGAGTGGAGCCCTTCTCCTGCCCAGTTCTCAGCCCCACTCCCCTGACCCTGAGAGGGGCTCCAGTGGTGGGCTTGGACTTGCCCCAGAGGACGTCCCGGCAGCGGGGGCTCCTCCTGTCCTGCGGCACTTTGTACAACTGCATCTCAGGGCCTGAAGCTTCCATGAGGTAAATGTGCCTGGGGAGAGGTTTTGTTTCTTTTTCCTTTCTTCGCCCCAATCTCCTTTTTATTTTCTGGATAAATGTCACCGTATTTTAATCTCATGTCTGAAATCTGGCTCCTGAAAAGCCATCGTCCAGGCTCGCATAACCTCAAGCACCCCGCAGTCCTCCTCAGGGGCCCCAGTTCCCACAGGTGTTCTCTTCCTTCCTTGCTTTAGATTGTCTCACTTGAAAGGAGGGCCCAGCCTCCATGTTTCCCCAGGGCTAACATCTGCTGGGTCTTAAGGGATTCTTAAGCATGGACTAAGGTGGCAAGCCCTGGGAGGATATCTCAGCTCTGGGCATCAACCCTCTCTTACACCATATGCTCCCTGGGGCTTGGTGTATTCCAGAGGTCAGTAGGGATAGGATTAGAATCATGGGGAGAGATTTTAAAAGATGCTCAAGCTCCACCCCCACAGATGTAGGATTCAACTAATCCGGGGAGAGAGATGCTAGCCTAGTAGAACAGGCATTGCTAGACCCAAGGTTGTGTGACCATGGGCATGTCATTTCCTGTTTCTGAGGATAAAAGGCAGAGGCATAAGGCTCAAGACCTGGGAAGTGAGTCCTGGGAAGAGCAAATTAGAAGTTGGAGCTTCAGGAGACGGGGAAAGAGTTGGGGTTAGAATTCCAGGCTGCTGCTGGGCAGGGAGCTCCAAGCTAGAGTGCAGGCAAGGCTAGGCCACACTTCAGCACCCAAAACTGGCCAGGCAGGAGTCAGGGCACAGAGCAACCAGGCAAAGCAGAGGTCTGACGTGAGGGCCAACAGCACCCACACATCACCTGGATAAATGATGGAAGGTCTGGCTGATTCCAAGTTCAAGGGGGTTTTCTCCTGGGATAGGTCCTTCCCCCCCAACCTTGATAGTCCAGTGCACCAGACACCAGAAATGGAAGAGGGAACCTTGGCAGGAGGCTTGGAAATTAAGGGGAAGAAAGGGGTCAACTAGAAAATCCAGTGGTTTAGAATTCGGGCCTGGAGATGTCCCTGAAGACTGATTAGGGTCATGAGGGGGACACCAAGTTCAGATAGAGGTCTGTCCCTCCCTCTCCTCAGAGGTGGGTAGAGGCTCTGCTGAGGGACAGATACCACACAGGACACTCAGAACAAGGAGTTGCCTGGGTGGCTGTCTTCCTGTGAGACCAATGCCAAGACCTTCGAGGCCTGGACAACGGGCTCCACATGCACCTCCTTCACTACAAAGAGCTGGATTTGCCTTGCAACCTAGCTCTCGCTTCTCACAGCAACGGTTTCACTCTCCCCTGCTTCTCCACCTTGCACACCAGTGGTCCATGCATGGGTTAGAAGGGCAGAGGCTTGTATGGGAATTTAAGTGCAGTGAGGCTTGTAAGAACTGGGTTGACAGTTTTAGAACAAGTCCTTACAGTTAGAAAGTGAGCAGAGGGGAGTGGGGGTGGGTGTGAGCAGTGGTGTGGAAGGAGATGGGCAGGCCTGTTTTTTTCTTCAATTAGGCTGAGAAGAGACAAATAAATGTGAGCCTTACCTCAAGGCTGTACTACCTGATGGCCATTAACCTTGAACGCTAAGGGGTAAATTGTGTTGTTTCACTTCCCCTGAATATCCTCTAGAAAACCTTTCCTAAAAACTCTGGGCCCACATGAATTTGCCCTTCCTGGAATCCTATAGCACCGTGGTTCTCAAAACTCGAGTACATATCAGAATCATCTGGAAGGTAGAGAGGGCATGACATCTTGAGAGTTTAATAGGTCAGGGGTGGGCCCTGAAAATTTGCCTTACTTAGAAGCTCCCAGGTGATGCAATGGTGCTGGTCTGGGGATCACATGTGCAGAATTACAGCTATTAACACACAAACTCCTCTACATTACAATTTCAGGCTTTATTTGTATTTTGTCTGGAATGAGTCTGGAATTATTTTCTGCACGTCAATTGATCTCAGGCAGATTCTGATTCCTTGGGGCAGGGATTGTCTGTTTCATCTTCCACACTAGTTAGCGTATTGTTGGACATACTGTAAATGAAGTATATATTGAGAACAACTTCAGAGAATTTGGTTTTTACAAGCATATAGGGATCAACTAAAGTTAATTTTAGGATTCCCACATTTTGCAAAAGAGCATCCATTTTTTTTCGCACCATTCACATTTGCAGAGAAAAATCTTAATGTACTTCAGCCATCTCCCAACCTCATGAAAGAAAAGCTTCAGTCTTGATTTAGGGAAAAAAAAGTTCATTCCTTCATCCTTCCAAACAAGGTACAGTACAACTGACAACAATACACATTACTGAAAAACACAACTGCATTTTATATTGCTCACTATTCTTTAAATAAGTATAATTCAGATATTAAAGAAAAGAACTGCTAATCACATTAATGCATTACAGAAATCAAAATTAACTTACCACACAAAATAAATTAAAACATTAAATATTAACCTTTTCAGTGCAACATATACAGAAGTCAGAGTAACAAGTTCTAAAAAAAAAAAGCATCAGGTTTGTTATAATAAGATAATGAAAAGTTGAACATTTCAGTATTATTACACTAGGAAGAGGCATTATATTCAGTACCGTGTGTGTTTACCATGAGACCTTTTAAAAAGCCTGATAAAATCAGGGGCTAGAGAACAGGTCTTCTATGAGAACATTAAGAACAAACATATGTGTTCCTCTTGTTTTTGTGATGTCCTCCTTGGTCCTGGGCTTTTGAATCACCTCCCTGCCCCCTCCTCAGCTGAGCAGGTTGGGAGAAATCAAAGCCCAGATCCCACTATGGGATCAGGGTCTCCTGAGCAGTGTTGGAGCCTCTTTGAACTGTTCCTATCAAGATGGCCTGGAAGAGCAGCCAGCGGTCCACATGCAAGGAAGCAGCCTGGACCCGGTGGAAGAGCAGCCAGTGGTATATGTGCACTGAAGCAGCCTGGACCTGGGAAACCTGAAGATGCAGACACTTGCTCCACCTGCATAGACCAGGCTCCCAAAAAGCTCTGAAGTTGCACCTCCTCCCTCACCAATGTGGGTGGGGGTGATGTCAATTCTACCATCTTCTTTCATGGGAAAATAGACTCTGGGGGCATTCTGCCCCTCTCCTCTGCTGGCACACAATGGCAAACTCAAGTCTTGCTTATTTACCACATGTGTTCAAATGTGTCTTCCAGATCAGGATTGGCTGCCGTATATCCTTCCATCTAGAAGAAGACATTTATTTCCTGCCAGCATGCTTAAAGAAGTCACAGCCTGTCCAGCAGTGGGAGAATCCAGGCTCCACTGAAGATTTGGAAGCAGTCTCTCCCTTCCCCCGCCCCTTTTAAATGGGGGTTTTGCATTTCTCCTGAGACAGATATTGGAAACAGCTGTGTTCCCCATCCCCCGGTGTGCAGCTGCTCACCAGGTCAGATCTTGGGAACAAGTCCCTAATCATAATGAACTTGGCTTTGTAAAAAGCAAAGAAACACAGGGAACCTACAGAGTTGGAATAGAAGATGATTTTTAACCTGAAAAGGGGGTATTTTTATATCTAACCAAAGAAGTACCAATGCCACAAATGGCATAGGAATCCAATGCTTAGTGGCCATTCTGATTTCTAAGAGAAAACTCACTGAAGAAGCAAGGTTCTCACATCCTGGACATGGACAAAGGTCCACCCGGGCATGCCTTGATCCCAGCCTCCGCCTGCAACTCTCCCAGGATGGCACATATTTGGGCCTGAGCGCTGCAAGGCTGTACCAGCACTGGAAGGGGTGAGGGGCACCAGGAGCTGTGACTGGAGCATTCACAGACCCTAAGTGTGAAGTCCCCACAGGAAATCACGAAGGTTCTTGGTTCTCACCTCCTCACCCTTCTGCAAAGGCTCTCAGGTGCCTACAGACTGGACGCTGATCCTTCCATCCAGTAGGTGCAGAAAACCCCACAAGACAGTCTCAATATCAGTTCTTGCTCTTTAAAGGCAACCAGACCTCAAACAGTCTCTAAAAGACTGAGGAAAGGCTGTTCTAAAGTAATAATGTGATTTCAAGTTAAAAACCAGTGATGCCACTCCACTTTCGTTAGTCTCTCTACAGCGGAATCAGACTTTCAGGAGAGCCTGATGAAAAAAGGGAGGGCAAACTGGGGTCCACAAACCAGTGTCAACTGCATCGGTCTCCAGGGGTGAAGCCCCAGCCCTCAGATCCACTGCTATAGGACCTGTGTAAGGAATGCAAACTTAAGCATATATTCTCTCATGACTAGACCCCAGGAGCTATGTCAGTTACACTGCTGGCGAACAGATCCCATTTCTAATCTCGGTGCTTTGGGTACAGCGTCATTCAATACAAGTGCCAGAATTGCGACACAGGTCATATAATTTCCTCAACAGAGAAAATGCATTGAAATAGACGTACTGGGCAGAAGAATTCCAGGAGGACAAAATGACCTGGGAGGAATTTCAAGCTCACTTGACATATTTTAAAAGTCCCTTTCATGAAGTGAGGAGCTAGAGGCACTGAAGGGTTAATAGGTAGTGATCTCCCATTTTTCAAATATTAGTGAATAAGAGTTCCCTCGCATAAGGAGTTTACAAATTATTTCATTGTTTCCCTGTTTCCAAATTTTCATAACAATTCCTAGGGATGAGCTCCACCATGAAGTTGGAGTGAACCGGGGTTTCCCACAAGCAGGCCCATTGGGTTGGAAAGTACCCAGGAGAACAATTTCTCCTTCTCCGAGGGAAAAGCAAGACTCACATGATGGAGGCAGCTTCTTAAGAGTTTTTGTTTTAAAACAAAAAACAAAAACCTAGCATCCTGAATGGAAAAGAAAAATAAAATCACTGGAATATTTCTCCTAATGCTTAAAAATAAACAGGAAAGTTCAATTTGTCCTTTTCAAAATAAAGTAACAAATCAACCAAGTAACAACATGGAAAATAAGTGACTGGTCCCCTTTCATGGGTGCAACCCCAGATGCCTGTTGCTCTCTGCTAAAGCTCCATGTCTAAACAGATTCTCGGACGGCCCACCAGAAGGTTAATAGGTTTAATAAGAGCGGTGTAGTCACTGTTGTGTTTCCTCCTTGTAGATACACACACAGACTCTCTTCCTCAATAAGGTGACAGGTCTCCACTGTAAGATCTGCTAATTTTTCAGCAGGAATGTATCCTGGGGCATTTACCAGTTTTGTGTATTAAATGGCATGACCTCTGAACCCCAAGCTTTGCTCCCATCAGTAACTCCTCCTTGCTTCCATCTCCACCCATCCTGGTGCTCTCCCCCTGCCCACCAAGTTTTAGCTGTCCCAAAGAGACCAGACATTTCTAATCAGTCTAGTTTTTTGGCCAGCAATACATGGATCATTGAAGTAGATGTCTGAAAGGCTTTTATACTTTTTACACTGACTTAAGAGATTAAAATAAAATCATCATCCATCTAATAAATAAATTATCTCTGAGGATGGTGACAGCTCAGGAAGGTCTTCAGCATCATATGTCCATGGAAGACACTGGGCTGGTTGAGGGTTTCGTGACAGAGGACTGGTATGGCTCCTCCTCCACTGGTGTCTTCATGTGGCAAAAAGCAGTGACGCTTTTTTTTCACCATTTTCCCCAATAAGCAGATAAGAAAAAAACTGTAACAATTACAGGAACACCAGTGTCGGGCACGATGGAGACTTGTGGGGAGACAGGTCTGGTATCCGTAACTGGCAGAACACACCTACACACACCTGGATGCAGATGACGAAGCACATAGGTCATTAGGTAAATAGGAGGTCCACCCCATGCCATTCATTTCTGACCAGTCTTTAAACTGTGGTCCACCGATTTCTTCTCCAGGTCACATCGGATAACCCCAAGCAGACAGAGTTCTGGACAGAATTTTGAAGGAAGGCCCACATAAGACAAAAAGCCTGCACAGGCGATGGCAGGCGGAGAAGGAAGGGCCTGCTGACCCACGCCTGGCAGCCCTGGCTGTGCCGAACTCAAAAAGTCCTTTTTCCCTCTGGCTGCTGCAGGCCACCTGGCAGAACTCCTCCTCTGGGCTCTTCAGACCACTGGAAGGAAGGAAAAACAGGTTAAGCTCTGCAGGCCACACTCCAGCCAGGCTGGGAAAACTGGCATGGGGCAGAAACTTGGGGATGCACCAGCCCAAGTCACTGGATTCTCTTGGGCAGTCAAGTCCACATTCTGCTGGTTCGACCACAGGGGCAGGAGCTCCTGAATCTGTGCTTTCAGCACCAAAGGAAAGAAGGAAACAGGGACACACACCGTGTGAAGGCCTTCATTCAACTGGAGGTGATTCAGCCCGGTCTGCAGCCAGCTCCCTCATCAGCAGCGGCTTAGTGGGCAGCTCATGAGCTGGTCAAGGGCTCTGGCAGCAGAATGGCTTCCTCTAAGGCCGTTGTTTCTCAATGGTTGGGCCCTGAGGGTATCCTCTGTGCCTGTCACGGGGAAGCAGGGTGCACCCAGTCCCCAGCAGCTCCAGAGTCCAGTCCAGCCTGGACATCTTCCTGCACTGGTCTCTCCCGGGTCCCCTGGAGGTGGAGCATACCCATCATCTTAAGAAGAGGGGGCTTTAGCCTTGGTGGCCATCTCTGCAAGGTCAGACCCATCGCTGGGTTCAAAGCCAATATTCTCTCAAAATGTAGGTAAAGAAGTGACATTAACAAGAAATTTACTCCACCCTAAATGACTCTGCCAAGGTGCAGACTGAGGGTACAAAAATACTATCAATTTTCTTAAAAAGTCATACACAGTTTTTTTCTGTTGGTGTTAAAAGACAAAACAAAAATGTTTATCTTCATCAGCTCAATGCATGGTCCCCTGAGGGAGCGGAGGAAATGGGAGTGGGGACTTCAGAGGCCCTGGGTCTCATCCTAGCTCCCCCAGGGACTCAGACCTTCCACACAGGTCTTTGGCAGACTCAGTTTACCCACACCCTCCTCAAGACTACTGAGAGGATCAATGAATTCGCACCTTCCTAAATCAAAACAACCGCTCACATACAATTACTTTGGCTCTTGAAATGAAGATCAAGTAAATGGCGGTCCCTTGCCTTCAGTTCCCTCCAGGTCAGATCACCAGGAGGCCGAAGGAACACAGCAGGTACTTTTCTCCCTGACCACTCCACCTTGAGCTGACTGTTTAGTAGAGAAGCGACCCTCAGGTGGATGAGGCTGGGGTGATTGTCTCTTGACGAACCACTTCCTAAAAAGGAACGCTAAGTTTATGACAGTCTTTTTGGTCAAACAAGCATTGCAGAAACTCATTCATGTGTGACTTTTCAGAGCCTGTCTGGATTAATTTGCTATTTGACTCCAGGAGCCCGGAGCTAGGGATGCTTGGAGAAGGCTCTGGAGATGTGAGTCTGGCATCCTAGCCAGATGTCCAATCTTTTTCATGGATGTTGGAGAAAGTATTCATGGAACAATGGCAAGCTGAATGAAGATCACAGGATTCTAAGAGTTCAGAGTCCTTCAAGTCCTTCTAAAAGCCGCATCTCTCATTTCATTGATGGGAAAGGGAAGATGATTTCTCAAGAGAAAGAGAAAGAATGTCTGTTGTGTGTCTCCAGTCTGTGATACACCAGGTTCTTTATCTCAGTACTTATTTAATTTGCACGACATCTTTTTAATGAGAAAACCAAGGCTCAGAGACATTAAGTTACTTGTTAAAGGTCACATGTAAGGATAACAGAGCTACCTTCTGAGGAAAAGACACATTGGAATAAACTGAATCTGACTTGGTAGGATAAATGTCCTCTTCTTTTTCTCCCTTCTTTCTGCTTCACCCTCCAAGAACTTCTGCCCTGACTTGGAGAAGGTAGACCTTTTCTCTACCCAACAGTGTCTCCCGAGTACCTCCCTCGAGGCAGCCTCCTCACCTGTTTCTGAGTGGCAGCAAGCAGTCCGTCCCTTCAGGAGGGCGCTGGGCTTCTCATGCCGGCAGACGAGCGCCCGGCACCACTCGCAGTGTTTCCGGACCTCGCAGCAGCTGCAAAGGTGCAGAGAACACGGGCTGGGTAGGAGCCCGGCAGGAGTGCCCAGCTGGTGCAGCGTCTGCCGGAGGGGCCTGCCGGGCTGCTCCGGGCTCTAACCCATCCTTCCCCTGGAGCTTCCAGAGGGACAATCACAGCACAGGGCTGAGGGCTTTGCAAGGAGGTGGCCTTTGGGGCCACTCATGGAAGGATCTGTTGGCCACCCCAAAGACCGGCTCTGCGTGGCTGCTCCTCTCTGGGTTGGCCAAACGGGCTCCAGTAGACAGAGGGGACCGGTCACTCCCCACCCCCACCTGCACCCCGGCAGCCCAGCTGTTTGCTCCATAAAGCAGCAGTTGGGTCACTTAGAACCACTGTCAGGACTGGGCCAAAACAGCCACTTCAGGCTGGCAGGGCTGTGAAGGCTCGGGACGGGGGTCATCCATCAGGAGCAGCCAGCAAGCAGTAAAGCAGGGACTGTGGGCAGACGGCATGGACCCACGGAAGGAATGAAAGAACGAGCCAAGCAACTCCATGGCTTCAGATCTTTTTCCGCAGACTAACACTCTGGTCGTGGCAAACCCATCCTCTCAGTGCACCTGCTACCCATATTTCCAGGGAATATCAGGCCAGTATTCTGGCCCAATACTGGAAATACAACCCTCGGGTCTCTCCCTTTGCAGAGCAGTCCAATTGGGAGATACAGACAAGCAAATGAGGCTAAGAACACCCAAAAAGGGGTTCAGGAAGGCTTCCTGGAAGATGCCAGGCAGCGACTGAGGTCTGGAGGAAGGGAAGAGGGAGTAACAGCAACGGTGGCTTTAGGATTTGCAGAGAGGAAGTGTGACTGTTAACTGCACACAGGAGGCTCGGAGCCTTTTCCAATTCCCTCTGGAACCCCTGCACACCCCCATCACAACGGTGAAGGCTCCAAGCCTTTGGCTCTGCTTCCAGTCAGAGCTCTGCTCTGACCCATTTGATGGAGATCTCCCGGGCTGTGTGCCCTTCACACCACTCAGCTTTCACTAAAATCCCTCTTCACTTTGCTAACACCAATCAGACATCACAGCGGTAAACTGCCAAGGTGGTCCTGCTATCTGGGAGCGCTGCAGATGGCCCCGGGAAGGCAGGCAGGTGGGGGACCCGGGCTCAGGGGCAGTGAAGACTTACTGTATCAGCACACACGTGATGATGAGGACAGCCAGGGCCACGATGGAGACCACCACCAAGGCAGTGATGGCCTGCTTCTTCTGGCTGGCAGCCACCACGGCCAGGAGGTCTGCGTGTTCACAGCGTGCACCGACGTACCCAGAGTGGCAGCTGAGGAAGACAGGGACATCAGCGCCCTCTCCGGGCAGAGGTCTCATTCGCCTCACTCCCCAGGAGGACTGGACTGGAGAGACCCAAGTCCTACAAAAAAGCCCAAAGGGGCCCCGCCAGCCTTGCCTACTGGAGGCAAAGGTGTCGGTAAAATCGCTCCGACTCCCCCGCATAGGTTTCTCTTGCTTGGAGAACAAGGTAACTCATCAGCTTATCATCTGCGGAGGCAAGGTGCTACTGAAGCACTTTGTTATCATGGTTACTATGCCAGATCCTGGGGGAGTGAGGAAGGCAGCAAATGTGTCTAGGACGTGAAGCTCATTTTGGCAGTTCATAAAAACCCAGGTTATTTTTAAACTAAATGTGTGTATTCAGAATTCCCAGTGATGAGAGAAAGAAAACACGCTAAACCAGCAGGAGACAAAGACTGTGGCTTGATTTTTATCTTCTTTGTCAGGGTTCATTAGTCCTGCAAGCATTTACCAGGCGATCCAGCGCACAGGGGCACGTACTGGGGTAGAACCAGCAGCACTGTCTGGTAACTGTAGGACCTGAAAAGCCCCAGGGGTCTTACATTTGTGGTTCCCTTAAACCTGGGCTTCCAGACTCCAGATGCCAGGAGTCACAGGATAAATACAGGGTATTTTCCTGGAGCATAGCTTTTGCTCAATGTTAACAAAAGTTTAATCATTTTAATGTTAAAAGAGCAGGTACTGTATGGGCTTACGATTAAGGCAAACAGGAGATGTTGTAAAAATGGCTGCTTAAGGCCACAGCCTGGGATGCTGGAGCACACAGCTTCCGTCTCTAAGCTGCTTAATGGAAAAGTTTCCCACTGGTGCTCTATTCCAAAGCTCAATTGTTATGTACCTCATTTAAAGGCATTTTTAATTTGAATTCAGATACTTGCTTTCAGTTAAAGATTAATTTACATTTGACTCATGTTTTCTCATTTAGTCTTTGCACAGAAAAGTCAAGTCATTTGCTTGTGACCACCATGCCAGGGAGGCTCAGGAGGTAAAGAATCTGCCTGCAGTGTGGGAGAGCCTGGTTCAATCCCTGGGTCAGACAGAAGATCTCCTGGAGAAGGGAATGGCCACTCACTCCAGTATTCTTGCTTGGAGAATTCCTTGGACAGAGGAACCTAGTGGGCTACATAGGGTTGCAAAGAGCCAGACTCTGCCAAGGAAGAATGCCAACACATTCCCAGATCTGTGGACCCCAGGATCTGGGTTCTAGCTCACTCAGCAAGCTGCTGCCCCTGTATACTCTCTGGGATTGGGATAAAAACACTGCAGATTAAGCTCTTGATCTTGAAACAGTAAAGGAGATTTGAGGTTTTAGGTCCAACAATGCAGGGTTCTCCACAGACCTAAGGAGAGAGCAGGCTCTGGGGAGGAGGAAGATGTGGGAGTTCTGGCAAGAAGACTTTGCTTGAGAAAGGATCTGGACCACAGAAGTGTGAATAAGAGCACAGACTCTCACAGGCTCAGGCTAGGAGGGAGATGACCAGGGCATTATGAAACAGGGGCAATTTTTTTTTTTTGGTTGGTTTTAATAACAGGATCACGTGAGGGCCAAAGTCAGGAAACAGCTCACCCTGTAGGCGGGGGAGAAAACAAAGGCACTGGTCCCTTCCCACCAGGAGAAAGTTAAAGTGTGGACTGAACTTGAGACTGAGAGGCGATAAACAGCAGGCACAGGTGATGCACAAGCTGTGAGTGTCTACAGAGAATCTTGCAAAGGATGCCCCCACCAGCCATTCTGAGTTTTCACTCTGCACCCCGATGGCTCTCATCTGGGTTGTGGGCTTCCTCCTCCTTTCATTTAGCATCCAACACCCCACATCTGCAGGACCCTAATCTACCCCCTCTACTTTATCTTCTGTCACTTAGATTTCAGCCAACCCATCAGTCCCCTACCCCCCAGTGTCAACTAAACTAGTGCCAGCACATAGACTCAGGACACACCTGTCTGTGAATGAATGAGTGAATGAATGATTACCTTCCCCTTGTCCATCTCAGCTCCTGCCACCTTCTCTGCCTGCGACATTATTCCTCACTTCCTTCCTCAAACTCCATCTCAAAGACCACATTCTCCAAGAAGATATAATTTGAAGACTCACTCATTCATTCATCCATCCATCCATTTTCCAAAGCTCTTTCCATTGATCTTCATAGCCTGTCTTTCCCTAAAGGCCCTTAGGACTATGCCAACCTCTGTGATTGCCCTTCCTACCAGCTTCACTGGAGGCCAGCCTCTAGGCTCCTGCAGGAAAGACCGAGCTCTACAAAATTTCTGGTGAACCACTGAACAGAAGAGGGTTGGGGAGCCTGGGCTTTGTTAGATGTCTAACCGGGAATTGTGGCCAAGTCAATGAGACTTCTCTGTAGTTGGGTGTTGGTGTTGCTTCCTCCTAGAGAGGCGAGTGTGATGATGATTTGTACAGCCATTCATGAAAGGTCCAGGCTGTAGGAGAGGCAATTTCATCCACCTTAAACTCCTCTAACCCACAGGCCCTGGGAGAGGATTCAAACATCTCCTCAACTGCCTCAACTGCTTGGTTCTGGAAATGCTATGAACCAACAAATCAATGCTGGGGGCTCTAAGAAATCCTATTTAAATAAAAGAGTGGGAGCCTAGTGCTAATTACAACATTAGCTTATTAAAGGCTATGCTAATCTCCTACATGAATCATCTCTGTTAATTCCAATAATAACAACTGCATGTGAGGTCTGGGCTACTATTTACCTTGTTTTACAGATGGGGAAAGAGGGTGGGGAGTGGATTCTAGAGTTTAAAAACTAAATTAGATCTCAACTGTGAAGGAGACCTTTCTGGTGTAATGCAAATTGATTTGGAAGATACTCTTGGATATTGATTCTATGGCAAACTCACAAACCACATAGCAAAAGGGAAGATGGGCTGCTGACCGCTCTGTAAAGAGGTCTTCCTGCTGGGGGTATAGCAAATTGCAAAGATGCCCCCAAACAATCCATCTTAAGTCACCAGGAAAGACAACCCCCAGACTGAGTCACACTTTGCTGACTTTCTTGTTCTTCCTAACATGTGAGTGCTGGGCCCTTCACAATCAGCCTTGCCTCAGAACTGCTCCAGTGGAGGTCCGGCCCATTAGGAATGTCTTCATGCCAAAAAGAATGCCTCTTTGTCCCCTTAGGGTCGCAGCTGCAAACACTCAAACCCCAGTCTCATTGAAATAGGGTGCTCAGTGTGTTTCTGAATGAAACCTTCCCTGGTGAGGCACGAGAGTTACATGAGCTGTTGCCAAATATTGGGTTGGCAAAAAAGTTCATTTGAGTTTTTCTGTAAGACCTGTTAGCCAACCCAGTACATGAGACTCTAGGTCACAGCCTAGGTGGGCTCTTAGAGCAGCGAGTCTTAGCACCAAGCAACCCAACTGCACTGGGAGGCAGAATAGCCTGTGGTCTAGATACTCGAGCTTTTCCCAGGACCTCTCAGATCAAAGCCTCTCTGAAAATGGAGCCTGGGGTCTTAAAGAAACGGCTGAAGGGATTCCGATGAAGCCAAAGTTGAAAGCCACCATGAAGGCTGACCAGTGAAATCAACTCTAGCTGCACATTGGAATGGCCTGGGGAGCTTGGAAAAAAAAAAAAAAATCCTTGATGTCCAGGCCACACCGCAGACCAACTAAGTCAGAATCCCTGGGAGTAAGGACTGGCATCAGTATTTTTAAAGCTCTCAGACGATTCCAACGGGCAGCCAGGGTTAGACTTTCTAAGGCAATTTAGACTTGCTGGTTTGGGGATGGATAGAGGTCCTTTTTTTCCCCCACCACTCATCTGTAATATAGGCAGGCTTCTCAGTTGCTCTTTACTTGGGGGGGGGGGGGGCGGCGGGGGGGCAAGAAAAGGTTTGGTGACAAACATTTTTAAAAAATTTCCCAAGCTTCTACTAATATTAGACTTAATTATGCCAATTATTTTAGCATAAGTCACACAATAAGAGGAAGCATCACCTCACCTGGTCACAAATGACTCACGCTTGACTCAGCTGCTGTCTCAACCTCAGGTAGGCACCAGATACCACCTGGCTGCACATCAGAATCACCTGGGAAGCTTTGGAAAATGCCAAGGCCAAGACCACACCCTTGGAGATGCCCCTGACCAAGTGGTCTGGGCACCCAAGTGATTCTAATGTGTGGCCAGGCCTGAGAACCACTGAGGCAGAATGGTCATTTAAGTTGTAGACTCGAGAGCAACACTCCAAAGTCTGCCCCTTTCCCCTCTCCCCGCTATTCCTATCTCTCTCTGGGCATTTCCCCAGGGTGGGAGCTGTACAATGGGCCTTCTCATTCAGGTGCAGGAGAAACCCGAGATGCGGCACCTCTGTTTAAGAAAGGAATCTGAATAAAATAGGAATTATTCTGTCACCACGGGGAATGGCAAATGTGTATACCATTTGACCATTCAATTCATCTGTTGAGAATGGGTACTGTCAGACACAAGGAATGCTGAGTTTGTCTTCATAATTCTGAAAATGAGCCTCTGGAATCATATGCAAGCTGTTTTCCCCAAATAAGAACCAGAAAGAAAGTAGTGCCCAAAGAAGGGGCAAAGGGCAGCACAGGAGGAGCAAGGCTCCTGTCTGAGCGGAGAAGCCATGATGGTTGAAGATGAGGGGCCATGTGCGCCAAACAGGGGGTCCCTGGGACCTTCTCTTCTGTGTGCTGATCCAGTCTGGGGGTGGCTGTGGTGCTTTCTTAGGAGCAAACGACAAAAATTAAATGATGAACGACATGCCTCTCTTTCTCCTCTGCTCAGGGCTTTCAGACCTTCTAGCCCTGTCCAGTTGCCCAGTTTTTCCCCCTAAGTCCCCTCTGCACCTGGCTCACGGTGCCTTTTAAAATTTTAAAGAAATGGTGATAACACATGTAGAGCTCTGCCCTTATAATTTTTTTTCTTCTTAAGGAAAATATCCTCTAATTAGAAAAATAATGTTTCTAAGTAAATTGTAAAGTACATAAATTATAATAGAGTGGAGAGAGAAAGTCCACATTACTGCACATCTGACTGACAAGTACTTTTTCTACATAGTTTTCTTAACATAGTTAAGATTTTTAAAAAATATTATTTTGTATCAATTTTTCATTTGACATCTCTTCACCATTTTACTATGTCATTAGAAACATGCAGGAGTTGTTTGGAATGGTTGTAAAGTAGTTTATACAGGGTTTGCTTCACTGAACCCTTACCATTTAGACTGCATCCAATTTTGATTTCATAAATAATGCCAATGGATTATGTCTGTGTACACACTTTGCTTGCATTTGAGATTACTTCCTCAGGATAGGATCCCGTAAGTGGGCACAGCATGGTATAGACTTGGAGCCAAGCTGTCATGGGTTTGAATCCCATTCCCCACTTAATGCCTGTGTGAGCTTGAGCAAGTTACTTAACCTCTCTGTGCCACTGATTCTGTGTTAGTAAAACAGAGTAACAAAACTTCCCTCACAGAGTTATGAGCATTAAATGAGTTAATGTCTTGGGAAGTGCCTGACACAAAGGAAGGGCTGCATGAGTGCTAAAAATGTAAATAAAAGAATGAGAGCATTTTAAAGGCTCTTGAGAGACATTGTCTTCCTAAACAATGATGTACTCTCTGATTGGAGGCTAGTGTTCTGAATTTTAATCAAGGCTTTCGGCAGTGACCCTAAGATAAAGTCTTTAATATGGGGGCCAAGGACCAAATTGACCAACAGTTAGAGACTAAGGTTTTAGAAAAATATTTATACCAACTTGCCTTAACCGTGGAGAAAATCCACAGGGCTGTGGTGGGAGTGGGGACACTGAGCCTCCTGACACTTGTATTGGGTTTACCCATTCTTGGCCTTGGGGTTTCCCTGGTGGCTCAGCTGGTAAAGGGTCCGCCTTCAATGCAGGAGACCCCGGTTTGATTACTGGGTTAGGAAGATCCCCTGGAGAAGGGATAGGCTACCCACTCCAGTATTCATGGGCTTCCCTGGTGTCTCCGACAGTAAAGAATCCACCTGCAATGTGGGAGACCTGGGTTCCATCCCTGGGTTGGGAAGATCCCCTAGAGGAGGGCATGGCAACCCACTTCAGTGTTCTTGCCTGGAGAATCCCTATGGACAGAGGAGCCTGGAGGGCTACAGTCCAAGGGGTCGCAGACAGTTGGACACGACTGAGTGACTAAGCACACATTCTTGGCCTCAAGAACAAGATTTGCCATGACCTATAACCTCTCTGCTTGGGGCACTTGAGGAGGAGTGTTCTGGAGGGGTAGGGGCTTCCTCATGGCACATGGTCTACTTGACTTTCACTGTTCCTTCAGCAGGACCTGAATCCTTCAGCTGTGGTCACGGTTAACAACGTACTGATCACAGTGGTGACGGTGCTGATGAAGGCCGCTCTTATACTCTGCTGGGAACTGGGCTTGGATGTTCTCCAATGCTCTAATAGCACCTTCTGTAGTAATTCAATAGATGAATGGATGAAGACGTGGCACATATATACAACAGAATACTACTCAGCCACAACAAAGAAGTAAATAAGTCATTTTTGCAGGAACATGGATGCAACTAGAGATTATCATACGAAGTGAAGTCGGTCAGAAGGAGAAAAGGCAAATACCATATGATATCCCTTACATGTGGAATCTAAAATACAGCACACAAATGAATTTATCTACAAAACAGAAACAGACTCAGAGACAGAACAGACTTGTCAGTTGCCAAGGATCAATGGGTGGGAGAGGGAGGGACTGGGAGTTTGGGGTTAGCAGATGCAAACTATTACACAAAGAAGAGACAAACAACAAGTCCTACTGTATAGCACAGGGAGCTCTATTCAATATCCTGGGATAAACCATAATAGAAAAGAATACAGAAAGAATATATATATGTATAACTGTTACTCTGCCGTATAGCAGAAATTAACACAATACTATAAGTCAACTATACTTCAATAAACAATAAATTTAAAAATAACTTTCTATGACGATGCAAATAGTGTCTGTATGTGTGGCATCTAATATAGTAGCCGCTCGCTGCCCAGAGGTACTAAGTATTTGAAATGTGGCTAGCGAGACTGAAAAATCAAATTTTAATTAAATAAGTTAAACAGCCTCACATGGCTAGTGGCTCCTATCTTGGACAGCAAAAGCTCTATATGCATTAGGGTCACTGGGGCCTCATCACAATCCTGAGAAATACTCATCTCCCCATTTTATACACAAAGAAACTGAGGCTTAATGGTGCTAAGTCACTTGGGTCTGTCTGACCTTGAAATTTATGCCTTTAACTGCTGTGTGTTCCTGCCTGGTGTGTGACCCTCAGTATCTGCTTCCGGTGAGGGCAGAGAGAAGGCGTGCACTTCCTCAAGACCTGGGGTTGGGTGATGTCCTAACTTCTCCCCCTAACCCCACCACCTGCTGGTTGTTGAGGTGATAGATCTACATGAAGTGGCTTAAGCACCAGCAGGAAAACCACCCCCAACCCTGGTCTCTCGGGAGGCATGTTCTCGGTTACACGGGCAGTCTGCGGGCTTACTGAAGGCGGTCACCCCTCTCGGGGTGTTTGTTCAGCTCCCAGTAGAAGGCACTGTGCCAGAGCCAGGTGGAATATTTTCCTTGGCCGACAGCAATGCGCTTTCACACTTTGCTGTGGGAAAGTCAGGGAGTTCAGTCACCGAGGGGCATTTTGGACTGTGAGACACTTCAGCGAATCGCCACTGGCTGCCAACACTGGAACCCTGAAAACCTGTCACCTGGGTGGCTTCCTTCAACTGTTTTCCTTTGTTTGAAGGTTCCTGCAAGCGGCAGACCAACGGTTTGCAGAATTTGCCTCAGGGGAAAAAAATGGTGCTTGAGTCCTAACCTTGCATTTCTCTGGTTTTACTAACTGCCTTTGGAAATTCTTCGCCTATTTGTTTTCTAAAGTGGTTGGTGCCTAGCAGGGATTTATTAAAGAGAGACCAAAAAATACAATCTAGGGTTCATGTGAAGCATAAATATTTCAGGATGATGTTCACTACCTTTGGCAATTTCTGACTAGTTATTTGTTTTAACTTTTTTTTATTTCATATTTTAGTGTGAGATGTCATTTTAACTCTGGAGACCCAAAGACTATTGTTATTATGGAAAACAAAGCTTAAGAGCCAACAGTATTTTAGAAAGAACTCCCTCTTCTCAGACTATAATCTTCGGCCCCTGTGGGTTTGCCTTGTAAGTCCATGACTGACATGCCCTTAACCTCAAGGTTTGCGAGTTTTACTGAGGATGAGTGTGTCAGCTCCCCCAGAGCTAGGGCGGTTCTTAAGAGCAGGAACAGCAGGCTTTGCTTTCCCTGCACAGACTCAGAATTTCTGATCTAGTGGCAATGAGTGAATTAGAACATTCTTCTAAGTAATGAAAGTACAAAAAGGTATAAAGTATTGTCCTGCCCCCACCGAGCTGACAGGCTCATGTGGCGACAGAAATGATCAAAGCTAGCTGTTGTGAGCAGAAAAGAAGGGCGATAGGATGACGGACCAGCGGCAGCTTCAGTGTCAGGGAGCAGTAGGCAGACGTGGAAACTGGGGAACTGGGGAGGGCAGGCTGTGCTCCAGAGAAGCTGGGTGTCTGCTTGGAGTTGTAAACCTGACTTCCAAAATGCAAGCAGTTAATTAAAACCACCAAAGAATAATTCAGATTCACCTACCGCTGCATGAAACATGTCTGTGCGCTGAATACCGCCCCTAGGCCGCCAAGACCCAGTGGGGAAACTGAGGTAAAGAGGAGGTAAAGTCTTGCATGGCCACGCCTCCCCAGAGACGTTCAGCTTCCCCATCCTGCAAAAGTGGATTCTATAGACTCTGCCCTTGACCCACAGGAAGGAATCCTTGAGAGTCTGTGCTCAGGGCAACAAGGTAGGGAATGACCCTGACGTTCCCCTGGAGGAAGGTTTGCCTGCAGAGGGACAGTGCCAATACCTTTTCTGGAAACAAAAACTTAGCTTTTTGCAGTGAACTCTGTGAGGCTGAGGCAGAAGGAGCGCCCTCTGGGGCAGCAGAACAGAACATGGGTTTGGGGGCTGGAACTGATGGGACTGAATCCCAGCTCCACTGTATACGGGCTCTGGGACTCTGGGCAAGTCGCCTAACTTCTCTGAGCTTAAGTTTTCTGATTTACACAATAAGGGCAAGAATCTCTACTTGAGAGGAAGGACGAGAGAACGGCATGAGTCACTGTAGGTGGAGCTGGGGCTGGCACACAGTTACAGTTTTTACCCAGAGCTTACTATTATCATTTACAGTAATAGTTACAGTGTGAGTGGGGAGAGAGACGGCCAGTTGTCCAGACAACCAACATTAATGGCGTGTAAATGTGATGGACAGTGATCTCCGTGAGCCAAAAGCAGAGCTTGGCACCCAGACTGAGGAGAACGAGAGAGCCACCCACGTCCCACTCTCAGAAGGCTTCCACCAGCCAACGGGGCTCAGACACAGGTAGGGTTATTGCTCTGGGTCTCTGCTGACCCCGGCTCAAGGCTGCCAGCTCTCAACATTTAGAACAGCCCCTCATCTGGTGGAAACACTAACCTTCTGACACAATTTTAGTCAGAACTGTCCTCTCTCTCCAAAGAAGGCCCTCTCATCGCATAGCCGGGGGTAGCCTGAGGTCTTGGCATGAGAGGTGACTGGAAGGGAGAAGACCCCCCACCTGCTGCACTGGAGGCTTCCTGAGATCTGGGCTAAAGAGTCACACTTCCTTCAGGGCCAGTGTTTTTCCACAGTGATCAGGCAAGTCACGAAAACAGTCCCATCAGTCCCCAAGGCTCCCATGTGTGTTTTCATAAGAGTGGTAGTCGTGATGAGAGTGATTCTTGTCATCAGCGTGCTTTGAATGTATGGGGTGGGCGGGAGGGCTCTTGGCTCTGCAGATGTGACCTGGGGCCTTACCCAGTTCTCCTGGAGGAAGGTGGCCAGTGTGCCCCCCAGGTGAGGCCCAGAGGCACCCCAAGGGGCCACTGCACAGGCTTACACAGCTGCGCCTCAGGAAAAGGGGAGTCCTGCCCACCACTGCTTACTGCAGCGGGCTCTCCCGGCCCCCTGGGCTACTCCTCTGACACCCTTCAGCACTGTGGGTAAGAAAGCAGCTTTAGGAGCCAGACCAGCCGGGTCTGAATGTGCGCTCCCCTCTGTGATCAGGGCTCAACCTCTCCATGCCCTGGGGTCATCATGAGGATTACATGAGTTAACATGTGGATCGTGCTTAGAACAGTGACTGGCATGAAGCAAAGCTCAATAAACGTTGGCTTTTTATTAACATTTAGTATTATTTACCAGTACCAGTGGCTTCCCAGATGGCGCTGGTGGTAAAGAACCCACCTGCCAAGGCCAGAGACGTGTGTTCGACCCCCCCGGTTGGGAAGATCCGCTGATGGAGGGCATGGCAAGCTATTCCAGTATTCTTGCCTGGAGAATCCCCATGGACAGAGGAGCCTGGCAGGCTATGGTCCATACGGTCACAAAGAGTTGGACATGACTGAAGTGACTTAGCACACACACACTGGTACTATTAGGTTGGATCATATGAAATTGCTGACTTCCATTTCCCACCTATAAAAATGGCATCTTCGTAGAGATGGATGGTTCTTAAAGGGGGTGGAGGACAATTCTGCCTCCTCCACATATCTCCCCACCCCCGGGCACATTTGGCAATGGCTGGAGACATTTTTGATTGCCACGACTGTTGGGGGGAAGTGGTGCTACTGGCACCTGGGGGGGTGTAGAGACCAGGGATGCTAACATCCTTCAGCCACACAGGCGTGCCCACACAACAAAGGGTTACCCAGCCCCAAATGCCCACAGTGCCAAGGCTGAGTACAGGGCCAACTTACAGTATTCCACCATGCACAGGTTAACTTTCTTAAAACATCTCTTTCCCAAACTGATGGCTTCCACTGGCTAGAGAATAAAGGCTAACTTCCAACAGGCTCTGGCCTCCAATTCACCTGCAGATTTGTCTCCTCCCTGCTGTGGCCGCACTGACCCATAACAGTATAGTACAGCTAATAAAATAAGCCGGAAGTGCACGAAAAGGGTGGGGGTGCATGAGTGTCCAGGCCTTGAGTAACTTCTCTGCTTTCCCTATTAGCCTAAGTCCAACACCTGCTCTAGAAGGCTTTACTTGTGTGCCTTTCTTGCCCAGTCGGGCTGACCATTGCAATCACTGGTGGCTTTTAACCAACGTGACTCCAGGGTCCCATTCCTAGAGATTCTGATTCAGTGGGTGTGGGCTCAGCTATATTTTAAGAAGCAACCCTCCCTGCACCCCACCCCCCGCCACCTCATGCTGGGCCTGCTATGCCCATCTTTATTCCCAAGTTGTTCTGTCCTGTTGCCAATCAGGCACACCAACCCTTTGTGTGCCCTTCTGGCTTATTTTATTAGCTGTAAGGTAAAGATGCCGGAGGGCAGACCTCACCTCAGAGCTACTGGCCACTGAAAGGGATCCAACACAGTGTCTTGCTCTCCAAAAATTCTAAGTAGTGAATTAAACTTGAATCCAAGATTAGGAGTTTGGGATTAACAGATGTATACTACTATATATAAAACGGGTAAATAATAGGAACCTACTGTATAGCACAGGGAACAATATTCAATATCTTATAACAACCTATAATGGAAAAGAATCTCAAGAAGAATGCATGCATTATATGTATAAGTATATAACTGAATTGCTTTGCTACCCACCTGATACTAATACAACACTGTAAATCAACTATGCAGAAGCGCTCAGTCATATCCGACTCTTTTGCAACCCCATGGACCGTAGCCCACCAGGCTCCTTTGTCCATGGGATTTTTCAGGCGAGCATGCTAGAGTGGGTTGCCATTTCCTCCTTCAGGGGATCTTCCCCACCCAGAAATGGAACCCTCATCTCTGGTGTCTCCTGCGTTAGCAGGCAGGTTCTTTACTGCAGAGCCACCTGGGAAGCCCAAATCAACTATACTTCAATTAAAAAAAAAAAGGAAAAACCTCACTTGAATCCAGGAAGTTTTAGACTTTATGAAACCCAGGAGCCACCTGAGATGCTTGCTAAAAATGCAGACACCCAGGCTCCACGTCCTAGGATTCCTGCCTCAGTGGCTCTGGGCTGGGATCAGCAGGGTTGAAGCAGGTGTCCCTCAGCCCACTGTTCTGGTTCCCCATTATGTTTGGCTCCAGGGCGCTCAGGCAGCCCTGGCATGGCTTGTGGAGGTAAATGCTGTTTTAAGTGGTGGCTGGAACGCCTACAGCCCCAACACCACAGAACCACAGGGACACTTACACACACGCGGGCTTCTCCTCCTGCACCAGAAACCTGCAGGTTCCATGGAAGCAGAACTGACGGTGGGAATCTGGGCAGTCGTTAAAATGGGACACCACCGCTGCAGCCACAGGCGGGTCTGCTGGGAGAGAGAAGACACTTGGCTCAGATTCAAGGCACAGCAAGACATCCCACAGGTCCCCACCCCCCTGGAGAAGGAGCCCGGATGGCTGGGCTTTCTGGTCCCTCCCAGCTTCTCCTCCTAATGGCCAGTCCAGAACCTGCTTGTGAGCTTGCCAGGGGGCTTCACTTACTTAGCTTTGTAGGAAACAAAACCGTCTCCCCAAAAGCCTCAGTGTAATTCAGAGATATCACAGCAATTTTACTATTTAAAGCCTACTCCCCAAGAACGACCTAATTTTACTTTTACAAAATAATAGAGATCATTTTTTCAAAAGACAGCCTCCATAAAAATCTGTTTTAAAGGCAGGAAATTGAAGAAAGGTACAAAAGAGTACTATTTAACCATTCAGTTGATGCTGAGGAAGAATTATGATGCGAAAAGATGTTCGTGATATATAACTGTAAGAGAAGGAATGCATTTCCAATGTGGTCTGTAGAGTATGACTCTATGTAAACAAACAGAAATTTAGACCTGAGGAAGTCTGGGAAGGATGACAGAAACACGGTGGCAGGGTCTCTCTGGGGTGGTGGGATTGCTGTGATCACGCCATGAAGATGACTTAGTGCATACACGTCCTCCTGGGCGTGGCACAGGCAGGACTGGGAAAGCCAGGGTGGTGGGGGGAGAGTCGGGTCCACTCAGAGCTCTGTGGCTCTCAGGAGCCTGGGGCATCATCAGACCTCTCAAGCTACTCAGAAGCACTCTAAGGAACCACGCGTCACCTACTGACCAGCCCAGAGGGATTAATTAGACTCCAATAGCCCTGCTTTGTCCAAATAACCCTTCAGACACAGTAGGCAGCTATTTCAAGATGGCATGATAGATGTTTTTGTTGCATCTTTCAAAAGATTCTCTTATATTTGTGTTTGGCCATTTAGGGAGTAGGTCGTTCTCGTATATTTTTTGGAGGGAAAAACACATGTGCCTGGAGCTCTTGCTTTTTTGAGTGAATTAAACTCCAATTTCATATTGTAAGATTTTCAACCATCATGAAATAGTAAACTCATGTTGCTATCTATTTATGATTTGCTTCTAGAAGTATCACAATTTTGGAAAACTCATAATTCCAATGGAAAAAAACAGAGCCTAAAAAGTACAGCTTTGATGCTTTCGAATTACGGTGCTGAAGGAGACTCTTGAGAATCTCTTGGACTACCAGGAGAATAAACCAGTCAATCCTAAAGAAAATCAACCCTGAATATCCATTGGAAGGACTGATGCTGAAGCTCCAATACTCTGGCCACCTGATGTGAAGAGCTGATTCAATGGAAAAGAGCCTGATGCTGGGAAAGATGGAAGGCAAAAGGAAAAGGGGGAGGCAGATGATGAGATGGTTAGATAGCATCACCAACTCAATGGACATGAGTTTGAGCAAACTCCAGGAGACAGTGAAGGACAGGTAAGCCTGGTGTGCTGCAGTCCACAGGGTCACAAAGAGTTGGACATGACTTAGCGACTGAACAAGAAAAAGTACAGCAGAATCCTTGATGCAGAGAGCCCTTAGAGGCCATGACCTTGGGCTGAGGAGGCAGAAAGAAAAGGATGAGGGTTCTGCTCTGCTGCCTGGATGCCGTTCTGAGCTTCCTCCTGGGAGGCGGCGAGTCCTCTGCATCATGGTGGCTCTGAGGTTGAGCAAGGCCAAGCCTAGTAAGTACTATGCTCACTGTTAGCTCTTCTGTTATCAGCACCCACAATCCCATGATGCTAATGAGTCCCACATGTGACCAGACCACTCTCGTGTATAATCTCCTCCTCTCCCCCTAAGTTCACTGCAGTGCAACTAAAATCCAGGGGTGCCTTTCAGTCACTGAAAATAGCGACTTTCACGTGTGAAGACCAGCAGAGAAGCCCAAAGCCAGGTGAAGGCGGCAACCCAGGGCAGCTGGCCAGCCCTGTTCCTGCCTGCAGCACGTCCCTCCCCAGCAGTCGCCTCCAGGACACGGGGGCTGACTACAGTTATCTGCGCGTCCTGGGCCCAGGTGGTCCAGGAGTGGCCTGGCCACTTGCTGACAGCAGACACTGGGATGATAAGTTGAGGCTGAAAGGGTCTGCTGTAGGTCACATAACCAGCATTTCTGTGCTCACTAAACTCATCAAGGGGCAAACATGGAGAGACGAAGGGACTGGGGACCAGGGGATCTAATTTGATTAGATGTCGAAAAAGGCTTTTGATAAGCTCTATGATAAGGTGGCCTTTTAGACAACCCCCTCCAAGTGGCTATTGCGAGTCCCTTGTCAGGGTTCACAGCCAGGCTCCTTCACATGTGATCTGTGGGCCGACAGCTTCACATCCCTGCAGCCTGTCAGAAAGCCAAGTTCCTGGGCCTCACCCTAGACTACGGGATTAGGATCCTTGGGGTGGGGTCTAGGAATTTGTGTGACAAGCTGCCCAGCCCAAGTGACTTTTTTTTTAAAAAGTCAGGTTTATTGAGACAGAATTGACATACAGTACCTTTTGCCCTCCAGGTGATTCTGATGGGCACTCATCACCAGAACCAAGCTAGCATCACAGGAAACAAAGGAGAGAGACAAAGGCCTCTCAGAAAAGTAAAACAGCAGGGTTCCTGAAAGGGACGCTTGTTGGAGCCGATAATCTTCCAGCTCTCCAAGCTCCTTTGTGATACGAAAGCCTACAATCCGCTGACGGTCCTGGTGGTGAAGTGTCAGGTCAATAGAAACATATTAAAAGGAACACTCGGAATCTGTCTTTGGGAACACTACTCCCCAGAGCTGATGGGGTGGGAGGAGACTCAGTGTCGCAATCTTGTATTTATGGATATTTTGCCTCATCTCATAAATGACTTGAGGCTTTATAAAAATAGGTACCATAGAAAGGAGATGCAAGTGGGAAAGACGTACGTATGTGTGTGTGTGTGAGAGAGAGGCGGGGGGGAGAGGGAAGGAGGGAGAATTGGGTGGGAAGGGGAGGAAGGAGAGAAGATACACAGAAGGGAGAGCGGGAAGGAGAGACAGATGGAGAGAGGGGCAGAGGAGGGAAGTGGGGGGAAGAGGAAGGACAGAGAGACAGAGACAGACAGGCAGTGAGAATGGGAAGGACAGAGCAGACAAAGGAATACGAGGGCAGGGTCTAAAAGAACCAAGAAGTCAGGTATCAGGTTACACATGAAGACACGTCAGAGTCCTGAACACGTGCCTCCATGCCTCCAGGCCATCTAAGCAAGGATGCACACAGCCCATTAGATAGAAATGCACCCATTTTGCATACGCAGGACAGGCTCAGCTTTGCCCGAGTCTATGGTGAGAGAGCAACTTCTGCAGCTGCTTTCGAAGGGGACTTCAAGTGTTATGGTGGACGACATCTTCCAGGAAGACAGCACAGAGACACTTGCCAATGTCACCGTCTGCTGTTCAATAGCTAAGAGCCAAAGAGCCCAGGCCGTGGGGAAACTCCCTGCCCTCGTCACAGTGATGAAGGCGAACACCTGCTGGTCTGCTCTCTGCAGTCAGAGAGCAGTGTGAGGTGGGGAGTCTGATGCTTAGAAGGTAGCCTCCCAGTCCTCCACAATCCCACTGTTCTGACTCAACCCCCAGTGCTGAGGGGACCGAGGGATGCTAGGTGATGATCATGATCACTAAAATACTGTTTATTTTAACCCCCCTTTTCCTGATTATAAAAGTGATACATCACTGTAGAAACCTTTTGTAAGTGCCGATGTAAAACAAAAAACATTTGTGAGAATAAAACTCATCTTTAATCCACCACTTCAGGAGAACTGGGCTTGCCTGGTGGTGTAGTTATTAAAGAATCTGCCTGCAATGCAGGAGACCCTGGTTCGATTCCTGGGTTGGGAAGATCCCCTGAAGAAGGAAATGGCAACCCACACCATTATTCTTGCCTGGAGAATTCCATGGACGGAGGAGCCTGGTGGGCTACAGTCCCATTGTCTGTGTGCCTGCACACACACACACACACACACACACAGAGTCATGAAAACTTTTTATTTCTATTCTGTCACATGAGTTTGTGTGACATCCCAAACATTTTAAGAGCAAGCATTTAGTTCAAGGTCTGCATTGGGTGCCCTCCTGGTGCCTAACCCCGAGCAGCTCAATGTGTGCAGTGAGGGTGGTTCCTGTTTCCAATAGCATGTCCAATGGCTCTGGGGCGGGGGCGGTGACCTGTGCTGGGGAAATGGATGGGGAGGAGGGGACCAGACATGGTCCGAGGCTGGGCCACCTCCTGGCCCTCTGCACTTGCAGCAGCCTCAGGGGGAAGCGCTGGCTAAGCCTCCTGGGCTGAGGAACCTAAAAGCCCTGTGCATTGTGCGAAGCTCCCTACAGGTCAGGGTGGGATTTTATTCTTGTTTTGGGGCTTTTATAGGTATTTGCCTCAGGTACACCACTAGAATCTGCAGTGAAAACCCCAACACTGCAGTATGGTATGCTCACAGACAAGACCTGTCCTACTGATGCTAACACAAGCTCCAGGGATGCTCTGGAGAAAAGGGGCTCTGGGTGCGGCTGGGAGGAGAGAAGATGGCTTCACTTTCTGAGTGTGCCTTACATGCTGGTTGCTGGCCTTATAGCCAGGCAGGGCGGGCGGTCACATCAGGTGGAGGATTTGCTGGTAACTTACATAACTATGAGGGGCATCCCTGATAGCTCAGCTGGTAAAGAATCTGCCTGCAATGCAGGAGACCCTGGTTTGATTCCTGGGTCAGGAAGATCCACTGGAGAAGGGATAGGCTACCCACTCCAGGATTCTTGGGCTTCCCTTGTGGCTCAGCTGGTAAAGAAACTGCCTGCAATGTGGGAGACCTGGGTTAGATCCCTGGGTTGAGAAGATCCCCTGGAGAAGGGAATGGCTACCCACTCCAGTATTCTGGCCTGGAGAGTTCCATGGTCCATGGGGTCGCAGAGTCGGACACGACTGAGTGACTTTCATTTTCATACATAACTATGAGCCATACAAGGAAACACCCCAACTCCCAGCATCTTCCCAGAGAAGGAGTCTTTCAGCCTGCCTCTGTCCCTCTGTTTCCCTCCCACCTCTTCTCTCTCCTTATTTTTTGCTCTACCCTCCTCTACTTTCTCCCTCTTAGTTTTTCTTTCTCTTCTTTCTGAAAACTCAAGGAAATATCAAAGTGAAGGAAGGAAAGGTCTAGACACTTAAAATAGAAAAACCCCACCTCACTTGGAAAAGAAAGGTGAGGCCAACAGAAACTCCAAGGAGGCCCTGGGGGTCCAGGCAGGGAGGAGTGAGTAGACTGCCCTTCCCTTGGGCTCCAGACCCTGCCCTCCTCTCCCCCAGGCACTGGGTCTGATGCTTACGTGAGCTGATTAGAAAATCAAATGCTCTGGTTTGCGGAACAGACCTCATACCAAGGCCATCTGCAGTTGGAGTTTCGAAGCCGTTCAGTTCCTGTTGCTCTGAAATTTATGAGAGGCCTCCCCAGCGTGTTAACCAAATGCGTATCTCACAGATACTGCTGTTCTCTCGCGAAGCTATGAAAACTTTGCCTGGAGACCACAGATCCACTAATAGGGCCTGGAACCCCTGCCCCACACCCAGGAGGAAGGTCTGGAATAGCAATCTAGGGGGTGTGGAAACCGCGGATTCAACTCAAGCAGGGGTCTCTGCAGTCAGAAGGGTCGGAGGCAGCCGTCTGAACACTGCCTTCTAACACCCCTGTTCCTCTGGGGTGGGGGGGAGGGCATCCACACTGCTGAGGACCAACACCCCCTTGAAAAGCAGCCCTAATTGGACTTTCTGCAGGGCTGGTCCCTGGGAGCCAACTCCTCAACTCTCTTCTCCAGACATCAGCAGTTGCAAACACATTTGCCTGTTGTGAAGCTTACATCATTTATAGCCATTTCATTACTTCCTCAAATATGGCTAACTTTCTGACAGTTTAAGAATGACACCTGTTTTTTTAGTAGGAATTTTCAGACAGGTTTTTCACCTGGGGCTGAGTATGTTCTCTTCAGACACTCAGGTGGGAAAGCCAACTAATGCTTCTGGAATGTCTAGGAGAAAAGGCAATAGATGAATTTTATGAAGATGGGAGCTGGTCAGCAGCCCCTGTGAAGTTAGGGGAGCGGATGGAGCTGAGTGCATCTGAGATCAGCTCGCTGGTGCTCCCAGGGCCAAGGCCAGAGGTACAAACTCCTCTGGTCTCAGTTCTGGGGTGGAGAAGGCTCGCTTTAGGCTGCCAGTGAGCCCATTTTACAGGGAAGGAACTCCAGGCTTACATGAGCCAATGCATGAACCTGCAGAATTAGCCGGCGTGTGAGGGGAAGGCTGGTACAGAGGCTTACACCTGGGCGGCAGAAGTGCTAAGCCAGGGCTTAGAGAAAAGGGTGGTGCAGAGCACAGGCACCTCCCCAGATAGAGCAGGGACCCTGGTTCCCCTGGGCACTAGGGGGGTGAGAAAAAGAACTATCACGAATTTTAGAAGTGATCCTGACGAGGAAGAGCATTGTCAGCAGTGAGTGTGGTAACGCTTCTGACCTTTACCACAGAGAGAAACATACCATCAAGGAAGGCAATCAGTGAGGTCATTTCCTGCGCCAGTGTGAGGGGCAGATGAGTCAGCAGAGTACAGGGGAGTAATCTCAGTTACATTCACAGGAGTAGGAAAATACATCTCATTCCTGAGGGCTACTAGTCAATCGAGGGGAGCTCAACTCTGCTGAATTGGGGCTGTGTGTGGTGGTGGTGTGATATAATCACCCAACTCATTCACCAACCAAGGACAGCGAATACTTTAAAAAGGACAGATACAAAGCAGTCTGAAAGCAGTCTGGCTTCACAGTCCCATCATTTAAGGGGCAATGATCATTTGTCATGGTTAAGCAATGAGAGAAAAGTGACTCTAAGAAGCCCGCCGCGCCTCCTGCCACCCCACTGATGTGGTGGGGGGAGCGGAGGGGAGCACCATCTTTGTCGCTGCCACCCCCACCCCGAGACTCTCAATTTTCTGAGAGCAAATCTTACACATCAAAGATAATATACTTTTCCTATTACATGATCCCCAAATACAGATTTACTCCGTTTTAAGCAGTTTTTTCCAACACTGGCTAGTTTTGACTCTAGTTGATCTTCCCCTTCCCCTGGTCTTACTCTGACTTTTAGACCCTGCCCACCGCTCTGCCCCCACTTAAGAGCATGGAGACCATGCTATCTCCTTACACCTTAAATAAACCACCTGTGGGGTAAACATCGCCATTCCCTAATTTTCAGATGAGGAAAAGGAACTAAAGCTTAGGTAACCTTGCCAACGCAGCTAGAAAGTACTAGAACTAGACTTTTATCTCGGTTCTCTTTGATTTTAAGAGAGTCAAGAGCTGTAGAAGATTAGAACATGATTCAAGTCCAGGAAGACAGATGCTGGGAAGGCACATAATCAAACTCAATCAGACTCTGCAAGTCACATGGCTGTGAGGAAGGGGAACACTTCGCTTCTTAGGCAGTTAGGAAACTAGATGACTTTCTAGTAATCAGAAGGGGGCACTTTTACGAGAAGCAAGAGGAAGTATTACTTTATCTGGGGGAGGAGTGGGGGACAGTACATGTGAAACTTATTATTCCCATGAGGGAGCAGTGACTGCAAAACATAGATGCAAAAGAGATTTCTGTCCACAGATGATGGTTAATTGAGGAGTAGTTGCAAAGAGGGTGGGGGCTGGCCCACAGGATAGTACCAAGGGTCTCACAAAGCCCGCCCTCCCCAGAGCCAACCTCTGGGCTACATGATGCTCATGTCCAAGAAATCGGGAGCTTCTGGCTCAGAGCAGGGCTAAACTGGACTCTGAGTTGCTTCTGCAGCTTTAAACAAGATCTGGGGCAGGGGGGGAACCTAAGGAAGCATCCAAGCTGATTTAATTCCCTCTGAGCATTTCTCTCTTTAGGATAACACTCAAGGGGAATCAGATGTGATGGAACCAAATTCAAACAAATGTATCGGTAAAGAAACAGACAACATATTTCCTACCAAAGATATTGGCTTTAAATAACACAACACCTGTGTGTGTGAGAGAGAGAGGCGGGGGGAGAGGAGGGGAGAGACAGACAAGAAAACAGATACATATTCAGAGAGAAAATCACTCACTGGGAGTATTTGACACCAATGGGGTTCATTCTGCTTGTGGTTATTTCTAAGGCAAAGGCAGAACTTGCATTACTTTTGGTACCTTTTTCTAATTCAACAGAAGAGAATCAGATAACATGAATATAAAAACAATTTGCTAGGTTCATGTCCCATCTAAGGCAGGGCTCCCCAACCTCCAGCAGCTAACCTCAGCTCATCTAATGAACTGGTATAATAATAATAGAGATAAACTAAACAATAAATGTAATACCTTGAATCATCCCCAAACCACAGCCCCCCACCTCCTAATCTCAGTCCATGAAAAAGCTGTCTTCCACAAAACTGGTCCCTGGTGCCAAAAAGGTTGGGGACTGATCTAAAGTACCTGGGTTTATGATGTAAAATGATTCCGAAAAAGGGACATGTAGATAAAAAAGATTTTTGACCATTGTCCTTATGTAAAGTATAGAGATGAGGTCCAGTGTATATGAAGTTGGTTGCCTTGGGATAGAAGCCCAGATAATGTATTTATGAGCCAAGAGGAAGGTAGCATATAGCTGAATGGGTGCTGGCAAATTGGTAGATAGAGTTGTAAGAGTCTGGAGAAGTTCTTTTCTGATGGCTTAAATTTTCTGAGTGAAATAGGAAGCAAGTTCATCTAATGTTTCCCAGTAAGTTTGGTGTTTGCAGCAATTTTTTTTTTTTTTTTTTTACCAATACTCTCCTTAAAATTAAAGCACCATTCTATTCCTAAAAAACAAAGTACCTGGTCTTAAATTTTTTAACCCAATATGGATTTTCTGAAGTTGGACTGTGGTGATGCTAATAATGATGATTACTGTTATTATTTATAGTAGTTATAGTAGTAGTTGTCCCTCGGACAGCAAAGAAATCAAACTAGTCAATCCTAAAGGAAATCAACCCTGAATATTCATTGGAAGGACTGATGCTGAAGTTGAAGCTCCAACACTTTGGCCACCTGATGTGACGAGCCAACTCATTGGAAAAGACCCTGATGCTGGGAAAGACTAAAGGCAGGAGAAGGAGACAACAGTGGATGAGATGGTTGGATGGCATCACCGACTCAATGGACATGACTGAGCAAACTCCGGGAGACGGTGAGGGACAGGGAAGCCTGGTGTGCTGCAGTCCATGGGGTTGCAGAGTCAGACATGACTGGGTGACTGAACAACAATACCAGTAATACACTGTCTACTAAATGCAAGCACAATACCCAGCATTTTATACAGAGAATTCTGTTTAATCCCCACCAAAGTCCTGTGAGGTGCTCATTACTACCCCAGTCTACAGATGAGGAAAGTAAAGCCAAGGGAGGTTAAGGATGTTCAATGTTGCTAAGTTAGCCAATGGTAGAGCTGAAACCAGAACTCATGGGTTGGCAGAATCTAAAGCCCCTGAGGGTGTGTCACTTCAGAGAGGGTGTGTGTGTGTGAGAGAGAGAGAAAGGGAGAAAAAAGAGGGAGAGACAGAGGGAAAGGGTTGGGGAGAGGGAGAAAGAGCCAAAGAGTGAGGTGAGGGTTAAACCCTCATGGGCACCTTCTGCAGTTAAGACAACTCTTTCATTTGAAGATAAACTAATCAGGAATTACCATGAAATTCTCAGGGCTATTTTAGAATTAAAAGAGCTAAAAGTCCCAAGGCAAAATGGTTTTAATTAGCAAAGAGGCTTTAGGAATCTAAAATAAAATTTCAGTGACATCATGTGAAGTGTGGGCTACTCATCTGAAGATGTGCAGCATTATGAATTTCAACTTGGCCTCTAACATGTGTCCAGCATCCACCAGTAATACCACCTCCTCCCCTAAAGTGCATGGGAAGGGAGAGAGAGGCATGCGTGCGATGCCCCCAAGTAGCCCCCAAACTACATTTTAAGTCCATGAGTTGGAAAAAGAAGGGAAATGCACAGGGCATGGAAGATCACCCATCCCCAATCAGCTCTTCTTTCTCCTCCAGACCCCGTTCTCCAGCCCCCTGATTGCTTCTTCTCTACCTTGGCTTTCGTGATTTAAAGCAAAAAACCAAACTAAGAAAATTGCCCATCATGACTTTGCTTTGAAGACTGAAAGTCAAACCTCCCATCTCTGTTACAATTTAATAATTTGATTTCAAAGAGACAGATCATTTCTTTCTTCTACATCTTCAAACCAGAAAGCCCCTTGTTCTAATTACATCCTCTTGGGTGTTAACCAGCATTTTGAAAAGATTTCATTTCAAACTTCCGTTTACAAAGTAAACAAGGATATCTACGTTTGGCTCTCACCAGCCAGCTCTGAATCCAGATGTGAACGGCTCTGGGAACCACAGCTGAGTCCCGCTAGACGGGGAATTCTCTTCTGACTTTGTTGAAGGAGCAGCCCCGTTGGAGCCTGGGGCTACCTGGGTTTGCAGGCTCTGTGTGTTTCTGTTCTCCTCTTTATTAATATCAAAATTGTTAGGTGAAGAGGTTGGCAGGAAACCCTCAATCCACCCTTAGGAAAAAAATGCTTCCTCTTGTTGAGTCTTTGAACCATAATCCCTTCAAACCCTCCACACTGAGTATATGTAAGCACTATTGGGATGACTGTTTTTCTAGAACATTCTATGCCCTCAGAACTTTTGACAGATGCCTTTTTCTTTTACAGTCTGCAGATGCAGTCTGGGTAGATGAAGGACACTCCTCATTGTAAAGTGAGGAAACAGAAGTATCCAGAGATAAATTTAAGGCAAAGCTCAACAGCTTTAAAAACATAGATGTGATTTTTGTGGCTGGGACTTTGTCCCATGACAAATACGTGACTTGTCCTTTTCAACCTGGGTGTTATATTGATTTTTGGTTGCCCTTATATAAGAGACCTTTAATCAAGATTATATTCCAGAAGGAAAACTGTGAGATGCTGAGAGAGTGGTGGGATAATGAGCAATCTTTTTTTTTTTTTAATAATTTTTCAAATTTTATACAGTGAACATTTAGAGTTTGAAAATAAACATTATTTAACATTAAAACTGCACAATATTAAAAAGGTAAAGTTTAAACAATTTTTATATAGATGACCAACCTTAGAAATTTAGATTTGAATCTGCATAGCATAAATCATGTCACTGCCTTGTGTTTTATCATTATAAAGGAAAAGGAGGAGGGAGACAGAAAATAAATGTTTAGAGAAGACAGATGATGCTCAGATGAAAGACGTTTAGTAAAAGCTGACCTCGGGCTTGCTCTCTTAGGCACATAAACCTTACATGCTTCCACTATCTACTCCACTTCCAACTCCTACACTCATGTCTTTTTTTTTTTTTTAATTGAAAGAGTACAGTAGGGAAACCATTCTGTGAAGGAGGCAGGGAATGAGAAGGAAAAAATCTGCGGCAGAAACTCCCATGAGTTCCTCCAAACCTGTGTTACTTTCCTTCCTAGACACACAGACTACACTTCTGACTCCCTTGCAGGTAAGCGTGACCATGTTATGGCCAACGGATGTGAGCAGAAGTTATATGCACCACTTTGGTCCATAAAAGCCTCTGCAGGGGGATCTCCATTTTTCTTTTTCCAACTGCTGGCTAAATGTCCTTCCAGGGGCACAGAGCCTGGGTCTTTGGGTAACTGCAAGGGAAGAAGTCTGAAGGGCCAGGCACACCTGCACAGACTTTGAAATAAGCAGGAAGTAAACAGCATTCAGGGCTTGTCTGTTGCAGCAGGGAGTGTAACTCAAGTGCTACGTCTGAAGTATGGACAGTGTCTGAGGGTTAGTTAGTGAATTTCTGATGAGGGAAAAATCCTCTTAATAAATCACTTCCTTTTCTCCTTTTCTCCCATAGTCCTTTCTGGGAACCTCATCCAAATACCAATATATCTTACACTTAGAATCTCAAGTCCACCTGACTCTTATTGGAAGCCTCCAGTATGAACCCTTTGCTCCTCACCTTAAGGTATGTCCTGTCCCCTCTCCAACTTATAAGGGTCAGATCAATGCTCACACACCTTTGCAGGATTGGTAATAGTCTTTTGGGAGCCAGGAAGGACCTGTCCTTGTAGAATGTTTATGAGACCAGCATTTGTAACTGAGCAAAGGCTATTTCTTCAAGTGGAAGTCTGAGAATATGACAAAATATAAAGCACTGCTGCCACAATTTACAGCAGGCAAGGTCCAGCTGTTCTGACTGAAATGACACAAATGATATGTGTCATTACTAGGTTATCAAATCTCTCTGGACAAAAAATCACCAAGGCAGGATAGCACTGTGTCTACTATATCTTCAGTCCTCCTGATACAGAAGGGGTGGTGCCCTACAATTTCTCCAAATTGCTACATCTTGTATCTCACCAGTCATAAAATCTTAAATCACCAGAAAAAATACATGACCATCTACATTAAAGGATCTCGATAATATCTTTTCAATATTACTGGGGGCTTTCCACGTAGCCTTTAGTTTTACTGGTAGTATGTTTTATTTACTGGTAGTATTATAAAACAACTTTTATAACAGTCCCAGAAAGAGCTTTATAATTTGTTATTTAAACATGTTCATTGTAGAAATTTGAGAAAATCTAAAACTGCTAGGAAAATTAATTGCCATTGCTGAGAAATAACCACTACTTTCTAAAATATTTTATAAATGCTTATTTTTTCTAGTAGTTTTCTTTTTTCTGTTGTTGCTGTCCTTTTGTATCAAGGACTATGTTTCTTTGACTCTTTAACGATCTAGAATATACATCTTCCCTTTTAATCTATTGATGGTCATCTTTAAATTAAAAATATTTTCCCTAATTATCAAAGTTAAGAATGAAACTAGACATTCTTTTAGATAAGAAATGTAGTATACTTTTACTTCCCCCTTTTTCTCGTCCCCAGTTACCAGTTACTACAGTCTGATTTCATGTCCCTAATTATTTCTATATGTAACGTTAAGAATTAATTTTGACATCTGTAGTACAGTAACTAAATCAACAACCATTACTTGGACACACATCATCACTGCTTTTTCTACACCACATCGTTCCCATCTGGGGGCTTTTAATCCTGATACACATGCTATCTAGCCATAGAGGATATTTGAACATTTTTCAGGAAGAGCCTGTGAGGGTATGTCTACATCGTGAAATATTACGTGTCAGAGAATATCTTTCTGTCTTCTCACCCATGTTTATGGCTTTGTATGTGAATGACACTTGGGTCACAATCTGTAGACCCTGAAAGCCCGCCTACCACTGACTTGTGGCTTGTAGTTGATGAGGGGCCTAAAGCTGGCTTCATTGTAGCATTCTTTCTAAGAAACCTGTTTTTTGTTTTCACCTGGATGCTTATGAGAGTTTTTCCTTTGTAACAAAAACTTGTCAAGTTACACTGAAAGTTAATGCATTCATTCTTAAGGACATATCTTTTTCCGCTTGAGTGAGTGAAACTCGCTCAGTCGTGTCTGACTCTTTGCAACCCCGTGGACTATACAGTCCATGCAATTCTCCAGGCCAGAATACTCAAGTGGGTAGCCTTTCCCTTCTCCAGGGAATCTTCCCAACCCAGGGATCGAACCCATGTCCCCCGCATTGCAGGTGGATTCTTTACCAGCTGAGCCACAAGGGAAGCCCAAGAATACTGGAGTGGGTAGCCTATCCCTTCTCCAGTGGATCTTCCCGAACCCAGGAATCAAACCAGGGTCTCCTGAATTGCAGGCAGATTCTTTACCAACTGAGCTATCAGGGAAAAAGTTTTCTGTAATTAATCACCCATGACTGTGCCAACCTTGGTTTGCTCTTTTCTTTCTTCATTTGGAAATATTATTATCTGTATATTGGATCACTTATTTCTGCTTTTCACATTTTTCTCCTCAGTAATTTTATCTTTGTATCCCTAAGCTCCTAGTGCTGTTTCTCAGGTCATCTAAAAAAATCCAGTGATTTGATTTACTGTCATATCAACCTGTTGCTCATTGGTCCATTGTGGATTCAAAATTGGTTGCCATGTTTTTTCATCTCCTTGCAGGTGTGTTTTTTTATTTTTTACTAATAGCTCCCTGCTGTGGTTTCATAGATGCAATGTCAGCTTCAGTCTCAAAGACACAAATTAGAGGTAATTCAACCTCTTCTCCATGATAAACAGTCTCCTGCAGGTTCAATTCCTGCGGTCAGGAAGATCCCCCGGAAAAGGGAATGGCAACCCACTCCAGGATCCTTGCCTGGAGAATCCCATGGACAGAGGAGCCTGGCACGCTACAGTCCACAGGGTCCCAGAGAGTCAGACACGACTGAAGTGACTTAGCGTAGCCCTAGCATAGAGACAGTTACTGAAATTCCTCAAGAATATTCTTCTCATATAATAAATCTTTTCATGTGGCCAGTAAAGTCTTGCGTCATCATCTTTACAGACAAAGACCTACCTTGTAGAGTATGATGGAGAGTTAAGATAGGTTCCATCAGAGAAAGATAGAAAAGATAAAGATAGAAAAGGCAAAGTTTAAGTACTGGTATTAAATATCTGAGGAATCTGTTCAGTAGGAGGCAGAGCAAGTACAGCAGAGGGTTTTATCTTTGCGCCAGAAGTTTCTTCTTCTCTTGGTTGCTAGGCACCCATGCCATGCCAAGAGTAAGAGCTGACCAAGCTCATCATTCAGAGAGGCCCTGACTAGTGTCCTTTCTTGAGGTTTAGAGAGGATCCAGACAGACGGACCTCCCCTCAACCCACTGCCACATGGCCAGCTCTCACCCACATGCCCCGGTCTTCCAAGGTGCTGATTCTGCTCCTGAAATCCCCTCACCTCCTGGAGGGGGGCATGCTGCTCTGGGGCAGGATGGATCCCATCTGTACATTCACTGGCAGAAATTCTTCAGAGCTTCTAGTACTGCTGAAAATTTAGAAATAGTTTCATGTTCCATTGATCACTCATTTCAATGAGCGTCCAAGGGCAGATGGGAGGAAGGAGGAATGAAAGTGGTATGCTCAAGTCTCCCTTCCTGTAGGAAATGACATTTCTTACATTATGTGCACACAGGGTAACCAGTGTAACACTGCCTCACCACCCCCATCAACCGCTTAAGTTTTTCCAGGAAGCTATTTTTACCATGAGTGCATTCTCAGTTCTCCCTATGGAATCCCCAGTGAAGTGTCAGCGAGTACTTTCCACAGGCTCAGAGTGGATTGGTTTCCCCCTGGTAGATGTCTCAGCCAGCCAGTACCCCCAGAACTGTATCTTCACCCCTCTCTCCAAGGTCTGCTGGGATTCCCAAAGGGAAAAACTCAGTCCTGCCCCTTCCAAGATCTAAAGCCTCTGTCTCACAAAAAGTTGAGAATTCCTGGTTTAAACCCCACAGTTCAGTTCAGTTGCTCAGTTGTGTCCGACTCTTTGCAACCCCATGGACTGCAGCACGCCAGGCTTCCCTGTCCATCACCAACTCCTGGAGCTTGCTCAAACTCATGTCCATCAAGTCGGTGATGCCATCCAACCATCTCATCCTCTGCCGTCCCTTTCTCCTCCTGCTTTCAATCTTTCCCAGCATCAGGGTCTTTTCCAATGAGTCAGCTCTTCACATCAGGTGGCCAAAGTATTGGAGCTTCAGCTTCAGCATCAGTCCTTCCAATGAATATTCAGGACTCATTTCCTTTAGGATTGATTGGCTTGATCTCCTTGCAGTCCAAGGGACTCTCAAGAGTCTTATCAATACCACAGTTCAAAAGCATTAAACCCCACAGACTAAGTGTAAACCAAGCACATCAGAACTCTGTTCTTAAAAGGAGAAATATTAGGGGATTCTAGAAACACCAAGGTCATTTTACCTGTGAATAGTTTTTCCAAGCCACACTGATTCAGAAACAAAGATCTTATATTTTGATGAAAGTTCCTTTCCACCAAAAGCAAAATAATAGAAATAAGGCTGTAAAGGGTCCCATGTCCCCAGATTCTCCCCTAACCCAGAAATGAAATATTACAGAGATGGAGGTGCTCATATCTAAATTTCTGGCTAGCCCAGAGCCCATCCCTCCATATGGTGTCCCTGAGGGGGGGCATCCAGCTGTGCTTTACTCTGCTTATACACAGGTGCTCACTACCCTCTAAGGCAACTCCTTCTATTTGGGTCAGTTTATTGCAACAAGGTTCTGCCTCAAACCAAGTTGACTTATACCTCCCTGAAAACTCTCTGATTATCAGTTTGACTCTGCCCTTGGAAGCCACACAAAATGTCTCCCTCTTCCAGAAAACAGTCCTTTCATGTATTTGCAGTCAGCTTCCAAATCTGAGACTCTATGGTGATAACTCCCAGCAAAGCTGGCCTTCAAGATGGGTCCCAGTGATTCCCAGCTCCTGGTATCCATGGCCTTGTGAATTTGCCTCCCATACTATGTCAGCGGTGACCAATAGAATATGGATGGTATGTGACTTCAGAGGCTAGGTCACAAAGGCACCGTAACGTCTGCCTTGCTTTCTCTCTGATCATTTACCCTGGGGGAAGCTAGTTGCCAGGTCATCAGGACACTCAATGGAGAGGTCCACGTGGCAAGAAACGGAAGTCTTCACCCAAGAGTTATGTGAACGAGCCATTATTCAGCCCCCAGTCAAGCTGCCAGATGACAGTTCAGCCCCAGTTGACATCTTGAAAGCAACCTCTATAAGAGACCCTGAACCAAAACCTCTCAGCTAAGCTGCTTCATAATTCCTGAGACTCAGAATCTGTGTAGGATAAATGTTTACTGATTAAGCTGCTAAACTTTGGGGTAATTTGTTACACAGCAATATATAACTAATCACTCCAATTCCTATAAACGCTCTTTAAGTGGGAAAGTCTGTAAACTTTTTACCTCAGGACAGATCCTGACTTTTTTTAGTGCCCTTCTTAAAACAGTCCTGCATAACAACAAAAACAACTATTACAAAAACCACTTTACCAAATGCTTTAGGTTTTCATGAATCATCTAAGTTAATTCTTAAAAAGCCCTGGGACATAGGTCTATGACTCTAACCATTTAAACTCAGCAGAGGCCACAGGCCTGGAAAAGGTCAGTTTTCATTCCAATCCCAAAGAAAGGCAATGCCAAAGAATGTTCAAACTACTGTATTATTGCACTCATTTCACATGCTACCAAGGCAATGCTCAAAATCCTTCAAGTTAGGCTTCAACAGTAGGTGAAATAAGAACTTCCAAAGTACAAACTGTATTTAGAAAAGATAGAGGAACCAGAGATTAAATTTCCAACAGCCTTTGGATCATACAGAAACCAAGGGAATTCCTGAAAAACTTTCTCACTGACTACACTAAAGCCTCTGACTGTGTGGATCACAACAAACTGCAAAACTTTTCAAGAGGTGAGAGTACCCAGACCACCTTACCCTGCCTCCTGTGAAACATGTATGCAGGTCAAGAAGCAACAATTAGAATTAGACATGGAACAACGGACTGGGTTAAAATTGGCAAAGGAGTACGTCAAGGCTGTATATTGTCATCTGCTTGTTTAACTTAGAGGCAGAGTACATCATGCAAAATGCTGGACTGGATGAATTATAAGCTGGAATCAAGATTTCCAGAAAAAATATCAATAACCTCAAATATGCAGATGATACCACCCTAAAGGCAGAAAGCAAAGAGGAACTAAAGAGCCTTTTGATGAAAGTGAAAGAGAAAAGTGAAAAGCTGGCTTAAAACTTAACATTCAAAAAACTAAGATCATGGCATCCAGTCCCACCACTTTATGACAAACAGATGGGGAAAAAATGGAAACAGTGGCAGATTTTATTTTCTTGGGCTCCAAAATCACTGTGAATGGTAACTGCAGCCATGAAATGAAAAGACGCTTGCTCCTTGGAAGAAAAGCTATGAGAAACCTAGACAGCGTATTAAAAAGCAGATACATCACTTTGCCAACAAATGTCCGTATAGTCAAAGCTATGGTTTGACTATAGCCATGTATGGATGTGAGAGTTGGACCATAAAGAAGGCTGAGCGCCAAAAAATTGATGCTTTTGAATGGTGGTGCTGAAGAAGACTCTTGAGAGTCCCTTGGACAGAGAGGAGATCAAACCAGTCAATCCTGAAGGAAATCAACCCTGAATATTCACAGGAAGGACTGATGCTAACGCTCCAATATTTTGGCCCCCTGATGCAAAAAGCAGACTCATTGGAAAAGATTCTGATGCTGGAAAAGATTGAGGGTAAGAGAAGAAGGGGGCAGCAGAAAATGAGACAGTTGGATGGCATCGCTGAATCAGTAGACATGAATCTGAGCAAAATCCGGGAGATAGTGGAGAACAGGGAAGCCTGGCGTGCTGCAGTCCATGGGGTCACAAAGAGTTGGACATGACTTAGTGACTGAACAACAATAGTAACTACTTCTTAAAAATCTACTTAAAAATTCCCAACAAGGATGGAATGATTTTTCTACAAGTTCCCTTAGTATACTGAGATGTAATTCATTTGTAACCCTGAACATAAATTCATTTACGGCACTAGGTGGTCTTTTACTAGGATTCTCTCTAGACTATTTCTTATTTGCGATGTTTGTTTTATCTTCTCTAGTTTGAAGAGCTCTCTCCTTGACAGAAAAGAGGAAAACAAAATTACAGTCAATAGTAGCTTTTTCCTTGGTTCTGCACTAACCTCATTCCATCTGCCCCAAGGAATGGATGTATTCCTTCCTTTTTTACCTGTCTGCTCCCAAATAGAGCTTTAAAACCCCCTTTCTCACGTAGCCAATAGCCATGTGGGCAGGCCTCTATTTCTCATGCCTTTCAGTTTTCCTGACATTCTTGTAATCACCTGCCAGCACCCAGGGTAACACCTGCCACCCAGGAGGCATCAATGTGCTTGTTCATTCAACAAAGTGCCATTTTTTGTCATGACAAAGTGCTGTTCTTTGTCATATCTCTTGGGACATGTCTTTCTTTTTATCTTCTCTGCACAACTTATTACACAACTTATTACAACTTATTATTATCTCCCTCAGCAGATACACTCAGGTCTTCTTTAAATGTTTATTCCTTATCTTTCTCATGTACTCTCTGACTATGAACTCAGAATTATTATAAAGCCTTCCAATCTCCCCAGGCCACGTTCCTTTTTAGAATTCTAGTCATTGGATCACATTTGGTTTTTCTCTGAATTTTTGGAGACTCCGCTTTTCTGAAGCTGAACTATGCCTAGTGTTTCCTTCTTTCCTGTTGGAAACTTTGAATTGACAGAGAGACATGCTAGTCTGTTATGCTTTCTGGTCAAGGTTGCATTCAAAGAAGCAGGTGTTTCTGTCTTCTCCAGCTCCTGAGCAATCCAACAGGTATGCAAAGAATCTTTCGGGTGTTCCATTTGTGGCATACTGAGATTTCCAGAAAATGTACCAATCTGACATTTGCTGTCAAACCACATTCTATCCCTATGACTACTTTGTAATCAGGATCCAAGCAGTATTAATTACTGATAAACCATCTATCTGTAAAACTGATCCATGATGATATTACTCTTGATATTCCTTTAAAAAAAAACAAACTTGAATCAAACATCCATGCCTCTGTTAAGCTTATGGTCAACAATTTAGGGCTGACTGACAAATATTTCTCCACTTCCAAGCAGCACCCAGATTTTCTTTTCCATGATGGGTTTATACAGGTTTATGGAAACAGCCAGGCACCTACCCTCCCTCATGGAATTTGCATCTTGAGAAGACACAGAGATAATGCAGGTAGAGTTCATGTAACACAACTGAAGTGTGTTGAACACAGTTCTGTCCTGTGATGCCTGGCTTCCTGAGGCATCTATTTCCAAGTATGATTCTCTAGCTTTCTTGCTGTTTTGTGGGCTTAACTGCCTTCCAACAAGGTTGCATTTGTTCATGGTAGCCAGAACTGATTGCTGCAACCAAAAAAACCCTAGTTGATATACTCCAGGACAAGGCATATTCTCCAATGACTTATTCCAATGACGTTCTTTCCACCCAGTCTCTAATGCCCACAGCATCTTGGAATCACCCATTCAATTCACTGGACTCATCCATCTACTTGTGTTTCAGAAACATTTCCCTAATGAGCCCAAATGACATAAACTAGATTAAAATGTGAAGTTCAATTTATTCATTGCCCCCAAAGCAAACTCTAAGACTACAGTTACCCAAGATTTTAGGTATTATTTATATAGTGCTGTGTTCTGCATTATTCCTATCCTTTGTTAAGCTTTCCCTTTCTAAATTGATAAATATGACTTCATGGTCTCCTTTAATGTGTTGAGAAATTTAAAAATAAATACAATATTATAACTGAGAACTGAGGATCAACTCAAAGGGGCTCAGTGCAGCTTAATTTTCAAACTATACCTGCCACCCTCTCCAAAGCATCTGGCTTTATATTTTTATTTGAACCTTCATCTTTCTTACCCCAAAATTTCTGTTTAAGGACATACTGATTAGCTGGGGGCCTCTTTTGCCAAACGCTTGTTTATTTCCCTGTTTATACACGCCACAGTCCATCTCTTGACAAATCTTTATAGGCTATGCTCATATAGATATATAAAGTCTATACAGGCAACGATCTCATTTTGGTGGTTGTGTTGGCCCTTCTCTATTGTGTCTCAGATGGATGGTCAAGAAAGACCAGATACCTATCAATTAGCTACACGAGGGTCAATACTGCACTCTGCAACAGGAAGTAACATTTCACATCTGCACTACCTTTCTTGGAATTGAGGACTCTCAGGGTCTTCTACTCTTCCAGGTGTGTTGGTATTCGAAAGACAAAAGCTCACATAATATGTCTCCATTAACCTGTCCTGAATATATTTTTTCTCACCTTCCAAGTCAAGAAGTCATTGCTTTCTACTACCCACTGGAGTGCAGGTGTCCTTCATGCAGCTACTTGCAAGACACTTTTTGTGAATGGGGAAGGTCTATGTTTGCCTCCAGGCAACACAGCAGAAATGCCTTCTGTAGACCTAGATGGTGAAACCACGAACATTCTGATCTATTCCACAGTGGCCTTTATGGGAAGGAGGGCCTGGGGAACAAGGGCAGGATATTTTACCTCCCCTGATCCTGGTTTGGGCAGCTCTAGGGAGTACTCCTCCCAGTGCACTATAAGTCACTTACATGGTCTCTCAAAAAGACAGCTGAGCAAAGCCCACCCAGATTCTTACAAGTGTACCTCCTGCCCTTCTTTTTTCCCTGTTGTGATAACTTTTGAAATTTCCAAAAACAACATATGTTCAAGGCAGAAAACTTGAGAGAATATAAAAAGTACAAAGAAAGGAAAAAAACTAAGTCACCTGTAAGCCTATCACTCATAAATAACCACCACTAGCCCATCACTCAGGGATAACCCATATCAGCACTTTGGAGGATATCCTTTGTCTTCATTCTCTGCCCCCATTCTGCCCCCACTAGGAATAAAACAATGCACTCATGAACATTTCTCCAACCCAGTAATATTTTATTTCAAACTTTAAACTTTTTATTTTGTGTTGGGGTATAGCCAATTACCAATGTTGTGGTAGTTTCAGGTGAACCGCGAAGGGACTCAGCCATACATATATCCATTACCTACTATCCCTGAAACCCTCCTCCCATCCATGCTGGCACATAATATTGAGTAGAGTTCCATGTGCTATTCAATTGGTTCTTGTTGGTTATCCCATCCACGCTGGCACATAATATTGAGTAGAGTTCCATGTGCTATTCAATTGGTTCTTGTTGGTTATCCATTTTGAACATAGCAGTCCAACCCAGTAATATTATTGTACATGGTAATCTTTAATGGCTGAATTCTTTGACTGACACATTTTCTTTAACCAATCTCCTCTTGTTGGACATTCTGATAGCTTCCTAGTAACTCCCTCTTGTAAGTAATACAGAACTGAATATCCTTCTATACAGATCTTTGTTTGTGCACACTTATAATTATTTTCCTGGGAGCAAAACTAGCATGACAAAGGAGTTCTCATTTCTAAGACTTGAGACATACTGTCAAGCTGCATTCCAGGACATTTGTAACAACTTAGGCTCCTTAAGAAGGAGGTGAACATTTCTATTCCTTCCCAACACTGAATATGATTTTCCCTTTCCCTCCTTGTCAATTTCATGGAGGCGTATTGGAATCTTTTATAAAAATTTGCATTTTCTTGATTTCTTAGGATGCTGAATGTTTTTCTCATATGATTAGTAGCATTTGTATTTCAACTTTGGTGAATAAGTTGCTTTTATCTTTCATCCATTTTTGTGCTGATATGTTCTTTCCTGTTTATTTGTAAAAGTTACTTAAAATAATAGGAATAATAACTCAGTATCCTGTTATATACACATATTGCCAATAATCTGTGTTTTGTGTCTTCATCTTGTTAATGCAGAAATAACCTCAGCATTATGATTAGATGCCTTCCCTTAAGATTATAAAAATATTTACCTAAATTTCTTTCTACTGTTTCATTGTCTACATTTAATTCTAAACAACCTATCACTTATTTTATAGTATGTACTTTATTATTTTCTAAACAATTTTCCCAATGCCATTTATTGAATAGTTCATAATTTCCCTATTGATCTGAAATGTTATCTCTATCATAACTATATTTATTTTTTTGTCTTTCTATTTAGTTCCACTGAGATTCCATTTCTATATCAGTACCAAATCACTTTACTTATTGTAACAGTGTAATATGGCTTAATATGTGACAGTACAAATTTACCACTCTCTCTTGCCCCCATCACTCATTTTTAAAAAACAGATATTTTCATCTGTTTATTTACTCCAGTTGAACTTTAGAATCATTGACAAGTTCCCTTCCTAAAATATCCAAACCTTTTAGAGACTGACATTAGAAATCAGAGATAACTGGCCCATTTAAATATGAAAATTGCCTAGTCACAAACATGCTGTGATTTTCCATTTATTCAAATCTCCTTTGTGCATCCTGCAATCAAGTGCCAAGGAACTCTGCACTCAACAAGCATCGCTGTTGTGTAATGCCCTTGGCTCGGTGTGAACCATCCCTGATACGATCTGCAGAGGCCTCCAGCCTCACCGGCCCGCAGCAGCACTGTGCACAGAGGCTGGAAGGATGCAACACAAAACCCCGAGTCGGCAGCCTGGGTCCCAGTGGTGACTAGGACGCTCACTCGGCTTTGGCCAAGTCCCTCCCTTCCCTGGGTCTCAGTTTGTGTGTGCATGCTAAGTCACTTCAGTTGTGTCCAACTCTGTGCAGCCCTATGGACTGTAGCCCGTCAGGCTCCTCTGCCCATGGGATTCTCCAGGCAAGAATACTGGAGTGGGTTGCCGTGCCCTCCTCCAGGGGATCTTTCCGACCAAGATCTTTCTGACCAAGAGATGCAACCGCACCTCTTGCATCTCCTGCATTGGCAGGCAAGTTCTTTACCACTTGGGAGGCCCAGGGGTCTCAGTTTACTACTCTGTAAAACTGCTTTCCAAGGTTCCTTTCATATTAAAATTCTGATTCTATCAAAAGTGAGATGGTGGATGAAGGAGCCCTTTGAGGAGGATGGACTCTCACAGAAATGTCTATTATTCATGGTAAGCTTAGGTGCTAAAGGAGTAAGAAATAAAGGATGATTATCTAAATGCAGCTAGCTTAATCTGAGGAAGCTTGTTAGAGAAAAGTGAGCTTGAACACAGGATCTCCATAAGGGCACAGCAAATATGTGCAATCAGTCCCCCATTGTGGAGCCGATGTGCAAACGTGTGGAGGCAAGAGGTCTGGGAAGCCGGCAGGGGAGGCAGAGTTGACCTGATCTGACGTGACCAGAGAGTGGGAACCACAGTGGACTGAGTTTTCATGCGTCTGTCACTTTTAGCTCAGTCCTGAGCAGCTGTTCTACAGAACTCACCCACTCTACAGAGAGGGCCTAGCCTAGAAAGTCCAGTCCAGTCCTAAGATTTCCTTGGTCCAAAGATGGCCAAAACATCCAGGTAAATTAATTTAGGGGTCTTGGCCTAAAATCAGACCTTTCTAGGCACTCAGAGGGCATAGGGAACACAGAACAAGATGGCCTTTCATAGGAGACAAGACGGGGCCTGGAGACCATTGGTGGGGCCCCAGCACAGGAGGCCAGGGCAGGAGCTGCCCCTCTAGCCCACACCGGGTCCCAGGGTGAGGCGCAGACAGGCCGCCCCCCAGAGCGCGGCTGGGCCCCGCGCCATGCTGCTTCACACGCCGGCCTCCCTGGGCAGGTGAGCTTCTCCCACCAGCTGCTGGGGAGGTGGGCGTTGGAATGCTGCTCAGAGGCACCCCGGCCTCACTCAACCTGGCATTTCACACACCCATTCCTTAGCCTCATTCTCAGCCCATTTCATTCCTCTTCCCACGCAGTGTTTACCAAGATCTCTCCTCCCCACAGACGAAGCACAAGACCAGGGTTCCCGGGGCTGCAGAGGGAATGTTCCCACAGCCGGGCGAGCCGCCAGAGTGCAGGACACAGGTCACCACCCTGTCGACAGAGGCCCTCAGCCACCCACTCAGGGGAGATGGACCCCAATCTCCGCCTTGGGGTGACTCATGCTCTCACGGACACATCGTCAAGCGAGGTCTGAGAAAGAAGGGCTTTTCCTTTGGGGATTGCAAATAATAATTAAAAATCCTCAGAGGAAAAGGAAGATGAATTCTGGTAGCTTTGCTATTTGTTCACATGGCAGGGGACAGCAGTCAGGGGACCAGCGAGAACCTGGGCAGCATGTCATCATGACTGTGTCTGCCATCCGGCATCTAGCTATAGGTTCTCTTCATAGTCTGGGACCTCACTGTTCAGTGTGGTCTGCAGACCAGCAGCATTGGCACTGCCCAGGAGCTAGTCAGAATGCAGAGTGCCGGTCCCACTTGGAGCTGCTGAAACAGAACCTGCATTTTAACCAGACTTCCTGCCCGCCCCCCCAAATCCCCCACAGATGGAGGGTTGTATACACACTGCAGTTTGCTAAGTGCTGCTCTGGACCAGCACTTCTTAATCTTGACCACACACTGGAATCACCTTGCAAAAGTACCTATGCCTGGGTCTACCCCCAGAGATGACCATTTAATTGTTCTTGGGTGCTGCTGAGACCATGGGATTTTTTTAAGACTCTCCAAGTGGTTCTAATATGCAGTGAAGGTTGAGAACCACTGGTCTCATATACATAAATAAATTAAAAGAAAAAAATTAAGAAATTCCTTTTGGAATTCCTGGACTATAAACAGAACCATTGAAATCTTTGCAAACAACTAAACAAAATTCACTGAAAAGAAATTGGACATATAGCCACCGATGTGATGTGCCTTGCTATGTGGTGCCAATCAGTGATGTCCTTAAGCAGAGAAAAAAAACAAAGTTAAATCCTACTTTTTGCCTCTCTCATCTTCTAATAAAATCAAATCTTCTTCATATAATAATTTCCAAACCATGGCAAGTGGGACTATTTTTGTGCTCCAGTCTTATTAAAACAATTTTATTTCTGTGTCACAAATTTTGGGTCTGATAAAGCACTCTGCCCTACGGTCCCATAAGCACAGTGGAAGTTCTTGTGTTCACTTGCAGAATACAGAGTTTCCTTTTACTCACATACTCCTTTAATGTAGTTGGACATCAATCTTTCTAGCCTAGAAAGGAGGTTTTATTTCATTGCCAGGGAACAGAACTTCCAAAAAACACAAATGTCTTTCAGCATCATGTTGGGTAAATAATCAAGAGGGGATGAATTGGTCTCTCTCTGACTTCCTGCCTTATTTTGCTTTAAACTCATAGGTGAGCTATGAAAAGACATCTGCCCTTGCATTCCAGCCACCTAGGCAGCACATCAGCCTCAAAGCCAAGTCTCGGCTTACAGGGCTTCCTGCACTTCACACGTTTATCTGGCCCAGGAGCCAACACAACATGGTGCAGACATATCTGTGTACCAGTCAGTGCCTTTCCTTTCAATCCAAGCCATTCATAAAAGTGACTCAGGAAAATAAAGAGAGACTCCTGGCTTGGGTTTCTCCAATCATATCAGGTTTGACATATGACATGACCATATTCAGTGGGAACCGACAGTGGAAAAAACGGTCAGTATTCAGTCTGTCAAGCCCAGGGGCAACACAGAGTTCACCACCTACCCACCCAGCTTGAATTTAACTCCTAAAGAAGGTACTGTTAGCTCCCACGCCCCATCAGAAACCCAGCATGTTCTCTGAGAGCTGGGCTGAGGACAAGGGCCGGAGCTGCTGGATGGGGCTTCTCCCAGGCTGTTCAGCCCCAGGTGTACAGTGTCAGCTCTGGTGCTGGAATGGGGACCCCAGGACACACCCGTGTTGAGGCAGGGGACAATGAGGTATCGGCAAGTTGGTCAGAAGCAGTGGCTTACGGTGTGTGGGGGAGCCAACAACCTTCCAGACCAAATCAAACTTTCCAGCGTGGCATAGTCCAAAAGTCATGCCACCATGCAGAGGAACACTGCTCTACTTAAGAGGGCCCACTTGCACTTCCGTGAGTCTCCCTGGCCTGTGGAATGACCTATAAGACAGCTGGTTTTTAAAGACATTCATTTCCTTCATCATCTTGAGAATTCATAAGGAACATGTGTATACTGTGAGATGTCTCCCTTTCACCAGGCCCTGGCCAGCCAGACCTCCTTCCTGGAGACAGTGGCCTAACAGCGTTTTATGCACAGGACTGTTCTTTCCCAGACGGGCTCTACTCTGACAAGTGAAAGGCTTTCTTTGCTCCCCTCTTGTCCCCCGAGTTGGACCATAAAGAAGGCTGAGTGCCGAAGAATTGATGCTTTTTAACTGTGGCACTGGAGAAGACTCTTGAGAGTCCCTTGGACTGCAAGATCAAACCAGTCAATCCTAAAGGAAATCAGTCCTGAATATTCATTGGAAGAACTGAGGCTGAAACTGAAGCTCTAATACTTTGGCCACCTGATGTGAAGAACTGACTCACTGGAAAAGACCCTCATGCTGGGAAAGATTGAGGGCAGAGGAGAAGGGGGTGACAGAAGATGAGATGATTGGATGGCATTACTGACTCAATGAACATGAATCTGAGCAAACTCCATGAGATAGTGGAGGACAGGGAAGCCTGTTGTGCTGCAGTCCATGGGATCACAAAGAGCTGGACATGACTGAGCAACTGAACAACAATGTCCCCTGAGAAAAGGCTCATATTCAGCTTCCTTGCCATGTGGAAGATACCACGACTCTGTCTGTATCCTACCCTTAGGAACTCCTGGGGCGCCAGTCCACATCACCTGGGCTAAGAGCTTACACAGCCCAGGAAATGAGTTGCACAAAGGTATATCTCCAGTGTCCTGGAGGTGACACCTCCAATTCTACAATTTTTTAAAAAAAAACAAATATTAACTGAGCTATTTATCCATGCAGAAAACTTACTACAGAAGAGAAAAACCTGGCCTACTTTCAAGGATCTTATGCTCGAGTGAGGTTACCACCCACACTCCCAATTTGTGCTGATATAAAGGAAACAAAAACAAAGGTATCTAGAGGGCTGAGAGGAAAGGAGGCAAGCCTACAGAAAAAACCTGGGCCTCAACTCAGTAAGGGATAGAAGAAAGGCAAGAAGAATGCCAGAGGTTCTCTCATACTGATGGAGCCTTCCACAGCCACCGTGGGCCTTGACAGGTACTCAAATGTGGCACTTCCTTCTCCACACCTGGCCAAGGTAAGGCTAAGGGGAGAGGACTCTAGAGCAGGAATTAATGAGTTCCATCTTGGATTGTGGTCAGTTGAGCATGGCTCTGGCATCTTCTTAGCTGAACTATACATCTGCTGAGGTCAGGCGCAAATAAGGTGAGTGGATGCATGTGTAAGCCATCATCCCTATTTCTCACCCCCCACCAGACAAGCAGGTATTTTTCCCCATTTAATAGACAAGGAAACAGACTCAAGAGGTAAGTGACTCGCCCAAGGTTGCTCTGCTGGTTGGCACCAGAGCCATGACTGGTTAATCAAGCCCTGAATTTTTTCTTCCTTTCTCACTATGTAAGACTGTTTTGTTCACCCTGGTGTTCGTTGATATCCCTTTTGATTATCCAACTGACTCTGTGTAAAGCAGGGGTTTTCCATATCCCCATGTTTAACTTCAAAACGTCAGCTCCATTTCACAATGTTTCCACACGTTGGGATAACAAGTTATAACGACAACCCCCTGGCATGCCTCTCAATCACCAATTGTGCTTCCAATGTGCTCTGAAAAACAAGGGTGTCTTTCATGTCATTCCCTGATAAACACAACTTTACTTTTGGTGTGAATGTGCCCAGTGGCGATAAGATGAATTCATTCCCATTTTAAATGTAAAATTTAAATGCAAAATGTAGCACTGATTTCTTATAGGCACAAACTTCAATTTGAAAACACACTTTTATATTTATCTTTAACATAGTCAAACTCAAATGTTAATGGCTATTGATTGTGGTTCTTGTGCTTATATGCAGAGGAAATAATGCATGTGATAAAACCCCAAAATACCCATGTGGTGGTGGTGGTGGTGTTAGTTGCTCAGTTGTGTCCAACTCTTTGTGACCCCATGGACTGTGGCCTGTCAAGCTCCTCTGTCCTTGGAATTCTCCAAGCAAGAATAGTGACGCAGGTAGCCTTTCCCTTCTCCAGGGGATCTTCCTGACCCAGGGATAGAACCCAGGTCTCCTGCATTGCAGGCAGATTCTTTACCATCTGAGCCACCAGGGAAGCCCCAAAGGCCCATGTACCACATTATTAAACATGCATACACTCTGTGGTATCAAGTGACAACTCTCACTGCTAAAGTTTTGAACTGTTTTCTTCAGCAACATTTACTGTGCACCTTCTGGGAGCCAGAACGCAGACCCACTCTCCCTCCTGGGCAGGTCCCATGGGTCTGCTGGACAAGTAACTATGGACACTTGGGCTGCTCTTCAGCAGGGCCTTGATGTGACATTATAATCTCAAAATTCTCATTCTGTATGTGCAAATCTTTGCAGCAATTTGGAATAGGGGGTCTGAGTAGGAGAGATATAGGAAATCCTTCTAGAAAGATCTCAGATCATCATGGGAGAGTCCATCAGGCCTGCATGCCCAATCTTTGGCATTTTGCAATCCATTTGTTGTAGTTCTAATGGCCTCTAACCCACTTGACTCCTCAGCACTCACTGTGATATTCCAAGATCTGCATATGAGGATGCACCACACACCCAGGCACACACCCCAAAAAGGACAATGCTAATAGTGTAGCCAGCTTCCAAAACAAATCAACTGAAATCCACTCACTAGCCTCACCCAACTTATCAGTGTCAACACATTTGTTACCTAATGACGGTAAACAAATGCTGAAGGAGGACCAGAACTTTAGAGCAAGAAGTAAACCTTAAGGATGAAGAACCAGAGACCTAGAGAAGTGACTTCCCAAGTTTATGACCAGAATCTCCATCTCTGAACTCACCTGGGACCAGCTAATGTATAACTACGGCTCAAGTAAAAGTTTCCTCCTTTTCTAAATGTATTTGTTTTCTACTGCTGCTATGCCAAATTACCACAAACCATGTGGCTCTTAAAACAACACAAATTTATCATTTTATTCTTCTGCAGGTCAGAAGTCTGCAATGAGTCTTAATGGAGCTATGATCAGGGTGTCACTATGACTGGTTCCTTCTGAAGACTCTAAGGGAATCCGTTTCCTTACCTTTCCCAGCGTCTAGAGTCAGTCAGAACCAGACTTTGACTGGAGACAGCATCATTTCAATGTCCGCTTCCTTCATCTCCTCTCCTGCTCTAACTTGGGGCTCATACCTTCCTCTTACAGGGGTTCTTTCGATGACACTGGGTTTACCCAGGTAATCCAAGATAATCTCCCCATTTCAAGGCCCTTAATTTAGTTAATCTGCAAAGTCCCTTTTTCCATGCAAGGTCGAATATGCACAAGTTCTGGGGTTCAGGATGTGGACATCCTTGGGGGACCATTATTCAGCCTACCACACCTGACAAAAGAATTCTATCTTTCCAATAATCTATTGTCTGCAGAAAAATATTTGCAAGTTTGATGACCCTTTTAAAATGTAAAAATGGGTAGAGCAGGAGGAAAAGGAAACCTATACTTTTTGTTTTTACAATCACAATCTGAGAGCCAACACAGTTAGACATTCAATCAAATGACTATGTCCACATGTACGGTACTAATGTAAGCAAGTGTTCAACAGTTCAAAACTGTAAATGAGAAATTTGGACCCTAATTCATAGTAACCTGAAAGATACAAGCCTGTAAAACTTCCATCAAAACAGAAAAATAAAACTGTAAACATAGGCCATCAAATGTATCACTGCCATTACTTGTATGCTTCATTGGCCCCTCAGATGGTGATCTAAGCACTAACTGTTCCGTATGGTCCAGCAATACAGACACAGGCTCTGCTCATCTGTCTCAAACAATCTGAAACCTTCTCCAGCACCTCTTACCACCTCGACATTTGGAGTTCTCCTGATAAATATCTTGCTGCAGTGAACATCATCATAGCTAGGTCACACAAATCAACTCACGTTATTTCCTTAGGATAAACTTTTAGAAGTGGTATTTCTGGATCAATGGGTAAGCAGGCCATTTTAAAGTTTTATGATGAGTATTGCCAAACTATTCTTGTGCAAGTGAGAGAACTTACACAGCCAACAGTACAAGTCTCCAACCTTATCTACTTTGTACACATTACTTATTTTTATCTTAGCTAATTTGATCAATGAAAATGCTATCTTGAGTTAATCTGCATTTCTTTGATTACTACCAAGGCTGGATATCTTTTCTATGTTTATTGGCCATAGGTAATTATTATTTTGTGACTTCTCTATTCAAATAATTTGCTTGTGTTCTTATTGGTATATTAAAATTTCTGTTATTGGTTTATAAGAGTATTTTATGTATTAAAGACATGAGTCCTTCTTAGGATTCAAATATTGGTAAATATCCATGACTTTTCTTTATAATGTTCTTCCTATGAGATTCAGAAAATTACAATTTTTATATATCTATTTTACTATATGGTTTCAGTCCTCAATGCTCTGATTAGTTTTCCTTTTATATAAATTATATATTCACCTATATTAATATTTTTTAGATAAACTTTGTTTCCATTTAAAAATATTCCAATCAGCTAGAAGTTACTTTAGAATATCATTAAGTTTTCATATCCAACTTTGTTTCTTTTTCAGTGTTTATCCTAAGACCCCAGAATCATTTGTGACATCATCCTCTCTTTCCTTAGGGCTATGAAATGCCACTTTGCATCACATCAACCTGTTACATGTAATTGGCTCTCTTCTGGAGCTTTCCAGGCTGGCTCATGAATGTATCTATTCTTGTGCCAGGATCATAACATTTTAATTAGTGCAGCTTTATATTAATTGTTAACATCTGATGGTACAAATCCCTCCACCTTTTTAATCAACATTTTCTCATGCTTTATTCTTAAAGCTAAACTTTAGAATCGTTTACTCAAATTCCCTGTTCCCCATTCTGATCCTGTGTAAAGACTAACTAGGGCCTTCCCCTGGTGGCCCAGAGGATAGGAACCTGCCAATTCAGGGGACACAGGTTCGATCCCTGCCCTAGGAAACAACCACATGCCTTTAGGCAGCTAAGCCCATGTGCCACAACTACTGAGCCCACGCACTCCAGAGCCCTTGCTCTGCAACAAGAGAAGCCACTGCAATGAGAAGCCCCTGCACCATGACCAGAGCAGCTCCTGCTTGCCGCAACCTGTGAGCAGCAATGAAGACCCAGAACAGCCAAAAAAAAAAAAAGCAAAACAAAACAGACTAACTAGGACTGCTTGGGTTTATAAAGTAATAACGAGCAGAGCTGACAGTTCATATCATTGTGCTTTGCTATGGAGACATGGTTCTCTTTAGTCAAATCAATTACCTCAAAATGAAAGCGCTGCGGTATTCTTCAGATTCTGAGCTCATCTTTTAGAGTTTATTCCTACACAGTCTATAGTTTATGTTTTGTAGCTATTTTGAAAGTGACCTTCCTCAGTACACTTTTGATTGGATACTAGGAAACCACTGATTATTCCCTTGCAGAGCTGTGTGCTATGCTCAGTCACTTTGGTCACATCCGATTATTTGCTACCCTATGGACTGTAGCCCTCCAGGCTCCTCTATCCACGGGATTCTCCAGACAAGAATACTGGAGTGGGTTCCCATGCCCTCCTCAGGTGGATCCTCTTAATCCAAGAATCGAACCCGAATCTCCTGTGTCTCCTGCATTGCAAGCAGATTCTTGACCACTGAGCCACTGGGAAAACCTGTGATTATTTTCTTATTCCTAAAAACTAGACTTTAAGATGTGCATTACATCTCAAAAAAGACTCACCCATAATCCTCAGGCTCAGGCAAATGTCTATAACTCCCTCCAAAATATGTTTCTGCTGAAACATTTCCTTGTTGCCACCAGGTTCTTTTGCACAAAATGATGGGAAATGATCTATTTCAAAGACCATGGACAAGAAGTTTTGAGCCACAGGAATAAACAAAATACTTCCTATTCATAAACCCATGAAGGTACAGAATAAGGCAAAAGATTGAACCATAACGTCAGCAGGCAGGCAAACTGAGATCAAATCTCAGCTCTTTGTTACTAATTCTGACCTTGGGCATGCCCTAAAAACACTCTGGGGACTCTGGGCCTCAGGTTCCTCATGCATCAATAATGAGTGTTGTAAAGATGCAGTTGTGATGTAAAGGGCAGATTCATTCATTTCTTCATTCGCTCACTCATATAAATATCAAGTGCCTTTTATGTGCCAAGCACGCTTCTCTGATGGATCGGTCATAAAGAATCGACCTGCCAATGCAGGAAATGCAAGAGATGCGGGTTCCAACCCTGGGTTGGGAAGATTCCCTGGAGAAAGGTATGGCAACCTACTCCAGTATTCTTAACTGAAAAATCCCATGGACACAGGAGCCTGGCGGGCTACAGTCCATGGGGTCACAAAAGAGTCAGACACAGCTTGGCAACTAAACAAAAACGAATGCGCCAAGCATTGTGCTGGGCACGGGGAACCATTACTGATCTAGTCAGACAAGATCCCTGCCCTCAGGGAACTTAGGGAGACTGGGGGAGGCAGACAAAGGATAAGTAAATAAAAACATGAAATCATTACAGGCAGCAGTGAGTGTTATGAAGAAAAGGAACAGAGGTGTGATGGAGAGCTGCCATTGGAGGTCACCATCCAAGGAAGAGCGCGTGGAGAAGGGGAAGAAGATTTGAGACCCAAAGGACAGAGACAATAGTTATGGGAAAACTGTGGAAAGAGCACTGCAGGCAAAAGGAAGAGCAAGTGCAAAAGCCTAGCAATGAAGAAGGGTCTGACACATCTAAGAAAATGAAAGGAGGCCAGAGACTTGAAGCACAGGGATTAAGGAGGAAAGGGGTACGAGCTGCAGCTGGAGAGGGAGGTGGGGGACTGCTCCCCTGGATTTGGCAGCAGGGCCTCGCAGGGCAGGGGTGATCTGGGTCTCTTGCTGCTGCCACTGTCTCTGCTGTTCTTGCAGCTGATGGTGACATGGGAGATGCTGCTTTGGGTTGCAGTTCAAACCAGAGCTCAAATAGTTACTCAACCATCTTCGTTTGCAAGAAAGCCTACCACGGAGATCTGACTGAAGGAGGCTCATTTTCAGATTGCGAGCATTTCTGTTTGTGAATCTCTGATGTCTATAGGAGACCTAACACCATGCACAAATCAAGGGAAAATACCAATGCACCTACCACGTGGGAGACGCTGGAAATAAGGAGAAGCTGCACGCACAGTCCCTGCCATCAAGATGAGCCCTGGAGCTCTTTCCCTTTGGGCGTGTCTCACTCCAGCCCGGCTGACCTCAGAAAGAACTAAGGTGAAGAGAACATTCCAGCCGATGAGCAGGATGGAAGTGGGCTCCAACTTTTGGGAAGGTTGGGGTGGCCTACAATCTGATGCCTGGCATAAAACCTCCATTGCCAAGTTCCTCAGCTGTATTTGCTGGACCAGTAAGAATCATTTCAAAGGATCTGCTCACAGCTATCTAGGCTGATGGATGTATTCAATCCTTCTATAAAGCCAACAGTTCATATAAAAGCATAGATCTATATTTTCATAGGTGGTACGGCATTTATTTCCTGCAGAATGGATTCCTGAAGAATGGATGCTTTCAAACTGTGGTGCTGGAGAAGACTCTTGAGAGTCCCTTAGACTGCAAGGAGATCAAAATTATAAAGGAAATCAATCTTGAATATTCACTGGAAGGACTGATGCTGAAGCTGAAGCTCCAGTACTTTGGCTACCTGATACAAAGAGTGGACTCACTGGAAAAGAGCCTGACGCTGGGAAAGACTGAGGGCAGAAGGAGAAGAGGGCGAGAGAGGATGAGATGGCTGGATGGCATCACCGATTCAATGGACATGAACATGGGCAAACTCCAGGAGATGGTAAGGGACAAGGAAGGCTGGCGTGCTACAGTCCATAAGGTTGCAAAGAGTCAGACACAACTTGGCGACTGAACAACAACCAAAGGTACTCTTGGCATTGTTCTGCTTTGGAAATTGTTAGACATGAGAGGAAAAATAATTAAAAACAGCTTATTCCAGCCTAAACTCTCAACTCTTGTCAGTGGAAGAAAGCCAGTGTGGTACTTTTGAAACTAAAGAAATCTGACTTTGGAGGCCAATCCCAGGTTACAGAACAGTAGCATTTCAAGAGGTTGTTTGCAAACTCAGGATCTAACGTGAAACAAAATATATTCTAAAGAGGTGAGAGTGCTAGACCCGTTGGCCTAACCAATAGCACATCTCATCTCTCAGAGTGTGGCTGAGTCAACGAGTCCTAATGATACAGCTATGGGACAAAGCCTTGGATTTGAATTTTCTGACAGTATAGATGTCTAATACTGTTCAACTCATCAGAAAGCAGGGAAGGGGCCTCCCCAGGGCCAGGGTGCTTGCTGCATGCCCTGGCATGGGACTGCGGTGTCAGAGGGAAAGAGCTTTAGGGAGAGGTTGGAGATAGGGTTGTAGGAGATTAGAGGCATAAGGTACAGATTGAAGGGACAGTGAAGGGAGGGGCCTGGGAAAGGCGAAGGCACAATCTGCCTAGGCTAAGGGTTCTGGAACAGAGAGGGAGAAGAAAATAGAAGCGGGGAAGCATTTTTCCCCTCCTTTCTCTTCCTTTTATCATGAAGACAAGCAGAAGGGACCTTGCCGCCCCCAGGTTACCTACTGAAAAGGTGGCAGAGGCAAAGGTGTGGAGGATGCTTTCCTCCCCCTCCTGGCTTTGGGGGTGCAGGGGGCAGGGGACAAGGAGGGACAGAAACCACGTGTGCATGTAAGAATGTGCACGGCTCCAGCTTATAAAATGTCCACACCCGCCAGTGAATAAATATAGCTGATATTTGTTCAATACTGCAGGTGACAAATACTTTCACATTTGTTTGATCCTCACTGCTGCCGACAGGTATGCAAACCAAGGTTCAGTCTGCGCTAGAGGCAGGATCCAAAGGCCCTTGCTCTTTTTCCTGCATCTGTGGTTTTCTACTCTGGCCCCATAGGAGAATTCCCCAGGGAAGACTTAACAAATACTAATGCTTGGACCTCTCCCCCAGCCTCTACAAATTAGGATCCCTGAGGGTAGGGCCAGGGCACTGGTGTTTTTGAAACTCCCCGGGTTACTTTTAATGTGCAGCCAAAGTTGAAAAGTTCTGTCCTACCCAATGGCCCCCTAATGTTAGTGTGAATACAGACCAGTAAGGAGTTAAAACTGTGGATGAAAAAAAAAAAAAAAAAAAACTGTGGATGACCTGGCACACACATTCTAGGCACACAGGCTTGGTCTCCCCACGCCCTTGTATAAGGTACAGCCATATGAATTACTTCAATGAATTGGGAGCACTGAAAATTGACCCATATCTGGGTGAGAACATTCACCTGGGGGCAACAGACCTTACATCCCACAGGAGGTCTAACCTGAACCACTCCTGGAGAGTCATCCAAGGGCCCACAATGGACTTCAAATTCATGAGAAAATTTTTCTATGAAGGTAATGCATTTTGTTACTGCAGCATGACTTAACTTCTCCTAACTGAACCTGCTAGTTAAGAGTGAAGCCTGGAAATATTAATTTTTATAAGCATCTGTCCGATTCTTATGTTAGCAGCCTGTAGCCTCCACTTTTAGAAGTGAACACAATGCTATGTTAATTTTCTGTGTTTCATGTCTTTATAGAGACGTTGGTGTTATAGAGAGCTAGTGTTCATTACTCATTCAACCTTTACTGTGCTCCCATTGTGCCAGGCATGGAGTAAAGCGTTCCTCTTGCACAGAGATGAACAAGACACAGTCCCTTAACTCTGCTCAATGTTCTGTGGCAGCCTGGATGGGAGGGGAGCTTGGGGGAGAATGGATACATGTATAACTGTGTCCCTTCTCTGTTCACCTGAAAGTATTATAAATTCTTAATTGGCTATACTCTGATATAAAATAAGAAGTTTTGAAAAAATACACAGTCCCTTGTGCTCAAGGAATTACCAGAAGAGAGGAGGCAGCAGGGGGAAAAAAACATTTCCCCCCAAACCCCAAATATTTCAAAACAAGGGAATGGAACAGAGGAAGGACAAATTAATTTTGTTCAAAGATGATAGGGGAGCTCTAAAGGAAGAGATATAAGACCTATAACTTAAAGGACAAGTCACCATTCCCTAAGCAGATCACTGTCACAGGTTCAGGTACATGAGAAAGCATTAGATATGTGGACTGGAGCAAGGTATTGGGATGAGGTTGATGAGAGATGTTCTAAGGGGCTGGCTTTTAGGGGAAGATCCAGGATGGGAAGGAAGTGATGTGAACGGGAACAAATGTGCTGTAAGGCCCTAGGGCTGTGCCATCCAGTAGCAAGTATGGTGAGCCAATTAGGTGATTTGACATTTTCTTAAAAAAAAAGAAAAAATCTTCATTGCCACTTCATGGCAAATAGATGGAGAAACAATGGAAATAGTGGCTGACTTTATTTTTTGGGGCTCCAAAATCAGTGCACATGGTGACTGCAGCTATGAAATTAAAAGACGCTTACTCCTTGGAAGGAAAGTTATGACCAACCTAGACAGCATATTAAAAAGCAGAGACATTACTTTGCCAACAAAGGTCCATCTAGTCAAAGCTATGTTTTTTCCAGTAGTCATGTTTAGATGTGAGAGTTGGACTATAAAGGAAGCTGAGCACTGAATAACTGATGCTTTTGAACTGTGGTGTTGGAGAAGACTCTTGAGAGTCCCTTGGACTGCAAGGAGATCCAACCAGTCCACCCGAAAGGAAATCAGTCCTGAATGTTTATTGAAAGGACTGATGCTGAAATTAAAACTGCAATACTTTGGCCACCTCATGCAAAGAACTGACTCATTGGAAAAGACCCTGATGCTGGGAAAGACTGAATGCAGGAGGAGAAGGGGATGACAGAGGATGAGATGGTTGGATGGGATCACCGACTCGATGGACGTGAGTTTGAGTAAACTCCAGGAGTTGGTGATGGACAGGGAGGCCTGGAATGCTGCAGTCCACGGGGTGCAAAGAGTTGGACATGACTGAGTGACTGAACTAAAAAAAAAAAAAAACACCTTTTGAAAAAAAACCAGTGAAATTTATTTGAATATTTTATTTTACCCAATATAATCAAAATAGTGTCATTTTAATAAATGACAAGTATTAACATGCAGTTATAAGATAGTACATAAAAAGAATAAGTCTTCAAAATCTGGTGTTTACTGTATATTTTAACACATCTCAACTTGGCTCCATAGCCACTGGTGGCTATTGCATTGGACAGTGAAGTTCTCATTAACTGCCAGAGGCTTCTAAAAACATCCTCTCTTGAAGGGGGATATACTGAGCATTGATCACTCATCCACTTAAAGGCAAACCATGAACTGAGCATGCTCCATGAGCCAGAGTTTTGATTACATAAGCCTTTGAAGACCAATACAAATACACTGATATTAAAAAATTCTGACATTGTCAAAGCCTCTCCCCAAACAACATCCTGGCTCAGGGGATTATATTTATTCACAGTTATACTATGTAAGCCAATTTTAAGAAAAAAGTCAACTTTCTGCAGTATTAATGGTAAAAACATACCTTTGAAGAATTCTGTTGACTTAATCAGCCAATGTGAGTTTTTATCAGAGTGACAATTTGGATAGCTCTGTAGTACCAACACTCTTTGGGCTTCTCTGATGTCTCAGTGGGTAAAAAATCTGCCTGCAGTGCAGAAGAAATGGGTTCGATCCCTGGGTTGGGAAGATCCTCTGGAGGAGGCATGGCAACCCATTTCAGTATTTCTGCCTAAAAAATCCCATGGACAGAGGAGCCTGGTGGGCTACAGTCCAGAGGGTCGCGAAGAGCTGGACACGACTAAGCACACAGCACATCAACACTCTTTACCAAGGTCGATCATTTTAATTAGAAATTGACCAGAAGGAGACAAGGCGAGCTCAGCTGACCTCCCACCTCATGCACAGTGAAGACGGGCTGCCTATGACCCCTCCACTGGGTACTAATCGCAGATGCCCCTCACCTTCCTAAAGGAGCCAACGGCAGGTGTGACCAGCACGAGGCGCACCGTGGTGCACACGGGGAACAGAAGGCCTAGACTGCACCTTATTTCAGAATTCCTAACGAATAATGCATTTCATTTGCAGAAAAATGGTCTGGAGGCCGTATCCTTTTCCGTGGTTCACAGACAAGAGATTCTGGACTCTGAACCTCTCAGGATCCTCCAGACACACCTTTTCAAGCCTCCTGTTGTAATTGAAGCTGATTCCAAGCTGAGACAGCTGTCCATGGAGTAGAACAGAGATTATTCACAGAATTCACTCCTCTAAGGCACCTTCTTCATTCCTTTAGGCAGAGGACAGTCTGCACCTGGCCCTTCCTGACACGGGTTTAATTATAATTCTGGTGGGCAGTCATTTAACTCAAAGAAGATTTGAAGCTTTACTCCTCACTTTTCCCAGTTAAAGGGCCCAGAGGGCAGGGACTATCCCTTGCCCATCTCTGATGCTCAGCACAGCTGTCTGTAGTAAATCCTCACAGTCAATCATAAGAATCTTTTTTAAAAAAATTAATAACAGGGGGACTTCCCTCGTGGCTCAGTGGTGAAGAATCCACCTGCCACTGCAGGAGACGTGGGTTCGATCCCTGGTCCGGGAAGATCCCACATGCCGTGGCGCAACCAAGCCCGTGGCTACAACTATTGAGGCTTTGCTCTAATGACTGCGAGATGCAGCTATTGAAGCCTGAGTGCCTAGGGCCTACCTCCGCAACAAGAGAAGCCACTGCAATGGGAAGCCCACACACCATAATTAGAGAGTGGCCCCCACACACCAGAGCTAGAGAAAACCTCATGCAGCAACAAAGACCCAGCACAGTCAAAAACAATAAATAACGAAATCAATAATGAATCAATAAAAAACAATAAATAATGAAATCAAGAATTTTTAAAAATTAATAAAAGAAATAAAGTCTACTCCAATTGGGCTAAAGATCCTGTCAGTTTCATATCCTCTTTCTCAAGGGTACCAAAGAACTTTTTTTAAATTTTGAAATATTATTTTCTTCCATGTTGTTACCTGGATGGTTAATCCTAAAAGTCATTTAATCCCAGTAGCTCTTACTCCTTAATTAGGAACCCTAACCCTAACCCTCTCTGTTTAACCATCTAATTATTTCTCTATCTTTATACATTTCTAACCTGGGCTTCCACTCAGATTCTGAAATCATTAGAATCTAAAGAGGAATTAGGAGAAGGCAATGGCACCCCACTCCAGTGCTCTTGCCTGGAAAATCCCATGGACGAAGGACCCTGGTAGGCTGCAGTCCATGGGGTCACAAAGAGTCGGACACAACTGAGCAACTTCACTTTCACTTTTCACTTTCATGCATTGGAGAAGGAAACGGCAACCCACTCCAGTGTTCTTGCCTGGAGAATCCCAGGGACGGCGGAGCCTGGTGGGCTGCCGTCTATGGGGTCGCACAGAGTCGGACACGACTGAAGTGACTTAGCAGCAGCAGCAAAGAGGAATTAGGAGTGAATGCTTCTCTTAAAATCACTACAAATAGCCCCCATGTGGGATCACCAGCCTCTCCCTGAGGCCTTCACAAGAAGGGAGGGCAGCCCATTCTCACTTTATTTTAAACAACACTGTCAAAGGCTGTCCATGTGAATCCCTCAAGCATGTAACTGAGCGTTTCCACCTCTGTGCTCCTGGGGTCTGTACCAGGCGCTCTGAACAGGGAGCTGAGAACTTCACCTCACTTTTCAGCCCTCTTGTGCCTCAACTTCTTGTGGTGGTCCAGTTTCTTGAGCTTCTCTACGTCCCTCCTAAATCCCACAGCTCAGGATAGAGTACAATATACCACGCCTCCCATCACTGCCACTGAAGAGTCAGGTTGTGTTTCCTCTGCTCTGGGTACCACAATTCTAAAAGGAGAACGTCACTGCGGGGCATCCTCTAGTAGCAGGTTCTATAGTACCACTTCCCAACAAGCCAAGGGGGGCTTCCTCTGACCTGTCCTCTGAGTTTCAAGGGCAAGCCCCTGGGCATGGAATTATGTCAGTTTCAGAAAAGGCAGAGGAACCAGAGATCAAATTGCCAACATCCGCGGGATCATCGAAAAAGCAAGAGAGTTTGAGAAAAACATCTATTTCTGCTTTATTGACTACGCCAAAGCCTTTGACTGTGTGGATCACAATAAACTGTGGAAAATTCTGAAAGAGATGGGAATACCAGATCACCTGACCTGCCTCTTGAGAAACGTGTATGCAGGTCAGGAAGCCAACAGTTAGAACTGGACATGGAAAACCAGACTGGTTCCAAATACGAAAAGGAGTACATCAAGGCTGTATATTGTCACCCTGCTTATTTAACTTATATGCAGAGTACATCATGAGAAACGCTGGGCTGGAGGAAGCACAAGTTGGAATCAAGATTGCCAGGAGAAATATCAATAACTTCAGATATGCAGATGACACCACCCTTATGGCAGAAAGTGAAGAGGAACTAAAGAGCCTCTTGATGAAAGTGAAAGAGGAGAGTGAAAAAGTTGGCTTAAAGCTCAACATTCAGAAAACTAAGATCATGGCATCTGGTCCCATCACTTCATGGCAAATAGATGGGGAAACAGTGGAAACAGTGGCTGACTTTATTTTTCTGGGCTCCAAAATCACTGCAAATGGTGATTGCAGCCATGAAATTAAAAGACGCTTACTCCTTGGAAGGAAAGTTATGACCAACCTAGACAGCATATTAAAAGGCAGAGACATTACTTTGCCAAGAAAGGTCCGTCTAGTCAAGGCTATGGTGTTTCCGTGGTCATGTATGGATGTGAGAGTTGGACTGTAAAGAAAGCTGAGCACAGAAGAATTGATGCTTTTGAACTGTGGTGTTGGAGAAGACTTTTGAGAGTCCCTTGGACTGCAAGAAGATCCAACCAGTCCATCCTAAAGGAGATCAGTCCTGAGTGTTCATTGGAAGGACTGATGTTGAAGCTGAAACTGCAATACTTTGCCTTCCTGATGCGAAGAGCTGACTCATTTGAAAAGATCCTGATGCTGGGAGGGATTGAGGGCAGGAGAAGAAGGGGACGACAGAGGGTGAGATGGTCGGATGGCATCACTGACTCAATGGACATGGGTTTGGGTGGACTCCAGGAGTTGGTGATGGACAGGGAGGCCTAGCGTGCTGCGGTTCATGGGGTTGCAGAGAGTCGGACACGACTGAGCGACTGAACTGAACTGAACTAAACCCCCAGTGTGGTCCTTTACAACTTTAAACTCAACTCACATCCTGACTACCAATTGGCTAAGGCCATCTCGGTATTTCAAGTATCATTTCTCACATGTGTATCACTGCTTTCTCAATATTTTTGAAAAGATCTATGTGACTAATACACAGGCCTTACTATGCGCTGTTTGAACATGTTACATGCCAACTCTTTAATCCTCACAATGACCTTATGAAGGACACTCTGATGTTACCTCTGCTTTACAGATAGGGAAACTGAGGCATAGGGCAATTAAGTAACTTGCCTAAGGTCAGAGTTCCCAAGGGGCACAGTTCAGTCTTGAACCCAGGCTGACTCTAGAGACTACTGTAATTACTGTGTTATCAGCCTTATGATCTTTATTTTTAGGCACCTTTTCATCAAGCCATACTTAAACAGGTGAAAAGGTGTAATTCTCTCACTTGCAAATGAGAAGCTGAAATCAAGTAAAACTGAAGCTCCAAGAATAACTTGAGAATGTCTAGCCTAGAAACCACCCCCACTGCATATACACCCAAGGCAGCAAGCAGACAGGGCCAGCGCACGTGCTAAAACTGAAGGGTGGGAGGGCTGTGTTATTATCCCCACGGACTTTGTGACCTTGGAGCCCTATGGATTTAATCCTTTGTGTTTCAAAAGCCTCCTGACAGCCATCTGAGGGAAATGCATGAAAAGCTTCCTTTAGGAAGCACCTCTCTGTGATTAGATCCAGGCAAAACATTTACAGTGCTAATAATCTATACACCTGAGAACAAAGTCCACGTGCGGCTCTGCTCAACTAGCTACCGCTTTCTCCCAGCCTCACCTCCACACACCTGCAAGCACGTCCTCACCCCCAAAGTCTGCCTGCCTAACTCCATCTCTTCCTCCAAAACTCAGTTCAAAAATCACTTCCTGTGAGAAGCCTTCCCTGATGCCTCCCAAAGAGCATGTTGGGGTTCCCTCTCCCCATCCTTTCCTGGATTCAAAGCTCAGTTCTGCCACTTTCTGTGTGACCTTGGGCAAGTTACTGCTCTCTGCCTCAGTTTTGCCAACTGTAAAATGGGACTAATAAAGGTAGCTTTTCCCTAGAGTTGTAAGTATTAAATGAGGATGTGGAGAACAGTAACCAGCACATGGTGAGAGCTCTGAAAGTGCTAGGTCAGGTCCTGTTACTATGCGAATTCTACTGTGATCAATAAAATACAAATTTAAAGTGTTCCTGAGTCCTCATAGCAACTTTTATATATGAATTTATAATTAAAGGGACAACTACTGTCCGTGGTGAATCACACACTTTTGATGTGCAAATTGGATCTTTATTCTGAAAAAGGTTGTAAAGCACCGACCTAGGGTTAAATCCTTAGGAAATTGCCTATAATGACAATGATGATGTGGTTATCTTCTGGTTAGATGTATATCTAGATTTCCAGAGCCTCTCACTGCGCTGGGCTATGGTTATTTAATGGAATATTAAGTGGACAGCCTGCTACATCCAGATTGTTATAGAGGCTCCTGAGGACGGTTATGATTCATGATTATACTTCCATTTGTCATGCCCCAGAGCATCCGAGAGACTCATTAGTGGCAGATTTCCGAGTAAGATCCAACATTTTTCACTTTTAAGATTCCAAAAGTGCCTTCCTAGATCTACTGTGTAAGGCAGGGAGAGATGTTTATTATATCCCACGCCCCCAGTGCATGCTTAGTCACTCAGTCGTGTCCGACTCTTTGCAACCCCAGGGACTGCAACACATCAGGCTCCTCTGTCCCTGAGGATTCTTCAGGCAAGAATACTGGAGTGAACTGTCTCCTCCAGGGGCTCTTCCCAACCCAGGGATCGAACCCAGGTCTCCCGCACGGCAGGGGGATTCTTTACCATCTGAACGACCAGGGAAGCCCAAGAATACTGGAGTGGGTAGCCTATCCCTCCTCCAGGGGATCTTCCCAACCCAGAAATCGACCTGGAGTTTCCTGCATTGCAGGCAGATTCTTTACCAGTTGAGCTCCCAGGGAGGCCCCAAGCCTCCAGTAGTTGGGACAAAAAAGGCCTAGAAAGAGAGTTTCCTAGCCACTAAATGACAACTGGGAAGAAAAGCCTCCCTCTCTGAATCCCAGCTCCATGGCATCAGTGTGAGTAAAATTGAGCCCCCCATTCTATTTTGTTTTATCCATTTTCCCCCTTGATTTGTACTAGCATGTTTTGGTATTTAAGAAACACTTTCGTCAATGCAACCTGACAATACAATGGCCAGACATGTGAAATCACCTTCTGTTATACAGACTTCTAGAGAGAAGAGAGATTCAGAATGAACAGTTACTGCGCTGCTAAGGAGGACATCTGAACCTGGCTCCATCAAAACAGCTAAAGGTCCCCCATTAGTAAATAACCAGACACTCAAGGCTGTTCCCCAAACTCAGAAGCGGGCGGTTTGGGTCAGGCTCTCAGAAAACAAAGCTGCTGCCTTACCCCAAAGCCGCTGTGTTCATCATTTCATCACAGCAAGGATAAAGAGAAAGAGGATGCTTTGAGGTGATGGCTCAAGTTCTGAGGTTTTGGATCATTTTTACCAAGCTTCTGGGTGGATGCTAGAAAGTCAGTCCTGGAACACAAACATTTCACAGACTCCCATAAACCGGCTCTGTCCAGTCCAGCAAAGCAGAGTTAAGAATTCCAGGGATGGGATGAGGTTGTTGCCTTAAGGAGAAAGCCCCTCAGCCTACAAAGAAATGTATCTACCACTCAGCTTCTTTCCCTTGGGCCTTAACCACATTTTGCTGAGAATCAGAAGTGCCAATTTCTGGGCCACAGGCTGATGAGGGCCCTGGAATCTGCATTTTAAAAATCAGCAGGATGACTCTTCTGCTCATTGGAACATGAGAACCACTGCCTTACAACTAGACTCCTGGTGATAAAAGCGCTACGAAGACACAGACATATGTCACGATCCATGCATCACCAATAACACAGCAAGAGGCGTAGACGCAGAGTGTGTGTACACACCGCTGCAAGTGTTTTACATGTTATCACTTCATCCTCACAACAACCATAAGAGCAGGTCCCGTCGTTAGTCCTGTTTCATAGATAACAAAGCTGAGGTCACAGAGATTAGGTGATTTGCTTAAGGTCTCACAGCTAGTAAGTGGAGGGGGAGAGTCTGAACTCTGTCCAGTTCCAGAGGGCTCACATTCTAGAGACTGACTCTAGGGCTGGGGGTCCAGAAAAGCCCAACCTCTCCACTGAAACCCAGAGATAAAAGTGAATGGAACTGCGAGAGCAGCACTGACATATATAAACTATCATGTGTAAAACGACAGCTAGTGGGAAGCTGCTGCTTAGCTCAGGGAGCTCAGCTCGGGGCTCTGTGATGACCTAGAGGGGTGGGGTTGTGGGGGGCACGAGAGGGAGGCTCAAGACGGAGGGGATATGTGTGTACTTATAGCTGATTCACACTGCTGTACAGTAGAGACCCGCACAACACTGTAAAGCAATTATACTTCAATTACAGATAAAAAAATAAAGACAAATAAAATTAACAGCTAAAAAAAAAAAAAAAAAGAATGGATCAGCACTTAGGAGCCAAAGGGCCACCAAAGGAGAGTTTGGATGAGTATCCCCAGAACTTGGGAGGTGAACTGGCAAGCATTCTGTTGGGGTCACGCTCTGCAGACAGCGAGGTCCCTGGAGATGGGTGCCAGGCATGCCAGCGTGGCAGGGCCCTCTGCTCCACGAACAGCCGCACTGCTGAGCCTCGTGGCAGCCTGCAGTCAGCTCACACTGGCCAACAGACCTGCAGGGCAGGACGTCAGCCTCGGCCTTTTCTGTCTTCTTAAAAAGGGAGCTCCTTTTATTTCTGACTGTAGTATTAAAAATGCTCACTGTAGACAGGATAGGAAAAAACAGGAAAGTACAAAGGAAATTACAATCAGCTATATTGCTTCAGTTCAGTTCAGCTGCTCAGTCATATTTGACTCTGCGATCCCATGGACTACAGCATATCAGACTTCTCTTTATATCACCAACTCCTGGAGCTTACTCAAACTCATGTCCATTGAATCAGTATCATCCTCTGTTGTCCCCTTCCCCTCCTACCCTCAATTTTTCCCAGCATCAGGGTCTTTTCCAATGAGTTGGTTCTTCGCATCAGGTGGCCAAAGTATTGGAGTTTCAGCTTCAGCATCAGTCCTTCCAATGAATATTCAGGACTGATTTCCTTTAAGATTGACTTGTTTGATTTCCTTGCAGTCCAAGGGACTCTCAAGAGTCTTCTCCAACACCACAGTTCAAAAGCATCAATTCTTCGGCGCTCAGCTTTCTTTATAGTCCAACTCTCACATCCATACATGACTACTGGAAAAAACATAGCTTTGACTAGATGGACCTTTGTTGGCAAAGTAATATCTCTGCTTTTTAATATGCTGTCTAGGTTTGTCATAGCTCTTCTTCCAAGGAGCAGGCGTCTTTTAATTTCATGGCTGCAGTCACCATGTGCAGTGATCTTAGAGCCCAAGAAAATAAAGTCTGTCACTGTTTCCATTGCTTCCCCATCTATTTGCCATGAAGTGATCTTCATTTCCTGAATGTTGAGTTTTAAGCCAGCTTTTTCACTCTCCTCTTTCACTTCCATCAAAAGGCTCTTTAGTTCCTCAGAGATAATTAATGCTAATACTATATGATGCTTGCCTTTTATTTTTGCATCTGTGTGTACAGTGTATAAAATTGAGATGTTATATTCAATTTTATATATACCTTTTTCTATTTATTTACATGATATATTATATTCAATTTTATATAAAACTTTTTCTCCCATATCATTAAATATTCTTCATCAGCATGATTTTAAAGGGCTTTTATTTAAAATCTAATCACCTGTCCCATAACTAGTTCCCTCTTGCTGGCATTTAAATTGGCTGTATTTTACTATAGTGAATAATAACCTAACATCCCTGGGTATTTCTGTAAAATAGATGGCTAAAAGTGTAATTGTTGGGTCACAAGGCACGGACAATTATAAGGTTCTTACAAATACTAAGGAATCAAATTCCCCATTAATATTAAACTCTTTCCCAGAAAGCCAACAGGCATACTCATAAGCAATATACAAAGCTGCCTCACCTCACACACACCAGCACTCGGTGTTGCCATGCTCACAAATATGCCAATTTGACAGATTAAAATATAATAGTATGTCTATCTTTCCCAGTAGAGCATAATGTTTTTGAGAACAGAGATTTTGTTTTCATCAAGGTCTGGCACATAGTAAGTGCTCAGTAAGTCTTTGCTGATTCAATGAATGATTCAAAGAATCGGTCTGGACCAGGAATGCTGGTCTTTGCCCCCTCCAGGTCGCCTGAGGGTCTCTGCCCTGTCCAAGGCCTACCCTGTTCTTTGGCATCTGGTTATCTGCAGCCTTCCCCCCACCCCCACCCCCAACCCTGCCACAGCTGCTGGGCGACCACTCAGACCAAAGAGGACACACTGATCCAATTCTCTCTCTTGAGGCTCTGAGCTAAGAGGTGCAGAGATGGGGTGAGCTGGCATTAGGACAATCTTTATTGTAGGTACAGAGTAAATGGCCACAGACTGTGGGGCCTGACCACTACTACTACTGTGGTTCTCTGCAGGCTGGCTCTTTTGGCTGATGTGTGGTTAGATTCTGTTCCTGCTATACAAGGTGCCTGCCAGAAGATGCCCTTTATGCCAGCTTCACAGATGACAACCACAGCCCAGAAGAGTGATCAATCAGATTGAAAACCAGCTCAGCATCACAAGCCAAACTCAGCAAGAAGCAATTTATTAAAGAAAAGAAAAAGTACACAGTTTGGCACTTGGATTAAAAATGGGAAGTCTGAATATAGTAGAGGCGGGTGTTTTCTTCAAAGAAATCCATATGGTGGATAACCTGCTCTGTGTTTATGATTTTCTTTGGGATGTAAAAATCATCAACATCACTGGCCTGACTCTATGCCCTCTGATGGCAGGGCTCATATTGACTTCTCATGTGTATCTCCAGGGCCTAGCACAATGCCTGGTAGAAGGTAGTTCTTAATAAGTGGGTGCTAAGTAAAAGTCAAGAGCTAAAAAGTAGGAGAATAGTAGGCTTCTACAGGCCTTGATTTTTAGAAATTCAGGAGTTGTGTCACTCACTTTGGTTTTTCAAAGCTGGTAGATGTTCACTTATCTGAGCTCAACTTAAACCATGGCCTTGATTTACCCAATCCATCCTCTCCATTCCTTTGTTAAAACATCTATACCAACGTCCTCAGCACGCAAAAGCTCAATCATTTGGCTACACTAGTTCACCACCCATTTCTGTTTTTAACAGATATTTATTTACCAAGACGACGCATGTGTTTGTTCCCAAACCTGCTCATGTCAATCGCACTCATTACTGTATTTACATAACTACATATTACATATACTAATTAAATATCTATGCATAAGGAAAGAGCTGTTGTTTTTATTACAAGTGCAGTGTTTTGGAAAGACTTGATAAAGGTGAAAAGTATTGCTGTCAATTTAGGGGTGAACAAGATAGCTATGAAAGACCAGGTGTGGAGGGGAATATACAGGTCTGCAAAGTTTTAAGGCACTTACTCTGCAAGTGTCTGAATTCTTACACTGAAGAAACCAAATATGGAAATTATTAAGGATTCAATATGGGTGTAGCTTACACAACTAAACAAATGCAGAATGCCAATATATAAATCCATGAGCAACCAAAAGAGTATCATGAGACATTATCCGACTTTCCTTCATGTAATGCACTCTGAAATTTTCTGGGCTGAGTTCTTCAATCTCATTTTTAGAAAATGTTGGTTGTGACCCACTAGAGTGATTTTGTGACTCACGGTTTGAAAAGACACTGCCTTAATCCAACTCCTTAATTTTATCCAGGGGGGAACTGGGGTTACTGATGTCACACAGCTAGTGAGTCAGAATTATGATCCTGGATTCCACATTCTGTGGTGTGTCTACTACTCTGAGCAACCTGCCTTCTGATCCAGCACAGTTTCTTCTGCAAAAAGTAGAAGGTAAAATGAGGAATTGTGTGACAAGCAAAAATCCTAGAAAGGAAAGGAGAAACAAGCCCTCTTTCTCTCCTGAGGCTCCACGCTCCTCTAAGCGTCCTCTGCAGCGAGCTAGTCCCCACACCCACGGCTGTCTGTGTTTTTAGCCCCTAACAAAGTCATACCAAGTCTCTTGTGCTACAGACACACATTTGGAACCGTGAACCTTGTACCTGGGCAGAACACGTGAGCTTTCTAATTTTAGAATGACTTCAGCCCCACGTGGGAAAACTCCAGACAATGGAACGGGGAAGCAGTTTGCAGTTCTGAAAAGCTTTTGTTAGGCGAGGTGAGCAATAACTAGATCCCTGGCTTGCATGTTCTACCTGTTTTCCAAACAAAGTACTGTCTTCAAAGACTGCTCCCTATAATCTGATTTGCCCTCCCTCCACACCCCCAGCCCAAACTTGCCGTTCTTAACAGTTAAACCCAAAGTCCCCACCAAATCTGACCACCGTCTCTCCATGCAAGCTGATAAGAGGGACCATCCCTATGAGTGACACCACCAAGAATGTTCCATGGTCTTTCATCATCGCCTTTGAAAAGTCTCCCAGGTGCTAAATTAAGTAAGGTTTCCAACACTGCCTGGTTCCAGGTGGGTGTCAATAGACACAGGCTAGAGGAAGGAGCAGAAATTCAGAGGTTTAAAGAGCCACCCTGAGCATCCAGGGATTAGGCAAAGAACAGAAGGAGCTTGGCTCCCAGGTGTCTGAGCAAGGCCCTCACCACACCCCTGGATCATTAGAATGAGTCTCATGAAAATATGAGAACCAGATGGGCAGCCTGGGAACGAGGCAACACCGCGCAGGGTTAAGCAAGCAGCCACCCAACAACTTAATCAGGGTGCATTCTGTCCCCAGTCAGGGGCATTAAAAGGTGCCTTTGAAGACAGGCCGTAACTCTTTCCTCACGAAGGGTGTAAGGTTCTAAGCTGTAGGTGCTGCCATCCTCACCTTGCCTCCAGCTAATGTTTCTCTGCAAGCTTTATGAACTGACAACCAACCAGATACAAATTTTCTGTCCTGGCCTGCAGACTACTGACTTCTTAGAGCAATGATTTTCTAAATCACACACTAAGCAGTCAGCTGTGGTTGCCGTCTGCCACTGCAAGGCTCTCATTGTGGGGTCACCTTTGTGGTGGAGACAAGGACAGAGAAGTTGTCCAGCAACTATAATATAGCGTGTGTGTGTGTGTGTGTGTGTGTGTGTATGCACGCATGCATGCACACTCAGTTGTTCAGTCACATCTGACTCTTTGCGACCCCATGGACTGTAGCTCACCAGACCCTTCTGACTGTGGAGTTTTCCAGGTGAGAGTACTGGAGTAGGTTGCCATTTCCTACTCCAGAGGATCTTCCCAACCCAGGGACTGAATACAAGTCTCTTGTGTCTCCTGCATTGGCAGGTGGACTTTTTTACCACTGCACCACCTGGAAAGCTCATAATGTTAGAACCTGAGTGTAAAAGAGCGTCTGGCTCCGAGACAGTGAGACACATGGCAGGCACACCACCACCAGTGTGTCTGAGGCTCACGGCAAGCGTCACCAACTGACCGCTGCCATACATTCCTAACATCACTTTGCCAACAAAGGTCCATCTAGTCAAAGCTGTGGTTTTTCCAGTGGTCATGTATGGATGTGAGAGTTGGACCATAAAGAAAGCTGAGTGCCAAAGAATTGATGCTTTTGAACTGTGGTATTGGAGAAGACTCTTGAGAGTCCCTTGGACTGCAAGGAGATCCCACCAGTCAATCCTAAAGGAAATCCATCCTGAATATTCATTGGAAGGACTGATACTGAAGCTGAAACTCCAATACTTTGGCCACGTGATGTGAACAACTGACTCATTGGAAAAGACCCTGATGCTGGGAAAGACTGAAGGCAGGAGGAGAAGGGGACGACAGAGGATGAGATGGTTGGATGGCATCACCTACTCAATGGATGTGAGTTTGAGTAAGCTCCAGGAGTTGGTGATGGACAGGGAAGCCTTGTGTGCTGCAGTCCATGGGGTCACAAAGAATCGGACATGACTGAGCAACTGAACTGAACTGATACTTTGAAGGCTGCCTTCTAAATCCTCACCAAAGCTTTCTAAGCAGTCCCCATCAATACATCACAGTGGTCATGTGAAAAACTTCACAGGTTATTCCTAAGTCAAGGCCAACATCCAAACAGGAACCAGATGAATAACTTGCCTGAGGACACGGCAGAACTGAGACCAGATGGGTCTAACACGCAGGGCTCCCAACCTCCAGCCTAAGGCATATATCCCTTCAATGTCCCACCCGAAGTAAATGTCTGAGAAGCATTTCTGATGATGATAATGCCAGTTTCCATGCCTCTGGCATCATCTACCCTCTACATTTGGGGGTTTATAAAAAGGAAGATTGAAAGAAACCAATGAAACCTCAAACAAGAAAGCCAAGAGCAACTATGAAGTCATGAGACCATGGAACTTTTTGGGGGGGGGGAAAGCATAAGAATGCCACATGGGATCAGCCCCTGTTCCTTCAAGCTCATATTCCACTTTGATTGGCATGTGGAGTTTGCAATTTTCTGTTTATGTTGCTCCATCAAAATGTTAGAACTTAATTCTGAGTAAGCCTGCAGTCCTTTGTTCCAGCACCACCAATCAGGAATGTGCCAAAACCTTGTGTGTTCATTGCTGTTTCTCATTGCCATTAACCCTCAGAGTGAAGAGGTCTACATATTTAAACCACGGGTGAAGCTTTTGTACCTTCTGTCCTAAAATTACCCATCTTCACACCTAGATAGTTTCAGTAAATGAGCCCACCAACCTCCAGAGCACAAGGGTTAGGAGGGACTCAGATGTGAAAGTCAGTCACCCAGTATATAAAGGAACACATTTCACAAAAGCAGCATTGACCTGAAAGGGAATACAAGTAGAAAGCAAAATATGAAAACATCAAAGGCAATGTGAATTAAATAAAATGCCACAAATATTAGTTCAGCGTCATCTACCCTCCATATTTAAGAATCTAATAAAAAAGAATTACTATTGCTTTTGTTGGTGTAACTGAACTATGGTTTCATTTTAAAAGTTTTTATCTGTTAGATTCAAGTAATAGTCACAAGAAAAATGGATTATGTTTTAAACTATACCAACAAAGAGCAAACTCAAAAAGGTGAGAAAATAGATGAAAGAAAAATGGCAAAGAGATGCTAGTTGTTGAAGTTGGGTGATGGATACATGGGGATTGATTTTGCTCTTATTTCTCCTTTCCTATGTATGACGATTTCTATTATAAACATTAACAAATAGTTTTACTTGCTGAATTAGCCAATAGTTAAACACACATATATTCCAATGCTAGTGCAGTGAGTGTGGCTGGTGAGGTCTCCAGTTTGAGCTGTACCCACAACAAGATTTCAGCCATGTCGGAAGAGGACAGAGGTGGGGTGGGGTGGGCAAGGCCTACAAGGGCCTGGGGAGTCTTCCAGGAGACGGGAAGGTCACCCTAAGGGACCTTAGGGTGCTTTCCCTTAGGAAGGTCACCCTAAGGGAAAGAAAGTTGAGCAAACAATCCTGATTTAGTCACAAAGCCCTAGCCCTTGGACAAGCGGCTCTGACATGATCACCATTTGGACTTATCTGCTAACTAACCCAGCTCTCTCTGGATTCACATCTTGGTCCAGCAGGGCAGGGCAGAGAGCAAGCAAACATGGAAAGACCTATTCCATTAACCTCTCTGGGGCACAAGTACCGCAGCTGCGTAACCCATCAAACAGGGAGCAGTGTAAGAGGCCAGACTGGGGGCTCCCCTCCCCCTCCAACGTATCACCAGCCCACACCAAGATCTCAGGGCCCCCCGGACACTAGACGGTGTGGCACGACCCCAGCTCCCACCCACCACACTGGGCCCCAGAGCAGCACTCAGCCAGTCACAGGGTCGTGTGCAAAAGGGCAGGCCACACCTACTGCTTCCTGAACCTAAGTGGTCGTGGGGAGAGCACGTCCAGTGTCAACCTGAGACTGTCTCACAGAAGCAAGCCCAGAAAAGAAACATGGAACAGAGGTCGATCATGACCGCAGCAAGCATAGTCATTTTCTGGATAAATATCACAGGGTTTCCCACGTCTACCCAGAAGAGCCTAGGAAACCCCAAAGGGCCTCATGCCAGGCCCTAAGGATACTGGCTCAGGTACAAAATCCCCTAGGCCTTTCCTGTGTGAATGGATGGAATGGGAGTAGGGGGTAAGATAACCGTCTCCCTGGGGGTAGCATCAGCCTCTGCCATCACCACAAACCATCACCTACAAGTGACTCAGAGGAGAACCCAGCTGTTGGCCTACCAGGTCCTACAGTGAGGACCACGATGGGCTGGGGATGTACCCGAAGGGTAAATGCATCCCAGGATGAGGGCTGGGTCAATTGTGAAAATAGCGTGGGTCACAAAACTATCCCCTCCGCCCTGTATATGCACATCTGAGCCCTATGTGATGGGGGAAGTAGTTGAAAAGTGAAAGAACTACTTCTTGGAAACTCTAGTAGACCCTGGACTCCCAAAGCACTGCTTTGGAATGGACGGGCATTTCCACCCCCAGTCCCAATGAAGCATAACACACAGGACAAGAGGCAGTTTCTTCCATGGCATCATGGGTCACCAAGTGGCTCAGACACCTTAACGGTTCAAGTGCATCAAGGATAACAGCTACAGGCGGAGACTGTGGGGTTGCAGAAGCACTGGTATCCAGTGGGAGCAGCAGCAGCGTCTACTATGTTTGGACAGGAAGCTTTGGAAGAGAAGAGCTAAGTACCAGGAACACTGTGTGGTGGTTTGAGGATATATGAATACAGATCACCACCTCCTGCCCTGTCACCTCCCTGAAATAACTAGGGAGATGCAGCTGGGGCCACTGCAGTAACAGATGGGAACATTCTCTATGTCAACCAGCGAACAGAGAAACTGGCAGACTGGTGCACTGCTGACATAAAAACCAGCTCAATTCATTTGGAAAGCTACTTAGCAATTTGTTACAAGGGTCGTAAATATATACTCTTGCTCCTGGAGCTATGTCCCAAGGAAAGAATCCAAAAGAAGGAAATAGTTTCTAGTCATCAAGAGGGAGCATTATAATTTAAACTGAAGACAACAAAAATATCCCATGGGAAAAGCCTAATTGTATCACCCTCTAATTGTAAAGCCTAAATTGTATCATCTAAAGCCTAATTGTATCATCACTTGAATGAAACATTATGACATTTTAAAAGGATAAATTTCAAGACATTCTAGCCACATGGAAAAAAGCACAGTTCCAACCCTGAATTTAAAAAGCAGGAACCCAAATCACTTCCTCACCACGACTAATTGTATAAAAATATTAGTGCATATGGACAAATGCTAAAAGCCGTGCGCAAACATCACAGGGGGCGCTTTTGTGAGCCTCTGCCCATGAGTAGTTTGCCGCCAACGTTTCCCTTTCCAATCTGTTGACCCAGGATCTCATAAATGCAACAAAGGAAATGCAACTACAAATGTCCAAAGAGAAACTGGAAAATATTAATAACTAAACAAAGATTCCCAGGCAGAAGGAGACAAGAGGGTTTAGGAATCTGGGTTCTTCTTTAGATGGATTACGAGGCTCAGCTTGCCAGCACCCTCGCCCACAGTGACTGTTCAGAGCTGGGAGACGGTGCACCCTCAGCAAGCAGGGAACAGTCGCTGTGGGTCCACAGTTAAGACCTCCCAGGAGCACTCCCTAGGCCCTGGGACAACGTGCAGGGGGCAGACGCATGGGAGCTCAGCAGGCAGGAGCCCCCGGGGGAAGCTTGTAGCAGAGGCTCCCATCCATTCATACACTACCCCACATGGAGGGGACGGGATGGGACTCACCACTCAGGGAGGATGTGCTGTTCTCCAGGGCCTGGCACACAGCCAAGAAAATACCTGTGAAGAGGAAGAAAAGAAGACAGGTGAGAGTCTGGCCAGCAGCCAACTTCTCAGGCTTCAAGGATGGGTCCTTCTCAAGGGAAAGAGTTTGATAGTTTTACAAAGTGGCCAACAGGCAGGCGTAGCGACATAATACAGGGTGGTGGTGGTTTAGGCACTAAATTGTGTCCAACTCTTTGTGACCCCGTGGACTGTAGCCCAGCAGGCTCCTCTGTCCATGGGGATTCTCCAGGCAAGAACCCACTGAAGTGAGCTCCCATTCCCTTTTCCAGGGGATCCTCCCAACCCAGGGATAAAACCCTGGTCCCCCACATTGCAGGCAGATTCTTCACCGTCTTGAGCCGCGGAAGCTCAGTACAAAATCAATAGGTGGGACCCTTTGTGCAAAAAGCAGGGGAAAAGTACCTATTAGCATTACTAAAATCTCAAGCTTTTTCTTTCCTGGTCTCTCTCTCCACTTGTCATGATGTTTCTTGCTTTAAAACACCTTATAGATATGTTTTATTGTGATAAAATATACACAGAAGTTACTATCTTAACGCTTTTTAAGCGCACAGTTTGGTGGCTTTAAGTATGTACATGTTGTTGAGCATGTCATGATATTTGTTACGTGCTATTTCTGGTCTTGCTCTCTCTGGGGTGTGAGGAGACTTGCAGGGTGAGCCCAGCTCCCCAGAGGCACCCTGGGCCCCAGCGACAGTACCCAAGCGCGCATGTGATCCCGGACAGCTGGGTCCGCCAGCAGGGGGATGGATGTGCGGATGTGAGCAACCCAGCTGGGGGCACGGAAGCCAGTCAAAGGTTTCTTCTTCCCAGAAACCAGTCACCCCAACCCACAGTGAGCAGGTGACCTTGAGGGTGTCGCAACATCTACTCTGGGTACGTGGATTAGGGGAGAGGAGAGGCTCACCCGTGTCTGTCTTCTGCAGAGACGCAGCAGGGCTACCAGCCTCGAAGGGGTAGCTGCCACCATGCCCTGCCCAAGAGAGGCACACACCTCCCTCCAGCCTTTCTGGTGTCCAGGTCCCATGTGGCAGGGGCGAGAACCCACCCAGGGGAGGCAGGGAGGTGGGAGTAGGTGGGATCACAGGAGCCAAGGCCCCAGGGCCCTGCACACACCCCACTGTCCCACTGAACTTCATTTTCTTTCACAGTTATAATGTGAAAGGAAAACCATTAAGTATGTCCAGACTGCGACTGCATGGGCATGAGCCCCCAAGCCCAGGGCCCACCTGAGCAGGAGGCTCTGGGACCACAGGGGTCGCATACTTCCAAAGCCACCCCGGCCAGCAGATGACCTTCTGCACCCGCACGTTACAGCCCCGCAGGAAACAGAGCAGCATAATTCTGTCGAAGAAGGAACCTCTAGGAGTTATGCAATCAGCATGAACTAAGAATGATTTCCTAAAACTGAACTGCAAGAAGATGCCGTGGTGGTCATGCAATGGGGCTGGGCCGCCTGCAGGTTAGGCCAGAGGCAGCACAGAAAAGAGGCAAACCTCTGTGCTGCGACCCCCACCCCGAGGCTCAGGAACAGTACATCCCTTGCCATGCGGGCTGTGAGAGCTCCTTTCCCCCATCACTCAGGATGTAGACACGCCAGCCCTTGACTCTCAAGGGAGAAACACACTTGGAACAGATAAGGCAATCTGCTCAGGACTTTCCTTTAAGCCTTTGACATGAGGAACATCTAAAAGCTTCAGGCTGCTCTCACTGCTGGCCTGGCATGAATTTCCCAAACACTCCTACAGAGTGTCGAACCCAACACTGGTGTTAGAGTTGGGTGCGGGGAGAGCAGGAGGCGGTGGCAGAGGGGATGAGGAGAGAAAGTCAGTGACATCACATGTTGGCCTGTGTAATTCCTTCTTGCGGCTCAATAGACACTACCTTTGGAAGCAAGGTCTCAGGGTCCCCCTGGGGATTATCTACAAGGCCGAGTGTGTAATCTACACACCAAGCATTAAAGTGAGGGTTTCCTACCAAAGCAAGAAAAAGTCTCAGAGGTTTCTCCCAGTCAGCTGGGGACCTGTCACAATCTGATTTTGCTGGCACCACCACAAACCACTCTGGGCCCAAGGTGGCCAGTGACCTGTGGAACCAGAAGGAAGGACTCACAGACGCTTTGTACACCTCTTGAGAGGAAGTGTCACTGGCCTGTCACAAACAGTCTATGAACAAATGCATTTCCTTCCCCTCTCCCTACCAGCCCTGTATCCATCCGTCCGTCCATCAGTCAGTACAGTTCCTGGGCTCCACGCTGACCTCTGCTTAAGCAAAACCTGGACTAGACAGCAAACACTGTCCAACCACAGCCAGGAGATAGCATAGGTGCCCCTCAGCATCCCGGGCATGTGGAGGGGTGCTCCCTCAGCCTTGGGGTGAGTCCCTTTGCCATCCCACCCCCTGGGTTCCTTACCTGGGAGCTCTCAGCTGCTGAACTTGCAAAGATGTTTCAGGAACTAATTAGAGGTAACAAAACCACCATGTTCCACAGAGGAAGGACACTGGGTTTTTAATCATAATTTGAGCAGTACAAGAACAGTTCCTTTCTGTTACCTCCCCACCCCCAACCCCATGGAAAAACTCTTCAGTGCCCTGGGCTCTCTCTGCAATTTCTGTTCAGACACAACTGCAGCAGAGGCCCTGTGATGGGCAATGAGGCCTCTGCTTCTCCTTCACCACGTGGTGGGCTCCCTAGGAGGGTCCCAGACCCAGAAGACAGGGTCTGACCTCTGTCACGTCTCACGGGGGCACAGGTACCACTTCCTGGGCAGGTGCCAGTCCCAGGCCCACCACTTGGCTTTTACACGCGTTATCTTATTTAGTCCTCACCATACCCATGACACAGGGCTCCTCCCAGCCTCCCTGCCTTCTGGTCCAGTCTATGGAAACACCCCCATTTTACAGATGAGGAAACTGAGGCTGGGACAGGTTGAGAAATCTGCCCAAGTTCCTGCAGCCCAATTCAGACTCAAGTCTATCCAACTCCTATGCCTGAGACAGTGTTTAATGACCACCCCACACACCAGTCCTTCTGACCATGGGCTGTCATGACACACAGGTACACATAGGTACCAGCTATGACCCCCAAAAGAGTGCAGACAACAGGTTCAGTGGGCCTAGACACCAGGTTGATCCATCTCTTCCAGAGGCTCCATCTGTTGCCTCTTGTGGTATTTCCACTGCCTCCAATCCCCCCACTATAAGCAGGGTCTACCGAGAAGGAGCAAGGGTGTGAACGTCCAGACTCCCCACAGCTTAACCTCCCTAAGCCCAGCTGCCCAGACTTCCAGCCCCCTAGGCTTTGCTTGGAGCAGCTGGACTGTGTGAAGGCCAGAAACACGTGGCCTTGGCAGGCTCCGAGACTCATCAGAAGCACAGGAATCCTCCCTGGAGCACCTACGTGGGTTCAGATGTAGGCATGGCCGCCGCCAGTAGCCCTGGGGAGACAATGCACAGTTCAGACGGAGACTCAGAGGCCACAGGTGCCTCTCGCCTGAGGTTCAAAGCCGGGCCTTGCCTGCCCCGAGGCCATCCAGCCAGCCTCCCTCCAGGCAGGAATCCCTTCTGGGCTGCTCCTGCCAGCATCTCATTTTGTTTAAATAGCTCCAACGAGGGGAATCTCAGGATTGTGAACTTAGTAAAGGGGGGGTGGTGGCAAGATGAAAATCTACACATAATGGAAGAAAGACCTTGTTAAAGACGGACCCCAGCCCTGAGGCAGAGGGAACCCAGGCGGCCCTCCAGGAAGGACAAGGGCCGCAGAGCTTTCGCTTCAACTTTTGGAACGCAGGTGGCTGCTTCCAACAGGAAGAATGGCCAGAGAGAGGACAGCCTACTTACCTGTGAGCTCACAGGTCAGGCCCAAGGGGAAAGTTGCCGACGGATGCTGGACACCCATCTCCCCCGACCACAGAGCAGGATGCCCCGTCTGCATGTGCGGCCCCGCGTGCATGCACGGGGTTGGGACCTGGCTGTGCCTTGAGCACGGGACACCCTCCATCCCCTTCCACCCGTCGGCCTGGTGACCGCTTCACCTCCTCTGCAGACACTCAGCTCTAAGGCCCCGACCTGGAAGAGGCATTGTCAGGCCCCCAGCCACGCTGGCAGAGGTGACCATGCCCTGCTCTCACCTCCACTACAGTTGGTATTTGCTTCCAGGCTCCTACCTACTCCACTGTGTAGATCAGCAGCTTGCCCTAGAAAATCAAGGCTCCACAGCTCGTCCACTTTCAAATCCCCTAAGCCAGGCTTCCTGAGCAAAGGAGTGAGGGTGAGGTTTTGGCGTCAGGGAGATGTGGGGAGGGTGGAGAGAGGTTGCAGCTGGTCCGTTTGGATGAAAGATGTCTTAGCTTTAGAGAAGGTGATGAGGAAAGGCCTGCAGAGAATGACCTAATGCAGGCGGAGGGGGCAGAAACCAGTGGAAAGACAGGCAAAAGCAAGTGTGGCCGTGTGGAGGGCAGCCAGGATCTCACTTCCTCTCCTGCTATGCTTGGGGCTGCAGGGTCATGAGGCTCAGAGCAGAAGCTCAGGAAGTGAGGGTGGTACCTACATCTTGAGGTCTTCAGGTGACACCCATGAACAGCCATGTAGGGGACAAAAATATGCAGAAATGGGTCACAGGGAACCCAAGGTCTGCTGGTACCAAGGTAACTTCTGGCACCAGCTTCAAGGGTATCTTCTCTTATTATATTCCAACACCTGAAATTTATCTGCAAACATGGCAGGATTTTTAACTGCCAAACCTGCAATATTGTGTGACTTAGTATTTTTCAATGCAAGAGGTTTGATAGCCAGGTACAGATGCTAGCTTCAGGGTCAGAAGTGATCAGGAAGAAAAAGGGAACACACTGCAGGCAGGGGCAAGGAGGGAGGCTGGCAGGACCAGTAAGACCAGGAGACCCGTGCCTGACCCTCCTGCGAGAATAGCCATAAATGTCACATCGAAAGCAGCCGCGCGGCATCCTCATCACCCCAGTGCAGAGTTTCTCTTCAAGGAAGAGGTGACAGTTCACAAGTGCCCCGGCTTACAGAGACACCAGTGACACTGGCTTCAGAGGACGGCAGGCAAAGCAGCAGAGGAATGTGTGGAGTAACTGGCCAGACGGGATCAGGAGAGTTCAGGGGAAGGCGAGGAGGGTTCAGAAATATGTGACACAGAATGAATCACTTTGGGCCGAATGGCTCACGGGACAGAGGGCTCTTTCTCTCCCCATCCCAGCATCTGGAACTCTGCCTTCAAAACACAGATTAAAGTTTGCTACCCCAGGAGAGTCTTTTCGAGAAATTACTTGAAATGGTTAGTGTTGGGTTTCAGGTGGGAACTCTACAGAGAAGGGGGTAGCTCTTGTGACAAACCCATCCAAGTGAGATTCTGACCCTGCACCCAGACAGCTCCAGACACGTGAACCTACAGGAACACACCTGTAGGCCAGCAGTGGGTGGGAAGACCACGGCGCCTGACTAGTCTCCCAAGCTCCCTCCTCGCATCATTCAGCCATAATTATTACTGCGGCTGAGAGCGTTATTAACAGTAATTGCAGCTACATTTCAGCACTTACGACATGCCCTGCATCATCTCATTCAATATTCAAAGCCAGTCCTAGGAAGCAGGTACTGTTCGAGGTCCCAGTTTGGAGATGAGAAAGTCCAGGTATAGGAGATTAAGTCACTTGCCCAAGGTCACCCAGCTTGTAAGTGACAGACATGTCAGCTCATGTTACAGGGCCCAGCCAGCCACCCTCTGCTTCCCCCATCCTGTGGAGCACAGCCAAAGGACACAGACACTCTAGAAAAGTCCTCTTCTCCTGGACCTAAGCCAGCTGTGCTGTGATACGGAGATAACCAGGGAGCCCAGAGCCTAGGGTCATCCGTGAGTGGTGTCACCTTTAGCAAGTCCCTTCACTACTCTCAACCTCAGGTTCTTTACGTTTAAATGACAGAGCTGGGTCAGCCCCGTCCCTAACTTCTGGGATGATGTGGGGCTGGCATCTTCCTAAACCATCTATCTGGGGAAGAGGAGCATGGACATGCTCGGCCTCATTCTGATGCTCTGTGCGCAGGTGCATCCCTTGCCTTGAACCAGGATCAGGCAAAAGGCTGCGCATGCTTGCCTCAGTGAGTGTGAGCAGTTGGTTGTAATTTTGTCTTTTGATTTAGCATGTCCATCGAATATCAGAAGATGGGAGAGATCCAAAACTAGAACCTAAAAGGGCACTTTCCGTTTCTACATTTTCAATGCAGTCTTGACAGGGGCTTGAAGATATATTCGAAGCTTACAGTCCAGGATGAATGCTCTTGGGTCAGTGAGCTTGGGACCCTCAGCTGCCCTTCCGAATGACCTGTGGGTGGCCAGAAGCCGCAAAGTCCAGCTTGATGAGTCTAAGGCAATACCTTAGACTCCGACCTCCTAGAAAATAAGCCAGTGTTACGTGAATGCTCATGGGTATTTTCCATGTCTGTGTTTGTATATCTGTGGGTGGGAAAACCCAAAGTGTTCAGATTGAACCTTCAGGATCAGGGAGGTGGAAGAGACAGGCAGACGCATGTCTGCACTGCAACCCTGTACCACTTTCTAATCCCAACTCAGGGTCTATTATCGCAGAGGAAAAAGGAGCCCTGCTGTCAGGACTGGGTTCGAACCGTAGCTCTGCCGCTCCTTAACTGTGAGACCTTAGCTGTGTTATCTAACCTCGATGAGCCTCTGTGCCCTCATCCATAAACAAGGACAACACTTCCTCACATGACTATTGCAAGGATTAAATAATGCAAAGTCAGAGGAAAATGGACTCTCCCTCACTACATGGAAAGCAGATGAGTGTGGGCTGCTGAAGCCCGCACACAATCCCACATTCCCATCCCACATTCCCATCGACACGTTCCCACTTCCAGGCCCCAAGCATTGTTTGCAACCCTGACCCTCTCCAAAGGCTTGGACCTCAGACCTCGTGTCTCCTGCCCTTCTCCACTCCTCCTCCCTGGTTCTAGGTGGGGCTGAAGACCAGATACCCTCCCTCTCCTTTATCCCATCACCAAGCCACATAACCTCCCACAAGTCTTGCCTCCACCTTACCCATCTTATCCATCCCTCTGCATCCCTACTGCCACTGCCAAAACTCAGGCCTCATCATCTCTCCTCGGTCTTCACAATAATTGCCTGACTGGTTTTCCTGACCAAAGCATTTTCACCTCTGTTCCTGCTGCCAGTGAGCTTCTAGAGCACTTGGACCACCAGACCCCTTCCCTCTAAACTCTGCTCACAGAGGCCCGTCTGAAGTCCTGCCCAGAGACTTCAGGTGCATAACCTGGTCCTAAACCCCATTTCTACTTGGCTTCTCCCACCCATTCCTGGCGGGCACCAGCCACCTTCCCTGCACACGACCTGTCCTCACTCAGCTCAATGTCTCAGACTCACGCCACTAGGGTCCTAACTTGGGTCCTTGCAGTTATGCAACCTTGGCCTGTTGCCAGCATCTCAGTCTCCTTCACTATGAAAAAGAGATAAAAGATATACATCTCCCACACGGGGTTATTGTAAAGACTGACTGCAGGGACTCAGGATAAACAGGTAGTACATGGGGTGGCTCTTGATGAGGGTGAAAGAGGAGAGTGATAAAGCTGGCTTAAGACTCAACATTCAAAAAACTAAGATCATGGCATCCAGTCCCATCACTTCATGGCAAATAGATGGGGAAACAATGGAAACAGTGACAGACTTTATTTTCTTGGGCTCCAAAATCACAGTAGAACAGTCACAGCAGTCATGAAATTAAAAGATGCTTTTAATCCTTGGAAGAAAAGCTATGACAAACCTAGACAGTGTAATAAAAAGCAGAGACATCACTTTGCTGACAAAGGTCCGTCTAGTCAAAACTATGGTTTTTCCAGTAATTGTCTATGGATGTGAGAGTTGGACCATAAAGAAGGCTGAGCACCGAAGAATTGATGCTTTCGAACTGCGGTCCTGGAGAAGACTCTTGAGAGTCCCCTGGATTGCAAGGAGATCAAACCATCCAATCCTAAAGGAAATCAACCCTGAATATTCATTAGAAGGACTGAAGCTGAAGCTCCAATACTTCGGCCACATGATGCAAAGAACTGACTCATTAGAAAAGACCCTGCTGCTGGGAAAGATTGAAGGCAGGAGGAGAAGGGGATGACACAGGATGAGATGGTTGGACGGCATCACCAACTCGATGGACATGAGTCTGAGCAAGCTCCAGGAGATGGTGATGGACAGGGAAGCCTGGTGTGCTGCAGTCCATGGGGTAACAAAGAGTCGGACACCACTGAGTAACTGAATTGAACTGAGATGGGTGGGATGGGCTAGGAGGTGGGAGGGAGGCGCCATATGTATACCTATGACCGATTCATGTTGATGTAGAGTAGAAACCAACACAATATTATAATTATCCTTCAATTAAAGATAAATAAATTTTTAAAAAAAGGAATGACTAAACAAGAAAGCCGTAGAGACCGTGGCAGGAGCAGGTGGGTGCTGCACTGTTGAGAAACCTTTGTTTCTTAAGGCCCGGTAAGTGTGACGCAATGCCTCACACTGCTACACACACATCTTCCTCTCTGCTCTCCCCAACCCTCACCCAGGTCAAAACTTTACAGCACAGTGCTACCCGCTGATATGGTGGCCTGAGAGGACACCCACCCCCACGCCCCGCAAAGGAGCAAAATATCTCTGTAAAACAGTTAACCAGGATGCACCGAGCATCTCCTCTGGATGAGGCGGGCCCTGTGCCCACTCCCATCCATCCCCTGCCCTTTCTTGTTAGGAGGAAGCAGAGTTGAAGGTTCATCAATGATCCTGGACCAGGGCTGGGGGCTGAGGCAAACTTCCTCTTACACGGGCCCGGCTCCCGTCCTGGCGGGCCAAGGGCCCCGAAGGGGACTGCAGAGCAGCCGGCCGAGTATGACTGAGCCCTCCCGGGGTTTCCTGGCTGCTGAATCACCACCACGCTCTCCCAGCGCCGAGCACCAAGGCTGCAGGAAGCTGTGACAAGCTGAGGTGTTCACACCCTGTTCCAGTCGACTGACCCTCACGTGAGGCATCAAGGTGTCAGTCAGAGGGCCACGCTCGACTTTCCCAGAGTCCCCGAGGAAAGGTGGGAGAGTGGACCAGATACAGGGCTGGGAGACGCAGTGACACGCCCTGCGGGGCCAGGGTCCCACAACTGCCAGCAAATTCAGGAATCAAACACCGAGCCCCGCCCCCCCCACAGAGGCCCACTGGCCCTGGCCCAGCCTCCCCTGGCCTCGTGGTGGCGCCCACATGGCCATCCTCGGGGCCCAGGGTCAGCAGAGGCTCTGTCTGTGCAGACCTCAGCCCAGCAGGGTTAGCCTGTTGGCAGCCCCAACACAGGCGGGCCCATCCCTCAGCTCTGTCAAGGCCGTGTGCGCACATCACTCACCACCAGTGGCTTAGAAGGAGGCGACGAGTGGGGAGGAGGTGAAAACATAAGCAATCCTTGAACTCTGCCCTATTTCCTCCACGTGATGAAGACAAACTCATCCTTCCCACCACTCAGCTCGGACACCCCCAGAACCACCCTGCAAGGAGGCACGGCGACGCTGGGGTTTGAGCCAAGATAAACACCAGTGGGACTTGGCCGCATTTCAGATCAACGCAGCGTTGGCCTTGGGGGCTGGGGGAGGGCTGGACTAGGGGGACGGCACTGTACCGACGCTCACTGCTACATCAGGCCTCCGTCGTGCTCCGGGTTCTCGGGGCTGACTCCAGGACACCCCTTAGGAGAACTCACCTGACTGCATAAAGACCACTGATTGAGAAGCAGAGTTCAAACGAGGAAACAAATCCCCAGAAGATGGATTTTCAAGAATTAAAGGGGAAACACCCTGAAGTTCTTGGAACCCAGCATCACAAAGCAGGCTGGGAAGAGGTCTAAGTTCTCCTCCCCTGAAAGTGAGGGGGAGAAGGAGGAGGAAGAGAAGCGAGGAGATGAAGAAGGGAATGCAGGAAAAGAGCAGGTACCAGCTTCTGAGAAGGGCCCGGATGAGAAGTGGGTGAGAGGCACTCAGAGAAGCCTCTTTCATTACGAGACCCTGACCAGACCACCCCTAGCCCAGCGCTTCTGCGCACTGGCGGTGCTTCCCGGGGGCAGCTGGTAACTGGTGGGGCAGGTCTGACTGTCACAATGACATGGGGGCTCCCCTGGTATTTACTGGGTAACAACAGGGATGCTAAATTGCTGCGATGCACAGGAATTTGTCCTCCTTAAGAGGCTAACAGTGCACCCTGTTGAGAAATTATGGATGCAGGCATGGAAAGTCTCTCAACCATAGGTCATTCAGCCTCCAACTGCACGTGGCAGAAGCACCCAAAACTCAAGGGAGACAGAATAAGCTGGCGGTACATGAACGGACAGGGCAGCTCAGGAAAGCCTTGCCAGTGGCCTGGGGGAGCTCACAGCGGACTGCAGGATCAGACTGGCTTCAGGTAACTGGGCTGCTTCCTTCCCTGACATTCAGTAATTTTCTCCATTCTGTGTTCATCTGTATGCTTCTCTATAATAACCCAGAGCATCTGGGTTGCACAATAGGAAGCCAGCCTATAAAGTAACAAGACCAACGAGCTGCCAACAAACCTGCACCCAATGATTTATAGTCTCAGGGCTCCAGACAGATTCCTGGGGGCCTGGAGAGGGACGGAGGGGAGGCATGGTGAGGAGGGCAACCGTCTCTCAGTGCACCGCCTGACTTCAGAGCCCCTGAAGTATTTCCCTCTGGCCAATGGATATTCTTTTGGCCACACAATACAAAGCTGCTCGGTGAATGCCCCCAATGCATTTATCATATAGGAAGAGTGTCTTTCACTGATTGGAGACACATCAGTGAGGAATGACGCACACCTGACCCCACAGTTTTGGGGTGAAGAGCATCAGGTGCCTCTTAGTGGTGTCAACTTAAGTCATTTTAAAGAAAGAAAAAAAACACGCTGGGGAAGCATGGTAGCTTTCCCCTACCAAGCCTGCTCCTGCCCTTCCCCACTTACCTTGTTAACTCTGGGGTGGGGGGATGGTAGCGATGTGACGCAAGAGAAAAGAGGGAGGGAAGAGGAAGTTTTCTGCTAAGATGGTTTAGCTCTAGCAAGAAGAGGAAAATGACAGGAAGAAGAACGTGGACAGCATCCCTGGAATATTCAGTGTGTTTCCGAAGCACTGCCCAGAAGAATCAGACTCATCCAAGTGAAAGTGAGGCAGGAGCCAGAACCAGCTGATAGAATGGTATAGCCACTCTGGAGGACAGTTTGGTGGTTTCTTGCAAAACTAGACATAGTCTTACCATATAGTTTGGCAATCAAGCTCCTTGGTATTTACCCAAATAATTGAAAATTTATGTGTACACACACATACACACACACACAGAAAGCTGCACACACAAATATTTATAGCAGCTTTATTCACAATTACTCAATCTTGGAAGTAACCAAAATATCCTTCAGCAGGCAAATGGATAAACTATGGTATATTCAGACAATGGAATATTATGCAACAATAAAAAAGGAACTCTCAAACTGGAAAAAGACATGAAGTAACCTTAAATGCAGGTTCCTAAGTGAAATGAACCAATCGGAAAGGACTATGTACTATGACTGTGTGATTCCAACTACATGACACTCCAGAAAAGACCTAACTATGGAGACAGTAGAAAAAGATCACTCATTGCCAGGGGTTTGGGATGAGAGAGAGAGAGAGAGAGAGGAAGGGATGAATGGGGGAGCACAGAGGATCTGAGGGCAGTGAAACTGTTGTGTGTGATACAATGGTGGATACATGTCATCACACATTTATCAACATTCATAGAATGCATAACACAAAGAATAAACCCTATTGTAAATGAGGGACTTTAGTTTATACTCTAGTTAAAAAAACATTAACTTTCATTAAAAATAATGTTCCAATATCAGCTCACTGATTACAACCAATTTGCCACACTCAAACAAGATGTTAGTAACAGGAGAAGTATACGAGAACTCTTTGTACTTTATGCTCAACTTTTCTACAAGTCTGAAACTGCTCTAAAAAATACAGTCTAGGGACTTCCCTGGTGGTCCAATGGCTAAGACTCCACGCTCCCAAAGAGGGGGGTCTGGGTTCGATCCCTGGTTAGGAAACTATATCCCACGTGCCACAATGAAGGTCAAAGACACTGCATGCTGCAACGTAACTAAGGCCTGGCACAGCCAAATATACACAGTCTGTTAGACAACTGTGTATTGACAATGGCTGCCAGGGAGAAGCTTTGATCAGTGGCTGATCTGACTAGGCTGAGCCACCTGGACCCCGAATCTCACTCTCAGACTGGGGGCATGTCAGGATGGGAGGAAGCAGGGGAAAACCCTCTGCAAATAGGCCATGGATAAGGCAGATAGGAACCTGGAGGGGAGGAAAGGGAGGAACAATGGGTGAAGAGTCTTTCAGAGAAGTCTTTCAATAGAGAGGCTGATAGGCACTGCCAGGAATCTGAGCAGCTTTTGAAACAACCAAGGAAATCCAGTGCCCTGGCTTCAAGCAAACCGACCTTGCTTCTGTGGTTTCTGACGTAAACTAGATGCATTCTAGATGTCCCCTCAGATGAGGACAAGTGATGAATACAGTTTTCAATCTGTTGCCAGCCAGCAGTCAGCTCCAAGATGGAGGGGGCAGAATTCAAGAGTTGTTGAAGGATGGTTTAATTCTGCTTCTGGACCCTCTGGCTACATCCAAGAGGGGTGTTCCCGTGGCCTACCAAGCGCAGCCTCTGTCATAACAAAATGCAGCTACCATCGCAGACAACTGGTCCGTCCTCCCCTTCCTCACACTTCCTTTCTCACACTGCAGGCAGGAAAGGAATAAAAGAGAAAAGGAGGCCCTTCCACCGCCTGAAAGCAGCCTTCTGTGATGACGACCCGCAAGGTAGTGAAGCTCACCACCCGTCCCCGCCGCTGTCACAACCTGACATTTTACTGTAGGCTTGTTTGCTTATTTTCTGTCTTCTTGCCACCAAGTGGGGGTGGAGGAGAGATGATTTTTTTTGGTTCACTGTATTTCCAGTGCCTAGAACAATGCCTGACATGTAGACAGCTCTGGACCTCCTGAATGAATTCAGGTCTTTTTTAAGCCAAACCTGGGAGACAGTGCAATAGAGGTGTCTGGCAATTGTGAACTAAAGGAGGTGAGACATGAACTCCTACTTGAGCAGAAGCACTTTTAGAAGGACTTTGTGGAATCTAGGTTCTTTCATTCCGGAATAAGAAGACATCATTAGAACTTTGCTGTGATGACAGTTCTCCAAGAAATGATGCAGACACTCGGGCATTTTCTTTCTCACGGGTGTGTGCAGAGAAGGATAAAGTCATCACAGATGTCCCTTCTGAACAGGTGATGTCTAACAAAGACCCGAATAAAATGAGGGAAGCAGTCCTGCAAGTATGTGGAAGAAGAGCAGTCAAAATGAAGGAAGGCAAGTGCATGGGTCCTGAGGTGGGACTGAACCCCGCATGTTCAAGAAACAGCAAGAAGGCTGGTGCGGCTAGAAGGAGACAGTGGTGGGAAACGTGGCTGGAGGGATGCTGATAGCTGTCTCTCGGGGGAGTGCAGGAATCTGAATTTCACTCCAAGCTGGGCAGCCACTGCAAGGTTTTGAGAAGAGCAGCCACAGCGTCTGATTAGAGACATCACGTGGGGTGCTGGGAACAGAAGAAGAACTTAGAGAGGCAAGGTTGGAAGCCGGCAGCATGGGAACAAGGCTACCGCAGAGTCCAGGTGGAAGGTGAGAGGGTGTGAGGAGTGGTCAGGTGGAGAACAGAAACAGCCAGCAGGGCTTGGGAGCTCAGGAAGGCTGAGTGTGGGACCTCCTCTCCCCACCCCATCTCTGCCTCCACTATGTCCCTTCCTTCTTTACCTTCAAGGCCAGCTCAAACATCAGTGTCTTCACAAACCTTTCCTGACCACCGCAGATGGAGTATCCCATCTCCAACCCCACCCCCATCCCCCCGCCCAAAATTAAAATACCCAGTCAGTGAGTCAACAAGCACAGAGGGCTGAAGAAACCCATTAGCAAGCTCAGTGCTCACAGGCACCAAAGCCACACAAGTCAGTCTCATTTTGGTCATGACGTTCTCGCATTTCTCTAAAGTGTTCATTAACAGTTCCTGTCTGGGGTCTGCCCACTACCCCAAAGATCCTCCAGGATGCTACAGGCTGGCATGAAGGTTCTGGCCCTGCTCATCCCCAGACAGGGCCTAGGAATCCCAGTCCATGGCTTTCCTGTGAGATTCACATGCAACATCCAGGATAAGTTAGCATCCAGAAAACAACAGTGTGCCCTAGGGAGGCTTTCTAGAGGCTCACACAGCATCTAATGCTGCTCACCACACGGCCCTCTGATGCCACCGTGGGCTGGCCTACAGCGTCCCAGACTCAGGAGTGAAGGACGCACAAGGAGCAAAGTGAACAGGCTCAAGCTGACCTGCGACCAGGGCATGTCCAGCTGCAAAGTTACAGGCCCAGAGACTGTTGTCTGCTCCGGGCTTCTCTGCCTGCACACCCTGCCTCTGCCGCAACCTCTATGCCCAGTGTGAACACGGCCCTTCTCTCTACTTCCTTATCTGTGGGGGACAGCTGAACAGGGATGGTTGTCCCCACTGATGTGGGTCTAAGGATACTGATGGCTGCTGGGCGGGAATGCCACAACATGCTGCACACACACACACACACACACACATATGTATCTTCTAGGGAAAGGAGTCCTTCGTTTCAAGAAAGCGAGATGGCAGTGTTCCCTTCTTACTAGCAGGCGGCCAGAACATTCCTGCTAATAACCCAACAAGTGCCCAAGATGGGCAGATGTGAACATCAACACAGAGTTTTGCTGTCCAGCGATACCTATGGTTTTCTGCTTCTTATTTGGAAGGAAGGCAAATAACCCCATGTTCTGGAGGACAGCAGGATGTACCAGCCCACATGCCCATAGGCTCCCTGCCTTGCTGGATGCTAATTCTGCCTAACAGGACTCAGTAGTACTTTTGCATGGTTATGATATTAGGTTTATGGAACACCTTTTAAAACTTGGAGTACTGTATTTTTTAAAAGGCAGAAAAGGGACTTCCCTAGTGGTCTAATGGTTAAGAATCTGCCTGCCAGTGCAGGAGTCATGGGTTCGATCCCTGGTCCAGGAAGATCCCGCATACTGTGGGGCAACTTAACCTGTGCACCACAACTACTGCGCCTGCGTCCTAGAACCCACAGGTTGCAACTGCGTCGTCCCAACACCTAGAGCCCATGCTCTGAAATGAGAGAAGCCACTGCAATGAGAAGCCCATGCACCACAAAGAAGCGTAGCCTCTGCTCACTGTGACTAGAGAAAGAAAGCCCGCTCACAGCAACAAAGACCACAATGCAGCCAAAAATAAACAAGTAATTACTTAAAAGCCAGGAAATATAAGCAACAGAAGTGAGAACATCTTCAAGTAATTCCTTAGAGATGTGTGCCTTTTATCATTCTTAAGAAAAAATGACCCACCATCTCAAGCAGGAATGGAAATACACTGCATATGTCAGACCACCTCAACAGCCTGGACCCACAGTAGACATTATTTATTGATCACAGCACTATTTCCAACTGAACTCAGATGCAACCTCCAAATCCTTAGAAACAAACACTTTCAAATGATCATGGTTAGCCCAGAAGATAGAACTACTTCCCACTTCAGCTCAAAAAATACCTGCTGCTCTGTCAATGATGCTTTGAAAGTGACAGGTGGAGAAGGGAAGGAAGAGAAAAGAGAAATGAAGAGAGACTCTGGGCATAAATTATTTGTCATCAATAAAAATGTAAGGATCAACCATTAAATGTTAGGACTGTGTGAGGCACTGCAGAGGTTGAGGATAGGGGCAAGTGGAAAGCTGGAAAAAAAGCTCAAGAAGTAGGAAATGAAACTTCTAGATGAAACACATGCACACATGCTCACACCCCTGCACACAATTATTGTCAATGGAGCAAGCTGCCATTTATCGGTATGATGACAGGTGAAAAGTGGATTCATCCTTTCTCTCCCAGGATAAGGGGACAGCACCTGAGAACATCAATAACTATTCATACCAATTTATCCACCTTCTCAAAGCAAAATGTTTTTATATAAATCAAAGCCCTTTGTTGTATTCAGTCACTCAGTTGTGTCCAACTCTTTGCAACCCCATGGACTGCAGCATGCCAGGCTTCCCTGTCCTTCACTGTCTCTTGGAGGTTGCTCAAACTCATGTTCATTGAGTTGATGATGTATCCAACCAGCTCATCCTCTGTTGTCCCCTTCTCTTCATGCTCTCAGTCTTTCTCAGCATCAGAGTCTTTTCCAAAGAGTCAGCTCTTCACATCAGTACTGTGCAAAGTACAGGAATGTCAGCTTCCACATCAGTCCTCCAATAAATATTCAGGTTTGATTTCCTTTAGGATTGACTGGTTTGATCTCCTTGCTGTCCAAGGGATACTCAAGAGTCTTCACCACCACCACGGTAAGAAAGTATCGATTCTTCAGCACTCAGCCTTCTTTATGGTCCAACTCTCACATTCATACATGGCTACTGGAAAAAGCACTGCTGTGACTATACAGACCTTTGTAGATTTTTGGAAAATTTCCGCCTGTGAAGCCTCTGAAAATAGCTCAGGTGATAAACATCCCAGGTGAAAACAGTGACTGAACCATTCATAAAAGAGGTTAAGGAGGAGACAACCAAGAAAAGCACAGAGCTAGGTAGTTAGAACAATGCAGATTTCTTTAACACTTCCTAATTCACTTCCTGGGGACCAAAACATGCTTATTCATAAAAGTTGACTACTCTTGAAGGCCAAACAGTGAGGCCATTTGCCTATTTTTGCTCTTCTTGTAGTAGAGTCAGATGACATCACAGCCCCCAGGGAAGACTTTTGGTTGAACCAAGACTAGACTCTGGGGTCACAACATGTTCAAAAATGAGAGCTGGTTGAGGGGTGGGGGGGGTCTCTCCTTAAGCCTGACTCTCTCCCCTATTCAGCAGGGCAGCCAGTACTTGCCTCGTTTAAGGAAGTATGTGTTTTGCAAGGATAGCTGCATATCATAGCCTCTTTTCTGGGATAAAAAACATGCCTCCCACACACAGCCCAGTGGTTCACTTCTCAAGACTGGGAGCTCAGATAAACTCTCCATCCACAGGGTGGGCTTGTGGGAGCTCCCAGCAGTGGGGACTGCCTCTCCATCCTTGGCCCATGAGTAGTCACCCACTGGAGCAGAACCCTCTCCCTTCAGGCCACAAAGTGTTGCTCCCTGATTAGTCAGTGAAGCACATATGTGAATGGTGAAGCAGGTTTATTTTCTTCCTGCTAGAAAACAGTTAGGCTGATTTCACCAAAGTCTTGGCCATGTTATCACACACCAGCGCTGTGCAATTTTGGTTCCTTGGATTCTGAACTGCAAGCTGAAAAGATGAAGGCATTTTGTGCCTAAAGGATTGCTCTGTTCCAAAAATGTTAAATCCTTCTTTTTTCTTTCCTATTGAATGTCACAACTAAAGAGCATCAACTGAAGGAAGAAATGCTAGATGACGGGTCACTAAGAGATTAGATGACACAAACAAAGATCAAGAAAGTCTGTAGCTAGTGTGGAGACCTATGGAAAATGTAAGCAGGCCCTCTGCTCTGAGAACAGCAGGAGTTTTATAAGGAGTGACTATCCATGCAGGTAACTCCTAGGAGAGAGTTTAGTTCCCTGACTCAGTTAAAAAATCAGCTTTTTCTCCCCCGTGACCAGCTTGCATGGGCTTTTTCACAATTCCCAAGTAGTCAACGTTGTTTTGAGGGGTGTCCCCACAGCAGAAGCAACTTACTTTGAACACTTTGGATTTACAAACCGATTAAGAAGAGATGGTTCTAGAAAAGGATTATCAAATAAGGTCCTTCAAACAAGATACAGATATATATATTTTTTTACCCAGAAGCTCACTCATTGCAAAAGAGGTGTGTCTCACTGGCTGCTTTGTGTCTTAGTAATACACTGATTGCCAATGCATCTGACCCCATTACTTTTACCTAATGGGAAAAAAAAAATCACCTTTAATCAACCTTTGTAGACTGTCCACAACTGAGCATCTGATACTCAACCACCTATTCAGAGGTACAAAGGCCATCGAAAACGCTGCCAGCTGAATGAAGGAAGTTCCTATACACAACTGAAACAGTAAATGCTCTTTGTGTTCTGATCTGAGATTCTATCAGGCCCATGGAGATGCCTGTGTTGTCTGTGGGTACATGTCATCACTGCAGTTGGGGTGACGAGTCTGAAAGTGGAGCCAGCTATTAGCAAACGTGCTAACACAGATTCTATCTTTGGTTGGACTGAGAGGAACTAAAAATGAAGTAAAAGTGTTTAAGACTCTTCCACCTTCTGCTCTTCTTTGGGGGAAATGTCAAGTGGGGAGGCGTGAAAGGAGGGTGAGGAGGGTGAAGCCAGCCCCCAGCAGAGGGCCTTCAAGGCCGCAGCGCACAAGCGCTGTGACTTCCATCACATCACCCATTGGAGACAGGCTGCCTGCATAAACAACAGAGATCGCCCTTTAAAACAAACACCTTTTAAAAAATGTATGCTAGAAACACAAACAGGCCTCCATTAGTGAACTTATTATTAGAGGCTCCATGGTCGCAACAAAATGTGTCACACATACCTCCTGTGATTATGTCTTCTGAACAACTGAACTTCTGATTAAAGAAGGGGAGAACAACTACCATTCTATTTCATGCTTTGGGAAGTAGAATATTTCTTTTTAGCCTTCATGGCAATTACTGTCAATACGGTAAATATTTAGAGGAGCAGCTGTCTGAAAGCCTGATTACATCTAATGTCTGCTACAGAATGGCGCCCTCACAGAAGTGAAGCCAGGCCCCTCAGAGCCACAGCCTTCCATGGATGACATGGAGAAGCAGAACAGGGAGATGGCCGGGATAACAGGCAAGGGTCCTGGGTTCAAATCCTTGTTCTGCATTTGCTGGCTATAGGAGCCTCAGCAATTCACTTAACATTTCTGTGTGTCAGTTTTCTCATCTATAAAATGGAGATAATCACAATATCTCATAGGACTGCTAGATGGGTTAAAGGAATTTGTATAATAATGGGCACTTAAAGAAATTACCCATCCCTGTTCTAAATGATGGCCATTAGCTTCTTGAAGACTGCCATGCCCTGTCATACAAAGAACTTTCCTTTGGTGGGGGGGCGTGAGGGTGGGTGGGGATTGCACCGCACAGCTTGTGGGATCTTAGTTCCCTGACCAGGGATTGAATCCAGGCCCTCGGCAGTGAGAATGCAGAGTCCTAACCACTGGTTGGCCAGGGAATTCCCTCAAGACCCCTCTTCTTGAGCCCAAGGTGTTCACTGCGTCTCTCATGTCATATTGTGAAAACCTGTGTCTGCTTCTGCTGCAATCTACAAAGAATTCAGGGGCTGGAGGCGAGGGCTAGTCATGGCCTTCTTTTGAATTAATATCACCAAACTCAGCACAAGGTCTGATACACAGTTAAATGTTTGCTGAAGTGAACAATCCAAGTATAATATAACCTAACCAAACACACAGCATCCCTCACTTTTAGCTGTCAGATCTTATTTTTGTTACTCATCCTTTGGCTTTGTAAGTAAATAAAATAGCTTCCTTGGGTGAATTAAGAATAAACGTTATGTCAGGCCCAGTTCACAAAAATCACAACTCTTTGATCACTTGGATGTATTACATGAGATGACAGATGAGATACTCCAACTGCTTCTGTTATCACTGTTAAAAGGAAAGTGTTCTGCCTTTTATCTGAAATCCAAAAAAATCCAATTGAGTCAGAAGAGCTTCTATTTTCCCCTTTATTCCACAGTAAGGGAAAGGGGCATTTCACAAGAGCATAAGCTCATATTACATAGTGAGTTGACGCTCCTTTCCTAAGTGTAAATTTCTAACTCTCAAAAGATGTCTCAAAGGGACATAAGCAATTCACTGAAACCTTCTACATCCTACATTCAAAATAAGAACTGATTTGAAAGGATGCCCTCAATCAAATAAGGTCCCACTATCTTGATCAGGAACTTGGAGTAATGCCTTTTATATTTTTTTCTCCCCACAAGGAAAGTTAAAATTGAGATCTGCTTATCTAAGTCAGGAAGAAAACTTTCCTCATTTCACAGGCAGTAATGGAAGTTTTGCACTATAGGCACCACATGGGAAGAAAGAGTTTATTAGTGAAGACCTTTAGCTGCTGGGAGATCCTGAATCATTAAAAAAGCATTAATGAATGATGAAGTTATGTAACAATATAGAACCTGTATGCACCTATCAATAAAATACCAAAATACATGAGGCAAAAATGAATAGAACTGCAAGGAGAAACAGATGAATTCACTATTATAGCTGGAGGTTTCAACACCCTTCTTTCAGAAATGGACAAATCCAGCAGGCAGAAAATAAGGAAGGACATAATTGAACTCAACACCACCATCAACCAGTTGGATATAATGACATCTATGAGCTACTTCATTCAACAACAGCAGAATACACATTCTTCTCAAGTTCACATGAATATTCACCAAGACAGACTACATTCTGGGCTATAAAATATACTTGGACACATTGAAGGGCTTCCTAGATGGCTCAGTGGTAAAGAATCCACCTGCTAATGCAGGAGAGGGAGGAGACACAGGTTCCGTCCCTGGATCGGGAAGATCCCCTGGAGGAGGTAATGGTAACCCACTCCAGTATTCTTTCCTGGAGAATCTAATGGACAGAGGAGCCTGGAGGGCTACAGTTCATGGGGTCATAAAGAGTCAGACACGACTGAGCACACATTGAAAAGAATAGAAATCATACCATGTCTGCTCTCAGACAATAAAGAAGGTAAACTAGGTAACAGAAATATAGCCAGAAAATCCCCACACACTGGAGATTAAACAACATTTCTAAATAAAACAGGGGTCAAAGAAGAAATCTCAAGAGAAGTCAAAAGTATTTTGAAGTAAAAAAAAAAAAGAAACACAACCAACTCATCAGAATTTGTGGGATGAGGTGAAAGCAGAGTCAACAGGGAAATTTTTAGCATTGAATAAATATGTTGGGAAAGAAGAAAGATCTAAAATCAATAATTAAGTTTTTACCTTAGAAAAACTTAGAAAAAGAAAGGGAAATTATATCCAACAGAAGCAGAAGAATGGTGAAGTCATTCATTTTAGTTACTATTCTGCCCTACTCTAAGTATCTGAAAACTAGTCATCCACTTGGGACAGTACTTCTCTAATTTCTTCATTAAAACCCCCCAAATGGCAAAGAAAAGGAACCCATACCTGTTCCTCTAGAGTATGGGGGCACAGCTTGAAACAATCAAAATTTTAAAATCACAATTTATTTGAAGACTTATACCTGGAGACCTAATTTTGACACTTCAATCTTGCATTCTATTCACTAATATATCTGAGTTTGTTTTAATATAGAAAACAATGTTATGCCTGTCTAGTGAAACTCTTTTCTGATTCTTTAATTATTCCTTTTACTATATCCTAGGAGATGTGCCAGGTTTGTCTGTGGCTCTATGTACGCCATGGCAGACTCCCCGGTACTCTTGTTTGAGAAGTGGACCTGAAAATATATGGTTTTTATTAACCTGAATGTCACATGGAGGACCACAGGCTTGCCTCGTGACCCCAAATTCCTTCCACGCACAAAGTTCCAGAAAGAACAGGAGGGCAGAGGCAAGTTCACCACGCCTTTCAGGGTAGTGAGACCCAGGGACCACCCAATACCTGCCTACTTCTCATGATTTTCCTGCCCCAGCTTCCTAGGACAATAACACATTCCCAGCCCCAATGAATGGTTCATTACAGGACAAGTCTCAGATTAATGGAACTGAACAGAAACTCTAAAAACAGATTCAAGTACTCCTAAGAAAGTCTCAAGTGGCAAAAATTCGAAATCAGTGAGTAGAGAATAAATTATTCAACAAATGGTGTTTGAGGAACCAGATCATTTTGACAAAAAGGCAAGTTAGATTCCTATCTCACATCTGAAACCAAAACGCATTCCCAAAGAAGTGAAATTTAAATACCCCAAGCAACAACATGAAAGTATACAGAAAATGAAAGATCAAAGAGTTATAGAAAATCTCTTCCTACTCCAAGACAAAAGTAGAAGTCACAAAGAAATAATGAAATGATTTTAAGTCCTTAAAAATTAAAAACAAAAACAGAACCATACTTCTGTAAACCTAAATATACACACCTGTAAATTTAAATAGCAAAATGACAAAACAAGGAAAATAATTCATATATCTTTTTTAAAAAACTGCTTATGAATCAATGAGAAAATAACTCACCTGCCCAAAACATGACCTAAGGACAGAAATGGGTAAGTCTCAAGAAAATAAATTCAAATACTTAACATGAAAAGCATGCAATTGTAGCAAACTTTGGTTTTAGCCAAAGAAATACAAATTAAAATGAGACATCACTTAATCAACATGATTAGCAAAGTCTTAAAAATCATAATGTTCATCATAGGCAAGTTTGCTGATAAATAGGCACTCATACACAGGATAGAAGTATGAATTTGTCAGCCTCAAAGGCAGATTTCTCAAAAGGCAGAATTTCTCAAAGGCAGATTGTCAAAACATATTAAGAGGTGGAAAAGTGTGTACATTTTGACCTAGTAATCCATTTCTGGGGATTTGATCATAGTAAATAATTCAAAGATGCTGGTAATAATTTAGCTGTAAACATTTTAATTTCAGGTTTCAGTATTTAAAAGGGTGAAACACCCTACATCTCTATCAAAACGGGTGAATAAATAACAATGCCAGAGCTGTTTAATGGAATGTGTTACTCATTAAAAATAGATGGATAGGCATATTTGTATCTTTGCCACAAAAACACTTTCCCTATATACTGTAAGTGAAAGGCAGATTTTAAAATACCAAATGCCATTTTTGAAGGAAAAAGAGTGAATATACAAATAAATCTGTAACCACACACAGAAAGAGATATGACAATTAAGCCTCGAAAAAGAATGTCTCTGGTGAATTGAATGTGAGAGTGTTTTCCAGACTCTAGTTTGTAGATTCTGATTTTCTATTTCACTGTGGAAAAAGAATGAGTAGGATTTAGCAAGGCTGACAGAGAAGGAGGGTGTCCTGAGTGCCCCACATGGGGAGGTGGCAACCAGAGGGTGTATGTGTTCTGGTAACAATAAGTGGTCTGCTCGGGGTCAGCACAAAAGGTGTGTTTGTTTGGAGGGTTTTCTTTGTGGGGGGGACAAAGGAGTGGTTGATGAGGTTTAGGGAGTGTCCAGATCCAGAAGGATTCCCTACCTCTATGATCTGTGAGTTTACCTCATCTCCCTAAAAGAAATGCTCAGGACCCGGACTTGCTTTCATTCTAGTTCAGAAACCTGTGATTCATCATCCAAAACCTTAATTATAACACCCAAGGTCTGCTATGTGCAAAAATCCACCTGTCATTGTTCAAACGTGCTGGCAGGGAGTGTGTAAAGCACGCAAACCAGCCTGCTGAGGTGCTCCTTCAATGCAGCAGTGGTAACCCAGAAACCCGCCCAAGGTGACAGGTTCCTGAGCCCAGAGCTTCAGGCTGCGCTCAGTGACAAAGTGACCAGGTGAGGTTCCTCCGCAGCTCCCAAGCCAATTCCTCAGGGCCACGGCCTCGGGGAAAGTTACAGGGCTTATGTGGTTTCTTTCAACCAAGAAAAGTATCCGAAGTCTTCTTTTCCCTGTTGCCAAGGCCTGGCAGAGGGAAGCAGAGTGTGTAATTGCAAACCTCTCGTTTATCAGCTTCAGCCGCTTTTCTGTCACCACATTATGTGTACCATTTAGCCAGTTAATCTCCCAGACCGCTTGGAAATATAATAATTACAAAGAGAGGGCCTCAGCCCTGGAGAGAGATGACGAAAGAGCCGTCAAGGTATACCTAGTCTCCAAGTACCCAGGAGAATTGTTTACTAACCTAGTTCAAACTCAGATTAAAGACCTAAAATCCAAGATGAAGACATGGTCTCTTTGTAAGAACACAACATTTTTCAACTACAAGTACAGATTTTAAAAACAAACCAATAAATAAGTAAATAAACAAAAAGCAAATGAGCAAACAACAGAAATCTATCTTGCTCCGAACACTACAGTAGCATCTAATGAACACAACAGTGTTTTTGGAGGTTTTAAAACTTTTTAAAACATAGTCAAAGCTATGGTTTTTCCAGTAGACATGTATGGATGTGAGAGTTGGACCACAAAGAAGGCTGAACGCCAAAGAATTGATGCTTTTGAACTGTGGTGTTGGAGAAGACTCTTGAGAGTCCCTTGGACTGCAAGGAGATCAAACCAGTCCATCCTAAAGGAAATCAATCCTGAATATTCTTTGGAAGGACTGATGTTGAAGCTGAAGCTCCAATACTTTGGCCACCTGATGCGAAGAGTTGACTCATTAGAAAAGACCCTGATGCTGGGAAAGACTGAAGGCAGGAGGAAAAGGGGACGACAGAGGATGAGAACGTTGGATGGCATCACTGACTCAATGGACATGAGTTTGAGCAAGCTCCAGGAGAATGTGAAGGACAAGGAAGCCTGGCGTGCTGCAGTCCATGTGGACGCAAAGAGTCGGACATAACTGAGCGACTGAACAACAACAACAACAAAACTTTTAAAGCTTAAGAAACCATCAGGAAGCTAGTTAGCAGCCTCTGCTAGAAATTACAGTGCCATGCATCATCCAAATAAAAAATAGCATCATTATAACAACACTGGACATGCCTTTATGCAAATAAACTATCAAATATGAAACTTTGACTTGAACTTGGTTAATGACTAAAATGAAGTCTTTATAATTATCAAGAAAAACAAATTAACAATGTATGTTGGGGGCCAAAGTGCTTATTTTTGTTTCATATTTGGTAAAGCCACATTAACTGAGGTTGCAGGTGCAAAAGAAAAAATTTTAATTAAAAGGAGATCATTTATTAATCTATGCTAAAGCTTTATAAATCTGAATTGAATATTGTGAGGAAAATAAATAATTACCAAAAATGATTCAAGAAGTAGAAAACTTGAACTGACCATTAAAAACAGACCAGACTCAGAAGTTTCATAAGCAATTTCTTCCAAGCCTTCACAGCAACATTTGATTTCCATGATAATTCATCTACTCCAGAGAATAAAACAGATGGAACAATTTAATATTTATTTTATAAAGCTGACATAACACTGATATCAAAGCCTAAAAAAAGGAAAAAAGGGTCCAAATAGATCAAATCTAGCAGTAGATGCAGAGAATAATACGCATGGCCAAGAAGGGTTCATTCCAAGAATTTAAAAGAATGGCTTTAATTTAATTGAGTCAAATATCCTCAAAACATTTCAGGAAAAAAACAAAACTCCAACATATTATCTCCCCTGCTTTAAAAAACAAATCAAAATACTAAATCTTTTAGTAACTTATGAAGAGAAGCATATTTTATTAACATCAAAATGTACATGTATGTATACACATAGAAAAATATACATATGCATATTATATATAAATAACTGAAAAATCAGTCTATTATTTAATTGCTAAAAGCTACAAACATTATGGTATGTCCGGAAAAATACAAAGATAGCCACTGCTTAAAAAAAAAAAAAAAAAGTGTTGTTCTTAAAAGTTTTAGCCAACATGATAAGAAAAAGTAATGAGATGAAAGGGCTTCTCAGGTGGCTCAGTGGTAAAGAAATCGCCTGCCAATGCAGGAGTCATGGGTTCGATCTCTGAGTTGAGAAGATCCCCTGGAGGAGCAAATGGCAACGCACTCCAGTATCCTTGCCAGGATAATCCCATGGACAGAGGAGCCTGGCGGGCTACAGTACATGGGGTTTCAAAGAGTCGGACGGACCCAGCACTCACATGTGCAATGAGATGAAAATATAAAAAGAAAGAGACAAAGTTATCTCCATTGAAGATTACACGATGCAAGAAACCTCAGAGAATCAGCTGAAGGACTATTAAAATTAACAAAACCTATTACAAAATACATTTGATCATTGAACAACACAGCTTTGAACTGTGTGGGTCCATTTACATGTGTGAATTTTTTTTTATAGTAAATACCACAGAACTTGGAGCTTCCCTCGTGGCTCAGATGGTAAAAGCATCTGCTTGCAATGCGGGAGACCCAGGTTCGATCCCTGGGTGGGGAAGATCCTCTGGAGAAGGAAATGGCAACCCATTCCAATACTACTGCCTGGAAAATTCCATGGATGGAGGAGCCTGATGGGCTACAGTCCATGGGGTAGCAAAGAGTCGGACACAACTGAGCAACTTCACTTCACTTCACCACAGAACTACATGATCAGCATTGATTGAGTCTGCCAGTGGGGAACCCTGGATATAGAGAAACCTGTGATGTGAGGGCCAACCATAAATTAAAGGCGGATTTTTGGAGTGTTGGCCCCCTAACCTTTGTGTTGTTCAGGGACCGACTGTAAATATAATTTACAGATATCTAAAAAGCTTTTAGATATCATCAATAACCAAAGCAAGGGAAAAAGTCTCACCCACTAGATCCATGAAAACAGGAATCATTTTTGGCCGATTCCCTAGTACCTAGAAGTTACAGTGCAGAACAGGTACTCAATGAAAATCTGTAGACTACATGAATGAGCAAGTTCAGAATAAGGACAGAAGTACAAAATAAAAGAACCAAACTGAAATTCCACAAACAGATTCAAGTACTTAGAAGGATTTAGTATATGATTAAAAATGGAATTTCAAATCATCTATTCCTTCCTTCCAGTCGGAAGGAATAGATTATTCCACAAATGACAATTGAGAATATTAATTGGTTGACTGTTTTAAAATAGTAAAACATGAGTTGTACCTCACACTACACATTAGAACAAATTGTAGGTAGAACAGTTCAACATAATGAGACCACAAAAGAATTAGAAGATAAGGAAGGTTTTCCTAATTATACAAGCAAAGGTAGAAAGCTTAAGGGGAAAGATTCATAGCTTCTGCTACATAAAAACAAAAAAAATAGGCATGTCAAAAATACCGTAAACAAAACAGTAAAAGACAATAAATGGGGACTACTTGCCAACTATCAGTAACCTTTTTATATAAAGTGTGTTATAAAGCTCTAAGAAAAGGATGATCCATCAATAGGAAAAATTCTAAAAAGGTTAAGGTGCAAGTAACAAGATGACAAACGATCTACAAACTTACTCACTCTAACAAATATTAAAGATGAAACTAGGCTGAGATTTTTTTCCCCAGTCAAGTTGGCAAATGTTAGAACTAATGTCTGTTTATAGAAGGGCCTGAAAAGTGCGCATTCACACACTGCTAGTGGGAAAGAAGGGTAATTTCTAGAAACTTACCCTAAATAATCAAAGATGAGCCAAACATTTATGTACAAGAATTTCTGTTGTATCATTTATGTTCCTTGACTTTAGCCTTACAAATTTAATATATAATTTTTATAAAAAAATTAATCAATCCAAACTGTAGCCCTATATTATACATCTAGTTCTAGAACCTGCCTTATTGAATTTAAAATTTTGAAGAAATCTTTATTTTTTGAAAATAGGTACATAGGCAGAAAGTGAAGAACTAAAGAGCCTCTTGATGAAAGTGAAAGAGGAGAGTGAAGAAGTTGCCTAAAAGATCAACATTCAGAAAGCTAAGATCATGGCATCCAGTCCCATCACTTCATGGCAGATAGATGGGGAAACAGTGGAAACAGTGGCTGACTTTATTTTTCTGGGCTCCAAAATCACTGTGGATGGTGATTGCAGCCATGAAATTAAAAGATGCTTACTCCTTAGAAGGAAAGTTATGACCAACCTAGACAGCATATTAAAAAGCAGAGATATTGCTTTGCCAACAAAGGTCCATCTAGTCAAGGCTATGGTTTTTCCAGTGGTCATGTATGGATGTGAGAGTTGGACTATAAAAGCTGAGCACAGAAGAATTAATGCTTTTGAACTGAGGTGTTGGAGAAGACTCTTGAGAGTCCCTTGGACTGCAAGGAGATCCAACCAGTCCAACCTAAAGGAGATCAGTCCTGGGTGTTCATTGGAAGGACTGATGTTGAAGCTGAAACTCCAATACTTTAGCCACCTGATGTGAAGAGCTGACTCATTGGAAAAGACCCTGATGCTGGGAAAGATTGAGAGTAGGAGGAGAAGGGGACGACAGAGGATAAGATGGTTGGATGGCATCACCGACTCAACGGACATGAGTTTGGGTAAACTCTGGGAGTTGGTGATGGACAGGGAGGCCTGGTGTGCTGCGGTTCATGGGGTCGCAAAGAGTCAGACACGACTGAGCGACTGAACTGAACTGAATAAAGGAAATCATTGTATTCATATATAATAATACCTATGTAAGGAATCTCCTTAAAAAAAGTATAACTGTGAGACTGCCAACTTGTCACTGTTATAAACAAGTCAACAACCACCATCATTTACATTTTTCTCTGCACTTTCAGGTAAGTATTTATATAAGTATAATATAAATATATATGTCAAAAAGTGAAATCAATGACCCAAATTATGCCCACTTAAAATTGATAGTGATTGCCACGTTGACTTCCAAGAAAAGTTGTATCAATTTATATTCCCAATAACAATGTGTGGATTACTCATAACAGTGAGAAATAAGAAGAATCTATATGGTCAAAGGATTTCAAAATTATAGTAAATGCAATCAAGGGATTATTTTTCCCAGCTACAATGAATGATGTTATAGAAGAATGTTTAATGACATAAAAGCTTTATTATGAAAGATTTTTAAGTTAAAAAGCAAATAAGTTAAACAGTGTGAGTCCCTCAGAATTCATACAAGCTTTTACAGAATATTTATTGATCTATACATTCATCTGAATGCTTCTCAGGTGACCCAGTGGTAAAAATCTGCCCGGCAATGCAAGGAGACACAGGAGACGCCAGTTCGATCCCTAGGTGGGGAAGATCTCCTGGAGGAGGAGATGGCAACCCACTCCAGTATTCTTGCCTGGAAAATCCCATGGTCAGAGGAGCCTGGTGGGCTACAGTCCATGGGGTAGCAGAGTCAGACACAACCAAGCATGCACGCACACACGCATACTTTCATCTATCAGACTGTGCAACAGAATGTTAATCACAGTTATCTTTGGGTGGTGGAATTACAGGCCATTAAAATACATTTTCTCTTACGCTTTCCTAAATTTTCTATGTTCCAGAGAAAAAAATATGCTTTTGCAGTCTAAAACAAATCATCATCTACTAAAAAACAATAAAACACTATCTGAAAACTAGTTGCATACAAGCATTTATATGCAACCAAACTTGATGATCATAATAAAGAGTTTTTCAGGATAAATGTTACCTGCCCAGCTAAGTGTTTGCCAACTGAATCTACAATTGGAGTATTCAGCACAGGGCATCCCAAGGACTCATCAAGTGCTTACTGGTCTCCCCAGAAGGTCAGCCTGTGCTCCGGGTGCCAAGGGCAAAGATGAAGACCAAGGGGTTCTGCCCTCCAGAAGCCCTCAAACCAGCAGGGAAGAGGGGGCAAGCACCAACCCACATGAGTTCAAGACAGGACGTGGAGGTGTATCAAGGTTCCCTGCCAGAAAAGTCAACACGGTCAAAAATTAAAACCAAAAGAGGAGAGGCAATAGCAGGCTTGAATTCCACAAAGTTATACAAGCTTGTTACACAAAGAAGTTATGTGTCAAATCCCTCCTTGAGGAAGCCCTAACCAGCTACAAGTACTTCAGAAATGTAAGTGGGTAAAACTGAAAGATTTTCAAGGTAAGAGGACAGCAAACTATTAAAGGCAAAAGTACCGGGCATATAATACACCAGGCTAGTGTGTGTTAGTTGCTCAGTCATGTCTGACTCTTTGCGATCCCAGGGACTGTAGCCTGCCAGGCTCCTCCATCCATGAGATTTCCCAGGCAAGAATACTGGAATGGATTGCCATTTCCATCTCCAGGGGATCTTCCTGACCCAGGGACTGAACCCAGGTCTCCCATGTTGCAGGCAGACTCTTTACTGTCTGAGCCATCAGGGAATCCAGTGAAGAAAGTTTGTTTCCTCTGACTTAAGAGAAAGAAATAAAAGTACTAACAAATGCATAAAATTCCATTTCAACGAACTTCCAATTTTTTCTACATCTAGACAACAACTATTTAAGTCATATTTAACCCAACTAATTCATAATGCTTCAAAAGAATTTACCCACATTTTTAGAACTGGTCTGAAGGGAAACATACACTTATGCTTGAAATGAAGAGTTCCTAAGAAATGGTTCTAGTAGCCTAGATTTCTGGCTCCTTTCCTGATTCTACAAAAGGATTTTTATATTTAACATTTCACAGATGAAAAGAAAAAAAGCAAAACAAAAGTCACCATAAAAGTGCCCCAATCCTCTATCTAGAGGCAATCTGAAACATACTAGCTTTAGCATAGAATTAAGTCTATACTTTAAGTGAGATGATGAAAAACATTTGAAATGGCAGGAAAACAATGGTCAATTTTGGGTGATCAACCAAAAAAAAAAGCATGACATGATTAGCATTGGTCTGCTGGAGTTTAATATTGAGTTGATCATTACATCCATAGGTAAAGTACAAGAACATGTAGGACAGCTAAGAGTTCTCAGCATGACTTCTAACCTGCTGGTCAACAGGACAGGCAGAAGTGCCTTTACTAACGCTCACAAATGCACAGCAGCATTTACAACACCAAACGTACTTCAGACAAAACGCAACTAGTGAAGTGAGAAGTTTCCCTAACCACACTGACTACAGCTATGGGTCTCAAAGGGTCCTTTTCCTCTCTTCCCCACCAGCAGCAGTCACAAGCCACACGGGGGAACTCTCATTAGACGGGCACACTCGCCCACCTTCTTCCTACCCAGCCAATGGGGTACCAAGTCCTCCAAGTGGTTGTGATTTGAGGGCACTGCTGTGGAAGAGACTAGAGAGGTTTTGAGGGAGAAGCAGGCACAAGACGCCCAATTCGTTAGGCCAGTTCCATTCTGGTTGACCCAATCTCCACTTCCCACTGCCTGTCCTTTTCAGCCGGCAGCCCAAAGAGCAGGACCCTGTTCAAAGTATACTTTTAAAAGGTCTTTAGAGATAGGTCTAATGGAAAAACCATCTATTTTTCACATGTTACCATGGAACATGAAGCATCATTTACTCCTATAAGAAAGGTCCTCTTTGCAGGGGACACTGAGTATTTGCAGAAAGATTTTCACTTTATCCTAGGAAACCAAATTTTGGAAAAGTAAATACAGGAAACTCAGCCTCTAAGTCTTCCATATACACCTTTACAGCCCTTGTTCAAAGTGAACTTTCCCTAATTATGACTGTCCAATAAGGAAAACATGTGTCCTGGGCAAAGCTCCACTGTTCACTCTGAAAGACATCATTTCTATGTAATGGAGAAGAGAACCAGCTTACTTCATGCCCCCTGCTGGTCCCTCTGCCCCAAATCCACTGGGAAGCTGACTCGCTTCCTCTCTCCCCATCCTTCATGGTATTTTGTGTCCGGGAACATGCTTCTTTAGTCTACGACGCTAAGAGTTGAACGCAACTGAGCAACTTCACTTTCACTTTTTACTTTCATGCATTGGAGAAGGAAATGGCAACCCACTCCAGTGTTCTTGCCTGGAGAATCCCAGGGATGGGGGAGCCTGGTGGGCTGCCGTCTATGGAGTCACACAGAGTCGGACACGACTGAAGCGACTTAGCAGCAGCAGCAGCAGTCTTCTGGGAACTGCCATAAAAGTAATAATGTTTATTTCTGGATTATAAGATATATTACAAAATCAATGTCATTTTGTGTGTAGCCCTTTATTTTTAAAGTTTATAAGTAGCTTCCATATTTACCATCTCATTTGATTCTCATAACAACCCACTGTGTAGAGGTGTGTAGAGTTTCCACTTTACAGATAAGGAAACTAAAACTTAGTGTGGACTTCAATAAACAACTGACCACTGAACAGTAAGGAGGAAATACCAATGCTCTGCATCAAAAACTAAAGAATTCACTAGGTTCAAGAGAACTCCCAAACTTTCTTGAATTTGTCATCTGCCAAATGAGATTTGCTAAAATCTCTAAGGTTTTTACTTCAGGCAGTATTTTCTGTCTTAGGAAGGGTGAGGAACTGGGAGATAAGTAAGACAAACTCTCAGTTACAGAATGGACATAACCTGTGATGATATCTGGAATTCTATTAAGTTCAAAGTGACAATGATGATGATTGATTAAATGCTTACTATGTGTCAAGCACCATTTGAGGTTCATTAATTATATTCAATGATCCTGTTAATATTACTATTCTCTAGATGAGGAAAACAAGGTACAAGCTAGGTAACTTGCCCAAAAGTACACATCTTGCTCCCTTGAGGACACCAGGAGGACCTGGGATTGAAGGAGACAAGACCCTATGCCGCTACTGAGGGGAACCTGACATCAGAGGGCAGCCACCACAGGAACCCAGATTAAGTTCCCAATGTTACACTTAATCAAGTCTCCACACTCTCTCCACCAAAACACCAATCAAGTAATCAGAAGAATCAACAGGGAATCCCAACAGTTCCTTCTTAGATTGTCCCCACGGATGTGGGGGAAGAAGAGGAAAGACCTCATTTTTCCAAATCTTGATTACTGACAGAACACTGGCTGATTCACCTAGAACTGCCTTCAACTAATTTAAGAAAAATTAGTGAGGAATGCAACTCTGGAGGAAATGTGCAGAATAAAGATGCATGTGGCATTGATGGGTATTCAGCAATCTAGTGGAAAGTGAGGTGGGAGACAGAAATTGTAGTCAATGCACAGAACTAATGACTAAAAAAAAAAAAAAATATATATATATATATATATATATGAAGGAATCCTCACTGGTGTAAATTACTTGCCTTCTTTTTCCTCTACTTTTTTCAACTGCTCATTGCTTGGAACTGCATAAGCCAGCTTTTACAAATTGATCAATCTTTGTAAGTTTATACACTCTTTTGTTAAGGAAAGAAACAAAGATTAAGTTGAACTCAGGCAAAAGAGAAAAATTCCATGATGAACGAATGCAGTCTTCATGGGCAAGTATCCCATGTTGGGGGACAGGAGCAGCTTTACAAAGCTTCCTCGACTTTTCCTACTTTTATTGTTTCTTGTTTCATTGTTCACTGAATAACCTGAAACTGCCCTGAGATTCTGTGAATCCAAAAGAAAACCCTGTTTAAAGCAAGTTCCAGGGTATTCATTCACCTCTACTGGAGAAAAAGTCCCAATCCAGGAGAATGGGACTACAGTAACCACAGTAAGTTGACTTTTAGTATCAACATTCCTGCTATAATCATAATTCTGACTCAGCTGCCTACTAACTGAGGGCCTATGTGCTTCACTTCACCCTTCCATAAACTGGGGATGGTAATACCTTCTTCATCATCAGGTTGGTGTGAAAATGTAATGAGCCGATACATATACAGTACTCTGAACAGTGCCTGGCACAGAGTAGGTGCTCAAATAGTGTTAGGTTATTATTAATACTTTCAGCATTTGCAAACAACATTATAATAGGGACCCGAATACAGGAGACTTCTATTGTATTGGTAATGTTTAACTGCTTTAAAAAAAAATCTAAAATTAGAACTATCAATACAAAAATATAAAAGGGCTTGGGAAAAGGGGAAAAAAAAAAGCCACTCGGAGTCATGCCACCTGTTGGTGACTTTCAGGTGAGGGTACACCCCGGAGCTGCTGTGGAATCCGGTTCCACGGCTGCCCCGTATTTCCCTTAGATGATGCCTCCACTTCTTAATCAGCGTTTCATGGGCAGGATTACGGGCGGGTCCGTGAACCCCCTGAAACTGTACACGGAACTGGGTGGGGCTGAGGCTCTGGGCATTTGGGGAGAGGGGGGAAGGGGAAGGGTTCCAGAGCTTTTCTCAAGCTCTAATAAATCATCCTGTAGCAAACAACTTGCTTTCCAGAGGAGACAGTGACCCAACAATTCACTTCACGGAAGCTAGGCAATGACCAGGACACCTGGGCTGTTAATCTGTTATCTCAACACCAGAGAGACCCGGCGCCGCAAGGGGCAAGAGCCGGCCGGGCAGTGACCTTCACCTTTGAAAAACTCACCGGCTCCCCAGACCCGGCCCAGGTTTGCCGGGCTCAACTTCCCCTCCCTTCCCCCATCCCTCGTTCTCTTCCAAGAACAAACTCAAAGGAAACTGGCAGCACTCCGTCTAGGGTTTCACTCCTGCCCTCGGCTCCCAGAGAAGTTAATCAAAGAACAATTAATCCGCACAAAATTCCAAAACCCACCCCAAAGCTCCAGAACTCGCAAAGTTAGAAGATCCAGGCGCCGCTGCTGATGGTGAACATCTGCGGGTCGCTGGGCTCAGGGGTAGGCAGAGAGTACGAAAAGGAAGAAGCCAGGGTCTGGCCTGAGGGTCGGACCCCGACCACCCTCTCCGAATCTACGCGCTTCAGACGCCGGTGAAGACTGGTTTGGAAGCAGCCAGGTAAGCAGGTAGGTGTAGGCAAGTGTACGAGCCGCGGCGGATTAAAGTTCAAGCGCGTTCACACACCGCTCCCCCTTCCCCGGCGGGGCGGGCGTTCTCACGCACGGCCGGCCGGCCACTTCCCGGGGACCGGCTGAGCGCTCGACCGTCCCCCTCTTTGGAACAGGCTCCCCAAATCCCTAGTAGACACAAGTGATTTCCCTTGCCTCCTAGCTTGCAAGCCTCGAAAAGCATTCGCCTCCCTCTCCTCTCCTACGCGAGCGCAGAACACCCCCAAGACAGAGAAATGGAGGGGACCAGGGGAAAGCAGGGTGTCCCGGAGGGCAGGTGGCGCCGGGCGCGCCACGGGCAGCGTACGTACCCAGCGCGAAGAGGGCGAGCTGTCCAGCCGAGGTGACCATTTTACGGGCGGCGGGCGGCAGGCGCTCCAGCCTCCTGCCCTACCTGCGGTGCCCGAGTGGCGAAGCGGCGCCGCGGTGCGGGGGAAAAAGGCGCCGGCGAGGCAGGGCCAGCCCCCGGCGCGGGCGGGCGGAGGGAGGACCGCGCGCCTCTGCTGGCACTCGCCCCGCCGAGCCGCCGGCCGGGCGGAAATGGGAAGGCGGTTACCGTCACCTCCGCCACTCGGCGACCGGGCGCGGCGGACCACCCTCCCGCCCCGGTGGGGGTGCCCCCCTGAGGGCACGGGGTGGGGTGGGGCTGGGGCGGGGACGCGGCGCGCACCGTGCGGGGCGCGGGCGGCGGGGCGGGGCGGCGCGGGAATCTCGGAGCCCGCGGAGCCAGCCGGGCATCCAGGCCGGGGGAAAGGCAGGAAGCGCCCGATTTCAGACCCCACCCTCAGATTAGCCGCTCAGATCCGAGCGCGAGCGGCCGGGCGCAGTGGCCGCTTCCAGGATCTCGGCGCAGGAGAGGAGCCACCCCGGCGTCTGTCATTTGCGCCGACGGCCGCTGCCGAGGGATCTCCCGGGCCAAGAACTGGGACGCGGCCCGGAAGGGGACCTGCGAGAGCTTCGCCTGCCCTTGCCAAGACGTGGCTCAGAGAAAGTGCTCCCCACAATCGAACAAATTCAACCAGATTCCCCACCTGCGCCCCCATCCGAGAGAACACTGGATTCTCCGGATTCCTCCCGCCTGGAGCGCGGCCACCCGAAGTTCTCAGGCCGACACTTTGTGAAGATCAGTAGACCTTCGTACACCTGGTCTGGTACTGATGATGAAGATGGGTATTCCATCACCACCAGTACCCCAAACCACCCCACCCCATCTTGCCACAGTCAGCTGAGACCAAGAACAAGGTAGCATGCAGCCACGTGTCTGAGAGAGGGGTGAATGGGCTGGAGCTACCTGGATGGTTTTTTCAAGGATTTGTGGCCTTTAGCTGGCCCCTGGTGCTGGAATTTGGAGAAGTTAGGGGGGCAGAGGGAAGACTTTCTGGGTAGAGAAAGGAAGAATCATAGGTTACCCGGGGGCCATGTATAGTGTGCTCCAGAGAGGCAGTGAGCAGTGTATTCTCCAGATGCCCCCAGCTCAGGGATTAGTTCTGTTCAGTCACTCAGTCGTATCTGACTCTGCGACCCCATGGACTGCAGCACACCAGGCCTCCCTGTCCATCACCAACTCCCAGAGTTTACTCAAACTCATGTCCATTGAATCGGTGATGCCATTCAAGCACCTCATCCTCTGTGGTCCCCTTCTCCTCCCGCCCTCAATCTTTCCCAGCATCAGGGTCTTTTCACATGAGTCAGTTCTTCCCATCAGGTGACTAAAGTATTGGAGTTTCAGCTTCAACATCAGTCCTTCCAATGAACACCCAGGACTGATTTCCTTTAGGATGGACTGGTTGGATCTCCTTGCAGTCCAAAGGACTCTCAAGAGTCTTCTCCAACACCACAGTTCAAAAGCATCAATTCTTTGGTGCTCAACTTTCTTTATAGTCCAACTCTCACATCCATACATGACTACTGGAAAAATCATAGCCTTGACTACACAGACCTTTGTTGGCAAAGTGATGTCTCTGCTTTTTAATATGCTGTTTAGGTTGGTCATAACTTTCTTTCCAAGGAGTAAGCGTCTTTTAATTTCATGGCTGCAATCACCATCTGCAGTGATTTTGGAGCCCAAAAATATAAAGTCTGACACTGTTTCCACTGTTTTCCCATCTATTTGCCATGAAGTGATGGGACTGGATGACATGATCTTAGTTTTCTGAATGTTGAGCTTTAAGCCAACTTTTTCACTCTCCTCTTTCACTTTCATCAAGAGGCTCTTTAGTTCTTCTTCACTTTCTGCCATAAAGGTGGTGTCATCTGCATATCCAATCCCATTATCCTACCTCCTCAGGGTAGACCCACTCTCCTTGAAGGGGAAGAAGGCAAAATCGCTTGCCGTTTCCTTGGCCCAAGGCTCAGACTCTCAGAGTTGATGTTTAAGTTTATTTCATAGGAGATAAGGGGCCTAGTTTCAAATAGGAAGCAGTAGGTCACTGGCCTCGACGTTTGAGCAGGAAATACCAGTGTAGAAAAGGATTTTTGGAAACAGTGTAAATTTACTTTGAGAAACCATTCCTTGTAATATATTTCTCAAAGGGTACTTTGCTGCTTTTTCAACTCAGTGACCAGTGGTGAGGGTTTAAGTCCTGGGGTACATGTTTTCCTAAGTGCACATCTATGCATGCACAGGGCACACACACTGTCTTTGATGAGTGGTCCCTGACTCCCTTCAGCATCTGTGTCTTCATCCTTCAGACTGTTCTTACCTGTGCTTGTGGCTCTTCTGTCTCCTTCCTAGACTAGCCTGCCTTGGCTACAGGAGGAAAGAAATCAAGTGTTCTCCATATCCTTCTCCTGTTCTTCAGGACCCTCAACTCGGGCTGGAGAATTGACCTGTCCCCTTGTTTCCTGCTGGGACACACACTTCAAGTTCAGTGTGACTGAGGGCCAGCTGTCCAAATTGACAAGAGTCAGGTTCAGCAGTTTCCCCTCCTCTGCCCCCTGCCTGCACATAAAGTCATGGGTTGAGGGAAGTAGCAGCAGAATCAAGACAATGAGCTTGTTCCCTTCATGACTGTAAAAATTTTAAATCAAGAGATAATTTGATACCTTGCAGCCTAAAGAGTACCCAAATCAAAGGACATTTTAATGCTTGGAAATCATTGATTCTTCCCCAATATTTTCAATAGCCAGTTCATATCTGTAGTTTTATCAACCTTCCAACTCATACAAGTCAAACAGATAATCAAGTGTTGAAATTTTTTTCTAAATATCCACACCATTTTTTGTAAACTGAGAAATTATTTTTGAACATTTATAGGGCTAGGAGGAAACCCAATATACTAAAATATTAACACTCTGATTTGGGCATCTTATATATCTCATTTAATCTTTACAACAACCCTATGAGGTAAGAGTTCATCCTCCTTTTATGTGAAAACAATTGAGCTGGTTCCAGGGCCTCTGTATTGATTTTTGTGCTATACTGCCTCAGTTCCTATGTTTTTAACAAGGATAATACTGAACTCATTGGGTTGATACAAGAACTAAATGGAAGAATTTATTTGCATGCTTAGCACATTATTTAACATCAATGAATATCACTGTTGTTTAAAGAAAAACTCTTAGTGAACATAACTTTCCCCTCTCTCAATGTTCTACCATTACCTTTTCTAAAAAAAAAAAAAAATTCCATATCAGTTCCTTTGCTCTTGCATATGTACACCTTCCTACAGGGGATAGTTTTAAAGTAAGTCAGAAGCTATGAATTTGTTTCTCAACCTGTGGTGTGAGAGGAATGAGAAAAAAAATTACTGAATATGATTTAGAGGAAGGATGTCATTTTTCCTAGAGGATGCTGTGATGTTTTTGTATTTTAGCAGTATGGAATATATGGCACTCCAAGCTGATTGGAATTCCAGCAGTAGCCCCTGGAATCTTCGTAGATAGGCCGCTGTGGTCCTTTACCTATAGGTGCTATAGCTATCTCCCATGGCCACTGAAGGTCCCATTTCTCTGTGTGTGGAGCCTGAGCAGCATGTGGCCTTCCTGCTAGGATGATGTCTGGGCTGCCTCTGCACACTTGACTCGGCTGGCCTTGGGCTCAAGGATAATCCCTTCTGTAATGAGCCAGTCACAGCCTCTCCTCCCCATGCACACAGGAGAGCCACAGAACGTTCTTCTCAGAGGCCAGTACCGTCCACTGTCAGTTTTCTCTTTCCTTTCTTCTACCTGCTTATTACAGAGAGTATGTTTAAAGAGTCTCCTTCTTCACTGTAATCAGCCTCCCCCTCCTTCCGGATTCGTTTGTGGAAGTGATTGTGGGACCACAAGCACCAGAGTCTTCCCTGAATGATTCAGGCCAGCAGAGCCCGCTGTTCAGATTGGCAATTACCCAGATATTAGTGAGTAAACAGCCCAGACATTCTCAGGGAGGAAGCACAGTCATGGGCCTCTGCCTTGAAGGAATTACAGTTCCTGCAGATGAGCCTCAGAGAGCAGTGGGCAGAGACGGCTTCGGGTGGCTGCAGGACCTGCCTTGGTGCCAGCAGCGGACAGGGGGACCCAAAGGGGAAAAGAAAAGGGTGCCTGACTCAGTAAGATGTCAAAGATCTGATGTCATCTGTGTATGAGAGAGAGAGGTTCTGTAAAGGACCCTGGAGCGCTGTGTTTGGGCAGAATGAGATTTTAATGTGTTAAGGGATTTAGGAAAAGAAATCTAATCCAAAATAAGGTATTGTTCCAGTATCAGCCCCCTGTGAAACCTCAGCTATTAGTGTATTCCTTATCTCCAGCCAAAAGAAAAAGCTAGAAACCTTATGCGGAGTCCATTTTTACAGTTTTCATCACCAGTGTAATGGGGGAGGTAAGAAGCCATCAGAGACATTTGCTTTGTTCTCAACTACCTGAGTGGTTTTCATGCTGGTGTTGTCCAAAGATTGGTCTGACCTTCTGCTTAACATCTTCCACTCCCCTGCTCTCAGATCTACCTTGGGAATTCACATTCAAGTTGCATATTCAGCTTGAATCCTTCCTTCCCAAAGGATATCACAGGATGGCTCTAAAACCCAATATTGAAGTCTGGAGGTTGATGCTTCCATGGGTGGTCCAAGCAGCTCCAAGATGTCAAGGTACTAGTTAGAGTATCTAAGACTCAGAGTTACCAGATGGCTGCAGCAACTAAAATAATCTCCTCATACAGTTCACAAGTTGCCTAGCTGACCAGCATTCAGGAGAGGTACCCAGAGTATCAACACAGCTGATGTCAAACCATTCCATTAATCACACTTGAAGGGAGAAGAGCTACACATTTATAGCCAGAGCACGCTAAAGACTGGGAAGATTGGCCCCCAAATCCTCAGGAGTGCCAGGGGGAAAGTTCTAAATCAAATGACCAGAAATCCTTAGGCAGGTGAAACTAATGATGATGGGAAAGGATAGTGATGACCAAGAGATGCAAAACAGAGACAGGAAAAAGAAATATACAGAATTAAAGAAAAGTCAAAGAGAACTGCAGAGGGGGCTTAATATTTTTAGTGATATGTCAGTCTGCCTGATAAACTCAAGAAATTCTCCCCACACTCAGAGGAAAAGGAAAAAAAATATGAGAGATGAGGTATGAGACAGAGAAAGACAAAGCCAGGAAATCCAAAATATTTTTAATAGAGAGCTAAAAAGGGAGCATATTGCTGATAGAGGAGAAACTGTTCTTGTGCCCTAAGACAGGAGGGATCAGTGATAAGAGGAGAGGGTATACATCCCATAGATCTAGAAGGAGGGGGCACAAATTTTGAGATAAGAAGTGCAAGGGCAGTGTTTTATTCTGTGACATACATTTGAACCATCACATTGAACCTCTCAGCCTGCCTATCTTCCAAACCCCCACTGAAACGGGCAAAGGCAAATAATGATGGGGGAGATCTGTCATTGTTCAAAACTGAAAAAGGATTCCACCCACATACCAGACATTTCAAGGAATTTCTCTAAAACAGCGCAGATGAGACCAGTTTGAGTGAAGGCTTTGACAACCTTCAATTCACCTCACAGAAAAGAAAGGCATCTCTAGGGAGGCACCCCCACTGGAACCCAGCAATGCTTCCAAGGTTGGTCGTGACAAAGGCTGTAGGAAAGAAAAAGGATCACAGGAAAGTCAGGATGGGCGCATCTCCATCCTCTTGAAGCATCCAGGAAGTGCCCAGGTACTGGGGTGCACGCAGGGCAGGGATCCCATGGGGGGCTCACATTTGATGCCTGGCACAGAGAGAACGCTGCCAAGTGGGGGCAGTGGTGAGGGCAGCCACACAGGCTCCCAGCTAGCGTTACGTGGTTACACACACTGTTCAACACGCCGGTGAAACGCGGGGGCTCTTTCAGGAGTCCACAGACAACTGGTTTCTTTCACCCATTCATTCCACACGTGTCCATGACAAGCCTGTTATGGTCCAGGCTCAGGGTTAGGCACTAAGGATTCAACAATGGACAAGTTAAGTGCTCTCTTCATTGTGAAGCCACGCAGGCAGAAGAATCAGGTAACCTCTGAAGGAAACACGTCATCATCATGTTTGCTACATAAATGCCAAAATTAACAAAGCAGTTGGCCTGGAAAATACATTGGGGGCAGGGAATGATTGTAACACAAAATGCTTTTTCTTATCCAGCTATTTCAGACAAGAAGCTATTAAAAAAAAAAAAGTAAACCATTCATGTACCACCCTAATGGAAAAAATAAATAGACTGTACAGAAAATATTCAGTCAAGCAAATAAAATGTTATGTATAAGAAATAATGTAAAAGAATGATAAAGCAGTGACTGGTAAAGCTGTATCAGAACTTATTGTTGAGACTTACTCCTGTTTTAATATATTGTGGACTCACTGTTAGATCCCAATAGAATGAACGTTTTTCTTTTCTTCCTACTAACAGAATCCCAGTTTTGTGTGATTGACAGCAGGCTATGACCCAGAGGATGAAGCGAGACAATTCCTTGTCTGTTGATGGTTGCCTTAGGGCTGGGCATGTAACTAAGTTCTGGCCAATAAAATGTTAGGGAGAGTCTCCTATTAGGCTTCTTGGGAAGAAATTTGCTGCTGTTTCTTTTTCTTTTTAAATGAAGTATAGTTGATTTATAATATTATATTAGTTTCAGGTGTACAGCCTAGTGATTCAGTAAATTTGCAGATTATATTCCATTACAGGTTATTAGAAGATTCAGTTCAGTTCAGTTCAGTCGCTCAGTCATGTCCGACTCTTTGCGACCCCATGAATCGCAGCATGCCAGGCCTCCCTGTCCATCACCAACTCCCGGAGTGGTTTATAATTCCCTGTGCTATGGCTTCCCAGGTGGCGCTAGTGGTAAAGAACCCACCTACCAATGCAGGAGACCTAAGAGATGGGGGGTTCATTCCTGGGTCAGGAAGATCCCCTGGAGAGGGCATGGCAACCCACTTTAGTATTCTTGCCTGGAGAATCCCACAGACAGAGGAGTCTGGCAGGCTAAGGTCCATAGGGTCACAAAGAGTCGGACACGACTGAAGTGAATTAGCATACAAGGATGTAGCATATTCTTGTTGCTTATCTATTTTATACATAGGAGTTTGTATCTGTTAATCCTATACCCCTAATTTGTCCCTCCCCTCTTCCCTTTCCTCTTTGGTAACCACAAGTTTATTTTCTGTATCTATGAATTTGTTTCTATTTTGCATATACATTCATTTGTATTTTTTTTAAGATTCTACATATAAGTGATATCACAGTATTTTCTTTCTCTGTCTGATTTATTTCACTAAGCATAATATTCTCTAGGTCCATCCTCATTGCTACAAGTGGCAAATTTTCATTCCTTTTATAGATGAGTAATATTCCATTGTATGTGCTTATATATATACATATGTACACAAATACATACATATATACAAGATATGGTATGTATGTGTATGTATATGTATATGTATGCGTATATATATACACACACTATATACACAAACACACACACACACGCGCGCGCGCACGCGCACACCACTGCCTAATCCAATCTGAACACTGAGGAGCAGGTATCTTTTCAAACTAGTGTTTTAGGTTTTTTTACAGATAAACACTCAGGAGTGGAATTGCTGGATCATATGGTAGTTCTATTTTTAGTTTTCTGAGAAACCTCCATGCTGTTTTCCATAGTGGCTGCACCAATTTACATTTCTACCAATAGTGTAGGAGGGACCCCATTTTTCCACATCCTCTCCAACATTTGTTATTTGTAGACATTTTAATGATGACCATTCGAACAGGTGTGAGGTGATATATTATTGTTGTTTTGAGTTGCACTTCTCTCAAATTAGTGATGTTGTGCATCTTTTCATGTGTCTATTGACCATCTGTATGTCTTCTTTGGAAAAATGTCTATTCAGATCTTCTGCCTATTTTTCTGGATTGTGTTATTTGTTTTTTGGCATTGAATTGTATGAGCTCCTGTGTATTCTGGATATTAACCCTTTGTCAGACACATAATTTGCAAATATTTTCTCCCATTCCATAGATTTTATTTTCATTTTGTTTTTGGTTCCCTTTGCTGTGCAAAAACTTTTTAAGTTTGATTAGGTCCCAGTTGTTTATTTTATTTCTTTTACCTTAGGAGGCCAATTCAACAAAATATTGCTATGGTTTATGTCAAAGAGTATTCTGCCTGTATTCTCTTCTAGGAGTTTTATGGTTTCCATTTTAGGTCTTTGAACCATTTTGAGTTTATTTTTGTATATGGTGTTAGGAAATGTTTTATGTGTGGTTGTCCAATTTTCCCAACACCACCTGTTGAAGAGACTTTCTTTTCTCCATTTTGTATTCTTGCCTTCTTTATTGTAGATTAACTGACCACAGATGTGTGGGTTTATTTCTGGGCTTTCTAGCCTGTTCCATTGATCTATGTGTCTGTTTTTGTGCCAGTACCATGCTTTTTTCATTACTGTAGCTTTTTAGTATAGTCTGAAGTCTAGAAGGTATAACCTCTGAACTTTGTTCTTTTATCTCAAGATTGTTTTGGCAATTTGGGGCCTTTTGTGTTTCTGTATGGATTTTAAGATTATTTATTCTAGTTCTGTGAAAAATGTCATGGGTATTTTGATGGTTCCGTTCAGTTGCTCAGTCATGTCTGATTCTTTGTGACCCCATGGACTGCAGCACACCAGTTTTTTATTTTATAATAAAATAAATCCAGGGGATCTTCCCTGTCCCTCATCAACTCCTGGAGCTTACTCAAACTCATGTCCATTGAGTCAGTGATCCCATCCAACCATCTCATCTTCTGTCGTCCCCTATTCCTCCTGCCTTCAATCTTTCCCAGCGTCAGAGTCTTTTCCAGTGAATCAGTTCTTAAAATCAGGTAGCCAAGTATTGGAGCTTCCAATGAATATTCAGGACTGATTTCCTTTAGGATTGACTGGTTTGATCTCCTTACTGTCCAAGGTACTCTCAAGAGTCTTCTCCAACACCACAGTTCAAAACCATCAATTATTCAGCACTCAGCTTTCTTTATGGTTCAACTCACATCCATACTGGAAAAGCCTAGCTTTGACTATACAGACCTTTGTCAGTAAAGTAGTGTCTCTGTTTTTTAATATGCTGTCTAGGTTTGTCATTTTGATAGAGATTATAGTAAATCTATAGATTGCTTTGGGTAGTATGGCCATTTTAACATTGACTCTTCCAGTCTGAGAGGATGGGATATCTCTTTATTTCTTTGTATCATCTTCAATTTCCTTCATCAGTGTTTTGTAGTTTTCAGAGTATAGGTATTTTGCCTTCTAGGTTAAGTTTATTAGGAATTTGCTTTTTGATAAAGACAGACAATGGCATAGCCTGACCTCCTTCTTGTCTTGAAGATGGTTGTTTAAGGATAAAATATCTGGAGTGTGATATCCATTTTGTGACCCTGAGGAGATGACCAAGAGAATCTGAGAGATACCCACATAGCACCTTGAGATTTTAGAGCTGCTACACCAACCATAGACCTGCCTCCATTTACTTGCCTTTCTATATGGTGTAATTAAATATCCTTAATGTCTGAGCCACTGTCAGATAAAGCTGATGGTATGGTTGGAAATTTAATAAAACTACTGAAGATAATTCTTGAAAGAAAACATATATATATACATGGATTAGGAAGAGGGATTAAATTACAATAATCTGGATCTAAAGGCCCAGATTATTGTTATAGAAATTGGGAGGACAGGATGGCATAGAAGGGAAAGTAAAAATGTGCTTATTTTGTTATTGTTCATTGAAGAAAATTAACAACTACTATAAAATTATTTTCCTAGATATATAAATTCTTTCAAAAATTTAAAGATAACTAGTAATAGAATAAAAATAGAACACTTAACATCCAAATTTCTAGAGGAAAACCAGGAGCAGAGAGAGAGGTACTGAGGTAGAAGGAAAAGAGAACAATCAAATGGCAGAAGTAAGCACAAATCTCTGTATTCCAGTTTAAAAGGAATAGTTTTAATTGCGCTTTTAAAATATAAAATTCAACTAGAGCTGAGAAACTCACCTATCAGTGATATAAAATAAAAAACTGTAAATACAAACCAAAAGAAAACTAGTAACATAGTAATGAGAAAACTAAAATTTGTAGCAAAACAATGAATTCATATATAAACAAGATTATTTTGGTCAAAACTATTAGAAATGTAAGGAGAACTGCAAAGACAAATTGTCATCCTTTTGTGTGGTAGATTGTCACATTGATGGTCACCAACAATGCCAACTTCCCGATACCATGCTCTTGGGTTGTCCCCGCCCACAGTAAGTCTGGGTTTGGCCATGTGTCTTTCTTAGTTCAATGGAACTTTAGTTAACAGGAGGTTACAAGCAGAGACTTGAAAAACTGTTGTACCTTAGAGCTTGCTGTCTTAGAATCATTCCACCATTGAGGGCAGAAGCCCGATCTAGTCTACTGGAGAATGAGAGGCCACATGGAGCAGAAACAACCCTAAGTCCTAATGCACTCCCTATGTGACCCACCTGTTGAATTCAGCTGTAAGAGTGAGGCTAGCCAACTCAGAATCCTAAGAAATAGTTACATGTCATGGTTTTGAAACACTAAATTTTGGGATGGTGTGCTATGCAACAGTAGATAAGGAATATCCTTTTGAAATTGGAGCATCTCTGTCTGTGGCACCTCAAAAGTAAAAGAAACTTAGCAGGTTTACAATGAATTTGGATAATTTATCTGATATAAGTAATTTAATTTGCACAAATCAAGATTTTTTTATTCTACAAGTCTAAATACATTCCTTTAAAAAATCCTGAGAAGATTTTTAAGAAATTGACATAATGCTGATTTTCAAGTGAAACATTAATAAACTCCATGAAGAAAAACCTTTTTAGGCTACAGTCATTAAGTATAATTCAATCAAATTAGAACTTAATGACAAAGAACACCTTAAGCATACAATGAAAACATGTTTTTCCTAAATTTCTCTTGGATCTAAGAGAAAGTTAAAATTATACTTCAGAATAGTGATGAGCACAAAGTCAGAATATTTGGAATTCAGCCAAGGTTGAAATTTTTAGACACAAATTCTTTTATTATTAAGAAATAAATGAAATGAAGTAACAACTGAAATAGAAATTTTAAAAAAATAAAAATAAATCTAAGGAAAGCAGAACTGTGGTGTCACAACTGAAGCAGAAACTAATGAATTAGAAAAGGCAAAAATCAGGGAGCTCCCTGGAGGCCCTATGGTTAGGACTTGGAACCTGCACTGCAGTTGCCTGGATTCAATCCCTCCTTGGAGAATTAAGATCTGCTTGGCATGGCCACCACCCTCCTCCTCCCCCAACCCCGGTCCCTTGCCCCCCTACTCCATCCCTCCCACCTTCCACCCCACTTCTTTTTGGCCGTGCCACACAGCTTGTGGGGGATTAGTTCTCCAACCAGGTATTGAACCCAGGCCCTCAGCAGCAAAAACTTGGAGCCCTAACCACTGGACAAAAAAATCAGAGGATAAATGAAAGAGTATCTTTAAAAAGAATAATAAAAGCAGGGCAAGACTAACCAGGCAAGAATAATGGAGTGGGTTGCCTTGGCCTTCTCCAGGGGATCTCTCCAACCTAGCGATCAAGCCCACGTCTCTTATGTCTCCTCCGTTGGCAGATGGAGTCTTTACCACTAGTGCCACCTGGGAAGCCCTAATCATGAGTGAAGAGAAAATAAAAAATTTATAGTGTTGGGAATGAGATGTGAAATAGAACACATGTAGAAAAGATTTTTTTAACTATAAGAAAACAGTATGTATAACTCAATAAATTTGAAAAATCTCATTAAAATGAATAAATTTTCTGGGAAAAATAATTGATAAATCAACCCAAGAAGAAGTCAAAACTGGAAAAGACTAAATCAGAAAAAGAAATGGAAAAGTTTTTAAATAATTACTCCACAAAAGATGCCATTTCCACAAAGTTATAAAGTATTATATTTCTTTTAGACTTCAAAGAATTTTTTATACCTCTGCTGTTTAAGTGTTCCAGAACATGAAGGAGACTGAGAAGTGTCCCAATTCATTTTTTCAAACTAAAGCAACCCTAATACCCCAAACTAACAAAAGTAGTAAACACAAACAAAAAAGAAAAACAAATCTGTAAGGACCAATCTGACTTAAGAGCAAAGATTGAAAAAAAGTAAATAAAATAAATAAATATATCCAAAATGTAATTAAAAACTATGTATTACCAAATAGGATTTGTTCTGGTAATTCACATAGTATTTTTTTTCACATAGTATTTTTTAATAAATAATTACATTTAAGGTTGACATATAATTGACATATAACATGTTAGTTTCTGGTGTGCAACATAAGATTAGATATTTATGTATATTGTGAATTATCACTACAATAAATTTAGCTCACATCCATCCTATACATAGTTACAAATTCTTTCCTTTATATTTTAAAATCAAAGATAAAACATAACAATTTCTATAGTGGCAGGAAAAATCTTAGATATAGGCAACCTCATTAACATAAGGAATATCTATGTCAAATCAGCATGAGGAAAATTCTTTGTATGAAAACATTAGAGGCAGGAATCAAACAAGGATGCTAAACTAACTACTATTCTGTAACATTCTCCATACAATTTGATCTGACGAGGAATCTTGAGGTTTTTGATGCTCATTAACTTTATCCATTCTTTCCCTACTGAAATAATATATTTATCATACCACTAATTTGTAATATTCCTGACCCCACCCACCCCTAGCTTTTATATTCTGCATTAATAATTTCTCTATCTCTGCTCTTCAAGTTGGGCTTCCATGGTGACTCAGAAGATAAAGAATCTGCCTGCAGTGCGGCAGAGCTGGGTTTAGACCCTGAGTCTGGAAAATCCCCTGGAGAAGGGAATGGCTACCCACTCCAGTATTCTAGCCTGGAGAATTCCATGGACAGAGGAGACTGGCAGGCTCTTCAATTTATACTCTTTGCATTATTTTAACTTACTATGTTTTTATGGATATTTTAAATCACAGACATACACACACAAACACATATACGCAGGATTACCCAAATTGCCCTACAGAAGCATTTAACCAATTCATGTTTCTACCAGCTGTGGTAGATGGTTTCCTATACGAAATTTTTCTCCAAGCTAAGTTAACATGAGTGAGTGGAGTGAAGTTACTCAGTCGTGTCTGACTCTTTGCGACCCCATGGACTGTAGCCTACCAGGTTCCTCTGTCATTGGGATTCTCCAGGCAAGAATACTGGAGTGGGTTGCTGTTTCCTTCTCCAGGAAGTTAACATAAATTATTGATTTTTGGAGCCCATATATCTTGCAGAATCTGATGAAAACTATGAACCATCACCCCTGCTCCCCTTGCATAACTATGTCTTTATCTATGTCCTTATCTAGACAAGGTCAGTTTTCATTCCAATACCAAAGAAGAGCAATGCCAAAAAAAGAGTTCGAATTACCACACGATTGCACTCTTTCACATGCTAGCAAGGTCATGCTCAAAATCCTCCAAGCTAGCCTTCAACAGTACATGAACCAAGAACTTCCAGATGTACAAGCTAGATTTAGAAAAGGCAGAGGAACCAGAGATCAAATTGCCAACATCTGTTGGGTCATAGAAAAAGCAAGAGAATTTCAGAAAAACATCTATTTTTGCTTCACTGACTATGCTAAAGCCTCTGACTGTGTCAGTCAGTCAGTCAGTTCAGTTCAGACCCCATGAACTGCAGCACGCCAGACCCCCCTGTCCATCACCAACTCCTGGAGTTCACTCAAACTCATGCCCATCAAGTCGGTGATGCCATCCAACCATCTCATCCTCTGTTGTCCCCTTCTCCTCCTGCCCCCAGTCCCTCCCAGCATCAGGGTCTTTCCCAGTGAGTCAACTCTTTGCATGAGGTGGCCAAAGTACTGGAGTTTCAGCTTCAGCATCAGTCCTTCCAATGAATACCCAGGACTGATCACCTTTAGGATGGACTGGTTGGATCTCCTTGCAGTCCAAGGAACTCTCAAGAGTCTTCTTCAACACCACAGTTCAAAAGCATGAATTTTTCAGCCCTCAGCCTTGACCAGATGGACCTTTGTTGGCAAAGTAATGTCTCTGCTTTTTAATATGCTGTCTTGGTTGGTCATAACTTTCCTTCCAAGGAGTAAGCGTCTTTTAATTTCATGGCTGCAATCACCATCTGCAGTGATTTTGGAGCCCCAAAAAATGAAGTCTGACACTGTTTCCACTGCCTCCCCATCCATTTCCCATGAGGTGATGGGACCAGATGCCATGATCTTAGTTTTCTGAATGTTAAGCTTTAAGCCAACTTTTTCACTCTCCTCTTTCACTTTCATCAAGAGGCTTTTTAGTTCCTCTTCACTTTCTGCCATAAGGGTAGTGTCATCTGCACATCTGAGGTTATTGATATTTCTCCCGGCAATCTTGATTCCAGCTTGTGCTTCTTCCAGCCCAGCGTTTCTCATGATATACTCTGCATATAAGTTGAATAAGCAGGGTGACAATATACAGCCTTGATGTACTCCTTTTCCTATTTGGAACCAGTCTGTTGTTCCATGTCCAGTCCTAACTGTTGCTTCCTGACCTGCATATAGGTTTCTCAAGAGGCAGGTCAGGTGGTCTGGTATTCCCATCTCTTTCAGAATTTTCCACAGTTTATTGTGATCCACACAGTCGAAGGCTTTGGTGTAGTCAATAAAGCAGAAATAGATGTTTTTCTGGAACTCTCTTGCTTTTTCGATGATCTGGTGGATATTGGCAATTTGATCTCTGGTTCCTCGGCCTTTTCTAAAACCAGCTTGAACATCTGGAAGTTCACTGTCCACATATTGCTAAAGCCTGGCTTGGAGAATTTTGAGCATTGTTAGCATGTGAGATGAGTGGAATTGTGCGGTAGTTTGAGCATTCTTTGGGATTGCCTTTCTTAGGGATTGGAATGAAAACTGGCCTTTTCCAGTGCTGTGGCCACTGCTGAGTTTTCCAAATTTGCTGGCATATTGAGTGCAGCACTTTCATAGCATCATCTCTCAGGATTTGAAATAGCTCAACTGGAATTCCATCACCTCCACTAGCTTTGTTCGTAGTGATGTTTTCTAAGGCCCACTTGACTTCACATTCCAGGATGTCTGGCTCTAGGTGAATGATCACACCATTGTGATTATCTGGGTCATGAAGATCTTTTTTGTATAGTTCTTCTGTGTATTCTTGCCACCTCTTCTTAATATCTTCTGCTTCTGTTGGGTCCATACCATTTTGATCCTTTATCGAACCCATCTTTGCCTGAAATGTTCTCTTGATATCTATAATTTTCTTGAAGAGATCTCTAGTCTTTCCCATTCTGTTGTTTTCCAATATTTCTTTGCAATGATCACTGAGGAAGGCTTTCTTATCTCTCCTGGCTATTCTCTGGAACTCTGCATTCAAATGGGAATATCTTTCCTTTTCTCCTTTGCTTTTCACTTCTCTTCTTTTCACAGCTATTTGTAAGTCCTCCTCGGACAACCATTTTGCCTTTTTGCATTTCTTTTCCTTGGGGGTGGTCTTGATCCCTGTCTCCTGTACAATGACATGAACCTCCGTCCATAGTTCATCAGGCTCTCTGTCTATCAGATCTAGTCCCTTAAATCTATTTCTCACTCCCACTGTATAGTCATAAGGGATTTGATTTAGGTCATACCTGAATGGTCTAGTGGTTTTCCCTACTTTCTTCAGTTTAAGTCTGAATTTGGCAATAAGGAGTTCATGATCTGAGCCACAGTCAGCTCCTGGTCTTGTTTTTGCTGACTGTATAGAGCTTCTCCATCTTTGGCTGCAAAGAATATAATCAATCTGATTTCGGTGTTGACCATCTGGTGATGTCCATGCAGGGGCGGTGGCTGAGAGGAGCAACGTCACCTCCAAGGAGCGGCTGCTGCGGGGCGCAGGAGAGCTGAGAGGAGCTACTCCACATTCAAGGTCAGGAGGGGCGGCCGTGAGAAGATACCCCTGGTCCAAGGTAAGGAGCAGCGGCTGCACTTTGCTGGAGCAGCCGTGAGGAGATACCCCATGTCCGAGGAAAGAGAAACCCAAGTGAGACGGTAGGTGTTGCGAGAGGGCATCAGAGGGCAGAAACACTAAAACCATAATCACAGAAAACTACTCAATCTGATCACACGGACCACAGTCTTGTCTAACTCAAGGAAACTAAGCCATGCTGTGTGGGGCCACCCAAGATGGACGGGTCATGGTGGAGAGGTCTGACAGAATGTGGTCCACTGGAGAAGGGAATGGCAAACCACTTCAGCATTCTTGCCTTGAAAACCCCATGAACAGTATGAGAAGGCAAAATGATAGGATACTGAAAGAGGAACTCCCCAGGTCAGTAGGTGCCCAATATGCTGCTGGAGATCAGTAGAGAAATAACTCCAGAAAAAATGAAGGGATGGAGCCAAAGCAAAAGCAACACCCAGTTGTGGATGGGACTGGTGATAGAAGCAAGGTCCAATGCTGTAAAAAGCACTATTGCATAGGAACCTGGAATGTTAGGTCCATGAATCAAGGCAAATTGGAAGTGGTCAAACAGGAGATGGCAAGAGTGAATGTCGACATTCTAGGCATCAGTGAACTAAAATGGGCTGGAATGGGTGAATTTAACTCAGATAACCATTATATCTACTACTGCGGGCAGGAATCCCTTAGAAGAAATGGAGTAGCCATCATGGTCAACAAGAGAGTCCGAAATGCAGTACTTGGATGCAATCTCGAAAACAACAGAATGATCTCTGTTCGTTTCAAAGGCAAACCATTCAATATCACGGTAATCCAAGCCTATGCCCCAACCAGTAACACTGAAGAAGCTGAAGTTGAACAGTTCTATGAAGACCTACAGGACCTTTTAGAACTAACACCCAAAAAAGATGTCCTTTTCATTATAGGGGACTGGAATGCAAAAGTAGGAAGTCAAGAAACACCTGGAGTAACAGGCAAATTTGGCCTTGGAGTACGGAATGAAGCAGGGCAAAGGCTAATAGAGTTTTGACTGTGTAGATCACAACAAACCATGGAAAAATTTTCAAGAGATGGGAATACCAGACCACCTTACCTGCCTCCTGAGAAATCTGTATGCAGGTCAGGAAGCAACAGTTACAACTGGACATAGAAAAAAAAAAAAAAAGAACTGGACATAGAGCAACAGACTGGTTTAAAATGGGGAAAGGAGTACATCAAGGCTGTATATTGTCACCCTGCTTATTTAACTTCTATGCAAAGTACATCATGCGAAATGCCAGACTGGATGAAGCAGAAGCTGGAATCAAGATTGCAGGGAGAAATATCAGTAGCCTCAGATATACAGATGATACCACCCTTATGGCAGAAAGCAAATAGGAACTAAAAAGCCTTTTGATGAAGGTGAAAGAAGAGAGTGAAAAAACTGGCTTAAAACTCAATGTTCAAAAAATGAAGATCATCACATCCGGTCCCACCACTTCATGGCAAATAGATGGGGAAACAATGGAAATAATGAAAGACTATTTTCTTGGACTCCAAAATCACTGCAGTTGGTGACCGCAGCCATGAAATCGAAAGACACTTGCTCCTTGAAAGAAAAGCTATGGCCAACCTAGAAAACATATTAAAAAGCAGAGACATTACTTTGCCAACAAAGGTCCATCTAGTCAAAGCTATGTTTTTTCCAGTGGTCATGTACGGATGTGAGAGTTGGAGCATAAAGAAAGCTGAGCACCAAAGAATTGATGCTTTTGAACTGTGGTGTTGGAGAAGACTCTTGAGAGTCCCTTGGACTGCAAGATCCAACCAGTGAATCCTAAAGGAAATCAGTCCTGAATATTCATTGGTAAGACTGATACTGACGCTAAAGTTCCAATACTTTGGCTACCTGTTGCAAAGAGTTGACTCGTTGGAAAAGACCCTGATTCTGGGCAGGAGGAGAAGGGGACGACAGAGGACGAGACAGTTAGGTGGCATCACAGACTCAATGGATATGAGTTTGAGCAAGCTCTGGGAGATGGTGATGGACAGGAAAGCCTGACGAGCTGCAGTCCGTGGGGTCGCAGAGAGTTGAACATGACTGAGCGACTGAACAACATGTCCTTATCTATATCTCTATTTGTATACCAAATTGTGCATATGATTACATGCATTTATATACTCTCTGAAGCTTATGCATGTAATCCAGGTTAAGAACTGAAAGAAATATTCATCTATATTTATGCTACCACCTTCTACATTTAATTCTTTAATCCAATTGACATTTTTTGGGGTAATAATTTTTTTTTGCTGCTCATTTTTATTTTATTTTTTTTCATTTATTTTTATTAGTTGGAGGCTAATTACTTTACAATATTGTAGTGATTTTTGTCATACATTGACATGAATCAGCCATGGATTTACATGTATTCCCCATCCTGATCCCCCCTCCCACCTCCCTCTCCACCCGATTCCTCTGGGTCTTCCCAGTGCACCAGGCCCGAACACTTGTCTCATGCATCCAGCCTGGGCTGGTGATCTGTTTCACCCTTGATAATATACATGTTTCAGTGCTGTTCTCTTGAAACATCCCACCCTCCCCTTCTCCTGAACACACCCGATCTTGTCTGGGTAATAATTTATAATACATCCGTAAGCAATGTAAGATATGGTCCAAATGTTGCCTGTCCCCTATAAATATATTACTATACATGCATAGAGAATCACATAGTGGCTATAGATATAATAAATGTTTCACACTTATGTCTGGGTGTTTAAATTGAGTGATTTTTTTTTGTCTATTCTTCTCTCTTCTTCTCCTGACTTAAACATTCCACAGAGAATTTATTTCACTTTCGTAATAAGAAACAAACTGATTTCTCTCAGGAAGAAAGGCAGTAAGCACAGTTTGACGGGTTTCAGAGTTCCCTAGAGTGAGTGGTAAGAGGGTTTCTCTCTTTTTTGTTGAGGTGGAGATGATTACAGGGGTCGGGGAGAGATGAAGTTTGAACATCAACTGTTTGCACTGTTCTGCCGTGTGGTGGAATGGAGGGCCTGTCCCGCGGGCCCAGACACAGGGCGCTCAGTATGCGCTGGGGCCTGTGATGGGCAGATACTGCCCTCCTGAACAAGGGCCCTGTGTCTGCCACCGTCCAACACAAAGGACAGAGGTCCCCTGTTTACTTTGGATTAGAAACGTTCAAATGAGAGACAGCAAAAACATTTGAGTTTTCCCTCTTTTCCGTTTCTTACAAAAAAACAAATTGTAGTGAGTCGGGGATTTTTTGGCATCTTCCCTGAATAAAAATCAATCAGACTAGATTGCTGAGGGAGTCTTAAAGAGCTTCCCTTGTTTATTATTTGTTTTAGATTTATGGCTTAAAGGCTGAGAAGTAGCTGTGACCGATGAGGCCCCTGAATTGTCCATTCATTTCCCAGGAAATGGGGTATTCCCAGTGCCTCAGTCAGCTGGAACAGGTGACCTTTGACCTTTTGCAATAAGCTCATTCTAGGCTGGAAGCACCCACACATTCATGGCCATGCCTCCTCCTCCTTTCCTTCCGCCCAATCCCTTACACAGTGAAATGCTCTTTCCTTTCAGATACTCATTCAAACCCCCACCTATTAGAAGATTAGACCTATAGAGGGATAGAAATTTTATCAGACAAAGGAGTCTTTAAATCATAAAAGTCAGGGTGGTTCTATATTGAAAGACTGTGGCTGGAACTGTATGGCATGGGCTCTCAAAGGCCACAGTGGTGTGGGGGGAATCGTATAGACTTTCATAGTTTCTGAGTTCAAATCCTAGCTCCGGCACTAATGTCCCAAGGACAACTTTCTTTCTTTCTTTTTTTTTTTTTTTTCCAATTATTTTTATTAGTTGGAGGCTAATTACTTCACAACATTGCAGTGGTTTTTGTCATACACTGACATGAATCAGCCATGGAGTTACATGTATTCCCCATCACGATCCCCTCTCCCACCTCCCTCTCCACCCGATCCCTCTGGGTCTTCCCGGTGCACCAGGCCCGAGCACTTGTCTCATGCATCCCACCTGGGCTGGTGATCTGTTTCATTATAGGTAATATACATGCTGTTCTCTCGAAACATCCCACCCTCGCCTTCTCCCACAGAGTCCAAAAGTCTGTTCTGTACATCTGTGTCTCTTTTTCTGTTTTGCATATAGGGTTATCATTACCATCTTTCTAAATTCCATATATATGTGTTAGTATGCTGTAATGTTCTTTATCTTTCTGGCTTACTTCACTCTGTATAATGGGCTCCGTTTCATCCATCTCATTAGAACTGATTCAAATGAATTCTTTTTAATGGCTGAGTAATATTCCATGGTGTATATGTACCACAGCTTCCTTATCCATTCATCTGCTGATGGGCATCTAGGTTGCTTCCATGTCCTGGCTATTATAAACAGTGCTGCGATGAACATTGGGGTGCACGTGTCTCTTTCAGCTCTGGTTTCCTCAGTGTGTATGCCCAGAAGTGGGATTGCTGGGTCATATGGCAGTTCTATTTCCAGTTTTTTAAGAAATCTCCACACTGTTTTCCATAGTGGCTGTACTAGTTTGCATTCCCACCAACAGTGTAAGAGGGTTCCCTTTTCTCCACACCCTCTCCAGCATTTATTGCTTGTAGACTTTTGGATAGCAGCCATCCTGACTGGCGTGTAATGGTACCTCATTGTGGTTTTGATTTGCATTTCTCTGATAATGAGTGATGTTGAGCATCTTTTCATGTGTTTGTTAGCCATCTGTATGTCTTCTTTGGAGAAATGTCTGTTTAGTTCTTTGGCCCATTTTTTGATTGGGTCATTTATTTTTCTGGAATTGAGCTTCAGGAGTTGCTTGCATATTTTTGAGATTAATCCTTTGTCTGTTGCTTCGTTTGCTATTATTTTCTCCCAATCTGAGGGCTGTCTTTTCACCTTGCTTATAGTATCCTTTGTTGTGCAAAAGCTTTTAAGTTTCATTAGGCCCCATTTGCTTATTTTTGCTTTTATTTCCAATATTCTGGGAGGTGGGTCATAGAGGATCCTGCTGTGATTTATGTCGGAGAGTGTTTTGCCTATGTGCTCCTCTAGGAGTTTTATAGTTTCTGGTCTTACATTTAGATCTTTAACCAAGGACAACTTTCTGAACATTTCCAACCGGCAGGTTTCTTACCTATAATGTGGGGATAATCCTAACACTCAGCACATAGAGTCGTTAAGGAAGATTAAATGAGGTGACCTGTGTTAAAGGTGTAATCGGAGCCAGCTGCCCGGAAACCGCGCAGTGCATGGTGGATGTCATGCTATAACTAACTGACAACTGTTATCACCTTGTATGGATAGAAAGGTGCAGTGTCTGCCCGATTTTGGAAGATGAGGTTAAAATGGTACATGTGCAGGACTAGCAAAGTACCATTTGCAGTGACAGTGACTTTCTGTTCGATGCTGGCTTGTTCTCGAGTGACTACCAACGATATCAGTAAAGGAGGTGAATATAGAAAAAATCCCCTTGGGGAGGGGCTTTTACATTCACATCTGATCTGCTCTGAGTGGGACTTGCTCTTCTAGCAGTAAGAACAGTTTGAGAACTGCCACCCATGACGAGAGATGTCCCCAGCAGGGGAGTGGTAGCAGATAAGTGGTATGGAAAGGGGAAAGCTGAGTCCTGCGCATGTACCATTAGATCCATGTTGTCGTCCTCTGACCTGTCAAATCTAACCTGTTACAAACATCATCAGGGGTAAATATCTGAATTGACATGTACTTGTCACATTTCAGATCCTAAGGATTCCTTAGTCAGCTCTTCTAGGGATGCTACTCGGGGCTGAATCTCTGAGGATTTGACACAAAACCATGGAATAGCTGTCCAGTAGGGCAGGACATGCCCACTTCTTTCTCTCTGATGAGTTTTTATTGGCCATCAACAGGAACATAGGAAAAAAGTAAGGCAACAGATTCGAAGTTACAACTGTGCTGTGCCGTGCCTCCTCGCTCAGTCCTGTCTGACTCTTCGTGACCCCATGGACTGTGGCCCGCCAGGCACCTCTGTCCATGGGATTCTCCAGGCAAGAATACTGAAGTGGGCTGCCATGCACTCTTCCTGGGGATCTTCCAACAAAGGGATCAAACCGAGGTCTCCCACCTTGCAGGCAGATTCATTATCATCTGAGCCACCTGGGAAGCCCAAGAATACTGGAGTGGATAGCCTATCCCTTCTCCAGCGGATCTTCCAACCCAGGAATCAAACTGGGCTCTCCTGCATTGCAAGAAGATTCTTTTTTTTTTTTTTTTTTTTTTTGGTAAGAGGATTTTTTACCAGCTGAGCTACCAGGGAAGCCCAAAGCTACAACTACCATCACCCAAAGAAAATACCTAAAAGCTGAACCATTGCTTCTCATATCACAATTTTCAAGAGTTCCAGTGGAAACAAACATGTCTCCCTAACACAGAGAGATGAGCCACTTCTAGATTCTGAAAAATAATCAGAAAACCAAAGTCAATAATAACTTATTTGGAGGTCCATGCTTCAAGTAACAAGAGCAGTTTCTGTGGCTCTTTCCTCTCACCCTCCTTGTTGCCCTTGGGTGCCGCTTACCCTGCCTCCCTTTCCAGCCAACTTTTCCTGTTCTTTTCCTTATTCTGCCCATCTCTCACTGTCCATTTCTCCTTTTCTTTACTGGCAGTAAAAGAAACTGAGCATTCAAACTATTTTTTTTAATTTATTTTATTGAAGTATAGTTGATATATAATGTTGTGTTGATTTCTACTGTATAGAAAAGTGATTCAGTTATACATACTACATATAGTCTTTTTCATATTCTTTTCCATTATGGTTTATCACAGGATATTGAATATAGTTCCCTCCACTATATCGCAGAACCATGTTATTCATCCATTCTATATGTAATAGTTTGTATCTGATAATTCTAAACCCATTCCATCCCTCTTCCACCTCACACTTGGCAACCACAAGTCTGCTCTCTCTGTCTGAGCCTGCGTGTGTTTCGTTGATAAGTTCAATTGTGTCATCTATTCAGTTCCACATGTAAGTGATATCATATGGGTATCAAATGATTTTTTTATTTAATTTTAATGAAAGAGTATGTTGATCTTTTATCTTTTCTAATTTGAAAAGTCTAAGTTTAGTTGGCCTTTATTCAGTGATTCTCATGATTCACTTACTTCTTTTGCCCTTTTAGTCTGAATGTCATTCTAAATTAACAACAGCAACAAAAATCCTTTGCCTTCTATCCTGGTCCGAAAGATACTGTCATTTCATTTCTTACCGTCTGGATCTCTGGATCTTACTTTCTGAAACTTTTTATTATTTTTTTTCCTGTGAGGATTTATATAAACGTTCGAGCTCATGTTTGCAAATATAGTAAGAAGTAGTTCATCATAGTCTGGTTCCTGCCCACAGCCCAGCCTTTTCTTGTGCCTGAAATGGCACCCCAGCTCTAAAAGCAGACATGCCTGCCCACGGTGTCTCTTGCCCAGTCCTTTACTTACGTATCACTAGAGATCTGGCTTGCCAGCTATCATGGGTCTCCAGATACCAGACAGGGATCTGCCAAGTGACCTGCTTCTCCAGTTGGGCGAGATCTTGGAATTCCCCCGGACGGGACCTCCAGGTGGAGCAGGTTCTATGATGCTGTGGTTGGATCACGCTGAATAAGATAACCAGCCATTCCTTGGTACCACTTACAAGATGCTTCTGAATCATTGTCTCGTTTGATCCTTACATCAACCTTGTATCTTGAAGCTACCAATGTATCCCCATTTTACAGATGTATAAACTGAGACCAGAAAAATTAAGTGATTTGTATAGGGCCAGACACCCAAATTCTTGTCAGAGTAAGAATTTGAACTCTGGCCAGTGAACTTCAAATCCAGGGCCTGGCACAGAGTTGACTCAGGAAACATTCGGCCCTCTCATTATACCCACCACAAGCTAAACAAAGGTCATTGCTTCTCTCTGGCAGGCCCTCTCTCCAGGAAAGAGTGCATGTTTGCAAATTTAGCAATAAATAGTTCATCATAATCTGGTTCCTGCCCAGAGCCTAGCCTTTTCCTGTGCCTAAAATGGCTGGTTATCTTATTCAGTGTGATCCGACCACAATATCATAAAACCTTACCAACACCAGGACCCTTAGCAAAGGGGCATTGAAGACACCGTCCTGCTGTAAGAATAACTATTCAGATCTCTGAGCTCTCTTGGCCTCTTTGGAGTCTCCCTTCCAGCTCAGCTGATGACACCACTGTTTTATGCACTAGCTGCATGAAAAAGAAAGGAATTCCCCCATTTCTCTCAGAAAAAAATGGTCAGTAGTTACTGTCATGATATAACAGAAATGTTAACAATCAGATTTACAGAAGGACTAAGAAATCCTGGTGAATCGCCTCCGCCTCTGTCACGCCCACATTCCACTCCATCCTTCTGTAGTTTGCTGCGTGTTGGTGTGGGTAAGCTACATAGCAGTTTCTGTAAATAACCAAGAAGGCTTTTTCTTTTTGAGTAACAGGAGAATTGGCATAATTGGAAATGAGAATAGAACTTGAACCAAATCAAAGAAGATGCATTGTATGTTGAAAGCTGTTGAAACTATAAGAGCTGGCTGCATTATTTATGTGTATTCAAGCTTGGGAAGGTTAAATTCCATTATTTTTCCATTTGTTCTGCATTTTGATTCTGAAAAGAAATCTGACTTTGCCCCTTTTTTGTTTTTTAAAACTTGTGAAGAGAGAAAGAATGATTTTTAAAAATTGTTTGAGAACATTGCAATCAAAAGAAGCTATAAAGGCGCTAGATAGAGAGCCCAGTGACTAAGAGGATGAGGAATGATGAGTATGCCTCCGTTTGGGAGGGGTTCTACCTGTATAGATTTCCACACACAGAAATCTTAGCACTAAGCGTGTTGTCACATGTGTGGTGGTGCTGAGTGATTTGAAAGCAATCATAGTCAGAACAAAGGAGATTCTGGAACATGTTTCATGTGTAGATCATTCTACACAACCTAAAATTTGGGAAACATGTGCAAATTCCCTGGAAAGTAAAAACCCATACCTGTTGCTCTTGGGGTATCCGGGCTAGAGGAGAAGGCTGCTGATTCTGTGAGCCTGACCGCATAACACCATCTTCTCTGGAGGGGCAAGACCTCCAGGAGACCACTGCTAAGGTGCTATGGAATCCAGGCACTGAGTCTGCACGCCTGAACCCTTGGTGGAAGCTCTTACTGGTCCAGCTTGGACAGAAAGAATGGATTCTCCAGAAGAATGCATCACTACTGCAGGGCAATGTCGGTCAAAGCGGGAGCCACTGAGCCTGAGAAATGGGCCCGGTGCTATTTTCCTGCTTCTTATCAGTAGCAGGGTCATCAGGCTGAACTTCATCAACCTGGGCAATCTCTCCAGTAGGTTTTAATTTGATTTAGGAGAAGTAAAAGATCTCTTCCTTCATCTAAATTCATAACAATAAATATTATACCCATACCACAATTACTACACACAAGGACTTCCAAAATTGTTGGTTTTATGTCCATCTTTCCCCAGTAGAAGTTTATGTACCTAGTTCAGTCTCGAACGTAGTTAATTATCAATAAATATTCATTTAATGAGTGAGTGAATTAATCTTTGAAAATTTCTTAAATCTTTCAATAATCCCCAAATCCCTTTTTGGAAAATTTTACCAAAATGAAATTGTAAAACTATGACCACACAATTTGTTTTTGAGATATTTATGTTAGCCCTGCAAGTTTGCAATCACAGTTTTTGAAAAACAAGTTTTTTTTAAGATAAAAATAAAAATAAGAATGGGCTTCCCCAATGGCTCAGTGGTAAAGAACCTGCTTGCCAATGTAGGATGAGCGGGTTCATAATCCCTGGGATGGGAAGATGCCCTGGAGAAGGAAATGGAAACCCATTCTAGCATTCTTGCCTGGAAAATCCCACGGACAGAGGAGCCTAGTGGGCTACAGTTCATGAGGTCACAAAAGAGTCGGACACAACTTAACAACTAAACAGCAACAACAAAAGTAAGAATAAATTTCACCAGGAGTGGACCTCAAGCTTCTGTGGATGAGGTACAAAACCTTAATTAAGTCATCACCTTCTGCTTCTGGTGGGTCCTAACAGACCACTGTTCTCTCTTGCATTTCTCGAGCCTTAATTGCCTGATCAAATGTTTTGAAAGAATAAACCCAGGAAGAAGACTTGAGAAACAGGCAGCCAAGACTGGAGTTTTCACTTTGCAGAGAACTTATTGAGTGGACATTTTAACTGATGGGAAAGACTGTAGCCCAATGGTTAGGAAATGTGACTTGTTGAGAGGGAACCAGGAGAGGAGAGACGGGGAAGAGGGTCTCTGTGCTGAAATCAACGCAGTGACATCTAATGTGTGTGCAGAAAAATAGGTCCTGTGTAAACAGCTCATTACAGGTCACAAGACAGCACTCTCTGAGGCCTGGATTCTATTTCTTTACACCATTTATGCCCAACCCAAGCCAGACAGTCCTATTTCAAGGATTGCTGACCCCTCTCCCCTCTCCCTAGTGACAGATCTAAATACATAGCTAAAAAAATAAGATAACCACAAAGAAATAACTTCTGGCTTTAATGCCATTTGGCTAGAAGTGTATGAGCCAGCCTCTCCCAACTTTCCTTATGTTATTTACGAAAACAAAGAAAAAGACAAGAGCTTAAAAGAACAGTAGAAACTTCAACCCAGTCAATGGCTTGACCGGATTCTGGGAGGCATTTTCACTAATCATAAAGTGGGACACAGTGGAAAGAAAAGGGTGGTCTGATAGGACTCACCAGAGGCAGTGAGTGAGTCAACTGACGGTGATGGCGGAAAGTAGGACACAGACTTTATGTGTCCTACAGAGACTTTACACACACGTAAGGTATCCAGGTTACAGCTCATATAATTGAGCTCTATGGGAAGTCAGGGGCCCCTAGGTTTTGTTTCAGACCCAGAGATCCAAGGTCTGAAGCAACTACAACATAAAGATACCCATATGCCATGGAAGTCCTGCTTTTTGAGGATGCTAACACTCCTATCTATTTGCTGCTAGCACCTCCTCAGAAATAACTGGGCAGGAAGTGTATGTATATGTGGGGGAGGGCAGGAGGAAGGAGAACCAGCAGTTTTGTACTGTATCCTGGGAGGTGCAATATTTACAAGGCAAACACTAGAGGCGAGGGTGGAGACAGGAAGCTCTCTAATAGCAGTACACAATATCAGCTGCGGTGTTGCAGGTGAGCAGTGGGTCAGAGGAGCAGAGAAACAGGTGGAGGAATGTGCTATCTCAGTAGAATGAAACCATGGTAAGTGATACCTGCTGGAAACAAAAAATTGCTCTGGACATACTGCAGGTCAAATTGTATTCCAGGTCTGAAAAAAAGATGCTCATCATGCAGTAGATTGGCAGTGTGGTCAAAGGTACCACAGTTACACTCACCGATAACCAACATCTAGTCTGGAAAGACTTCATCTTAGTTGGAGGTGAGGAGAACAAAACCAAATCCTGCTGTTTATACCTCCAAACTAGGCTTGTGTGAAAAATCCTACAGAACAAAGAAAAGGGAATATAATTCAGAAGACTGTTCAAAATAATCTATTATAAGACCAGAAGAAAAACTCAGGAAGGTTACAACTTAACAATAAAATAAGATCATATAAATAATAAAATGAAAGAAGATGTAGTATTTCCTAGGGTGAACATTTAATTTAACTTATTCAGTGTGAAAGGAAGCACTGTTAATAATTATCCCAGTTATGAGCCAATATTTCTCATAAAAATAAAAAATTCTAAATAAAATTTTATCAAATAGAACCCAGAGAATGTATTTTAAAAAATAATACATACTGAACAAATGAGATTTAGTCCAAGGATGTAAGTTTGTTTTAACATTGCGAATGTCGACATGTTTCATGTACTGTTAACAGAACAGAGAAAAAATAAATTTCAATAAATGAAGGAAAATAATTTGATAAAATTGAACATAGATTCATGGTAAATCTCTCAGCAAATTTGAAGTAGAAGGGAACTTCATTGATCTAATTAAATTGTATTTCAGAAAACCTATAGCTTATGTTATAGTAACTGATGAAATAATGAATGTTTTCCCTCTGACATTGAGAACAAGGTCATGATGGCCACTGTCACCATTTCTATTCAGCATAGCACTGAAAATCTTGGGAGGAGGGGTGGCATATAAAGCTTGGAGTAAAACTTTCATTATTTGTAGATGACATGATTGTATACATATAAAATTCAATAGAATGTATAAACAACTAGAATTAATAAGTGACTTTAGCAAGGGAAATATAAAAAACAGTTAATTTCTATGTACTGGCAATAAACAATTTTAAATGAAGTAAAAAGTGAATCAAAGTCATCAAATACATAGACAGAAATAAATATAACAGAAGATATTCAAGATATTATATTGAAAACTATAAAATATTGAACAAAAAGATCTGAAGACCAAAATAAATGGAGAAATATACCATATCCATGGATCAAAACACATTACATATTTTAGATATCAATTCTCTCCAATCCAAATCTCACATGCTCTTCTATAATGCAACTTTGCCACTTCCCTATCAATACCTGGAGTCTAATTTTCTTTTCTTTGAAACTAGATTGGCTGTATGACTTCCTAGGCAGGGGTAAATGACAATGCAACTTCAATATTTGCATTGCATTTCAAGTATTTACTGGAATAATGAATCTTTTAGACTTTAGTTGCCACAGGAAGTCATGCTGTGAGGAAGCCCAAACTGGCCTATGTGGAGATATCACAGAGACAGACCCCAAAACTGTATGAAGATACAACTATATGAATGCCAGGCTAGCCCCAGCTACCTTAATTCCCTGATGTTCCAGCTCCAGCCATCAGCCAATTACAATTGCATGAGACCCCAGAAACATTGGGTTAAGCCCTCTCTGCATTTCTGACCCACAGCAACCAAGGGAGATAATGAAATTGTTGTTATTCTAAGTCACTACGTTGTTTTTAATTTTTTATTGAGGCATTATTGACTTATAGAATGCTATACATAATTTAATGTACACAACTCAAGTTTGAGGATTAGTATACACCTGTGAAAAACATCTATTTCTGCTTAATTGACTACACCAAAGCCTTCGACTGTGTGGATCACAATAAACTGTGGAAAATTCTGAAGGAGATGGGAATACCAGACCACCTGACCTGCCTCTTGAGAAACCTGTATGCAGGTCAGGAAGCAACAGTTAGGACTGGACATGGAACAACAGACTGTTTCCAAATAGGAAAAGGAGTACATCAAGGCTGTATATTGTCACCCTGCTTATTTAACTTATATGCAGAGTACATCATGAGAAACGCTGGGCTGGAAGAAGCACAAGCTGGAATTAAGATTGCCAGGAGAAATATCAATAACCTCAGATATGCAGATGACACTATCCTTATGGCAGAGAGTGAAGAGGAACTAAAAAGCCTCTTGATGAAAGTGAAAGAGGAGAGTAAAAAAGTTGGCTTAAAGCTTAACATTCAGAAAACTAAGATCATGGCATCTGGTCCCATCATCTCATGGGAAATAGATGGGGAGACAGTGGAAACAGTGTCAGACTTTATTTTTTGGGCTCCCAAATCACTGCAGATGGTGATTGCAGCCATGAAATTAAAAGACGCTTACTCCTTGGAAGGAAAGTTATGACCAACCTAGATAGCATATTAGAAAGCAGAAACATTACTTTGCCAACAAAGGTCCATCTGGTCAAGGCTATGGTTTTTCCAGTGGTCATGTATGGATGTGAGAGTTGGACTGTGAAGAAAGCTGGGGGCCAAAGAATTGATGCTTTTGAACTGTGGTGTTGGAGAAGACTCTTGAGAGTCCCTTGGACTGCAAGGAGATCCAACCAGTCCATCCTGAAGGAGTTAAGTCCTGGGTGTTCATTGGAAGGACTGATGCTGAAGCTGAAACTCCAATACTTTGGCCACCTGATGCAAAGAGTTGACTCATTGGAAAAGACCCTGATGCTGGGAGGGATTGGGGACAGGAGGAGAAGGGGACAACAGAGGATGAGATGGCTGGATGGCATCACCGACTTGATGGGCATGAGTTTGAGTAAACTCTGGGAGTTTGTGATGGACAGGGAGGCCTGGCGTGCTGCGATTCATGGGATAGCAAAGAGCGGGACACGACTGAGCGACTGAACTGAACTGATACACCTGTGAAAGCACTGTACCATCAAGGCCACTGACTTGTTCATCACCTCCTAAAGCTTCCTCCCACACCCTTTATTATCATCTTGTGTGTGTGCATGTGGTAAGGACACTTAACATAACATCTATTCTTTTAGCAAATTTTAAGTATACAGTACAGTATTGTTAGTAATAGGCACAATGCTGTGTAGTAAATCTCCAGAACTTATTTATCGGTTGACTGAAAGAAAATGCTCTTTGTAAAAGTTGAGATTTTTTGTTTGTTTGATCATGCCAATGGCTTATGGGGTTTTAGTTTCCTGATGAGGGATTGAATCCAGGCCCTCAGCGGTGAGAGTGTGGAGTCCTAACCACTGGAGTGTGGGGGAATTCCCAAGGATTATTTTCTATCTGAGGCATTACTGAGGACTTTAGTTCATGATACAGCCTCTCAAGTAGCTCTGAGGGACTGTTCCAAAGAGATATGGGAGGAGCCAGTATCCTGGAGATTTTACAAAAAATAAATAAGAAATGAAGCAGGTAATCAAACATGAAAATATTGCTGCTAATTAAAGGGGGAAAAAAAAACCCCAGACATCTAAAGTTAGTGGATTTACTGCTTTTTTCTTAGTGTATGGGAAGGTGCAAGATTCTGGGTTTATTGAAATTATTCCTTTGATATGCACATTAGGTATCTAGGGCCAGTTACCTCCATCCTGAGTTTCCCTCAGGGTGCACCATTGTGAGTAGCTGCTGTGGCTGAAGGCTTGATGGCCACAACATTCTTTGTTTACTGAAATACAGGTGATGTTCTTTGTCCCTTGTTTTTTCTGTGATCCAATGAATGCTGGCAATTTGATCTCTGGTTCCTCTGCCTTTTCTAAATCCAGCTTGTACATCTGGAATTTCTTAGTTCACATACTGTTGAAGCCTAGCTTGAAGGATTTTGAGCATGACCTTGCTAGCATGTGAAATGAGTGCAATTGTGTGGTAGTTTGAACATTCTTTGGCATTTCCCTTCTTTGCTATGGGAATGAAAACTGACCTTTTCCAGTCCTGTGGCCACTGCTGGGTTTTCCAAATTTGCTGGTATATTGAGTGCAGCACTTTAATAGCATCATCTTTTAGTACAACTAAAGTTTCGTCCCCCTTGACCCTCACTTCCTCATTTCCTCCACCCCTAGCCTCTGGAAACCACCATCCTACTTTCTTCTATGAGATTGATCATGCCACATAAAAGTGAGATCATTCAGTATTTGTCCTTCTATGTCTGGCTTATTTCACTTAGCATAATGTCCTCCAGGGCCACTCTTGTTGTCACAAATGCAAGATTTCCTTTTTTTTTTTTTTTTTAAAAAAAAAGGCTGAATTATACTCCTCTGTATGTGTCTTAGTCTGTTTGGGCTGCTATAACAAAATATCAGAGAGTGGGTATCATATAAACAACAGAGATTTATTTCTCAGATTATGGAGGCTGGGAAGTCCATGATCAAGATGCTAGCAGATCCAGTGTCTTGTTAAAATCCACTTTTTATCATAGTTGGCATATTTTCACTGGGTCCTCACATGGAGGAAGGGGAAAAGGGAGACTTCTTGGGTCTCTTTTATAAGGATGCTAAACTCATCTATGAGGGCTCAACCCTCATAACCTAATTACCTCCCAAAGACTGCACTTCCTAATACCATCACCTTGGGAGTTACAGTTCCAAAATATGAGTGGAGGTGGGGTACAAACATTCAATCTATAGCAATATGCAAAAATCACTTTTCTTTACTATTCATCTGTCAATGGACCTTAGGTTGTTTCCATATCCTGATGATTGTAAATAATGCTGCAGTGAACTTGAGAGTACAGATATCTCTGCAAGGTTTTTATTCCAATTCCTTTGGATAAATACTCAGAACTGGGATTGCTGGATCATATAGTAAGCTCTACCTTTAATTTTTTCAGGAACTTCCAAATGTTTTCCATAGTGTCTACACCAATTTGCAGTCCTACCCTCAGTGTATAAGGATTCCCTTTCTCCATATCCCGAACAACATTTAGCTTTAAAAAAAATAATAATTAAAGCCATCATAGCAGATTAGGTGATATCTCATTATAGTCTTAATTTGCATTTCTCTGATGATTAGTTATGTTGAGCACCTTTGTATATACTTGTTGGTCATTTGTAGATCTTCTCTAGAAATGTCTATTGAGGTCCCTTGCCCATTTTAAAATCTGTGTTTTTTGCTAAGGAGTTACAGAAGTTTGTTATCCATTTTGAATGATATATGATTGGCAACTGTTTTCCTCCATTGTGTATCTTGCCTTTTCATTTTGTTGATGGCTTTCTTTGCTCTGCAGTAGCATTTTAGTTTCCTGTAATCCCACTTGTTTACTTTTGTTTTTGTTTCTTGTGCTTCTGATGTCGTATCCAAAAAAAAAGTTGTTTCAAATTGTCAACTGAAAAAAAATGTACAATCTAGAAGTTGAGAACTCTGTTTTATTTGGGGTATTACTGAGGACTTAAGTCTGGGATATCATCTCTCAGATAGCTCTGAAGGGCTGTTCCAAAGAGGTAAGGGAGGAGCTAGGATATATAGGAGTTTTGTTTTTTTTTTAAAGGGGGGGGGCAGAAGAAAAGAAAGAAATGAACAGGAGGTTGAACATCAAAAGATTATTGCTAATTAAAGAAAGAACAGATGTCTTGAGGTAATGAACTTAGTACTGTTCTATATATGGGACGGAGAAGGCAATGGCACCCCACTCCAGTACTCTTGCCTAGAAGATCCCATGGACGGAGGAGCCTGGTGGGCTGCAGACCATGGGGTCACTAAGAGTCGGAAACGACTGAGCGACTTCACTTTCACTTTTCACTTTCATGCATTGGAGAAGGAAATGGCAACCCACTCCAGTGTTCTTGCCTGGAGAATCCCAGGGACGGGGGAGCCTGGTGGGCTGCCATCTATGTGGTCGCACAGAGTCGGACACGACTGAAGCGACTTAGTAGCAGCAGCATGTATGGGAAGATGAAAGTCTGGGCTCATTGAAATCATTCTTTTCACATGTACCTTAACTATCTGGGTCCAGTATTCTGTATTTCTCCATCTTGAATCCTCTCAGTGTGCATTGTTGGAGGTGGCTGCAGTGACTGAAGACTTGTTGGTCCCAACATCATTTGTTTACTGATATGATAGGCAATATTTTTTGTCCACACAAGACATATATCAAGGAACTTCTTCTTGAATGTTCCAGTCCAAGATGGTGACATAGGGGGCTCCTGAACTCACTTTCTCCCATGGACACACCAAATCTATATCTGCACATGGATCATTTCCTTTTGAAAAAAATCTAGAAACCAGCTGAAAGATTTCTACATGTTGAGCAAATAAGAAAATACATCAAAACAGGTAGAAAAGGCTGCGTCCTCTTGCCATGAACCTTATCTTCATCACAGCCACATACAATCAGGAGGGAAACCCTGAGGAGCAAAAGGTTTTGACTCAGAATCTAGCACCATAACTTTTAAGACTTCCACCTGAAGGGTGGGCCCCCAAGCCCAAAAAACCCACTTGATGATAGCAAACAAGAAACAGTTTTTAACAGGCTCAAGAGAACTCACTGTGGCTGTCCCCTCTAGGGATCATCACAGAGGTAGCAAACAGAAGTGCCCATCTCCCAGTCTTTCTCAAAAGAGGCATATTTGCAAAAGCTGATGCAGACGTCCAGGATTCTAATTTAGCATACATTTGTGATTCTACCCAGAGACAAGGAGGTTGGCAGGTTTGGCTCCCACATTCTCCCTCTGGCCTGCTCCAGGTCATTGGCGTCTTACTGGAAGAAGATGGTGCAAATATCTGCCACATTTGCTTTTGTAGCTGCTGCCCAGATGACACCCTTTTTGATTACCCAGTTCCAGTAGCCAATTTGGCTTCATTTGTGGTTCCCACAGGACTGTAACAAACAAAGAAACAGTTTTTAACCAGCTATCACCCCAAGGCTCAGCACAGAAGGACCAGATAGTAAAGCCCATCTCCCAACCTTTTCCTGAAAGAGAGCTACATGCATACTTTAGAGGCTACTGCTTAAGAGTCAGACTTCTAGCTTAGCACACATCTATAGGCTGATTTCAAACCTCCCCCGAGACCAGGCAAGCCAGCAAAAATCACCTCTACATTCTCCCTCAATCACATTCCAAACCACTAGTATCTTCCTGGAAAGAGTTTGTGTGTACAACTGATGTCCCTATTTTGTGGCTGCCACCCAGGGAAAGCAACCCTTGATTGTTTGGCTCTGGTGCCATATTAGACCATGTTAGACCAGATAGACTTAACAGGTAGTTACAGAACATTCCATCCTAAAGCAGCTGAACACACATTCGTCTCAAGTGCACGTAGAACACTCTCCAGGATAGATCATATGTTAGGCCACAAAATAAGTCTTAATAAACTTAAGAAGATTAGAATCATATCTAGCATCTTTTCCAACCATAGTGGTATGAAACCAGGAATAAGTTATAAGAAGGAAACTGGAAAATTCACAAATGTGAGTAGATTAAACAATATGGTCCTGAAAAACCAATGGGTCAAAGAAGAAATAAAAAACAAAATAAATAAAAATGTATCTTGAGACAAATAAAAATGGAAATACAACATACCAAAACTTATGGTATGCAGCAAAAGTAGTTCCAAAAGGAAAGTTCATAGTAATATATGCCCACATTAAGAAAAAAGAAAGATATTCAATAAACGACCTAACTTTATAGCAACTAAAAATAAAAGAGAGAAAAGAAAACCCAAAGTTAGTAAAAGGAAGGAGACAGCAGATATCAGACTAGAAATTAATGAATAGAGACTAGATAGGCAATAAAAAAGAACAATGAAACTGAGCTGGTTTTAAAACACAACAACAAAATATATGAAGCTTTAGCTAGACTTAGAAAAGGAGAGAGAAGAATATTATTCGGCAATAAGAAAGAAGGAAATTCTCATTTGCAACAACATAAATGAACCTGGAGGGCTCATTCACTTATGCTAAGTGAAATAAGTCAGGCAAAGACAAATACTGCATGATATCACTTAAATATGGAATAAAAAATAATGTTAATCTTGTAGAAACAGAGTAGAAAAGTGGTTGTCAGGGGCTGGGGAGTGAAATAGGAAGTGACTATTAGAAAGCTAAACTTTCAGTAATAAATAAGGTCTGAGGATCTCATGTAAAACATGGTGACTATAGCTGATAACACTGTATTTTATAGTAATTGAAATTTGCCAAGAAGAGTAGAACTTAAATGTCCTCACCAAAGAAGATGGAGAAGAGAAATAAGTAAGATGATGGGTATGTTAATTAATTCAATCAGGAGGGAATCATTTTACTCATACACACATGCACACACACAAAGAACAGGAAAAGACAAGGGTTTCCCAGTGCATTTCTCAAAGCTGGTGTAACCCTGACACCAAACCTGACAGACTGTGCAAAAGCAAACAAACAAGAATAGTACCTCACATTTGTCCTATCTCTGAATACAGATTTTTTTAAAATCATGAATAAAATACTAACAAATTGAAACCTGCTATAAGTTGACCAAGTAGACCTTGTTGAAGTAATATAAGAATGATATAATTATGAAGGATAAAAGCTTGATTATCATGTTCTTAGGTCAGAGAGAAGAAATCAGTGATACTAATAGATATTAAAAATAATTTGATAAAAGTCATTTATCTATTCTTGATTAATCCTTTAGTTAATTGGGAATAAGAAATTCTTTTTTAATACAATGCAATATGTTTAAATAAAACCAACTGCCAATATTATTTTTAATGATGAACACTAGAGGTATTCCATTAAAACCAGAAAAAGGACAATGCTCACTCTATTACTTACTTTTACCATTTTTCTGAAAGCTCTAATGAATGAATTTTATTTTTCAAAAAATAAAAAATATGACTTAGAAAGGAAGAGAGAAGATGAGTATTTTTAACATAAAAGCAAGTTTTCTACCTGGAAAAGTATAGATTGATGGGGTGAAAATTCCTCCCTGTGTGCAGGCAATAAGAGGGTATATTGCCTATTTAGAATTTTAAAGCAATAATAAATTGACTTAAAGACTTTCTCTTTTTATTACCACTTTACGCTGGAAACTCTAAACAATGTCAGCGATAAAATAGTCTTCTGTGAAGAAAATACTTTACTAAGTTCTAGACAGTTGTGGCAGTTATTTTTGAGTGTGTATATATATATAATACATATGTATAAATATGTGTATTATGTCATATATAGTAAGTATACATATACACGTCCATATTGATATGCTTCAAACTAGCAGTTCATTACTTAATCTTTAATAAATTTTGTATCCGATGTGGAAATTAATTCAGAGAACTTCCAGTTAAACAGTCAGTCCTACCCACATGGATTTAGTTACAGATTGTTTGGAGAGGAAGTTTATAACCATTTAGAATCATTTGATCTTGCTTCAGGAGAATTATGAGTCTTCCATTCTGTGGTACTACTTAATTGGAACAGTAGATTCACAACAAACAATAATGGCACAGTTGCTCTAAGAATATAGAAACGGGACTTGACTTCTTCCATTTGGCCACGTAACAATTGCCAGAAGAACTCAAAAGGGAAGATTTGACTGCCTATATCCTTTTCACCAAGACTGGAACATGATTCTAAAGCAATGGCTCAAATCATGGCAATGTTTGCTATCATTCACATTTTTCTATGAATTTTTTACAGAAAAAGAAAAACTTCAGAAGTTTTTCTAAAATGTAAACAGAAATGTATGATGAATTTCCTGGTGATGATATTGGAAGCTGGATATTCCAGCTTCTGGAATTGTAATTTCTACCAAATATACCCTTGTCATTTAGACTTTTGCTAGCTATTTGTGTATCTGGTGCTCTATGTGACAGAAACTTTTGAAATTAAAATTAATAACTTCAATCAACTATAAATCTGGCCATATTGCCCAATGAACATGAATATGCAAACATTAATTTTGATGAGGGCAGTGACAAACTTGTAGAAGTTAAAGCTCAAAAACATAAACTGTAATTATTATATATTATTTAATCATTCATTCCTATGCCAGACTGATTTGTAGGTATATGTTTTCTTTCCAAAGAATACATTAATGTAATTAAGATGTATTAATCTATTACTTTTCTGGTACAATAATATTTTATCTTAGGGCTTCCCGGGTGGCACAGCAGTAAAGAATCCACCTGCCAACGCAGGAGACACAGGTTCAATCTCTGGATCAGGAAGATCCCCTGGAGAAGGACATGTGACCCACTCCAGTATTATTTTTTTTTAATTTATTTATTTTAATTGGAGGCTAATTACTTTACAATATTATGGTGGTTTTTGCCATACATTGACATGAATCAGCCATGGGTGTACTTTTGTCTCTCATCCTGAACCCCGCTCCTACCTCCCTCCCCATCCCATCCCTCAGGGTCATCCCAGTGCACCAGCCCTGAGCGCCCTGTCTCATGCATCGAACCTGGGCTGGCGATCTGTTTCACATATGGTAATATACATGTTTCAATGCTATTCTCTCAAATCATTGGAAAATCCCATGGACAAAGGAGCCTGGTGGGCTACAGTCAGTCCATGGAGTTGCGAAGAGTCAGACATGACTAAGCAAAAGTAATTTTTTTACTGACATGATCATTTATAAAAGGTTCAAAAAGGAAAATTTTTATTTTGTCCTCTGTCATTATTATAACTTGTTTCATTTCATGATTATTATTCAAAATAATTTCATAGTATACAAGGCAGGGAATAAAAATTCCAGCCTGCTCCAGGTATCAAATATTCTAGATACACCATTGCCAATATTTTGAGGGTATTACACTAATAACTCTTCTCTCTCTGAGAAAGGATCAAACCTATTACATTGATTCTTTCAGTCTTGATTATCTACACAGAGCTCTAAGACTTTAAAGCTGGCATAGGTTTCACAGAATTCAGATCCTTGACTGTTCTTTTTGTGTGTAGAAAATAGCTGTTGCTTCCAGGAAATCTTATAACCAACTTTATTGGGAGCAGTCTTCATGGGTCAAACACAGCAGATGTTTAAGCCTTAATCCTTTGTGCCTCCATCCTCTGCAAGGTGACATAATGTCCAGGTCATTTTACCAAGTGATAAATGTCTCATATATCAGCCTCTATCATCATAATTTGATTTATGAGTAATACAAGACAAATTTTCAACATAGCATAGATGCACTTCTGAATGGATAAATACATGTTTGGAGAAAGAAATGGCAACCCATTCCAGTATTCTTGCCTGGAGAATTCTCCTGGAGAATTCCATGGACAGAGGAGCCTGGCAGGCCACGGTTCATGGGGTCGCAGAGTCAGACACAACTGAGCAACTAACACACACATAAATACATGTTAAAGGCAGCCTACATCCTTGAACATCCCCAATATGTTTTCTTTAAAAAAATCTTTTTTAATTTTATTTTGGAATATAGTTGAGTAAAAATGTTGTGTTAGTTTTAGGTTATAGCAAAATGATTCAGTTACACATATACATGTGTCTGTTCCTTTTCAAATTCTTTTCCCATTTAGGTTATTACAGAATGTGGAGTAGAGTTCCCTGGGCTATACAGTAGCTTGCTGGTTTTCTATTTTAAATATAGCAATGTGTACATGTCCATGTCAAACTCCCAATCTATCCCACCCCTTCTGTTACAAAACAGACTCACAGATTTAGAGAATGAATTTATGGTTACCAGAGGGGAAAGGGGGATTTCTTAAATGTATATGTTGCACAAATATAGTGACCAGTCGTCCAACTCTGCCTGCATCTGAGGGCACCAGGGATGCAGGGTTTCCAGTGCTGACACTGAGAGAGTCCAGATACATCTGCATGGATTGTCACACGAAGTATAGGATTAGTTCACCTGTCCCATATATGTATTTATAAAATTTAGAAATGTTTTGGTTGCTAGCTAATAGGAAACCCTCCCAAAACCATTTAATCAAAGCAGGTATGCATTTTCTCACATAACAGGCAGATAGAGGTGGACAGACCAGTTACTGTAGCTACCCCACAATGTCATTAATGCCCTAGGTCCCTCCTGCCTTTCCGGTTCACTGTGCTTCACATTTTTTTCTATTGATTTCATGATTGCTAGAATGTCTGCCATACCTCCAGACATCCTTTTCATTCCAATGCAGAAAGTGGGGGAGGAGAGAAGGATGTACGGACGTGGCAGACTTCTTCCCCTGTCTCGTTGGCTACACTGTCCATGGGTACCCCTGGCCACGCAAGCAGCTGGGGAACCTGGAATTCATGTTATAGCCTCTCGAGCAGGAGGTGGCAAGGGAGAAGGGTTGGAAATGGGTTCTGAGCAAGCCAACATACAGGTAAGGTTTGCTGCAATATCAAAGCCATAAACATTTGCCCATAGGATCTGATTCAATAGCCCCCAGAAACATGATGGATTATCATGATCTGGAAAATGTATAGAGTAGGTTTCTTAGCACAAGCCATGTCTAAGTATGACTCAGAAGAAATGTGTTTACACATTTTCTTGCTCCCAGGCTGATGTACGTTATCAGAAATAAAAAGTCCAGTCACGGAAGAAACAGCAGAAGAGTGGGTCATAGTTCTTTCAATTTGTTGGTGATCCACAGTGATGGGAAAATATACGCAGCAGTTCTGAGTTTATTCCCGAGTGGAGAGACAGTAATCACATCCACTAGCACTCAGAACACTTTTTCCTGGGCGACACCTTGACTTTTGTGAGGTTAAAGCATAGGAACCTTTCGGCTATTTGTTGACTCCCAGAGCAAAATGTTCCTGTGCTCTCTGATTGTTAGAAAACATGCACTCAAAGGGAGCCAGAGCACTTGATTTAATGTAGTACTGTTGAGAAAATATCAAAGTTCATTCATTCATTTGTTTGTTCGCCAACTTTGAGCACTTATGGACCAGACACTGTTCTAGTTGCTTGGCACACAGCAATGAACAAACAGCAGACAAAATTCCTTGCCCTCGTGTAGCTTACATTTCTAGTGGTGAAATAGATGATAAATGAAATACATATATATGTTGGTAATAAGTACTATGGAGAAAAATAAAACAGAGAAGGGGAGAGGGGATGAGGGGTGAGTAGTTATTGTTAAAAGGGTGATTTTCACTAAACGATGATATTTGAGTGGGAAATGAGGGCATAGGCCAGACAAATATGTGGGCAAGAGGAACCCCTGCTAAAAGTGTGTAAATGCAAAGATCCTGAAGCAATAGCAGGCCTTCCTCTATGGGGACAGCAGGTGAGCGAAGCGAAGCAATGGCGGTAGTAGAGATGGGGGTGTGGGGGAGATTGTGCAAGACCCTAGGGATCATTGTAAGTACTTTGCCTTTTATCTGAGTGAGACAATTCGAGCCACGCAAGGTTTCAAGCAGAGGAGTGACGTGGTCTGACTTATATTTTAAAAGGACCATTGGTTGCCGTGATGAGAGCAGGGATGTAGGAGTACATTATACAAGAGCACACACAGGGAGAGCAGGCAGAAGACTCTTGCAAGAATGCAGGTGTGGGACTTTGCTGGTGGCACAGTGGATAGGAATCTGCCTGCCGATGCAGGGGACACGGGTTCGATCCCTGGTCCAGAAGATTCCACATGCCATGGAGGAATTAAGCCCACAAACCACAACCATTGAGCCTGTGCAGCTAGAGTCTGTGCTCTGCAACGCGAGAAGCCACTGCAAGAGAAGCCCACACTCAGCAGCCAAGAGCGGCTGCCTCTCCCCAAAACTAGAGAAAGCCATAGGCAGCAACAAAGACCTAGCGCAACCACATACATTTTTTTAGAAAAGAAGGCAGGTGGAAGAAAGCAGGTGCTTGGACCAGGGTGATACCTGTGGAGTTGGTGTGAAATCGGGGAATTTTGGGTAAATTCATCCTGCTGGATTAGCTAACAAATGAGGGAGAGAAATATTTTTGGCCTGAGCAACAGCGAGACTAGAAATGCCATTTACTGACATAAGGAGGACAACGATAGTTGTGTACAGGCATTGTTTTAGTTACCCAGGAACTAAAACAAGTTTTCTGTGGGGAAGGTCAATTTTGAACAAGCTAAGTTTAAAAGTAGATGTCTAAGTGAAGATGTCAAGTAGGCAGCTAAATGTACCGGTCTAGGCCGGACGTAGGAATTCTTGGAACTTTAGGAAGAGGGTCTGCTTCATTAGCTGGGATTTTTGTCCTACTTGTCCTAAAACAAGCAGGAAAAGACAAATTATCATCTCTGTAATTAAAGCTTTCAGGATTAAGTAGTCTGATTCCAATCACACAGCTGTAAATAACAGATTGCATCCATCTGGGGCTCCACCCGCGCTTCAGACCACAATTGTGTTAACCTTAACATTCACAGGCCTTCTCAGGTGGCACTATTGGTAAAGAATCTGCCTGGCAATGCAGGAGACATAAGAGAAGTGAGTTCAACCCCTGGGTCAGGGAGATCCCCTGGAGAAGGGCGTGGCAACCCACTCCAGTATTCTTGCCTGGAGAATATCAGGGACAAAGGAGCCTGGCAGGCAACAGTCCATGGCGTCATGACTGAAGTGACTTAGCACGCATGCAATATTCACAGGAATTGCTCTACAGCACAGTGATATGTGATCCAGAGACACATGTCCAGTTTTTAACTAACGTGGTATCAAGTGAGTTAAGTCAAAGTGATGCAGCTAAAGCTAAAAAATATCCACAAGATCAATGAAAAGTCACCCATAAATGCTATAGGCCTTTGTTATAGGACCTGGGTTCATCAAATAAGCAAACTGAAAAAATTTGAATATTATCCATCTATTTTAAAATTATTTCTGTGCCTTTTTCAGACTTTTTCCTTTTAAAGGAAAAAAACCCATGAAGGTCAAAGTCAAGGTCAGAAGCTTTCCAGCAGTCTTCAGTGGTTCTGATGCACATGCAAGCAGGTGGCTCCAGTCTCAGCCCAACCGTCTCTGCCTGCTAAAGCCTGGTTTGGGTACCAAGGGCAATACTAGGGTTTCCAGAACACAATTGTAGCTTGTAATTAAGACAATGACAATTTTGGCAGTCATGGAGGCTGTGCTGCCGCCTGAAACCTATGAATAATCATTTTTCACATTCCTAGCAGCACTCTGCTAGAGAAGAAAATGGCACCCCACTCCAGTACCCCACTCCAGGAAAATCCAATGGACGGAGGAGCCTGGTAGGCTGCAGTCCATGGGGTCACGAAGAGTCGGACACGACTGAGCAATGTCCCTCTCACTTTTCACTTTCATGCACTGGAGAAGGAAATGGCAACCCACTCCAGTGTTCTTGCCTGGAGAATCCCAGGGACGGCAGAGCCTGGTGGGCTGCCGTCTATGGGGTCGCACAGAGTCGGACACGACTGAAGGGACTTAGCAGCAGCAGCAGCAGCAACAACACTCTGCAAACTACTTTTTCACTCTTTTTTTTTCACCTTTACCAACTTTTAATTTGCATTTCTTTGTGTACTGGTGTAGTTGATAATTTTCTCAGTATACTCATTAGCTCTTCTTTTTACCTCCTTATATCCTGTCACTTTCAACCAACGCACCCTGAAGCATAGTTTAGGTAGTGCCATAAAAGAATTAATGGATACATGTAGCTTTCTCTATAAAGCTCTCTGGGATGTATTGATAGCTTGCTGATGTCATGCAAGAAAGAAACTGAACAATAGAGAAATCCAGCTTGGGTCACCACCACAGAAAGGGTGGAGTTTTAAATGTCTGGGAAGAGTTCTGCATTAAACTGTCAATCTGCTAAACTGTCAAGTGCTAAGACAGCAAAAGAGTTGACTAACAATCTAAATTTATGAAGCTGTTTTTCAGCTTGAGAGCTGACGCTTAGAGATGTCCCAATAGGACATCAAGGCATCCAGGGAACTCCCCAAGCCAATGAGTCCCATGATGAAGTCTATCCCAATATCCCCTCATTCTGTTGCTTCCATGAATGCATATGTGCCAAGGTCACTTCAGTCATGTCAGACTCTTTGCAACCCCATGGACTATAACCTGCCAGGCTCCTCTGTCCACGGGATTTCCCAGGTAAGAATACTGGAGTGGTTGCCATTTCCTTCTTCAGGGAATCTTCTTGACTCAGGGCTTGAACCCAGGCAGATTCTCTACCACTGAGCCACCAGGGAAACCCCAAATATGTGTGTGTGTGTGTGTGTGTGTACACATATACATATATATATATGCTTACAGTATTATGCTTGTAAATATATATCAGTCAGTTCAGTCGCTCAGTTGTGTCTGACTCTTTGCGACCCCATGAATCACAGCACGCCAGGCCTCCCTGTCCATCACAAACTCCCAGAGTTTACTCAAACTCATGCCCATCGAGTCGGTGATGCCATCCAACCATCTCATCCTCTGTTGTCCCCTTCTCCTCCTGCCCCCAATCCCTCCCAGCATCAGGGTCTTTTCCAATGAGTCAACTCTTCGCATCAGGTGGCCAAAGTACTGGAGTTTCAGCTTCAGCATCAGTCTTTCCAATGAACACCCAGGACTGATCTCCTTCAGGATGGACTGGTTGGATCTCCTTGCAGTCCAAGGGACTCTCAAGAGTCTTCTTCAACACCACAGTTCAAAAGCATCAACTCTTCAGCCCTCAGCTTTCTTCACAGTCCAACTCTCACATCTATACATGACCACTGGAAAAACCACAGCCTTGACCAGATGGACCTTTGTTGGCAAAGTAATGTCTCTGCTTTTTAATATGCTATCTAGGTTGGTCATAACTTTCCTTCCAAGGAGTAAGTATCCTTTAATTTCATGGCAGCAATCACCATCTGCAGTGATTTGGGAGCCCCCAAAAATAAAGTCTGACACTGTTTCCACTGTTTCCACATCTATTTCCCAGGAGGTGATGGGACCAGATGCCATGATCTTAGTTTTCTGAATGTTGAGCTTTAAGCCAATTTTTTCACTCTCCTCTTTCACTTTCATCAAGAGGCTTTTTAGTTCCTCTTCACTTTCTGCCACAAGGGTGGTGTCATCTGCATATCTGAGGTTATTGATATTTCTCCTGGCAATCTTGATTCCGGGTTGTGCTTCTTCCAGCCCAGCATTTCTCATGATGTACTCTGCATATAAGTTAAATAAGCAGGGTGACAATATATATAAATATATACAAATTATATGCAAATACATAATACATAGTTATAAAAATGCATAAGTGCGCGTATGCTCAGTTGCTTAGTCGTGTCTGACTCTGTGGCCTCATGGACTGCAGCCCACCAGGTTCGTGTGTCCATGGGATTCTCCAGGCAAGAACACTGGGGTGGGTTGCCATCTAGGGGATCTTCCCCATCCAGGGATTGAATCTGTGTCTCGTGTTTCACCTGCATTGGCAGGTAGCTTCTTTACCACTGAGCCACCTGGGAAGCCCAATACACATAAACATATAAATACAGAATGGGCTTCCCAGGTAGTGCTGGTGGTGAAGAACTCACCTGCCAATGCAGATGACATAAGAGATGTGAGTTTGATCCCTGGGTCTAGAAGATTGCCTTGGAGGAGGGCCTGGCAACCCACTCTAGTATTCTTGCCTGGAGAATCCCCATGGACAGAGGAGCCTGGAGAGCTACAACCCATAGGGTCACAGAGTTGGACATGACTTAAGTGACTTAGCATGCACACATGCATAAATATAGAATATATTGATATATGCTAAATATTTATTTATTTATAAACATAAATTCCCCTTTAACCAGTTTATAGGATAATAGAAATATGTTTCCTGGTAAAGTTTAAGCCATTGTTTAAAATCTGAGGATAGCTTTATCTCCAAACATTACCTGAGCATTGTAGTCAAATGGGAAGCATCAGTTCAGTTCAGTTCAATTGCTCAGTTGTGTCCAACTCTTTGCAACCCCATAAAACTCATGATTTCCACTTCCTGTGATCAAGGCTGACCCAGCAATGCTGGGTGTAGAGCTCTTGCTAAAGAGGAGAGTCTGAAAACTTCACACCAGGAGACAGAGCTAAAGCTTCTTAAAAGCTTCTTAGGTTTGTGTACATCTCTAGGTATCTTTGGTCACAAGCCTGAAGTTGGAAACCCTAGGATGTCATAAGGGGTTTGATTTTTCAAAGTGAGCTGTGTTGTCATGGAGAGGATGTGGCAAGTTTATAAATTATAGTAAGGTGCCCCAAGCAGAAGGCCACCTTTCCTCTCTTCCTTCTTCCTCTTCACCACTCATACCTTCCGAACATTGAATTCTGAGGGTAACTGGTTTCCCATTAGTTGACCCCCTCTCAGTAGCAGAACCTCACTCAGTGCGTCTTCTGCAAACCACAGAAGACCTGCTTGTGTTCCTCAAAATTTTTTTTGTGCTTCACTCTTTTTACCTTCACTTACTCCTCCTCTGATGCTCTTCCTTTCTTTATGTAGATCTGAGTTTGTGACCTACAATATCTTCCTTCTCTCTAAAGAACTTCTTTTCACATCTATTACAAGGCAGGTCTTTGGGGAAGAGGGATGGATCTAAAGGGTGTGCCTGGGAGGGACTGGTGCAGAAGAGGGTGGAATACTGTTTACACTTGGTTTGAAAGTCAGCTTCATGTTTGGTGTCCCGCATTTCCTGAGAGTTTAGGATCCTTCATTTCTTATTTTTCAAGTTTTTTTAGAAGTCTCTTTATTTTGTTTTTGTAAAAAAAAATTCCTCGAACAGCTGAGAGACAGGAAGGTAAGGTGGTTAGAGGCTGGTGAAACTTTAGATTCAGATGGAAACCCTAGAGGAATTTCAAACCTTTTCCTGAGCTTTCTTTTCATTTTCTGGAAGATTTCCTCAACACTTACCTTCACTACACCCCCAGAAATAGTCATTTCAAACTAGGGAAGGGATTGAAACACTTTCTGAGAAATAGATTGGGTGATGGTAGTTTTTGGTAAACCTTTGAACAAGTAAGGAGGGTAAGAGACCTTACATGTCTAGATTTAATTTAAATGTAATGGCTGCAGGCTTATTTATGGAAGAAGAATTTAAAAACATAACCAAAAGACATGTGTGGAGGTGGGCTAAAGTGGGTGACTGATTAAAGGATTAGCTTGATGATATTAATATGGAAGTTGGTAGTGGAGTGGGGGAAATGATGGAATTAATTTAAACCGTATGGCCAGTGTAGTGTACTGCAGATGTATTTTCACAGTTTGAGACTTCTGGTCCTGATTAGAATCAACATGAAAATAATTCTTCAGGATGTAGTCATTCCTTCTGAAGCTCCATGTTTCTTGTGCATTCAGCAAACAGGATGCAAGTGTCATCCCCTGAAAATTGTGGGGGAAAAGTGAACACTGGCCATGCCACACATCTCCATTTCAGGACCCACACAAGTGGTTGCATCTTTATACAACTCTCTTGCTTCCACTGCATCCCCCCATGCCCTGGACATTGATTTGGGAAGGCTTTCACTGGTCTCCAATCACTGCAGAAAGGGCTTTTGCCTAAGATACCCAGCATCCTTTACAATTCAGTGCAATCTGGGGCTAACATTATTCTTGATTATCCTCATTTACACAGTGAGGTGAGCAAGAGGAGGGGCCTCTTTAAAATTTTTTTTTTAATCTATCTACGGTGTTCAAAGGTGGATCATAGATTCCCTCCTCTCCTAGGCATGGATGATCCCAGGTAGACTGAACTTGTGTGCGCGCACACTAAGTCACTTCAGTCATGTCCAACTCCTTGAGACCCTATGGACTATAGCCCACCAGGCTCCTCTGTCCATAGGATTCTCCAGGCAAGAATACTGGAGTGGGTTTCCATGCCCTTCTCCAGGGGATCTTCCCCATCCAGGGATTAAATTTGCATCTCTTATGTCTCCTGCATTGGCAGATGGGCTCTTTACCACTAGCACCACTTGGGAAGACCCAGATATACTGAACTAAGTCACATCAAATGCTCACTCAAGAGCACATTGGCTAGCTTATTCAAAAGATGCTTGCAAAATATATGGAATCTAGAAAAATGGTACTGATGAACCTATTTGCAGGGCAGGAATAAAAACACAGAGGTAGAGAATGGACTTCTGGACACAGCCAGGGAAGGAGAGGGTGGGGAGAATTGAAAGAACTGAAAGCATTGACATGTACACCAGCTTCCCTGTGGCTCAGCTGGTAAAGAATCTGACTGCAATATCGGAGACCTGGGTTTGATCCCTGGGTTGGGAAGATCCCCTGGAGAAGGGAACGGCTATCCATTCCAGTATTCTGGCCTAGAGAATTCCACAGATTGTGTAGTCCACGGAGCTGCAAAGAGCTGGACATGACAGAGCGACTTTAGTGTTCGTGACATGTATATGTGTATAAAATAGCTAACTAGGAAGCTGCTATATAACACAGGGGACTCAGCTCTGTGCTCTGTGATGACCTAGAAGGGCGGGATGGGGGCGGGGGGAGGGAGTCTCAAGAGGGAGGGGATATATGTGTACTTATGGCTGATTCACGTTGTGCAGCAGAAACTAACACAACACTGCAAAGTGATTATCTTCCAATTAAAAGTTTAAAAAAACATTTGATGAGAGAATCGGCAGCACAGAGACTCAAGATAGGGGCACGAAAAGAGAACAATGTCTAGACACTAAGACTGTTTTAGTCTCTCTCTCTCTCTCTCTCTCTCTATGTGTATATATATATATATATGTATATATATATATATATAAGTGGTCTGATTTATGATAAAATACATGATAAAAAAAGAAAAACACTTGCAAAGTGTGTTGGTGGAGACTGGCCAAGCACACAAGCACCCAGCCCAATGAGGGTGTGTTAATCTCTTTGACCTCCAGCCCTCTGCAGCCTCTAAATCTGGGTTAGCCTGGATTCTTTAGAACTGGGCCCAAAGGAACAGAGAACAGTGTTTTAAACATTAAAAAAAAAAAAAAGTATGGGGGCAATGGTAACCTCAGAAATGGTTAAGAGACTCACCTTAGCTGTAGGCCCCTGTATAAAACAGATCCTGCCTTGATATCAGGAAAGGGATTTTGACCATTATAGAGGCCCCCGAAGTAATAAGAATGCTCTATCTGCAGGCACTCTCTGGTCCTGGCTTCAAGCACAGGGCTGAACCAGGGATTCTGCTGTGTGCCTCGTGATTATTTCCGGCTCAGGGGTTCAGGGATTCCACTGCTGCGGTGGGAAGATCCCTTTTACCAGTTGAGGCTGTGATTGCTCATCCAGAAGCCAGATGGTCTTTGCGGCATTTCTAATTCACTCGGAAGAGGATGTTTGTGTGCTGCCCTGAGATTTGCTGATGAAAGTGGCCAGAGGAGCACAAAGGCTCTCCAAAGACCTAGACTCAGGTAATAACAGGAACTCAGCAACCCACAGACTGCAATTGTGCCTCCACAATAATAGTAATTACTGCAAGATTGATAATTTCATTTTCAATTTCCTATTGCCACTTTTGTCTTGGGCAGCTCAGAAGCCCAACAGAAAGAACTTGAGCCACTCTTGGGGTGTGACCATATAGTAGTATTTTCATGTTTGTCTGTTTTAGCATTTATTGGCTTTTCTAAATTACAGAAATACTATGTTGCCTATAAGAAATTGAGAAAAGGCAGAAAGTAAATTAAATGAGAATCCGACAAGCCAGTGATCACCACTACTGACACATATCATTTTATCTATCATTTTAGAAAAATAAAAATGTGGTATGTGTTTAGTAAACTGATTTCTAATTTAACAGTATTTTTTTCAGTCTTTCCGAGTCACTAAATAAATTTAATTAATCAGTTAGTTGCATAGGATTGTATTATACAAATACAATATATTAAATATTAATATATTTAACTACAAATATATATTAATATATTTAATCCATTCTGTATTGTAGATTTAGATTATTTCTAATTATTTTTGTTATTGACAAGGAATTTTTTAGGTCAAAGCCTTCTTTTTTTGAGGCCAAAGTGCTTATGTTTAATGAATGCTCTGGACATGGACACTACCTGTAGAATTTCTGGTTCAAATATAAGTAAACATAACTCAGGTTTTTTTACATTTATTTTCAAATTATCCTTCAAAGAATTTGTGTCTGGTTATACTCAAACTCGGATTTCCCGGATAGCTCAGTGGTAAAGAATTCGCCTGCAAGGCTGGAGCCACAGGTTCAATCCTGGGTGGGAAAGATCCCCTGGAGGAGGGCATGCAACCCACTCCAGTATTCTTGCCTAGAAAATCCCATGGACAGAGGAGCCTGGGGGGCTGCAGCCCATAGGGTCGCAAAGAGTTATATGCTACTCAAGCACACACACATACTCAAACCAGCAGAGTATAAGAACTCATTTCCCCATATATTCTTTAATTCTAAGTATTATTATCATTAGTAAATATTTGTCAAATAGGTAGCTATACAATGGCATCTCATTCTTTAAAATTTGCCTTTTCCTGGTCATTGTTGACTGTGACCATCAACAGCAACATTTGTTTGTATTTCTTCTTTTGTGAATTGCCTGCTTATTTCCTCTGTTCATTTTTCTGTAGGACCATTCATCTTTATCTTATTGATCTACAAAAGCATAATCTGTGCCATAAATATCAAGTCTTCATTTCCTTACAAGTTGGAAATATTCCACCCCCACTGTTGTTTGCCTGTTAATCTTATTAAAAATTTGTTTTGATATACAGATTTTTAAAATATTGTCAGTTCCTTTATGATTGGTGTCTTTGGTATCATTCTTAGAAAGCACTTCTCCATCAAAAAAAAAAATATATATATATATATATGTATATACATAACTCTTTTCCTTGAGGGTTTTTATAATTTCTCTTTTTACACTCACATCTTTAATCTATCTGGTGGTGATGTTAATTTATTGTGTGAAGTAGAAACTTTATTTTTTCCCCAAATTGTTAGCCATTTGGCTAATTATTGAAGATTTAATTTTCTATTTAACTGGTTTGAAGTGTCACCTATTATATGTTAAAATTTTATGTATATTTTTATCTGCTCCTGGACTTTGCAAGTATTTTTTTAATCAATCTATCAGTCTTAGCTGTTGCTGACCCCAACAGGTGTCATTTTTATCTCAACTGGTGTTATTTTTTGCAATATATATTGCTTTGTTGTACATTGTATTAAGTGAAAGTGAAAGTCGCTCAGTCATGTCCAGCTCTTTGCGGCCCTATGGACTATACAGGCAAGAATACTGGAGAGGGTAGCCTTTCCCTTCTCCAGGGGATCTTCCCAACACAGGAATCGAACCCAGGTCTCCCACATTGCGGGCAGATTCTTTACCAGCTGAGCCACAAGGGAAGCCCAAGAATACTGGAGTGGGTAGTCTATCCCTTCTCCAGAGGATCTTCTCGACCCAGGAATTGAACCAGAGACTCCAGCATTGCAGGCAGATTCTTTACCAACTGAGCTATCAGGGAAGTCCTGGATTGTGTAGTTGGGGAAATTGCTGCGTATTTCATATGAAGTTTATGCTTGGATATTTTACAATTTCTGTAACTACAGTCATTGGGAACCTTCTTCCATGGGATGTTTTGAAGTAGTTATTGCTAATCTATGGTACAACCCTTGATTTTTAATAAATGTTTTAGAACATCACAGCTAACTACTCTCTTATTAGTCCCAATATTCTTTCATGTTGTTGTAGACAGTCTCTAAGTCATGTCCAACTCTTTGCAACCCCATGAACTGCAGCACGCCAGGCTTCCCTGTCCTTCACTATCTCCCGGAGTTTGCTCAAACTCATAGAAAGCAGAAAAATAATTTATTCCAAAAGATGACAGATCAATCCTGAAAACAGAGTTTGGTGTGATTCCACCACATGGGGACATATTTTCCCTCTGGATGTATTCTCTTTCTGATTGTCCGACTGGAGTCTGGAATAAACCCTTACCTGAACACTGTGTGACACATTTAAAAATATATACGGTTTGAAAATTCACTCATATTTTATTTAGAAAATTTCCCCTCTGTTGATCCAAGAAGTCTGTAATTTTTATTGTTATTTTTGCCTACAGGGATATTCTACTCTTGTCTATTCACAATTTTATTTCTTTGTAACATAATACTATACTAGCTTTTTTTTTTTACAGTGATATTTTAGTTTTTTTTTTATAAATTGAGTTTTATTGATAAATCAGAACTCTGTTTACTGTTTCGTATTTTCTGTAGCAATTTTTTTTTAAACTTCAAAAATTTTTTTTCTGAAAAGCTTAAAATAACTCTTCAGTACATTGTTTGAATCTGTCCTTTCAGAATGTTACATCTCAAGTCATTGGCAAATGTCCCTCATCAATGTAACATCTCTATCCATCCTTATATTTCACATCCCCAGATCTGATATCTTCAGGGCTCACTCCCAAATGTGCTCCCTAGGAGTCAGATCCTGCAATTCTTCTGGAAGCAAAAAAGAAAGTTCCTATTTTCAGGCTGGTCTGAGACAGGGATGAGGGTTGATTTTACCAGGTACCTGCCTCAAGTGAAGTCTTTGCAGGGTTTTCAGGCAAGAGGAGACTGCTCTCCCTGCTAATGGAAAGACAACCCTTCTCCTGCTATAGACAATTCAGTGGAAACTAGGGGTTCAAGATTTTTAGGGTCATACATACAAATGTCTCCATCCCAGTTCTCACAGATTTACTCTTTTTGTACCAGAGTTCTGACTCTAACATGGGGCATCTCTTGTGGTTATAAGTTGTCTCTTTGTCTATTTTGCTACCTTTATAATTAGATCCTGGACCTGATTTCTTTTTTTTTTTTTTTTTGGACCTGGTTTTTGACGTGGTCTGCCCATGGTTTCCCTGGTAGCTCAGCTGGTAAAGAATCTGCCTGCAATGCAGGAGACCCCAGTTAGATTCCTGGGTCAGGAAGATCCTCTGGAGAAAAGATAGGCTACCCACTCCAGTATTCTTGGGCTTCCCTGTTGACTCAGTTGAAAAAGAATCCGCCTGCAATATGCGCTGGAAATGAGATATCTCAATAACTGCTTCTTTAGAAACGACCTGCCTTACACTGCATGCTTTGCGTATTGAGAGTTGTCTCTCCTGATTCCATCATTTTCTTTTTTAAGACTTTCAATGTAATTAACAAAAGTTAGACAAAGAATTAACAACAACAACAAAAAGAACCAACTTCCCCCAACTAAAACAACAACCAAAAACCCACCTCTCCTGGAACTAAAAGTGATTATATCAAGGTTATGGAACCAGAGTATACAAAAGTCAATCACTTTCCTATATACCAGAAATAAATATATGGAATTTAAAACAAAGAGCACAATACACTTACATTAGGACCCCCAAATGGAACATTTAGGTATAAATCTAAGAAAATAAATACATAGTCTATATGAGGAAAACTATAAAGCTTTAATGAATAAAACTGAAGAATTAAATAAATAGATATTGCATGTTCATGGATAGGAAGACTCAATATTGTCAAGATGTCAGTTCTTCGCAGCTGTGTCTAGAGATTCAATGTAGTCCCAATCAAAATCCCAGCAAGTTATTTTATACAAACTGATACTAAAGTTTATGTGGAGAGTCAAAAGGCCCAGAATAGCCAGGACAATATTAAAGAAGAACAAAGTTGAGGACAAACACCATCTGACATTAAGAATTACTATAAAGCCATAGTAATCAAGACAGGTGTTATTGGCAAAAAAGAAAAAAAAAAAGGCAACTCTATCAAACAGAATAGAAAGTCCAGAAATAAGCCCACTGATCTTTGACAAAGAAACAAAGGCGATACAGAGACAGTCTTTCAACAAACATGCTGGGAACAGCTGGACACTCATGTAAGAAAAAACATTTCTGCGCCCGGAACTTACCTCTTTCACAAACATTAACTCACAATGGACCACAGACCTAAATGCAAAATGCAAAGTTTGAAACTCCTAAGAGATCACATAGGAGAAAACCTGGATGACCTTGGGTATGGTGATGAATTTTTGGATACAACACTAAAGCTATAATCTGTGAAGTAAATTATTTATTTATTTATATTTATTATTTATTTATTTATAATCTGTGAAATAAATAAATAAATAAATAAGCTGGATTTCATTAAAATTAAGTTTCTGCTCAGAAAAAGACAATGTCAAGAAACTGAGAAGATGAGCCACAGACTGAGAAGAAGTATTTGCAAAGACCCACATGATAAGGGCCCACTATCTGAAGTGTAAGAATTCTTAACACTCAACAATGAGGAAACAGACAACCCAATTAAGACATGAGCTAAAGATCTTTACAAACACCTCACCAAAGAAGATATACAGATGACAAATAAGCGTATGAAAGATGCCCCGCATCATATGTTACCAGAGAAATGCAAATGAAAGCAACAAGGAGATACCAGCACACACGTTTAGAATGGCTGCCAGGCGCAACATTGACGCTGCTGAATGCCGGCCAGGATGTGGAGCGATAGGAACTCTGATTCGCTGCTGGTAGGATGAAAAAATAAACAGCCACTTTGGAAGACGGTTTGGCAATTTCTTACAAAAAATATATTCTTACCATAAGATCCAGCATTTTCACTCCTTGGTATTTACCTAAAGAAGTTGAAAATTTGTGTCCACAAAATAACCTGCACATAGACGTGTATGTCAGCTACATTCATAATTGCCAAAACTTGGAAGCAACCAAGATGGCTTTCAGTCAGTGAATGGATAAACTGTGATACATCTAGATGATTAAATATTATTCAACTCTAAAAATAAGTGAGCTACCAAGCCTTGAAAAGACGTGGAAGAAAGTTAAACGCATATTACTAAGTGAAAGAAGCCAACTGGATACATTTGGAATCTCTATGATTCCAAATATATGACATTCTGGGAAAGGCAAAACTATGGAAACAGTAAAAAGATCAGTGGTTGTCAGGGCTGGGGGTTGAGGGGAAGGAAGAATAGGCAGAGCATAGAAATATTTTCAGTACAGAACATTCTCTGTATGATGAATTCATTATAATGAATTCACTGAATGTACAATACCAAGATGAACCTAAGGTAAACTATGGGCTTTGAATGATTATGATGAGCCAATACAGGTTAAGCAATTATAACAAATGTTCCACTCTGGTGAGTGATGTTAATAATTGGGGAGGCTATGCATGTGCTGGGGCAGGAAGTATATGGGGAATGCAGGTACCTTCCTCTCCATTTTATTGTGAACACAAAACTGCTCTATAAAAAATAAAATCTTTAAATAAATACCCACCAAATCAGGTGGTACAAATATTAAATCGATACAAATCCAAATATAATAGTAATTCCATTGAGTGTAAATGAATTAAATACTCCAATGTAAAAACTGAGATTTTCAGACTGAAAATAAAATCAGAAGCCACCTTGGGGTTAAAAAAGCAAAGCCTGAGACTAAGGCTTAGGTATAATTGTTAGGGAATGTATTAATAGCTCTAGAGCTTGGAATGGAAATGACGAAAGAATAGAGAAAAGAAATAGGCAAAGAGGAAGAGTCAAAACAAGGATGTGAAGAGTAGATATATGTATATGTATAACTGATTGACTTTGCTGTACAGTGGAAACTAATACAACATTGTAATTCAACTATACTCCAATAAAAATTAATTTAAAAAGCCAAGAATGTGTTATCAAGTTGACTAGTGCTACAGGGTGTTCCATCACAATGGATGATCTAAGACGCTTTATGATAGGTAGCTAAGATCCTTGGGAAAGAAACAGGGGAGCATTTACCCATTAACCTCCCCCACCTTTGGCTGAGGGTTGTTCCAAATGGCATTAACTGCTTCTTACCAGTGTTGAGCAGTCAGGGTCCCACTGGTACCCTACACTGAGGAAAGAGCTGGGGCCGAGAGAATCCCTAGTAATTCCCAAGAGGTGTCCAACAGACCATCCAAACATTGAGACTGGAAGTTTTCTTCTACAACTTTAAATTTTTCTTTAAGGATTACTCATCAGATTTATCGGAGAAGGCAATGGCACCCCACTCCAGTACTCTTGCCTGGAAAATCCCATGGATGGAGGAGCCTGGTAGGCTGCAGTCCATGGGGTCGCTAAGAGTTGGACACAACTGAGCGACTTCACTTTCACTTTTCACTTTCATGCAATGGAGAAGGAAATGGCAACCCACTCCAGTGTTCTTGCCTGGAGAATCCCAGGGACAGGAGAGCCTGGTGGGCTGCCGTCTATGGGGTCGCACAGAGTCGGACACAACTGAAGCGACTTAGCAGCAGCAGCAGCAGCAGCATCAGATTTATATCTCCCATTTAGTTCATTTTGATAACTTACATGTTTCTTTGAGAATCATCCCATTTCATCAATTCCTCAAATAGGCACTATAGTTTGTTTGTTTGTTTGTTTTTGATTGTTTTTGGCCACATGACATGTGGGATCTTATTCTCAACCAGAGATCAAACTGGTGCCCCCTGCAATAGAAGTACAGAGTCTTAACCACTGCACTGGCAGAGAAGTCCCCTAGGCTAGAATAGTTTTTTCTCTCTTTTTTAAGTGTACTTTTAGGAGGGTGTATAATATGTTGTTTATGGTTTTATATTACAGAAACAAACTTGGATTGAATTATTAATGATACTTTTCTGTTTTTCAGTGAATTAATTTCTGCTTTCATTATATTAGTACCTTTTAACAGGTTTACTTTACATTTATTTTACATTAAAATTTTTTCCTTCTTAGTCTAAAATATGTCACTTACAGAAACAGAGGATATAATGATGGCTGGATGGGGGGAGAGGGAAATAGGGAGATGTTGGTCAAAGGGTAAAGTGGTAAAGGGTAAAAGTGTTAGTTATGTAAGATGATTAAGTTCTGGAGATCTAACATACAGCATGGTGACTATAGTTAATAATACTGTATTGTATACTTGATATTTGCTAAAAAGATAGATCATAAATGTTCTCAACACACATACACACAAAAGGAAAAGAAAAAAATTGGGAACTATGTGAGGTGATAGATTTGTTAACTAGCTTGATTGTGGCAAGCATTTCACAGTGTGTATCAAAATATCAAGTAGTACACCTTAAATATGTATAATTACTATTTGTTAATTATACTTCAATAAAGCTGGGGGAAAAAAAGAATATACAGACAATGAAGGCTGTTGGATAGAGACCAGCAAATAAAGAGATGAACACCTTAATACAAGGTTAAAAAAAACCAAACAGCAAAAACTTTTCTTCTTGAAATAAATGCTTAACTCATGTATTTTCATTATTCGTTTTAAAAATAATATGACAGCAACAGCATTTTGGAGTATGGTTTCTTTTCTGAGTATAGCTTTGTCACATGCCAGAAGTTTTGAAACCTGGTATTATTATTACTGTTATTTTCAAAACTATTTAATTATATGTTTTATTTCCTTTGTTACCCAAGAGTTATTTACAAGAATATTGCTTAATTTCCTGGTGTTTGATATTTTCCTTACTAATTCTTTGTTTTGTTGGATTATGGTCAAAGAGAGTTTAAATCTAAGAATTTATGGAAATTTCTTTTATGACCTAATGTATGACCTCATATCCAGCAGCTATTTTCAAGGTATATGAACTAGGTGTTTGTGGACCCTAAATGCCAAAAAGCTTATTGATTATATTATTTGATTCCTTTATTTATGTGTCCACTTGATTCATCAAAGTGAATAAAGAAATGATAAAGGTTACCATTATAATTATAGCCCTAACAATTTCTTCTTGATTTCTAAGTTTTCATTTAAATGATTTAGACACTAATATTTAGACACTATTTTATGTAGAACATAAACATTCATGAGTTTTATATCATTTTGTGATTTACACCTTGTATTGGTATAATAGTCTACATAACTTTTTTCTTTAATTCTTCTTTGATAGTAATATTGCCATCTATATTTTAGTTTTGGCTTTGTTTTCATTAATGTTGAGAATTAATGTTGTTGTGAATAAAGTAATTCACAACATCAATGTACTATGTCTTTGTCATCTTTTAAAAGAAGAACTTTATGGGTCACTTAATTTTAGACTTGCCTTTTGTCAACAACTTGTATTACTCAGATTTCTGTGGAGAAAATAGAAACCACCTTATGTGTTTCAAGTGGAAAAGGACTTAATACAGGGAATTCTGTGCTTGTGGAGGCCTTCGGGGTGTCTGGAGGAGTGGAGACTGGGGGCCTCCACTGGACTGCTGATTGCAAGTCACTGCAGGGGGATCAGGAAGCTATTGCTGCTGCATCAGAACAACAGTTTCTCGCCCCTCCGAGTTAGTGACCAGATGCTGGAACATGGCTTCCACCGGCTTAAAGCTGTTTCCCATTGCCTGGCAGCAGGAACATGGCCTCCACCTCACCTCCACCTACCAAAGCAGCACAACTATTTCAAGGGCATCGTATTGGCTCAACTGACTTATGACCAGTGCCCTCATTTTGATGGTCTTCAAAAAAGGTAATTTTTAGACTTACAGCCTCTCCAAATGGAAAGAGAATGGAATGGAAGTTAGGAGAGCCAGTCTAAGAATCTGCCATACGGTAACAGAGTGCTGGATTTATCCTTTGGAATTGCGAGAGACCTTCTGTCTCAGATGAGGGGGTGTAGTAGCTCAGTCACATTTATTCTGACAGATACTACTGATTTCACTTCTTTATTCTTAGGCTGACTTGCATTTCAACTCTTCTTCTTTTCATACTTTTGGACATATGGATCAACTTTTATTTGCTTTTTTTGCTAAATAGTAATTTTTAAGTCTTATATTCCACTTCATTCTACTACTGATTATCTTCAGATTAAAAATATTAATACATAAAGAAACATGTTTCATTCATATACATATATTTAGGTTAGATATGTATTTATATATGCATACACACACACACACACACACATATATGGGGCTTTCCTGGTATTTCAGCTGGTAAAGAATCCGTCTGCAATGCAGGAGACCCCAGTTCAATTTCTGGGTCAGGAAGATCCCTTGGAGAAGGGATAGGCTACCCACTCCAGGATTCTTGGGCTTCCCAGTGGCTCAGATGATAAAGAGTCCACCTGCAATGTGAGAGACCTGGGTTTGATCCCTGGGTGGGGAAGATCCCCTGGAGGAGGGCATGGCAACTCACTCCAGTATTCTTGCCTGGAAAATCCCACAGACAGAGGAGCCTGGCGGGCTGCAGCCCATGCGGTTGCAAAGAGTCAGACATGACTGAGTGACTAAGCACAGTATATATATAGATATAGATACAGATTGCAAGCTTAATCATAAGTTAGTATCTATTGATAAGTGTTCTAGTCAGGGACTTTGTTAGCAAATAAGAGAAACCTTCTACTAAGATTTAAGATTTTAGTGGAAGGCTATTTGGTAGATTATAGAATTGGTGGGAGGCCTGGACAGTAAGGCTGGGCAAATGGGCAGAAGGCTAGGAACCTAGAGCCAGGCCATACCCAGTCTGTTTAGCATCCTGCTGCTCTCCCCACAGCCCCAGGGCATAGGCCTCCTGACCCCTCCTCTGGGTTAAATCCTGGGCAGGGCTTCCTGTGAGCTGATTTTAGGCCACCCACCTAGGCTACGGAAGAAGAGTACTTGGCTTTTTTAACATCAGTAGAGAAAGGCTGGCCTTTGAATCTAGGAAGGTGTACACCCCTTTGGGGATGCACTAGCACTCCCCAAAATGATGCACACACCCATGATTGTCAAATATGAGAGATGTAGTCCATTTCCTTTCTTTCTTCTGTCTCTTTCATCTGATCAAGAAGCCCTTATTGACTGCCTTCTATGATCAGAAGCTATTGTAGGCACAACATATGGAAATCAAGAAACCAATTTCTGTCTTCAAGGAATGTATCATCCAGCATGGGAGAGTTAGATGCTTAAAGGTATGTTTTAATGTCATGAGAGACAAGTAGGAACATGTATGTTCACAGAGTGGGAATGCAGTGGAGGAAAAGGATGCTTAGTCCAGTCTGAGTGGGAGAGGACTAACTGATTTCAAAAGAGGAGCATTTCCAGGTGTCCATGAGGCCGAAAGACATGGAATCGAGAAACGGAGGACCCCATGGTGCACAGAAAATAGACACAATTTGCTGTGGCCAGGCGTGAAATGCAGGGTGGGTCTAGGGTGTCCAAGGCAGGAGAGGTGGATGGAGCACCTCACGCCAGGGGAGGGAGACCCAAGGGAACATGGATCCCTGCCACCTCCTCCGCACTGGGGCCTGGTAACGCTCTGTCTCTGAGATATGATAAGCCTTTGACCTGTATGTTCAAAGTATGACATAGCATGACAGTTCAAAAGTATGACAGAGCTTCTAACCTAGCTGGAGCCTGGAGAAAGTCGTGGCCAAGGGATAGCAGAGCTGCTGGGAGGGCGCCCACAGGACACTGCACTTCTGCCAGACCGTGAGGGTTTCCCACAGCTCAGCAGACCCCAGAGAGGGTGGCTAGGTTCGGGCATCTTTCAGGTGAGGGGACTCCAGTAATATTTTCTGAGAGGGGGACCACCTGATTCAGGGAACTGAAATGGGGGAGCCCTTATAGGCCCCAGAGAGGACAGCATTTGGATGTCCGACCCACAGAGGCTACCAGAGGCCCATCTGTTGCTACTTTTCTAGTAGCAATATCCACAGAGGGGCCACAAGAGAGACCTCTCCTCTCTCTTCCCGCAGAGCTTGGGCTCAGAATGGTGGGGGATGGGAGGTACCTGAGAGGTGACCCTTACTGCCCATGGTATGGTCAGGCCACTCAAGATGGCTGTTCTCTTGCTCTCTTACATCCCTTACCCTACCAGTGCCTGCTTCACCTACACCCTACTCACAAGAATGACCTTTCTGCACTCTTGCCCCAGGCCGAGCTAGTGATAGTTCTTATCAAAGAGGTGGTGGAGGGCATGACCCTCTTTCAGTTTCCCTGATAATCCATGAGCCAACCTGACATCATATAACTGACATCCTCACATAACTGGCAATCTTCCCTTCCCTCTGGGAGCAGAGATTGCCCCCATGTCCTGCCTCCTGCACACACAGGATGTCACTCCAGGACCTGACTTCAAACACGCAAGCTCCCCCATCCATTAAACCACTGGTGACTCTCTTGCTGCCTCTGGGCTCTTTCTTCTGTCTTAACGCTGGGCAAGCACCTGACTTGTAGGCCTGTGGAGGGCAGGTCAACACCCACCCCCACCCAAGCCCACCCTCGTCTCCAAGCCGCTGTGGCCACAACTTTACTCTGTCCTGGAGTTTTTGGTACTGGAGTGAGACTGTTTCAGTCATGAAAAATGATAAAAAAGAGTTCTGGAGTCTTGACAAGCTGTCCACAGGGGAGCTGCTAGCCGGTGGGGAGGTATGACCGAGTACGCAGTTGGAGAGCAGTTACTGAAAAAAATAAAAACACTCCATGCCTGTACCCTGGTGAGCTGAGCCTTCTCAATAAACGTGTTTGGTCTGTGTTTGCTGGTGGCTAATGAAGTGCTGACGAGAGAGCTGGTTACTCAGCATGGACACTGTATGCACGCTCAGTCGCTCAGTAGTGTCTGACCCACTGTGACTCCACGGACTGCAGCCCACCCGGCTCTTCTGTCCATGGGACTATCCAGGCAAGAAACTGGAGTGGGTTGCCATTTCCTTTTCCATAGGATCTTCCCAGCCCAGGGATCAAAGGTTCATTTCCTGCAAATGGATTCTTTACCATTGAACCACCTGGGACAGGCAGTGTTTCCTAAAAGTCTCCCAAGAATCTTTTTCCCCTCGCAGCAGCTGCTCAAAACTCCCCATCCTCTTTCTCCACCCCCTAAATCTTTTTCCTCCCCTGTGTTTTCTCATGCAAAGCAATCTACCTCTGCCATCGGCTCGTCCCCACCCACCAAACCTGTCTTGTGGGGACCTGACCTCCTTCGGCTGAGTCACACCTGCATCAGCGCTGGGCTGACGCCAGGTCCTCATCCCGCTTCCGGCCCCGAGGTGAGCTCCAGTCAGGTTCCCTGGGGGAGCCGCTTTCTCTTCCGCCTTCTGAATTAGATTCCCCAACAACAGGCAATCAGGCTTCCTGGGGGAAATTGGAGTCTGCTGGTGAACTTGACCATTAATCGTCGCTCGGTTATCTGAGCCCGCTGTTCCTGCCTCTGCAGACAGCGCTGGGCTGTGCCCTGGAATGAACTGCTGCAGGGGCCCTGAGGTCCTGACCGCAGACCCTGCTCCCGTCCCTCTTCCCTTTGACACACAGCGGTGAGCTCTGAATTCCAGCACGCCCCGCTCTGCTGTAGAGCCTTTCTCGGGCGGCAGGCATTCGGCCAGAGCGGGACTCTGTGGCTTTGTGCCCACAGGTAATTACTAGGGCATGGCCCCACACACCCTCTTAACCTCTTTGACTTCCAGTCTCGGGGGTCCGCCACCCCTGCGGCCTTTGGAGGCTTGTCTAACCACGGCATGGTGGTGCGGGGTACAGTAGGGGGTCTGCGGGATGGCTGGTCCCTCAGTGACCTGCTCTCCAGTGGCCAGACCCGGGTTCTGAACATGTCCAGTCATGTCTGCTGCTGACCTCTTCATCCATGAAAGGGTCTAATATCTGTGCATTTATATGCAATACTGAGCAAATGCTAATTCCTAGCCAGTACTTGCTGAGAGACTTTGACTCTCAGCCTTGCTGCCATAAAGTCACATAAGCGTGGTTCTCCATTTCACAGATCTGCGTCCTAAAAGACCATGCCCCCATGACCCCATGCCCTAATTCTGATGGTAGAATAGCCCCCATTTCCTTCTTTTTGAAGGAGACTTTCTAAGGATGGTGCCACTCCTATCAGACCAACCTCTGCTCCCTGGTACCATGAGCATAACAACTGGATGATCAACGTGAAAGCTCATTCTCGGCACAGTTCTAGGGAAGTAATTTACCTAAAAGTCCAAAACCCACACAAGCCATTCAATATAACTGAAACGCTCCAGGCTTCCTTGCAGATCATTGCCATGGTATCACATCCAAGTAAATATAGACCCCACCTTTAAAAAAATTGACAAGTAATGCAGGTCTTTGCTGAAGTATTCTTCTAGACCCAGAGGATAGGGTTACACAGGACAAAAATATCTCCTAAAATCCCTAAACAATTCTTCTAATGCCCAAACTATGATTTCTCATCATTTCTTATGGGAAGTGCTCTAAATCTAGATGTCTCCTCTTTTTCCTCCTTTCTCTGCCTCTCCATCCCTTTCTTTCTCTCTGCTTTTCTCTTTCTCTCTCCCTCTGATCTGTATGATTACATCTCCTTGGCATTTCATCACATCAGCTGGTCTGGTCCACAAAGCCAAATCATCTTCCCGGAGACTCCTCACAAGGAGCACAAGGGATACACTTTTTTCTGCCGTTATTTTTCAATTCAATTTTTTATTTTGAGATAAGTGTAGATACACGTGCAGTTGTAAGAAATAATGCAGAAAGACCCCCGGTACCTTTACCCAGTTTCTTCAGTGGTTACTCCTTCTAAATCGTGTAGCACAATTTCACAATCATGATATTGTCATTGATAGAGTCAGGATACAGAACATTTCCATCACCACAAGGAGCCCTCGTGTTCCCCTTTCATAGCCAAACCTACTTCCTCCCCAGTCCTCTCATTAGCTCCTGGCAGCCACTAATCTGTTCATTTTTGTCATTGTGACATTTCAAGGCTGTTGTGTAAATGGAATCATATAGTGTATAACTCTGGGGGATTGGTTTTTTTCATTTAGCAAAATTCTTCGGAGATTCATCCATGTTGGTGCATGTGTCTGTATTAATAATTCCCTTTTATTGTTGAATACTAATTTTTGCCCACTTGAGCTGTTATAACAAAACACCATAGACTGTAAAAAACAGAAATTTATTTCTGTGGAAGCGGGAAGTCCAAGGTCAAGTTGCCAGCATGGTCACGCTCTCACAAGGGCCTGCTTTCTGGTTCCTAGCCAGTGCCTTCTTGTTGTGTCCTCACATGATGAAAAGCGGCTAGGGGTCCCTCTGGAGCCTTCTTTACAAGGCACTAGTCTCACTCATAAGGGTCCTATCCTCATGGCATACACACCTCCCAAAGGCTCCACCTTTAGTAGTACCATCATCTTAGGGGTTAAGATTTCAACACATGAAATTGTGGAGCATGGCACAGACATTTAGATCACAGTACTAGTGTTCCATGGAAAGGATTTATCACAGTTTGTTTAACCATTCACCCCTTGAAAGACATCTGGGTTAATTCCAGTTTTTGCCTATTAGAATAAAACTGCTATAAATATTTCAGGCCAAGATTTTGTGTGAACCTAAATCATCATTTCTCTGGGATTCCTGGAGCATATGGTATTTGCAGGTTAATTTTTAAAGAAATTGCCAAACATTTTTCCAGAGTGGCTGGACCATTTTGTATTCCCATCAGCAATATATCCAGTTTCTCTACATCTTCACATTTTATGGTGTCGTTGTTTTTTGTTTTAGCAATTCTGATAAGTATATAGTGATATCTCGTGGTTTTAATTTTAATTTCCTGAGGGCTAATGACATTGAACAACTTTTCATGTGCTTATTTATCATCTGTACATCTCCTTGAATGGAACATTTCTCTATGTCTTTTGTTAATTTCTAATTGGATTGTCTAATTTTTTTACTCCTGAGTTTTAAGAGTTCTTTATCTAGTCTAGATACAAATCTTTTTTTTTTTTTAATTTCTTTTTTTTTTTTTTTATTTTTTCAGTGGGTTTTGTCATACATTGACATGAATCAGCAATAGATTTACATGTATTCCCCATCCCGATCCCCCCTCCCACCTCCCTCTCCACCCGATTCCTCTGGGTCTTCCCAGTGCACCAGGCCCGAGCACTTGTCTCATGCATCCCACCTGGGCTGGTGAGATACAAATCTTTTGTCATATAAGTGGTTTTAAAATATTTCCTTTTTCCCTGTAGCTTATTTTTCATCCATTTAACTTTACTCTATGAAAATAAATTTGATGTCAAATTTATCAGTTTTTCCTTTTATCAATTGTGCGTTTGGGGCCAAGTCTAAGAACTCTTTCCTTTGGTCTAGATCTCAAAGATTTTCTTCTGTGTTTTTCTTTCCTAAGTTTTACAGTTTTGCATTTTATATGTAAGTCCATAATCCAGTTTTGAGTTAACTTTTGTATAACATGTGAGACTTAGGTATAGATTTTTTTCTTTTTTTTTTTGCTTTGCTTTTTATATCCGATTGTTTCAGCATTTGTTAAAATGGCTATCCTTCTTCTATTAAATTGCTTTTGCATCTTTGTCAGAAATGAGCTGGGCAAATTTGTCAGGGTCTATTTCTGTGTTCTCTGTTCCATTGATCTATGTGTCTATCCCTTAATCAATTCTAATTCTATCTTGAACTTTGAATCCCTCTTAAACAAGAATGGAGGAGACATTCTTGCCATGTTCCCAATCTTAGGAGAAAGCATTGGGCCTTTCCCCATTAAGTAATGTTTGCCGGAGGTTTTTGTAGATGCTCTTTGTCACATTCCTATTCTCCATTCCTCCTCTAGTTCTATTTTTCTGAGAATTTTTATCAAGAATAGGTACTGAATTTTGTCAAAAGTGTTTCCTGCACCAACTGATATAATCATGTGATTTTTCTTCTTTAGCTTTAGTAATTTGATGGATTATATCGACTGATTTAAGATTTAAGTGAGTCTTGCTTGCAACCCTGGAATAAATTCCACTTGGTCATAATTCTTTACAGGGACTGTTGAATTTAACTGTGTTAAGAACTTTTGCACCTACATTTTTGAGGGATATTGGTCTGTATTTTTCTTGTTTTATAATATCTTTGGTTTTGGTATCGGAGTAATATTAGCTTCATAAGATGAATTGGGAAATGTTTCCTTCTTTTTTGTTTCCTGGAAGACATTATGTAAAAAATGGTATTAAATCTTAAATGGTAAAATTCTCTAGTGAAATCATCTGGACTTGGAGACCTTTTTGGGGGGAGTTTAAAAAGTACAGATTCAATTTTCTTAATGGTTATAGGACTCTTCAAATCTATCTTTTTATTGGTAAGTTGTGATAGTTCATGTTTTTCAAGGAATGGTCCATTTTACCTAACTTGTCAGATTTGTGCATGTAGAGTTATTTGTAGTATATCCTTATTTTTTATGTCTGCAGAGTCTGTAGTGATAGTTCTGTTTCACAACTGATATTGGTAGTTTGTGTCTTCTCTCTCTCTTTTATTTGTCAGTCTTGCTAGACGTTTGTCAATATTATTGATCTTTTCAAAGAACCAGCTCTTTGTTTCATTGATTTTATTGTTTTTCTGTTTTCAAGCTTCTTTCTTTCTTTCTCTTCGCTTGCCATGGAGGGAGTGTTGACTCTGAAACAAAGTCCAGACACCTGGTCTTCTGAGTCTGGAGACACGGAAGTAAGGATGAGGGAAAAGTGAACGAAGATGGGAAACAAGAAAGGAAATACACACTTGGCAGGCACCACCCAGATTATCTTGATAGTGTGGGTGGTAGGTCTTCTGCTGGTGTATTAGCTAGGGGGTTGGTTGAATAGGGAGCTTGGACACAGTGCTGAGGACTTGGAAAAAGAGGTGCTTGACCATGATGAGGTAAGGGGTCATGAGTTGGACGTCAGGACTCAACTCATGTTGGATACATGGAACTGCCAATGGCAACCTACTATTAAGAACCAACGTGGTTTTCCAGCTGAACTAACAGGTCAGTATCAGCCATATGGTAATTTGTGACATGTGGGCCAAGGCAGATATAAACACTTGGCAAAAGAAAGAAAGAAGACATTTTAGTGATGATCTTTCAACATAGAGAAAAATGTTAATGTGGAGTTTGGTCTGTAAGATATTCATTTGCAAATACCACTGGCAGCAGGCTTGTATAGCTTGTGTTGTGTAATTATTGTGAAAGAAAGAAAAGAATTTCATGAATTGCCTATATTTCAGTGTTTGGGCACAGAATCAACTGAGGTCAGGTAATAATAAGCAGTCTTGCTCCTAGCCTTATTCATCTCTTATGCTGCTGAGACAATGCTCCTCTTTATGCCACGTGGAGGCCTGGATGCTGTGACTGTAGGAACTCCCGCCAACTCAGCACTTGGCTTGGTGAACTGAGGGTTCTCAGGTCACATCATCAGAGACGGCTAGTGCCATGGACACATCCACTGTCTTGCTCCCCACGCTATGGCCATTGAAAATCCCGGGGTGGGGACTCACTGCAGAACCCCTTTCAGTTCACGCATAGCCCCAAGGAGGGCAGGACTGACGTCAGCCTGGGAGGTGAAGGGCCCAGACTCAGAGAAGGCAGGCTGTGTTCCAGGACATGACAGTTTCTATGGAGACAAGATGTATGGCTTCCCTCTGCTGTAGCATGGCTGAGCTGCAGGGGCAGTGAAGATACGTCTTCTGAGGAGTTCATGCATTGTTCAGGAGGTTGTGGGGAAGGCTGTGATGGCAGAGGGAGAGGGGCAACAAACTATATATTTTCAAGCTGAAGGCTCCATCGTGCAGCCAAATTCCCTTTAGACAGAACCTTGAGCCTGTGCACCCAAATAAATCCAAGAGTAAGGGAAGTCTGGGGTGATTCGTTTGTCCCCATCCAGTGCAAAATCCTCTATTAGTCCCAAATTACCTCGGATCATCTCTTCCTTCCACTGTAGGAAGGAACAAGGACAGATGCTATTTAACATCTGCTGTGGACATGAGCTTCCCTGGTGGCTCAGTGGTAAAGAATCGGACTACAATGCAGGAGACGCAGGAGACTTGGGTTCAATCCCTGGGTCGCGAAGATCTCCTGGAGGAGGGCATGGCAACCCACTCCAGTATTCTTGCCTGGAGAATCCCATGGACAGAGGAACCTGGCAGGCTACAGTCCATGGGGTCGCTAAGAGTCGGATACAACTGAGCAACTGAGCATGCACGCACACACGTGGACACACTCTTGAATAGACCTTCCCTAATCTTCCCAACAACCTGTGAAGCAGATCTGAGCAACCCCTTTCACTGAAGGGAATGTGCAGTCAAGCAGCTTGAGGAGCTTCCTATGACCACTCCAGTCTCAGTAGTGGGGCTGGGATTATTAGAACCTAAGCTTTGTGACCTGGAAACCTATACATACTCTTCCCACTATATCCAAAGAAATCCATCAAGTGATGTGCTTGTTGTTTCTTTCTGCTCAGAGTGCCTGTTTAGACATCATAAAAATTTGCAGCTCTAGACTGAATGACCTCAGAGGGCAAGTGGGTATTTGCCCAGTGGCTTGGGGGTGGGAAAAACAGTTTTCACTTTTATAGCTTTTGAACCAGGCACAGCTCATTGTCTTTGAACTTACAGTGTTCACTGCCAATAGCACCCATTTTTACACTTGTTCCTGCCCTGACTCTGGTGAGACCTGGCAGACTGGACCTCAGTCACTACATTATTTATATAAACAGGGAGTTGATGTATAGGTCTTTTTTCTGAGTCCAAACTCAGGACACATGATCTGACCAAGACCTTTTTCTGATTTATAAATATATATGAAGAAAAGGAATAACAAGTAAACCCACTTATTTGCACATTTAATCAATGGTTTTGATGGAAAGGTTCACAATTATGAGACATCCTGGTTGAATCTACAGTAATAGCATCATGCTGAGAATGAGGGAGCAGTCAAGATATCTGTGTTGAATAGAACTGATTTGAATTGAGCTGCACAATTGCCCGGCACTGGGAATGCCCTTGCCGGCTCTTCCAATCAACTTCCTGTTCCTGCTGCAGATGAAAGATGGAGGTTGGAAAATGGTTTCTGTGAAGAACAGGAAGTGAATGACACGTTGGAATTTTTTAAGCAGAAATGTTGCCCTTTCTTTCATAAAGTGAACTCCTTTGAAGCTACTAAACCTCTTTCTCCAAACCCCAGGGTTGGTGCTAGTCCCATTGGTGCCTGGTCTCTAGCTATCTCTCTTTGGACACTAATCTATCTATAACCCTGAGCAAAGAATTCGTGCCCCCAAACTGTGTGCCTCTTCGGGCCTCTGCCACTTGGGCCCCTCACAGCCGGGATGCTCCTGCATCAGCCTTCTCCCTGCCGTGGTCTGTTCGGTTCCCTCTGCCGGTGAAACCTCTCACATCTGCCCCACCCACACCATGCTGTGATTTCTTCTCTGATTCCTTCCTCCACAGATGCTGTCCTTCCCAACCTTTTCCAATAATGGGATGGGAATTATCCCTTGGAATACCGATCCGTTATAAACTAGTTTCCGCACCCCCATGTCTTCAGGCTCTTCGCATCTTCACATGACCTTCTCTCCACGTCCTGACTCAAAAAGCTTGCTCGCTCTTTCTCTTTCTGGGAAAGCTGGGGTCTAGCACCACCAGGGGTAGCCGGGGAGGTTAAAAGATCTACCTCCAAAGTGGCCCCTGGGATGTGCTGTATCCATGGCTGAGTGAGGCCTCTTGGTGGGTGGACCCAAGGACAGCTTCCCAGAGGACTGTGTCCCCCATGCGGTGCAGCAGGATGGGCAAGAGGGTCAGCCAACCCAACAAGGCCCTATCCTCGGGACAGGAGGAGAAAGGTAATGTGAACCTGACAACTGGCAGCCTCACCTCAGTCATAGGTACTGCTGGGGCGCAGGAGGATGTCAAGACCTCATGGCTAAACTGCTCCTCAGCAGAAGCTAATGAAGCTAGAAGATGGGCAGGGACCAGTCCAGCACCTGTCTTTCAAGGTCACAATCATGTCACCTGCAAATAGAGATAGTTTTAGTTCCTCCTTGCCAATCTGAATGCCTTTTATTTTTTTCCTCGTCTAATGGCCCTCACTAGAGTTTCCAGGACAATGTTGAACAGAAGTGGAGAGAGCTGACATCCTTGTCTTATTCCTAATTTAGCAGGAGAACTTTCAGTCTTTCCCCATTTAAGTATGTTGTAAGCTGTGGAATTTTCACAGATGCTCTTTATCAGTCTGAGGAAGTTTCTTTCTATTCCTAGTGTAACTGAACATTTTCATAAAGAGTATTAGACTTTGTCAAACGCTTTGTCTGCATCTATTGAGATGATCATGTGGATTTTCCCTGCTTTAGTCTGTTAACCTGGTATATTACATTGACTCATTTCCCTATATTGAATGAAATCTCATTCCTGGAATAAACCTTTTTTATATGCTGCTGGATTTGGTTTGTTAGTATTTGGTTGAAAATGTTTGCTTCTATATTCATAAGAGATATTGGTCTGTAGTTTTCCTTCCTTAGGATATCTTTGTCTGATTTTGGTATCAAGGTAACACTGACCTCGTAGAATGAGTTAGGAGGTATTCTCTCCTCTTCTATTTTTTGGGAAGAGATTGTGATAAATTGGTGTTAATTCATCTTTGAAAATCTGGTAGAATTCACTGGTGAAGCCATCTGGTCCTAGGATTTCCTTTGCAGGAATTTTTTGATTGCTGATTAAATCTTTTTCTTGTTATAGGTCTAAGCAGATTTTCTATTTATCGTTGAATAATTTTTGGTAGTTTGTATCTTTGTAGGAATTCATCCAGTTCATCTAGGCTTTCTATTTTGTTGGCATACAATTGTTCATAATAGTCTCCTATAATTACTTTTGTTTCTACATAGTGAGTAATAATATCCCCTCTTTCTTTCCTGATTTTAGTAATTTGAATCATCTCTCTTTTAACTTGATTAGTCTAGCTAAAGGTCTGTCGATTTTGTTGTTCTTTTCAAAGAATCAACTTTTGATTTCATTTATTTTCTGTGTTGTTTTTCTATTCTCTACTTTGTTTATTTCTGTCCTAATTTTTATTATTTCCTTCCCTTTGCTTACTCTGGGTTTGGTTTGGTCTTTTTTCTGATATCTTAAGATACAATATTAGGATTTGTATTTGAGATCCTTCTTTTGTAGTGCAGGCATTTTCAGCTATAAGTAGCTTTCCACGCACAGCTTAGCTTTCACAACATCCCATAATGTATATTGTATTTTCATTTTCATTCAAGGTATTTTCTAATTTCTCTTATGATTTTTTCTTTGACCCACTAGTTATTACTTAATTTCCACACATTGTGAATGTCCCAAATTTCCTTCTGCTAGTAATTTCCAATTCAGTTCCACTCGACAGAGAACATACCTTGTTTGATTCCAGTCCTTTTATGTTTATTGAGCTTTGTTTTATGGCCTGACATATGGTCCACCCTTGAGAGTGTTCCATGTGCTCTGAGAAGAATGTGTGTTCTGCTGTTGTTGAGTGGTATGTTCTACAGATGTCTGTTAGGCCTAGTTGGTTAGTAGTATTATTCAAGTCTTCTGTTTTCTTGATGATCTCCTGTCTAATTGTTCTATCCATTTGTGGAGTGTTTTACAATACCACCAAGCAATTCTCCAATTCTCAGTGGACACTGAGTGTCCCACAAATTTAACTCAATTCTGACACTATCAACTTGGAGATAGTGTCAGATTCTACAAGTTAAGGGTTCGGTCTTCACAAGACTGCTCCCACTTCAGGCACCAATCACAAGTCCAGGTTGTTACCTCTGCCTTTGATTGACCAGTTATAAGTCAGAGGGTCCCACAAACCTCTCCTTGAGTTTGATTAATTTGCGAGACTGGCTCATAGAATTCAGAGAAACATTTACTTACACTGACCAATTTATTATAAAGGATACAGAGGAACAGCCAGATGGAGAAGTATATAAGGCAGAGTTTGGAAGTACTCCAAGTGCAGGAGCTCCATTCTCCATGGAACCGAGGTGGCCACTCTCCCACCATGTGGATTTACTCACCAATCCAGAAGCTCATCAAATCTTGTCAATCTAGAGTTTTTATAGAACTTTAATCTCTAGCACCACCCCCTTCCCTGGGATCAATGAGTCAGGCTGAAAGTCCCAACCCTAATCACTTGGTCTTTCTGGCAAGCAACTCCATCCTGAGGCTGCAGGATGTAGGAACTGCACCCTAAGTTACCTTAATTAGCATAAACTTGGGTGTTCTCAAATGAGGCTCCTCATGAATAACAAAAGACACTCCTATCAGGAAATTGCAAATGTTTTACCAGCTTTGTACCAAGAACTGAGGAAAAGGATCAAATCTATTCCTTACTGTACCACACCATTATTGAAATGGGGTACTGAAGTCTCCAAGTACTTCAGAATTGTCTATTTCTCCCTTCAAATCTGTCCCTTTTTACTTCATGTGTCTTGGGGCTCTGCTGTTAGGATCACATATAAATGTTTTATGGATTGTCCCTTTTATGACTATAAAATGTTCTTCTTTGTCTTCAACAACAATTTTTGTCTTAAAGTCTATTTTGTCTGATACAGCCACTCTGGCTCTCTTTCGGTTGCTATTTGAATGATATACCTTTTTCCACCCTTGTACTTTCAACCTATTTGTCTCTTTGAATCTAGGCAGCATATAGTTGCATTCCCATCTTTTAGCTGAAGAATTTAATCCATTAGCATTTAATATAACTACTGATAAGGTAAAATTTATGGCTCTCATTTTATTATTTCTTTTCTACATATGTCATTTTTGTCCTTCTATTCCTCTGTTACTGCCTTCTTTTGTGTTAAACAATTAACATCTTAATTTATAACAGTCTAGTTCAGATTAATACCAATTTAATTTCAATAGCCATGTGTGGATGTGAGAGTTGGACTATAAAGAAAGCTGAGTGCCGAAGAATTGATGCTTTTGAACTGTGGTGTTGGAAAAGACTCTTGAGAGTCCTTTGGACTGAAAGGAGATCCAACCAGTCCATCCTAAAGGAAATCAGTCCTGGGTGTTCATTGAAAGGACTGATGTTGAAGCTGAAACTGCAATACTTTGGCCATCTGATGAGAAGAGCTGACTCATTGGAAAAGACCCTGATGCTGGGAAAGATTGAGGGCAGGAGGAGAAGGGGACGACAGAGGATAAGATGGTTGGATGGCATCACCGACTCAATGGACATGGGTTTGGGTGGCCTCCGGGAGTTGGTGATGGACAGGGAGGCCTGGTGTGCTGCAGTTCATGAGGTTGCAAAGAGTCAGACACGACTGAGTGACTGAACTGAACTGAATTTCAATAGCATTTAAAATCTTTACTCTTATATAGGTCCAATCCCACATCTCCTTTGTATTGTTATTGTTGCAAATAATATCTTTATACATATTGTGTCTATCAATATAGATTTATAAGTATTGTTTTATGCAGTTGTCTTTTAAATAAGGGAAAAAATAGTTACAAAGAAAAAAATACATTTACTGTCTTTTATATTTACTTACATAGTTACTTTTACTAGTGATCTTTATTTCTTCTTGTTGATTTAAGTTACTACCTAGAGTCCTTTAGTGCCTAAAAATCTTCCTTTAGTATTTCTTTTAGGGGAAGAATGTTAGTGACAAATTCATAATTCTTGTTTATCTTGAAATGTCTTAATTTCTCCTTCTTTGTTTTTAAAAATTCTAAATTAAAAGTTAAATATTAGAAACATTAAATTTTTAAAATATTAAAAATTTAAATATAAAAATTTTATTGTAGTAAGGACACTACATGAATTCTAATCGCAACAATTTTCTTTTTGTCTTTGGCTTTGACAGTTCCATTTTATGACTAGATATAGATCTCTACAATTTCCTATGCTTGTATTCGCTGAGCTTCTCAAATGTGTAGATCAATGTTTTTCATTATATTTAGGAAGTTTTCACCCATTATCTCTTCAAATATTCTGCCATAGTCGGTCATCAGCCCATCTGTCTACTTGCATAAGAACAGTATTGACAGGGAACCCACTAATATGTTCATTGTAATTATCTTTAGCCTGAAGAGATATGACCAGTTTTTCTTTATTCTTTTTTTGAAACTGTGTCTTAATATTTATTTCATTCTTTTCAGATATTATATCAGACTCAGACAATACATTAATATCAAGTTACAATCACTGTTTTATCATAAATGCTTACAAAAAGTTTTTGACATCATTTCATAATGGGGGTTGAGCATCTTTTCATATATTTGAGAGTATATTTCATATACTTTGTGTCTCCTTTACTGTGAAACGTCTGGACAAATATATTTTAAAAATAGACAAAATCTGAGTGCCATTATTGAAAGTTGAGTAAGGACCTTGGAAAATTCACCCCTTCACAAAAGGAACAATCGAAAGTGCAAAAAATATTAGAATAAATACTTTTGAAACTCTGGAAATCAACTAAGGGCTTTTGGGAACTCTGGGTGAATTTATGCAAGAAAAACTGGCTGAGTCTCAGTAAGAACAGTAAGCTTTGTGCCATCTAAACTTACCCTGATTGTCTCTCTTTTTGTGATGTTAGCCATCATTTATAATAAATACCCAGACCCATTTATTCAATGGGGACTATGAAATGGTGATATTCTAATGCCATCATGCCTCTTAGCTTATTAGCTGGACTATTAAGAATACTATAAAGAGAAACTTCTTTTTATCAACTATTGGTTGCCGTGTAAAGGAAAATCAAAGAAGAATGCTTGATTTTTTCCCTTTCATTTATTGGATTTTAGAGTGATGAGTTGATTTTCTAGTATCTTCTAAAAAGGAACAATGAGGAGAAGCGGCTGCAACGCCGAGCGGAGGAGGCAGGAACCCGAAGGCAAGCAGGAGCTGGGTGGGGACCATGGCCGGGATCACCACCATCGAGGCGGTGAAGCGCAAGATCCAGGTTCTGCAGCAGCAGGCCGATGATGCAGAGGAGAGGGCCGAGCGCCTCCAGCGGGAAGTGGAGGGGGAAAGGCGGGCCCGAGAACAGGCTGAGGCTGAGGTGGCCTCCTTGAACCGTAGGATCCAGCTGGTTGAAGAGGAGCTGGACCGAGCTCAAGAGCGCCTGGCCACTGCCCTGCAAAAGCTGGAGGAAGCTGAGAAAGCTGCTGATGAGAGCGAGAGAGGTATGAAGGTTATTGAAAACCGAGCCTTAAAAGATGAAGAAAAAATGGAACTCCAGGAAATCCAACTCAAAGAAGCTAAGCACATTGCAGAAGAGGCAGACAGGAAGTATGAAGAGGTGGCTCGTAAGTTGGTGATTATTGAGGGAGACTTGGAACGCACAGAGGAGCGGGCGGAGCTGGCAGAGTCCCGTTGCCGAGAGATGGATGAGCAAATCAGACTGATGGACCAGAACCTGAAGTGTCTGAATGCTGCTGAAGAAAAGTACTCTCAAAAAGAAGACAAATATGAGGAAGAGATAAAGATTCTTACTGATAAACTCAAGGAGGCAGAGACACGTGCTGAGTTTGCTGAGAGATCGGTAGCCAAGCTGGAAAAGACAATTGATGATTTGGAAGATAAACTGAAATGCACCAAAGAGGAGCACCTCTGTACACAAAGGATGCTGGACCAGACTCTGCTTGACCTGAATGAGATGTAGAACACCCCAGTCCCGCCCTGCCGCTGCTCCTCCCTCTCACCCCGACTCCGCTGAGGCCAGCCTGCCGGAAGCTGACCTTTAAACTGAGGGCTGATCTTTAACTGGAAAGCTGCTTTCTCCTTTTGCCACCTCTCCCACCCCCTTACTCCTGTGTCCTTTTCGCCAAACTGTCTCTGCCTCTCCCCAGAGATTCCAGTTGGGCTAGAGGCTGAGCACCTTTGGGAACAACGTTTAAGGGAATGTGAGCACAATGCAAAGTGTCTTTACAAAAGCATGTTGTGATGTACACATTTTGTAATTACCTTTTTTGTTGTTGATGTAACAACCATTTGTAAAAAACATTCCAAATAATTCCATAGTTCTGAAGCAGCAGTCTAATCCCTTTCTCACTTTTGGAAGGTAACGTTTCAGCTTAATGCATATTGCCTTCTCCAGAGAGAAAGGGAAAAGGTTTGGGCCTGCCTTACTGAGAGCCTAGCAGCCCAGAGAAAGGCTCCATTTGGGGAAACCTCATTGGTCTGTAAAAAGTACCCGCCAAACCAGAAAGATGATTCCAGGAGGAGTTAGCCAAAAAAAAAAAAAAGTGCTGTTCAGGTTTTCAGCTTTACGGTATCTTTGGACAACTTTTTTTTTTCTTTTCTCATCAGAAGTGACCAAACAATTAAGATGGTGAAACCTCTGAGACCAAATCCTTGTCCCAGCTCTACCCTGTTCCCAACTGCTCACAGATTGGATCACGTGCCCTTTATGTTGAAGTGACCACTTAATTGCTCTCCTGCCTCCTTGAAAGGAAAGAAAATTATGTTTTGCCACTGATTTAGCCATATGAAATTCATCTCATCACCCTTTTCTGGGTCTGAAGCTGCTGTCTCCAAAAGTGCCATCTCATTGTGCTTTGTATCGGTTAGTGCTGGAGAAATCTTGAAAAGCTTATGTACAAAACTTTTTAAATTTTATATTATTTTGGAACTTTGCTTCTTTGGGGTTGAGGCACACTGGTCACCCCTCTGCCTGTGAGAGCTCTCTACAGTCTGTGGGCTAGCAGTGTGCTGATCTTTTGAAGTTTCTTTCCCTACCCAATCCCCCTTTTTTGATCAGGTTTCAGTGAGGTCTGTCAGGTGTGCATCCTGCAGCTTAATTGGCTTAAAATGTTCTCTCCTTTGGTGTGGTCTCTTTGCAGACCAACTGGGAGAAAAAAAAACCAATAGTGTAACTGTTTTGATACTGAAAATTGATAAATGTCTTTTTGAAATAAAGAACCAGTCCCTCCAAAAATAAAAAAATAATAATAATAATAAAAAGGAACAATGAAGTTTTGCTTTGTTTGGTTTAAGTATCAAATGAACTCATGATTTACAGCTTTACTCAGCTTTCTCCTTGTCTTCAATGAGAGGTTTGGTCTGAATTACACAAATTTGCTCTTTCTCAAATTGGAAGTCCTGTTTGCTTTTTTAACTGAAAACATACCTGGGTTTAATAACTCTTGTTTTCCAGGCACTCTCACCCTTTGACATAAAAGTGGGCTTAGAGGTGATGTGGAATTGGAAGAAAGACCTAGAGTGGTGAAACAATGGAGCGTTCTTAGGGCCTCCCTCGTGGCTCAGACAGTACAGAATCTGCCATGCAGGAAACTGGGATTTGACCCCTAAGTCAGGAAGGTGCCCTGGAGAAGGGGATGGCTACCCACTCCAGTATTCTTGCTTGGAGAATCCCACGGACAGAGGAGCCTGGT